>NC_138884.1:150130699-150730699 GCF_965194825.1 Balaenoptera physalus
CCAGGCCGGGTGCTCCAACTGGAGGCTGCCGGTGGCTGGTGATGGCACAACGGCCCTCGGAAGACTCTCCAGGCAGGTGGACCCGATGTCACTCCCACCCCGTCAGATGCGTGAAAACAGGCTCGGCACAGGCCAGGCTGGGGCCCCTCCCCTCCTGCTCGGGGCGTCAGCTCCCTCTGCCCCCGGCCGGGGCCTCACGGAGACCCTGGCGCCTGGGACCACCGCCCACGCGGCCCCGGCCTCGCCCTGAAAGCCTCTCTCCACGCAGAGTGGCCTTGAAACCAGGAGACGTTCCAGGTGATCAGGAGGAGAGCGTGTGCTCGGTGCAAATTTCACGCTCTTCAAAATGACACTTGTCGGCTGCCAGGTCGGCTCCAACACACACGGGCCACCCCCACCCCTGCCCCGCCCACGGGACCTAAACCCGCAAACCCCATCCCAGAAACTCTCAGTGTCTCACTCTTAGCTTGCTCAGCATTCGTGGGCCTCTCCTCCCCGTGAGCAAGCGGGACCCCAGATCCACAGGCCGTGCCTCCGTCAGCCTTGGGAGATGAACTTGGAGGACGGGGCCCTGGAGGCGAATTTGGAGGGAGGCGGGACCCCCACCAGGGGCCACGCCGGCCTCCTACCCAGCGGAGCCCGCCTGCCCGAGGCTCCCCGGGCTGCGGGGGTGACCTGGTGCCATGCGTCCCCTCCCACCGGCCCTCAGTTCCCGAGCCACACCGGGGGCCTCTGGCGGCTCCCCAAACGCAGCACAGTCGCGGACCCTGAGATTGGACGCCAGGAGCAGAAAGAAAGCTGGCGATGGGCGACACAGTGCGGCTGCCCTCTCCCCGAGCCCATCCCTCGCTCGTCCCGTCCCGCAGGGAGCGGCGGGGCAGGCAGAGCCCTCGCTGGGCACCCCTTCGCCACTGCCACCGAGCTCCCACTCAGAGCCCGGCGCCACCCACAGCCCGGAGGACGCAGGGGACGAGGCTGGAAAGCCATCCACTGAGGGCACTGGGGCCTGGGCCGCGGGCTCACACGGGTTTGCCCACAGCACACAGGACAACCTGGTCTCCCGCACCCGCCCCTCCCACTGGCAGCTGGCCTCATGGTGGCCGGAGGCTGGAGGGAGGGCTGGGGGGTGGCCTGCAGAGGCGCTCCTGGAACAGAAGGCGCCGTCTCCCCTTGAACCTGGGCCAAGGGCATGAATCGCCCCGCCGTACCCAGCCCTCGGGGAGGTCTGCTGGTGGGCCAGGGTAGAAGCCCCTTGCTCTGAGCCCGGGCAGAGGGGCCCAGCTGGGTCCTCGGTGACTCCGGGAACACTGGTGAATCAGGACCCACAGGGCAGGACCCCAGGGCTCCAGGCCAGGTGGCCACACGTGGCCCCAGAGCGGCCACTCAGCTTGGTCCCACAGGACCATCATGGGGTGCAGGCCTGCTGGCTGGATCACCTCCTGGTCAAATCCTAGCCGTCCTGGGGCCTCCCAGGCTCCGTGCACTGAGAACTCAGGCAGCCGGAAAACCCAGCCCGCTCCAGACCTCAGGCAGCCCTGACGCCAGTGGGGAGGGGTGCGAGGGGGCGGGGGGTCCACGGCCAGGTCTCCCAGACCCCCGTTGTCATCAGCCAGGCTTTCCCTCCCAGGCCGGTCTGCCTGTGAGACCACTCAGGGAGAGCTGGCCGAGGTGTGTCTGAAGGCAGCTCGGCCCCCAGAGGACCCAGGGGTGGGAGCAGGAGGGGCTGAGCCTCCTTTGCCCAGGGTCTCTCCCAAACGCACCAAATTCACCTTCTGGAAAACCCACCCCTCCTCTGGGGGCTGCAGGGAGGGCAGGCCCACCAGGCCTAAGCACCGTTAACCCACACACAGGCACACACCAGGCACACGCAGACACGCACAGTCATGCACACGTATATGCGTGCACACGTGTGCTCACACACGCACACACACCCCGCTCCCACCCAGCCAGAAGGAAGCAGCCCAGGACGCCTTCTCCGAGACGTGTGGCTCTCCCAGGCCTCTGCTGGATGGAGCCTCCTGGGGCACCCCCTGCCCCGACACTGCCCGGCTCCCCAGCAGGTGCCTGCCAAGGACCCAGGATCCAGGACCCAGCCCCACACGGCTCTGCTGCTGGTCAGGGCTGCTGCCCCGCCCTCTCGCCTCCTGAGGACTGGCACAGAGGGTGATGGGGAGGCAGCCCGTGGGAATCCACACCCCTGACTCCGACCTCGGGGGTGGAAGGGCCGATCAGGTCAGGGCTCAGACAGGGACACGTCCGGGCCCGCACCTCCCGCTGTTCCCTCCTTGGTCTGCACAGGCCTCTGCAAGGCGGGACCACACCCATTTTACAGATGTGGACGCTGAGCTTGGAGGGTGAGTCCACACTTCTCAGGGTGTGTCCTCAGCCCACCAGGCTCTCCCAGGTGTCCCGGATCACCCTTGGCCGTGAAGGCCCCGGGGGCCCACCCCTGGCCACAGCTGGACCCTGGACCCCAGTTGGGGCCACCTGCTACCCCTTCGGGTTGGTGAACTTGGTGAGCCTGGAGCTGGGGCTCCAGCAGGCCTGCTCCGAGCAACTGAGGACGCTGCCCATCCCAACCCTGTCCCGGGGAGACAGCCGCTTGCTGACCGTCCCATCATTCCCGGGCCCCAGTCCTGAGTCTGCCGTGAACAGGCCTGGGTTTCCATGGAGAGGGTCAGAGGTATCTCATGTCGGGGAGGTGGGGGCTCTGTCAGCAGGACCCCAGCCACGCCTCCTCCCTAGAGACACCCCTCCAGCTCTCAGACGGCCCAGTGGGCAGTGGCCTCCAGGAGAAGGGGGTGCCCCTGGCAACGCGAACCCCAGGCAGGTCGTGGTCAGACGAGGTGGGCACACAGCCTGAAGGCCAAAGCAGAGCCAGGCTGGGGAGCCCATGAGCCAGAGGCCTGGGGGGTAGGGGGCCTGGCTCTGAGGGCTGCCCCCTCGGGAGCTCCAAGGAAGAACACGGATGCCGCCCTCCTCACGGGCATCGCTCCTGTTTGCCACGGCGGGGCCATCACTCTGGTCTGTACCCCACACCTCAGGGCCGTGGTCTCCTGAGCAGAAGCCCCCGTCCTGGGCCCCGGTTTTCGGCTCACTCTACCCACACTGAGGGGAGCGGTGGAGAGGATGGGGACCCTCGCGCCACTCGCTCCGGGATACCCCTCGGCCCATCTCTGGGTGCCCCTCGTGCTGCTGTCCCCCGTGGGGGTCTGCCGGCCCCCAGCGCCTGGTCCCTGCCCTTGGCCTGGCTCGGGCTTTCTGAGCCGTGCACAGGGGGTCACAGGGAGTGGTCTCCCCTCCTCCAGCTGCCCCTCACTCAGGCTCTGGCCCCGCAGGGACCCCCATCCCTCACACCTCCCTCTCATCACAGCCCCTCCAGGGAGAACACCCCGTCCACCTTCCTTGTAGCCTAGCGCTATCAACGAGGCCTCGGTCCTGGCCAAATGGCACACGGCAAGCGCCCACCTGTGCCCACCACGCAGGCCTGGGGTCCGGGGTGGGAGGAGCCGATCTGATCCTTGTGCCCCCTGCCCCCCACCCCCGTCTATCGCACGGCTTCCTCACCCTGCAGAGCCCCACCTTCTGGGATTTGGGCGGGCCTCCCTCTCTGGTCCAGGCCTCGCAGGGTGGCCAGTCCTTCACCGTTGGGTGGTGAAGGATCCCAGCTGCCCCCACCCCCGCCTTGAATAGGCCCCGTCTAGGGCAGGGGGGCGGGCCGCCTGGAGGGCAGCATCCAAAGAACCAGCGCCAGTTGTGGTCCCTGCCATGGTGCCCTGGACAGCACCCACCCGCCCCGTGGGGTCTGCTCAACGGGCCCCGGGGCAGGAGCCCCACCTCCTTTCAGGCCCCGGTGCGGAGCGGCAGCGGCGGGGCAGGCCCGGGCTTCAGCCTACAGGGGCGGGGCGCCGGGCCGCACACAAGCCGGGACCCCGCAGCAGTCAGCAGGACCACCGCAGAGGGAGACGGTGCAGCCACTCTCAGGGAATCAGCACCCAACACAAAACACATCTCCTACTAAAATGACCACCCCCAGCCCCACGCCTCTGCGTGTGCGATAAAACTCCCCTTCTCGGGCCGGGAAGGGAAGGGCCCAGCCCAGCCGGCGCCACGCGTGCTCACAGCCCCACGGAAGCCGGATCAGCTGCCGTTGCAGTAAGGAGCCTGTGCCGCAGGTAAGTCTGCCCGAAGCAGTGGGTGTGGCCGACCCCCCCACCCCCACCGCCGGGCCAGGGGGACCAATCACATTCCTGCTCCTGGGAGCAGAGGCGGGGCCTTGAGCAGAGGAGCCTGTGTCCCAGGACGAGAGCAAGAGGCCAGCGTGGTCCCAGAGAGAAACAGGGGCACTGCCAGCAGTCCTGTGGTGCAAGTGACAGGGACCCCAAATCACAAGGCAGCAAGGGGAGCTGTGGCTCAAACAGCCAAGTGGGCCAAGGAAATCTCCTTCAGGCAAAGTTTGATCCAGCAGCTCAGAGAGTGTCAGCAAGGAGGAGGTTTTCTCTGCCCTTTGGGGTGACTCAAGAGGACTTTCTGAGGGAGGGCCAGGGCTGTGAGTGGCTGTGGAAGGACCGAGGCGGTGAGGCCCCACTTGCACCCTGGGTTGCAGGGGACTGAGGTGGACCCTATGGGGGAGCAGAGGGGTGGGAAAAGGGGAGTACAGTTTGGGTCATGCTGGGTCCTGGGGGCACAGGCCAGTTAGTTGAAATGGGCACTGTCCCCCCGAAGATGGCGGGGAGGGGGCTGAAGAGGCCCACGGGAGACCCCCACAGCGTGGCACATGGCTGACCTCCCTCACATGAGACTGGGCATCCCCAAATGGAGGAGGGGCCACCTTTGCGAGCCTGCAGGGGTCACAGAGGCCTTCACCCCACAGCAGACCTCTGGAGGAGCAGGGGTCCCCAGTCCCACCTGTAGGGTATGTTCTCCACTCAGGACATTGAGGTGAGTCACACGTGCGAGCTCCCCGGGACCGTCAGGGACTCCGGATGAACAAGCACGTGGGGGCAGTTCATGGCGTTCCAGCACCTGGCCGTGCTGGGGCAGGGGGACCGCGGGTGGGCGACCGGAGGCTCTGAGTGGGAAGGCTTTGCCTGGGTCCCCGCATGAGGCCCTCAGTGTGCCCTCTGCCCACCCCACCCAGCCAGGGACTCAGCCTCCGGGTAGCTGGACCGTGGTTCACCCTGGCCACACAGGCCACATGGGCCCAGGGCCACAGGCCTGCCCTGTCCACTAAGGTGCCTGCCGACGGCCGTCTGGGGGGAGCCACTCCGCCCAGACCCTCGCTCAGGAACTCGGGTGCCAGGAGTTAGTAAGTTCATTACCTTCTACAACGTGATAAGCTCTGTTCTGATTGCTGCATTAAGGGGCAGGACGGCAAGATTATAAATTACCGGGATGTGCTCACGTGTCTGTCTCTCCAGGGCCAGGCAGGAGAAGTTAATTATTTTTATAGGTCCAGATAGGGCACGGGGCGATCCGAATGCCCGGTTCCGGGTCCAAGCCAGCAGGACGCCGCCCCTGCCCACCCCCCGTTCAGAGGACCCCACGCCCGGCCTCCCCGGGGGGCCTCCCAGCCTCTCTCCCTGCTGCCAGGAACGGGTTCAGGGGCGCCTGCGGTTTCTTATTATCCCTGCCCATAAAGGGCAGTAGGCTGGCCTCAGCTCTCTGAGTGGCCGGTGGGGCCATCAGTAACCCTGAAGGATACTCAGCAATCTTTTCTTCCCCCAATTGCCCACCACAGCCTATATTACAAATACATAAATCATAATGTTTCAACAAAAGCAAAATTTAATTTTCTCCTTTCAGCCGTTATCTGGGCCGGGTGGTATGTGGCAGGCTGCGCCCGGCTCATTTATTACTCGCGTTGAATGGGTAACGGCGGCTGAGTCGCTTGCAGGAGCTTTGTAAGGGTTCTGAGCGTGCAGCGCAGCCTGAGGTGGCCCAATCTCGCCACATCTGTAATAGATACACAGGACTCTATTATTCCTTGCCAGAGCAAAATTAAATAGTTGCGTGTGTGCCGGGGCTCCTGGGAGGCCGAGGGGGGCGTTTCAGGGGGAGGCCTGCCAGCCCTGAGCCCGGACAGGGGCGTGGGGTTCCGTGAGGCCCTGGCCGCGGCCGGGCTCAGGGCCGGGGGCAGTTGCACTCTCGGACCACGGACACGGCCAGGACTGGCTTTGGCTCGGCAGTCAGGGATTCCCACCTCTGCGGCCTGGCCGTCCTCCCACACCCACCGTTCACGGGAAGGCCCATTTCACAGACCCAGGAAGCTGAGGCTGGGGACCCAGGGCCTGCCTGGGTCGGGGCAGGATCCAGCGCGGACCTCCTTGCTGGGGGGCCGTCCTCGGGCCCCGGCGCTTCTGGGTGAGCCGCCTGCTGGGACTGGGGAGCCAGAGGCACCATGGCTCCCGCCCCCGAGAAGCCCCACCGGGTCCTGGGGCTCGAACCCGTGTCGGCGTGATCGGGGCGGGTGGCGCACGTCGGGCTCTCACGCCCCCCACGATCAGCCCGGGCCCCTTTCTGTCCAGCGGAGCCCCTCCACCACGCAGCCTGCAAACACACATCCAACACCCCCAGGGGCGTGTCGCCTCGGCCGTGTCCCCACCGTGGGACTTCTCCTGGCGGCTCTGAGAGTCTGGAGCCAGGATCGCGCTCAGATCAAACCCTCGCCCACCTGCCCAGGTGAGGAGAACAGGGACCCTGACCCCCATTCCCAGGTGAGCAGACTGAGGCCGGCGGCGCCTTGTCCAATGCTCTGGGGTGGAGCTCACACCCGTGCCCCACTTGCGGTCCAGGGCTCCCCCAGTGCCTCCCTGCAAGTGCCCAGGTGGGGACAGGGGAGGGGGCCCCGCATCAAGCCCTCTCTGAATGGACTGCTGTGGCCCCCGGGACCAGTGACGGTGATCCCTCGGCCCCTCCTCCTCCATGCAGGCCACACCCTCCCCCAGGAGCAGGGGTGGGGACCCCCAGAGAAGCCCCCTTGCTCCGGCACGTCCTCGTGCCCACCACAGCCCATGCGGTGCGGGCTGGACGGGGGGGGCCCCTCCCACGCGGTGCGGGCTGGACGGGGGGCCCCTCCCAGCGCCCGGGAGGAGGAGGCCCACGCGCGTGAAGGTTACTTCCTGCCGTGTCCCCTCGTGCGTGCCTGCAGATGTGCCCTGACCAGATGCAGACGGAGCGCCTGCGGGCCGCGGCCACTTCTCACTCATCCCCACACAGCCCCTTCCTCCTGCCGCCGGGCCCCCAAGGACGTGCCCAGCCCCCCGCCGGGCCACCGCCGCGGGCCTCCAGCCGGCAGCACCCACAGGCCGAGGCCGAGGCCCCCGCAGCCGACCATCCGCTCTGGCCGAGCCCACCCGGCCGGGGGGAGCCGGGGTCCTCGCGCACCGCGGGGCCCCCGCCCCCGGAGCCTCCAGTCTCGGGGCTGCCCAGCGCCAAGCCCGGGCCCAGTCAAAGGCAGCGGCGGGGGCCCCGCGGTCACCGTGGCTGGACGGGCCACACACACGCGGGGAGGCCCCAGTCAGCAGGGGGACGTGAGGAGATTCTGGTTTTCTCTAGTCGCTTCCATCAAATGCTTTGTCTTTCAGTGACTCTCAAGCAGATTTCCTAACATCCTGGTCACCTTTGGCCATGAAAACTCAGCAAGCAGCAAGGCCCTGCTGTAGAGCACAGGGAACTATGTTCAGTATCCTGTGACAAACCGTCATGGAAAAGAATATGAAAAAGAATATATGTATATATATGTATAACTGAGTCACTTTGCTGTACCCCCGAAACTAACACAACAGGGTAAATCAACTATACTTTTAAAAAAAATTATTTATTTGGCTGTGTCGGGTCTTGGTTGCGGCACGCGGGCTCAGTAGTTGTGGCGCGTGGGCTTACTTTCCCCGCGGCATGTGGGATCTTAGTTCCCCTGCCAGGGATCAAACCCGCATCCCCTGCATTGGAAGGTGGATTCTTAACCACTGCACCATCAGGGAAGTCCCAAATCAACTACACTTTAATTTAAAAAATGGTTATAATAAATGAATAAATAAAATAAAACAGAGGGACTTCCCTGGCGATCCGGTGGTTAGGACTCCGAGTTTTCATTGCCACGGCCCGGGGTCAGTCCCTGGTCGGGGAACTGTGATCCAGCAAGCTGCGCAGCGCGGCCAAAAAAGAAATTTTTTTTAATTTAAAAATTTTAAAAATAATATAAATAGAAACAAACAAACAAACAAAACCCTCAGTGTGGTTTAAAACTTTCATCACAAACTTGATTTTGCGTTGGGCTCCCTGCCCGCCAAGGGCAGACTCCAAAGGGCTCAGATGAGCGACTGGCCCTCAGGTCTTCCTTCCCTGCATCTCTGTCACCAGGTAAATGCTGACCAAGCACCTACTGTGCGCTGGGCGCTCAGGTGTGGCCAGGGAGCAAAGGGACGAGGGTCCCCGCCCACGTGGAGCTGGCGTCCCAGGGACAGAGGTGACCCAAGAACATGATAAGTAACCCTGGTGTCAGAAAGTGACAGCTGCGGGGTTGGCGGTGGGGTGGGGGAGCGCAGGGACGTGCTGTCTGCCGTGGGGTGGTCCGGTGAGAGCGGCGACTTGAGGGAGGGCAGGAGGGCACAGCGAGGAGGCTGGCGAGGCTGGCAGACGGGCGGCGGTGAGGCCCGGGGGGTCGCTGGGCAGCGCACACAGGCTCTAAGGAGCGCGGAGGGGCTGTGACTTCCCTGAAGTGAAGGTTCGAGAGGGACGAGCGAGGGTGGTGTGTGGAAGGACCCCGAGCGGTACAGAGAGCGGACTGTGGGGCTGGGGGGATGCAGGAAGGAGGGGCCGGGGCCACCACCATGGCCGGTGAGACCGGGGGTGGCCTGGCAGTGCCGGCGGGGCCACAAGAAGCGTCAGGCTCAGGATAGGCTTTGAAAGTAGAGGCCGTGGGGTTCATTCATGAGAGAGAGAGAGAGAGGGGTCTCGATGAACTCGATAACATGGAGGTTTTGGCCCGAGCAGCTGCCGGAGGGGACGGGGCGGGAGAGCAGCTGCTGAGCGCAGTGAGGCCGACGTTTCCCTCGGCGCCGGGACGCTGGAGAGGCTGAGTGGCGGCCAGATTCCTGGGAATCCGGAGAGAGTTCTGGAGACGGGAGCGTGGGCGTCCCCGTATGCAGGGGGTTACACCACGTGACCGAGTGAGACTGTGGGGCCAGGAGGAGAGGCGAGGGTCCAGCCTGAGCCCTGGCGCATCACTGGCACCGTTAGGGGTCAGGGAATGAGGAGAAGCAGCCGAGGGGACGGAGGAGAGACCGTGGGGAGGCGGCGAGAGTGTCTCCAGGAGGAGGGAGGGAGGCTGGGGGAGGGGCCAAGATGAGGACCAAGAATGGATGCTCGAAGGTAACACACAGAGGTCTCTGGTGACCTTGAGGGGCGGGAAACCGGCTGAGCGGATTTAAAAGGAGGAGGGAGCGCCACACAGGGCCAGGATGGAGGAACAGGATCTGCGTTTACCCTCCCACCAGAAGCAGAGAAAAAACTAGATAAGATACGTGAAGCCACGGCTTTGCAGACCCGGGACATCAGGTAGGGCTGGACCGTGACCCTGAGACAGAACACAGCGAGGGGAGCCCAGGGGTGCCCGGTTTGCTACCTTAGAAGGTTTCCAGGCTGCAGTTTTGGGGGTTGAGGGGGGCACAGCGGGGGCAGCAGGACGACATCCAGCAAATCTGTGTGTAACTGGAGCTCCCAGAGCAGGAGGGGGGATGGGAAGCATACCTCAAGAAACAGTGAGCAAAACTTTCCAAAGTTGATGAAAACTATAAACCCACAGGTGCAAGAAGCTCCACAAACCCCCAGCACAATTAATTAAAACTAGTGATAGGGGAGAGTCCTCAGGCAGGCAGAGGAAAACACCACGTTATGTACAAAGGCCTAAAGACGAGGTGACAGCAGGTTTCTTTCTCCCTGGGGCGTGTGACCTTGGAGCAGCATCTTTAGACAGAAAACCAAAACCGTCAGCCAGTGAAAATATCCTTCAAACCCAAAGGCAGAATAAAGACTTTTTCAGATCTTAAAAAGAGCTGGAAGAATTCATCAACCACACTCCAGGAGTGCTGGGACATCCTTCAAGCAGAAGGAAGCCACTGCCCGATGGACACCTGTATCTGCACAAGAGAGTAAAGAGAACCAGGTGTGGTATCTATGGAGATTGAGGGTTTCAAGCAAAACAATAAAAAAAATAATAATGTGTTGTGAACACTTATGACATGTATAGAAATAAAGAGCACAGAGACCAGGAAAGGAGACCCTGGAACGTGCTGGGCACGGCTTCTATGTGATCCATGAGGTTGTGGAAGGTCACCTGGAAGGAGGTGGAGAGGAACCGAAGACGCACTTTATAAACCCCAAAGCAACCCCTGAAAGGGCAAAATTCAGAATTATCGCTGACAAACTAATGAAATAAGTCATAAAAAATACTCAATCCAAAAGAAGACAGAAAAAGAGGGAAAAGGGACCAAAGGACAGATGGGACAAATGAAAACAAAAAGAAGAGGTGGATTTAAGCCTAGACATATTGGTGTTACAGTCAATGCAAATCATCCGAACACTGCAATTAAAAGGCCAAGTTTGTCTGATCAGATAACCTACATGCTACCTACATGAAACCCACTGTAAACATAAAGACAACACGATTGAAAGTAAAAGGGTGGGAAAAGATAAACTGTCTAACACTTATCAAAAGAGAGCTGGGGGCTTCCCTGGTGGCGCAGTGGTTGAGAATCTGCCTGCCAATTCAGGGGACACGGGTTCGAGCCCTGGTCTGGGAAGATCCCACATGCCGCGGAGCAACTGGGCCCGTGAGCCACAATTACTGAGCCTGCGCGTCTGGAGCCTGTGCTCCGCAACAAGAGAGGCCGCCATAGTGAGAGGCCCGCGCACCACGATGGAGAGCGGCCCCTGCTTGCCACAACTAGAGAAAGCCCTCGCACAGAAACGAAGACCCAACACAGCCATAAATAAATAAATTAAAAAAAAAAAAAAGAGAGAGCTGGAGTGACTTATTAATATCAAACTAGATTTCAGAGCAAGAGCATTACCAGGGATAACGAGGGTCATTTCATAATGATAGAGGGTTAATTCACCAAGAAGACAGAAACATTTTAATAACAGAGCTTAAAATACATGAAGCAGGCCTTCCCCGGTGGTGCAGTGGTTAAGAATCTGCCTGCCATTGCAGGGGACACGGGTTCGATCCTTGGTCCGGGAAGATCCCACATGCCGCGGAGCAACTAAGCCCATGCACCACAAC
This sequence comes from Balaenoptera physalus, assembly GCF_965194825.1. Taxonomy (NCBI): domain Eukaryota; kingdom Metazoa; phylum Chordata; class Mammalia; order Artiodactyla; family Balaenopteridae; genus Balaenoptera; species Balaenoptera physalus. Next base: position 150,141,984 of record NC_138884.1, read on the forward strand.
TACTGGGCCTGCGTTCTAGAGCCCCGAGCCACAACTACTGAGCCCATGTGCCACAACTACTGAAGCCCACACTCCTAGAGCCCGTGCTCTGCAACAAGAGAAGCCACCGCAATGAGAAGCCTGCACACCGCAACAAAGAGTAGCCCCCGCTGGCCACAACTAGAGAAAACCCGCACACAGCAACGAAGACCCAATGCAGCCAACAATAAACAAATAAATAAATTTATAAAACAAAAAAACAAAAATACATGAAGCAAAAACTGAGAAAAACACAAGGAAACATAGATAAACCCACAGTTGTCATCAGAGACTTCAACACCCCCTCTCAATAAGTGATAGGACAAGTAGAAAGTATATCATGAAGACTACAGAAGCCTTGAACACACCATCGACCAATCTGACCTGACTGATGCATGGGGCACTCTGCTCAGAACAGCAGATTTCACATTCGTTCCAAGTGCACAAGGAACACTTACCAAGAAAGCCCATATTCTGGGCCATAAAGCAAGTCTCAAAAAATTTTAAAGTATTCATACAAGGTATGTTACCTGACCATGACAGAAATAAACTAGAAATCAATAACAGAAAGATACCTAGAAAAATCCTAAATATTTGGAAACTAAAAAACATACCTCTAAATAACCCCTGGGTCAAAGAAGAAATCGAAAGGGAAATGAGAAAATATTTTGAATTAAATGAAAATGAAAATACAAAGTTTTTGAGACACAGCTAAAGCAGTACAGTACTGAGAGGGAAAGCATCTATACTGGAAAAAAACAAAGATCCTAAGTCAATGACTTCAACTTCTACCTTAAGAAACAAGGGGGTGGGCTTCCCTGGTGGCGCAGTGGTTGAGAATTCACCTGCCAATGCAGGGGACTCGGGTTCGAGTCCTGGTCTGGGAGGATCCCACATGCCGCGGAGCAACTAAGCCCGTGAGCCACAGCTACTGAGCCTGCGCATCTGGAGCCTGTGCTCTGCAATGGGAGAGGCCGCGACAGTGAGAGGCCCGCGCACCGCGATGAAGAGTGGCCCCCGCTCGCCGCAACTAGAGAAAGCCCTCGCACAGAAACGAAGACCCAACACAGCCAAAAATAAATAAATAAATTAATTAAAAAAAAAAAAAAAGAAACAAGGGGGAAAAAGAGCAAATAAAACTCAAAGTAAACCAAAGAACAGAAATAATAAACATCAGAGCGGAAATCAGTGAAACAGAAAACAGAAAAACAATAGAGAAAATCAATGAAACCAAAAGCTGGTTCTTCGAGAAGGTCAGTAAGACTGACAAGCCAGACCAGTCAGGAGTAAAAGAGGGAAGACACAAGTGACCAATTTCAAGAATGAGAAAAGTGACATCATTACAGATTGTGCAGGTATCGAAAGGATATTAAGGGACTATTGGGTATACTTTATGCCAATGAATTGGACAAACTGAGATGAAAAGGACAAATTTCTCAAAAGACACAAACTATCAAAGGCCATTCAAGAAGGAATAGAAAATCTGAATAGTCCTATAGCTATTAAAGATTGAATTTTTAGTTAAATACCTTCTAAAAAAGAAAACCCCAAGACCAGATAGGTCTCAGGGAAGAATAATAACAATTCTTCAGGAACTCTTCCAGAAAACTGAAGAGAAGAAAATACTTTCCAACTCATTCTAAGACAAATATTAGCTTGACCCCAACACTAGGCAACAAAAATAAACTACAGACCAAAATCCATTATGAACATAAATTCAAAAATTCTTAAAATTTAGAAAATGGAATTCAACATTATTTTAAAAGGATCATGATCAAGTGGGATTTATCTAAGGAATGCAAGGTTGGTTTAACTCTCAAAAATGTAATTCACCATAGTAACAGGCTAAAAATGAAAAACCTGATGACTATTTAAACAGACAGAAAAATCATTTGATAAAATCCAACAATCATTTCTAATAAAAATCCTCAGTAAAATAGGCACAGAAAAGAATTTCCTCAACCTGATAAAGGGCATACCTGACACAGCTGATGTCATACTTAGTGGTGAAAGACTGAATACTTTCGCCCCAAAATTAGGAAAAAGGCAAGGATGTCTCTTGCCAGCTCTTCCATTCAACTCTGTACTGGACATTCTAGCCAGGGCAGTAAAGCAAAAGTAAAAAGCAACCAGATTGTATGCAGGATGCAAGATCAGTGTACAGAAATCAATTGTATTTCTGTGTACTAGCAACAAACAATTCGAAATTTAAAACAGTATTTGCAATGCCATCAAAAACATTAAATATATAGGGATAAACCTGACAAAATATGTGCAAGACCTGTACACTGAAAAATACCAATCATTGCTGAGAGAAATTAAAGAAGAACTGAATACTGGCGAGATAGACCATATCCATGGGCAGAAGACTCAATACAGTTATAATGTCCGTACCCACACTCACCCCCTGTCCAGCCTGGCTGGCCCATCAGGGAACAAGACGGAGACGTCCCCCACAGAGGGTGCGGGCCAGCGGGGCACACAGGCGGGAAACATTTGGGACGCGGTGACTGGTAGGTGAAGGAAACGCTAAGGAGGGAAGACGTGATGCCCCAAGAAAGCCTCAGACTGGGAGGCCACCTTGTCCGAGAGTCAGAGAGGACCCTGCATCTGCCTCCCCGGGCTGATGCCAGCACTCACGGACCAGAGGGACCAGCGCACGAGACCCCAGTGGCCCTGGGGCACCCAAGATTAGCTCGAGCTCCCAGTCCTGGGAAACCCCCTCCCCGGGGCATTTCTGGGCTGCCCCCTCGGGAGGAGTGACCCCCAGTGGCTCCCGGCTGGCATCACTGGAGTGTGGCTTTGGGGGGGGGGGTGGACCCCTGCTGCCGGGGGCCCTGGGACTTGCTGGCACGAGGAAGGTGCTGAGAGCTCCCTGTTGGGCGGATGGGCACCGCCCTTTTGGGATCCGGGAGAGTTTCTGTCTGAGTCTGTTGGCTCACCTCCACTCTGCCAGCTGGGACCGCGACCACCTCTGCAGACGTGGGTGGGAGCAGGAAGGCGCTGCGCCCAGCCCCTGGTCCGATGGCGGGGTCACGAGGCAGCCCAGCCCCTCACCTGCCCCCGACAGAGGAGGGAGCCGGCGGTGGGAGCTGGTGTCAGGCGCCAGTGCTGGGCACAGGGCTTTGCCGTGTGCGGGAGGGCACGCCGCCAGCAGCGGGACAGAGGGGACTCCGGAATGCACCGGACGGGCGGCACTACCCTCCCCCCACTGCCCTGGGCCTCTTTCTGCCCTCCACTCCCTGTCACTTAGGGCACGGGCCCTGCCGAGCCACGTCACCCCCTCCAGGCTGCCACCCAGGTCCACCCCGCAGGCATCAGCGCCAAGGTCCTGGTGCTGCCACACGCCAGGCACAGGGGTGGCCGCCCCGACCTCCTGGGGCCAGCGGGATGCTCTGGGCGCGTCCGCGCAGCTCCCTGGAAGGGGCCCGGCGGCTGGGCTCACTTGGGGGTCTTCAGGGCCACGTTCATGAGTAGATGGGACAGTGTTGAGGGGGTGTCAGGATGGCATGGACAAGAGGGTCAGGACCCGCTCAGCCACCCCACGGGGACCCCCCACTCACGGCCCCTCCCTGCCCGGGTCACCCTTGCACGCCCCTCGGCTCCCGGCCCTTTCCTGCCTGCACAATTGCGGGATGAGCCTTAACCCGAGCTAAGCGCCTCCCACCCACACCTTCAGCCTCCTCCCACCTTCCTGGACCCTCACCCACGCTGAGGGTGGAGAGAAGGCGGAGGGGGCGGCTTGTCCCGGGACACACGGCAAGCCCCCCGAGTGTGGCCGGGGCTTCCACTGGGGCCCTGCAGACCTGGAAAGGCTGAGTGAGTTGGTGGGGGGGTCCTGGTGTCAGGGGAGGGCCTCCTGGTGCTCTTTAAGCTTCGGGACTAGGGAAGGCAGCCCTCCCCCTTCTGCACCACCTCCCTTCTTCTGGGAGAGCTAAGGGATGGGGTCCAGCGATTTGCGGTTTGCATTCATACTACAGTGTAAAGGACTGCCCGCCAAGCCTGGCCTGGAGGCCACGGGGGAGGAGCAGTCAGAAGGTGGGAATGCCCCACGAAAGGGCAGGTGGCAACGAAGAGGCTGGGGGTCTGGGGGCCAGTGCACAGGCCTCGCACACCCCTCCCTGTGGCCTGGTCTGCCTCCCAGCTTGGAGGGTGGGCTCTGAGAGCTGGGCTCTCTGGCAGGGAGCCCCACAGACCTGAATTAAATGGGGGGTGGATTTGGGAGAGCACACAGATCAGCCCCCCAAGCCCTGGCACAGAAGGGAGGAGGGGGGAAGGGGGCACCCACTGCGTTTCCCAGCGGAGTGGTCGAGCGGTCACACACAGCGGCGAGGCGGCCATTTCCACGGCCCTCCCTTCCTATCTATGCCTCAGTTCTGGGTCATGGCTGTACCCTCCGGGCGCTTGGAGCAGAAATGAGCTTTCCGGTGAAACAGCAGAATGCTGCAAGTCCTGAGCTTAGACTGCTGAGTCAGAGAGACATGGACGGCCCACCGCTCACCCCCGTGCGACCTCGTGCAAGAGTGACCATCACCTGCACCTCCCAGTGCCTGCTCAGCGGTCACCACGCCGGCCTGGGGGCCTCAGCACCCCCCCCACCCTCTTGCCCCCCGTCAGCTCCCACACCCCCAGCGCCTGGCCTGCGTGCTGTGTTCGCAGCCCTCTGACCCCCACACCCCCTCCAGGGGCGCACGTGGTAGGGGGACCTGTTGAAGCACAGGACCCATGGGAAACTGAAGGATTAGCCGCGAGCAAAGGGAACAGCATCTCCACGGAGGGAAGAGCATGAACAAAAGCACGGTGCCAGGAGGCAGCTATGAAGACCAGGACGGGGCAGGGCCAGGTAGGCTGCAGGGCAGAGAATAGGGGCCCGGATCGAGGGCGTGGGGCACGGCCAGACCCTGGGGAGGCGAAGCTGTGACCCCACCCTCGGGGCACAGGGAGTCACTGGAGGGTCACGAGCAAGGGCTGAAGGCAGGTGTCTGAGTCCAGGTGGAGCTGGGGGAGAGACAGCAGGAGGGAAGGGGCGGGGAGAGCTGAGAGCCTTCGGAAGAAAGTGGGGCAGTGAGTCAGGCGCCCCGGGGAGAAAGGGCTCGACAAGGGACCCTGCGGTGCTCAGGGTTGGGTTTGGGGCACCTGGGGACCCCAGATGGAAACACCAACTGGACAGTGGGGTATGGCCAGAGGTGAGGCAGGGTCAAGCTCGCCTGAGGAGGGAGGGAAGAGAAGGGCCACCTGTGCCCTCGCAGCGGCAGCCCCAAGCCCAGGAGGACAGGGCGGGGGTCGCTGGACGTCCTGGCCTCCTCTGCAGGGCTGACGGCCACCCTGCTGAAGCTGCGAGCCCGCTCCTGGCGGGAAACTGAGAGGCCCGTGGAGCGGGCCTTGCTGTGGACTCGGGGAGAGCAGGGTGAGCCGAGCCGGCGGGTTGGGTTCCTGAGGGTGGGGAACCTGAGAGGGTCCGCTTCCTTGTCTGGCTCGCCTGCCTGGACACCCAGCGGGGCCCCGGCCACCTGAGTGCGGCTGCGATCCACGAGATCAGCTCCCCCCGGGAGGACGAAGGCCGCAGAGCAGGAACGGCCGTAAAGCTCCAGGAGAGGCAGCACTGGGCGCACTTGTAATTTGTGACTAATTTGTTGCACAATGAGGTTGCAATTTCCTAATTGTGATTGCCATTTTAATTTTACTCATGGCTGTGCAACCAACAGTGTATAGTCTTGTAATTAAAATTAATTGTACCTTCACCTGCATATTTCTATTAGGCTGTTAAATTTAGTCTGTAAGCTCAATGATTTTGTTCCCTGAAAGATGCCGAGTTCATTTCTGCCACACTCGGTGACTCTCCGCTCTGAAGGCTGCCTTGCCCTCCAACGGGGGCTGGGGGCCTGTCTCCGCCCCAGCACCTCGCTTCTAGCAGGGCTGGGAGAGCGGAGCCCCCGAGGGCTTTCAAGGAGCTTACAGGTCTATTATTTAATGAATTCCTGATGAGCTATTAGGCTCCCAGATTGTACAGGAGGATTTCATGAATAATCTCGGAAACCCTAAACGGGCTTTCTCCACCAAATTAAGCCCATGAATGACACCCACAGCACGTGCTGGACACCGTTTTCCCAGCATGGGCGTCCTGGTGGCCTTGAGGGTGGGGAGGGGACCTCCCTCTGAATTCCAGGTGCCAGACCTTGGACTCAGGTATCAAATGTCAGGTCCAGGGAGCCCTCGGATGCCATCACTGGCAGTCACCTTCCCAGCAGGTTCCCAGGGTCCCTGGGAAAGCACCTCTCCTGTGCAAGGGGGAGAGTGGAGAGGCCTTGAGATCCCACCCCAGCTGTGCCCTGGCAGCACCGTGGCTCAGCCAATCAGATGCGCCATCCCAGGACCCCAAACCTACAGGCCATCTCAAAAGCTGGGAGGTATGGGTGCCATGGCAACAGCAGCTGGGCAGCATAGCTGGCAGGACAGATGGACCCTGAGATGCTGCCAGGGGTTCCAGCCCATCCAAGCCCTCCACTGCCCACCACAGGTGTTAGCTGGAGTGGATTCCACAGTTCGTGACAAGGACTCCTACTGACCTAGTCACCATCTGGTCTAGAGGGGGGCATGGGGGAAGCTTGGTTAGGGGTCCCAGCTTCCCGTACTCCCCACCAAGCTAAGCTACGGACAGGGCAGCTGTGATGGGGTTGAAGGTTCTCCATCCAACTGAGCCAGGAGACCCTACTTCACTGTCACCTCTTCCCTGAGGCCAGGCCACAATGTGTCTGGGGAGGGGTCCGCTGTGACTGTCCTTCTTCTTCATTGAGGAAAACTTGGCTCCCAATTGGGCAGGAAGGAGGGATGGACCCTCAGCACCTGCTCAGGGAACCTGGGAATAGATGCATCTCCACCCATCCATTCCATCCCCCATCCCATCCCTCCACCCATCCCCCTACACCCACCAGTATGACAGTCACTCTAGGTGGCTCATGTCACCCATGGGATCAAGGGTGACATGAGCCCCTTGCACGGCCCCTTGCATGGCCTCTGAGACCCCAGCAGCTCCTGCCTCATCTCCCCCACCACTGACCTCCTGCTTCCCTCCTTCCAGGTCCTTGGCCCTGGACACCTCTCCCCAGTTCTTCCCCTCCTGCAGGAAGCCCTCCCTGACCACTCATGCAGGGCTACGAGTGCCTACAAGTGCCAGACCTCGGAGCCCAGTGTGCACACACACAGTATGCCCCTCCCTTCTCTCTGGACGCAGCCCCAGGGCCCCTGCCCAGCTCCCCCACGGGCCCACTTTGGCTCTACAGATGCTGGGGTCAAACCCTGCTGACCCCGCTGCCTGCCCTCCCCCGCTCCCCGAGGGCCCAAATTGGACACCGGTCCTTCCATCTCAGTTCAGCAGCCCCCCACACACTCCTGGGGCTCAGGCCCCAAGCAGGGGTCCTCCTGGACCCCTCCCTCACCCTCGGCCCCATCCCTCCACGCCCTCTGACCTCACACACTGCCTGGCCCCCAGCTTTTGCTTGGATGGCACAGTGCCCCTCCTGCCCATCCCACACATCTGTGGTCCAGACTCTGCCCAACGCCCTCAGCTTCCTGCCCAGCCGGCAGCCTCGGGAGCCCCGCACACCACCAGTGTCGCACACGCAGTGCCCTCTGCTGTCAACTAGACTTTGGGGCCTTCTCCCCCTCATCGCTCTCTCAGCTCCGGTCACTGGGGATGTCACACGTGGCCCACAAGCAGGACGGAGCATTGCTGCCCCTCAGTACACCCCGTAGCCAGAATCCAGTGAATAGCACTGAATGAATGAATGCATGTCGCACAGCTGATCAATGGAATCGGTGGTTTCAAACTTCTCCTGTCCACTAATTTTACACAAAAAGCAGCCACGTATTCTAAGACCTGTGGGAGCAGACTCTGCGGTGCCAGTGAAGGCAGATGCTCGGCCACGTGGAGCCACTGGACAGAGCGGTCCAGCCTCGGATGGTCCAGCCCGTGGTGACCACCCGGCCCTGTCCTGCACCTGCAGCTGCCTCGTGCCCAGAGCGGCCGGTGAGGAAGGGCCAGGGCTGAGGGGGGCGCCCTGCCCAACTCCAAGTGGGTGTGGGGAGGATGCAAGGCTTTCCTCAGGACAGCGGGGTTGGTCCAGGGCAAGGGCAAGGTAGGCGTAGGGCTGGGCGGCAGGTCAGGGAGCCCAGAGTTCAGGGTCCCAAGAACAGCCATTTACAGGCTGGTGTCCCACCCCACCACTGCCTGGGAGCCCCTCAAAGGTGGGCCCAGAACCTCCAGTGAGTGTTGGGGTCAGAGGGCATCCTCACTGACCCCTGTGCTTGGGCTCTCCCTGGCCCTGCCATCCTCCACCTGGGCGGCTCCTGGCCGTCCTCCAGGGCCGCCTCAGGTCCAGGACGTCTGGGCCAGTCCCTTCTCCAGGGCCAGTGCTCCCGGGTGGGGTGGGGGGCCAGGCACACACTCACTGAGCACGTACTGTGTGCAGGGGGCCAAGACAGACAGACACCATGAGCTGCAAGTGGCTGCCGGGGACAGACAGTGCCGAGGGGAGGGTCACGGTGCAGGAGGGAGTGGGGCCTGGAGAGGAGGACAGGATACCTGGCAGGAGGGTTCCAGGCCTGGAGAGGCAGTGATGACAGGAGAACGTGGGGCAGGCCAGCATTCAAGGACAGCACCAGGGCCTGGGGTCAGGGGCAGGGGTGAGAGGAGGTAGGGGGGAAAGGGAGGGGGATGGGGAAGGGGCGAGGGGGCACAGGTGGGCTGCGGCAGGGCTGGCCGGGCACTGGGGAGCAGGAGTCCTTGCGGGCGTGGAACAGAAGAGGGCAACAGAAGAGGGCGTGAGCTGACCGTGCCCCACCCCCTTCTGTGCAGCCAACTGAGCACGGGGTCAAGGGCCACGGCCCTGAGGGCAGGGGGCTCGCCTGGAAGGGGGAGGGGGCAGCTCTGGAGAAATCCTGGAGGTGGAGCCAGGAGAGGCTGTGGGCAAGAGGTGGGGTGGAGTGAGTGGGCGGGGCAATTGGCGGGGTGAGGCCAGGTACTTGGGGGGCGGGGAACTCCCGGCCTTGGATTTAGGAGTCTGGAGTTCAAGGTCAGGCCCTGCCCCCGGCACCAATATTCGGATCCCAGGGCTCAGAAAGGGTGGAGGTCCCGAGGCCGGAGGAGGGGGTGTGCACCGCAGGGGGTCGCATCCGGAGGTCCTGCCTTGGCCTCTGCGGTGGAGGAGGACCGGCCACAGGGTTTGGGTAGGGGGCCCGGCGGCGCAGGGGCCCGGCTCCCGCCCGGCGCCCATCCCCCAACACACCTGGGGCCCGGGGCTTCATCTTGCGCCCCCTGCCCCCAACGCGATAGGCGCTGCGCCGGCGGCCCGGCGGGACCCAGGACACGGGGACACGCGCGCGGGGACGCTGACACCCGTCAGGCCCGATAACGGGCGCAGCGCCGCCGACGCCGCGAGCGCATTAATCTTCCCCAAATTAAAATCTGCAGCGCGGCGTTTAAGATTGAGGCCACCACGGTTCAGCGCGGTGTGACCGCCAATTTTGATAAAAGTGTTTTAAGAGAGGGGAGACGGAGATAAATTGCCTGCGCGGCGGCGCCGCGGGTGAGAGGCTCGCGGACAGCGGGTCGCAGCCTGGCGCTTCCGCAGCGCGTCCGGGGACACCGGCTCCGCCCGCGGGGCCCTCCCCGGTCTGCCGCAGCTGGGAGCGCTCCGGGCGCCGGCACCGCCCCGTTCACTGGGGCTCCGAGCCGGGCCCAGCCCGGGGGAGGGAAGGAGGGAAGGAACGCGGGCCCCGGGCCCTCGCAGCCCGAGGTTCAACGACATTTCTCGAGCGCCTGCTCTGCGGCACCTGCCCGGACGCGCCACCACCCGGAGTGGAAAGTGGTGGCGGGGCTCCGCACGCACTCAGGGTCCAGCCAGGACCACAGCCGCCTCTGCAGCCGCCTGGACTGCTCAGCTGGAGGGTGGGCTGGGTGCCTGATCACGTGGGGTCAGGCGCCTGGGGGAGGGGCGCGGTGGGCTGCCTGGGGGAAACTTCACCAGGCTTTCCCTGTCCCCGCAAAGAGTGCCACTTTCTCAACTCTTTCAAGCCGGCTTTGCTCTTATCTCAAGGTCAGGGCCAAAGCCCTCTCCTCGATGGAGGTTTCCCCGTGGTACACCCCCCCCCAACTGCGTCACCCACCTGCTCTCCAGGGCCGTTCCCATCATTGCCCTTCACTCTCCTGCACCTGTCTTTGGAGGAGGGCTTGGCCCCCCTCCCAGGGTCCCCTCTGTCCCCCAGCCATCCCCAGCATTGGTCCCAGCCAGTCCCCCACCCATTCCACAAACCCTCCCAGGCACAGCCTCACTCCCTCCAGCTTCCTGACATCAAAGCCTGGCTGGCTACAGCTGCACCAAGTCGGGGGGTGTCTGGGGAGACAGATGACACATGGGCATGCCCAGTCTCTGAAAGAAGGCACAAGCACTGGCCTAGAGCCCTGGCCACAGCAGGGCCAGTGGTCTGAGAAGGAGCTCTCCTTGAGGGCTTCCTGGAGGAGGGGGCTTTCTCAGCCAACCCTGAGGAAGGAACAGGAAGGGACTAGCATGAGCAGGGTGCAGAGGCACAGAAGCCCCAAGTAGGGCTGGAAGGGGGAAGGGAGGGGCCGACAGCCCTGCAGTCAGAATGGAGCAGGACCAGGATCGGACCGCTGGGACTCAGGTAAATCCTGGAAGGCCCCAGAAGAGGTGGGCTGGCATCCCCTCTGCTGGCATCCCCTCTGCTGGATGCGTCGTTGACAGCTTCCGCCTTTTCTTACAAAGTTCAAGCCGGCAAGAAACACGCAGTTTGCATCAGGCATGCCTGCCCACTTCTCTCCTCCCCTGAGCAGCTGTGAAATTGATATTTAAAACTAATTGTACAGCGCCCTTGGGGCAGCCGGGCCAGGCAGCGCCGGACAGGACAGCGGCTGTGTTCATTCCATCTCGCCTCAGGCTCTGTCCGTGACCCCAGCCAGGTGATTAGGGGGCTGAGGATGAGGGGCTTATCTCCAGCGGACAGCGGCTGCCCCACGCCCCGCCTGCCAGCCGGAGCCCCTCCCCCAATTGCCCAGCAGCTGCTGAGCTGCCCCCTCCTTGGACAGTGGCCCTCCCATCTCATAACATCCAATTACTGCCCCGACTGCTGTCCGGGGCTCAGATCAAATCACTCAGCTGCAGTGAAGAGCCCCAAACAGGTCAATCTCAGCAGGTTAGACACGGTGTCCGATGCCAGACCACAGGCAGCCCGCCTCGGGAGCCAGAGGCAGCGAGCGTGGCCCGGGGAGCGCGGTGGACCCCAGCTCCTCACTGGTGTCGGCTCTGGCTGCGGTTCAAGGCCAGGTCAGAGAACATCCTCTGGGAGTGCAGGGCACGGTCAGGCGTGCACAGGAGGCCGGTGGTGTCTAGAAAGGTCGCCAGCACCTGGGACCTCCAGGCTTCCTGACAGCTCTGCAGTCCGTGCCACAGGACCATCCCTCCAAACTTCCTTTCCATCCAGAACCCACGACTGCGGCTTGCCTGCACAAACAGGGTCTTTGCAAATGTGGTTAGTTAAGCTGAGGTCATGGTGGAGTCGGGAGGGCCCTGAATACAATGACAGATGTCATTATAAGAAGAAAAGAAGAGACACGTATGGGGAGAAGACGGAGCAGAGATGGGAAGGAAGACCAAGCAGACATGGGCAGAGGCAGGAGGGAGCTTCCTGAGAGCCTCCAGAGGGAGCCCTGCCCTGGAACCCGGCTCTGGAACCTGACACCTTGATTTCTGACTCCTGGCCTCTAGGCTGGGAGAGAGTAGATTTCTGTCCTTTTAATCCACCGGGTTGCGGGTTGCGGTATTTGCTACGACGCCTGGGGAGATGAGTGTATCCAGTGTGCTGGTGAAAGCCCCCCTTTTTCCCGTGACCCTCTCGCTTCCCACACCCACCCTGCTGTCTGGAGCCTGTCTCTGCCCTGCCTCCTGGTCCAGCCACCTGCGACCCGCCCAGAACCCTCAGCCACTCCTGCCAGTCTCAGCCAGGCCACCCAGCAAGGGCTGGTCCCCTGTGGTCCCCACTCCCACCCCAGGGGCCTTCAAAAGCACGCTTAGCACAGCCCCCAGCCCCAGGTGCTCAGCAGACACTGCTCTCTGCCCCTCAGTGTTGGCAGCCGCGCAGGGCCTCCTGCAGGACCTAGCACCTGAGCCTGGAGCAGGAGGTGTCACCAGCGCGTGTGGCCTGCTCTCTGCCTGCAACCACGTCCCAAATGTTACACGGGCACTGATGCTCTTCCGTGTCCCTCCAAATAGGGAGGGACTCCCGCTTGAGTAACTGCCCCTTGCATTCTACCAAGTTATTAAAAACCTAGTATCCCGTTTAATCTAATGGCAGCATAGTACGGTCAGCAAGGCAGGCGTTATTCCCATTGTCATTCCCATCATCCACCACCCATATTCACTCACCATGATCACCATTACCTCCATCGCCACCATCACCATCACCACCGCCACCACCCATCATCACCACACGTCCATCACCATCACTGCCACTGCCACCATCACCACTACTATCACCGTCACCACCATCACCAGCACCACCATCACCACCACACCACCATCATTACCACCATCACCACTACCATCACCACCACCACCACCACCATCACCATTGTTACAGTTTGAATTGCATCCCCCCAAAGAAATGTTGAAGTCCTAACCCCCGGCTCTGTGACTGTGACCTCTTTTGGAAATAGGATCTTTGCAGATGTAATCAAATTAAGGTGAGGTCACTAGGGTGGGCCCTGATCCAGTATGACTGATGTCTTTATAAGAGAAAACAGAGGCACAAGGAAGAGGAGGCCATGCAGACACTCAAAGACACACAGACACACAGGGAGCAGACAGTCACGTGATGACAGAGGCAGAGATGAAGTGATGCATCTATAAGCCAAGGAAATGCCGAGAATTGACAGCAAACACCAGAACCTGGAAGATACAAGGAAGGAGCCTTCTCTACAGGCTTCAGAGAGAGCCTAGCTCTGCTAACACCTTGATTTCAGATTTCCACCTTCCAGAACTGTGAGAGAATCAATTTTATATGGTCTTAAGCCACCCAGTTTTTGGTACTTTGTTACAGCAACCCTCAGAATTAATACCACCATCATCGCCATCATCATCATCACCACTGCTGTCATCAACCCGATAACCACCTCCTTGTCATCTTTATTACCACCATAGTCAACATCATAACCGTCATCACCATCACTGCCACCACCAACATCATCACCACGACTACTACCATCATCACCATTATCACCATCACCGCCACCATCATTCTCATCACCACCACATCACCATCGTCACCATCATTGTCACCATCACCATTGTGGTCATTGCCGTCAACTCTTTATGTCATTTGCCGTCTCACCATCATCACCTCCACTGTCAACATCGTCCCCACCACTTCATCATCCAAAATCAATTTTCAGCCGCGAAGTCAAAGGCCACGGCACTGGATGACTTGCCCAAGGCCTCTCCAGCGGTTTGTAGAAAAGCCAGGACTCAAACACCTTCCAGCCTGACTTCTGTTCTTCTTTCCCGGGAGAAACCCCACCCAAGCAGCCCCCGTGTTGCCCCCACCCCTTCCTCCTCACTCCTGGACACTTGCTGATTTTCTGGCCTGTGCCACAATCAATTTTGCTTGAGGCCTGTACCCTGGCCACTCCCTCAGTCATGCCCCGGCTCTAGAAGACTAGAGAATCCTCTTCCGTAATACCTGATAAATAACCTGGATTTAATTGAATTAATATCGACAGCATGTAATTGCTCCTTGTTGCTCAAGCCTGCCTAGGAGGGGTGGTGAGGGGCGGATCGGTGAGATTATTGCTTCAGAAAAATGTCCTCAGCCCCGAGCAGCGTTTTGGCCTTATTATTATAGTCATAATGAGAGCAGCCGATGGGATCTCTCCTTCCACAGTAGCGCACACGCCGGCTACATAAGCAGCCAGAGTCCTTTGTCCCTGCGGGCTGTTTGTGGGTAATTAAAATCAATAGGCTCTTCCTCGAAGACCTCCTCAGCCTCCTCCAGGCTCAGGCTCAGGGCTGCCAGGCGTCAGACCAGCAAATAAACTTGCCCCCTTCCCGCCCGCTGGTGGCCGGGCCTCCTGTGCCCTCCCCCAGCCCTGGGACTTTCAGAAACAGCCACAGTCCCAGAGGTGGTGGAAGGGGGGTTCCAGAGAGGTGACGTGGAGGTCCGTGTCTGAGGGTGCAGCCAGTGAGGGGGGACCAGTGACGATCAACGGCAGGACCTCCAAATGGGGTCTTCCCGGGGCTCAGGGTCTGTGAGGAGGAGGACCAGAAAAGGCTTCCCCATCCCAGTCTGGGGACCACTGTCCTCCCCCACCCTACCTACAACGTTTGTGGACCCGTAAACCCCGGGGGGGGCGCACTGGGACGGCTGTGCACTCAGTCTCCCGACGGCTCTCAGCAGACAGGCACCCATGGCCTCTGCGGGCTGGGCCCTGTCCTGGGCTCTTGGGGTGCGTGTTTCCTGGCTCTGCTGAGAAGGGCTGGCACAGAGCACAGGCAGCAGGAGGACCCCCAGAGGCCGGGGCACGAGGCGGGGTGGCCGTGGGGGCGGGGCATCCTGGGAACAGCCTAGAGACAGAGTGTGGCCGTGAGGCCGAGGGGCCAGGGGAGCTGCTGCACATTCCAGAGGAGACGCTGGGAACACAGTGACCTGAACGAGTGAGCAGGTGGGAGACGCGAATCAGGGGCCTCGTGGTGGGGGGTGTGCCCCCGGGAGTGAGTACGGGCAAAACACAGAAGGGACAGGAGTGACCCTGGGTGTGGGGCGGGGAGAAGAGCCCAGGGCCTGAGCAGGTGGGCGGCAGGGGGCTCCCCGAGGACGGGCTGGGGTCGTGGGGCTGCAGAGGCCCTCTCACAGTGGCCTGGCAGGGCCCCTCCCGCGCCCCGGCGCCGTGCTCAGACCCCCCTCGGTGTCACCCCAAGTCTACACCCACGTGCGGCAGGGACCACGGGGAGCAGAGGGTGTGCCAGGGCCGCACTGCTGTCACCTCGACCTCCAGGACGACCTCCTCCTCGCAGGTGGCCAGCCCACCAACCAGAGGGCCGAGGGGTGAGCCCAGGGCCAGCGCAGCTCCGGCTGGGCGCCCAGCGCTCGGCTCTGCTCAGCAGGGATCGCTCCGGGCCGTCCGGGAGCCTGACCGGCGACTCTTCTTCCCACAGAGCCGCGGCCTCACCCGGCGCCTGCAGACACCTGACACGGGAGCCGGGGAGACTCAGCTCTGCACTAAAAAGGTGCGTCAGCTGGACCATCTTCTCCGCGCCGTCCTGCTTAATTAAAGGCGACCTGAATTGAATTGCTTTCAGTGGGCGGGGGGCGGTGCTGACCAGCTGGGGGGGACACCTCCTCCCGTCGGGCCGGCGGCCCTCGCAGGGCAGTGATCCATGGGCCAATATCGCCGGTGTCCCTGCATCCGTGTGGCGGCTGACCTCAGCGCAGTCGTTAGCTGCTTTTTAATTAACTGTCTGCTGTCCCATCCCCAGCGAGGAGGCCCCGGGAGGGGGAGGGGCGTCGTTCCTTCTGAAGCTCTGCTGGGCTGATTCGGGGTCCGTGTCCCCACTCCCCCGCCTCAGGCCTGCGTCCCCTCCAGCCCCGGCGCCAGAAATTCCACCGCGTCACCGTCATTCTTTCAGTTCTCACAGGGCGTCCCTGTGTCGAGTCCACACCTGCGAGGCCGCAGCAGGAGAAAGGGGCCTCTGGGGAGGCCAGGGCCGGGGAGGGGACGCCCAAGGTGGGAGGGGGCCGGGGGGAGGCTGCAGGAGGGCCCGGGTGCGGGGAAGCCCTCTCGCGGGGAGCCGGGGCTCTTGGCCACAGCCCTGCGCTGCACAGCGGGACCTGCTTCCAGGTTCACGCCTGGGAGGTGGGGGGCCGTGCACCCCAGCTGGCCCCTGGGACAGGGGCTGCCGAGGTGAAGGGCCCGGAGGCGCCAGCAGTGGGTCGGTTACACAGTGAACGTCCCTGGGGCTCCAGAAACTCCCTGCAGCAAAGCTCCCTGACTGTGAACCCAGGCCCACTGCCGCGTGCCGGCCGGGGTCCCCATCCTCCCGGGCAGAGGTCTGGTGGGGAAAGTGGATGGCACGCGCAGATAGAGGGGCACCCTTTCAGCCTGGGCAGGTGGCAGGGGGGCTCCCGGAAGAGGCAGCACCGAACTGAGGCCAAGGTCCTCAGGCCGGAGGGTGGCCGGAGGTCAGGGGGTCTAAAGCTGAGGAGCACGTGACTGGGAGGAGAGGAAGGGCAGAAGGGGCGGGGGGTGAGGCGGGGCCCTGGGTGGGCACGGGAGGGGCGGGGCGGAGCTCCGATGGACGTGGGGTCCGCCCTAGGAGGCTCTGCAGGCCACGTCCCAGGGGCCGCCTGAATCCCCGCCCTGCTGGCCCCTGAGGGCAGGCAGGCGTGCTGGGATGCGGCAGCTCCCACGAGCCTTCGTCCTCAGGGCCCACCAGCAGGCGCTGCCTGGACCACAGCTTGCTCCCGGGACCCCCGAGTGAAGCGGGGGGACCGCACACAGAGGCTTCCACGGCAGACGGGGAAGGAGACGGGGTGGGTGGGCCACACGGGAGGGCTGCGGAGACACACGCTCACGACACCAACACAACCACGACACTGACACACAACCACCGGCACACGCTCACACTCGCGACACGCAGCAGCACACTCGGGTCACCAGCCCACAAAGGGTCACCCTTGCCAGCACGCGCACACACGTGCACACGTGAGCACACGCACACAGGCGTGCTGACACACACACGCACACGGCTCCCGGCAGCTGTACCAGTTCACGCTCAGCCTGCTACCGCCACGTGGTACACAGGGGTCACGCTGCAGACACACGCTGCCTTGCTGACCCACACGCCAGGCACCCTCACGTGACAACAGGGACCACGGGTGCCGCACGGGAAGCCAGGCGGCTCCGAGGGCTGGGAGCAGTCACGGGGAAGACGGAGGGCACGACCATGGCCGCCCTCGGGAAGCTGTCTCCCAGACTGAAGGCGCCCTCACCTGTAGGCCTCGTCTAGGGGGAAACACGCTCCAGCGAAACGCCACCCCAGCCCTTGGCCAGAGGAGAGCACTTGGTGGAGGGGTCTGGGCTCTGGTGCTTCCGTCTGGACGGGCCACTCGGAGCTCCCAGGGCGGCCCCAGGCCAGGCTGGGACCAGGCTGCACCCCAAACTCCCAGCACAGGGGTGGGTGTGGGCAGAGCCCCATCCCAGCAGGCATCCTGCAGTCCTTCCCTTTGCCGGCCCGTCCCCGGCGCGGGGCCGGTGACCTTCGCACATGACTCCGCTCAGGCCTGTCCGCTCCCGGCCACCCCTCCACACCCCAGTCAGCCACTCCCCCTCGGGCTCCTTCCCTGATCCCCACCCAGGGCTGAAACCCCAGGCCATCTTCGTCCCTTCACCGCACTGGCTGGTGGCCCCTCGCTTTCTGGGCTCCTGAGGCCAGTTCAGGACCCACTCCCCCTTAGGGAGCTTCTCCCCAGCAGGAGGGCTCTTGTGCATTTCTCGGTGGCCCTAGAGCCAGCCGGGCCCAGCCCTGTGCTGTGTGTGCAGGGCCTCCCTAGAGAGCAGATCTCAGGGTCCTTCACCACGTCCAGGACCCCCGGGCCGTCACAGGGCGGGCGGGTGCAGCAGGTCGGTGGGGCTTCTTCCCCAGCCCGGGGTCGGGGGCGCATCACCAAAGCCGGTCACCCTGCGCGTGCTCACGCGGGAACAGGACCACAGACGCCAGAATGGGGCCTCCTTGGAGCCATGAGGCGCAGCCAGGCCGGATCCGGAGGGAGTTGGAGCAGGGGAAGGGGGGGAGCGCCTGGGGAGAAGCTGACCCGTGAGAGCAAACAAGCCATGATTTCCCGAGTCAGGTCCCGCCGGCGAGCAATCAGAGCCCCTGCCAAGGTCCGGGAGCGAGAGGGGGAGGCCGCCGGCTTCATGCTTTATTCTCTGACAGTATCCATCTTTCCAAATTGATTTTTGATCTCCACAGTGACCTGGAAGGGAGACACGGCGATAACTCTCGGAAAGTGGGAAACAATATTATCGCCACAAATATGAATTACTGGCCGCTAGGTTAAATCTACTGTGCGATGAGTTATGCGACCCCGGCGCTCCTATAATTCTCGGGAAGTTTATAGAGTCAGGAGAGGCCTGTGGACGCTGACAAGCACTTAACAGCCAGAGCGGGTCCCCAACAACTCTTGGGGCCATGTGATTTAGGCTCCCCGGGCATCGCGGGCCACTCCGTCCTGCCTCAGGAGCGGGAGCTGATGGGCAGTCACTTCTGGGCTCACGGTCTTCATTTGTCTGTTCTTGTCATTCTCGGGGCCGGAGACGCCCACCTGCCACCCCGCCAGGAGCAGCAGAGCGGCCTGCCCGGTGGGGCTGTCGTCCAGGGGCCCAGAGGGAAGGGCAGTGCGCACTGAGTGGCCGCACGCCCTCCAGGGGGACGGGGGGCCCCTGGGGCTCACCTGGCCCGGCCCAGCGGGGCCCATACAGCAAACGGCCAGAAGCGTCAGCCAGCGGGAGCGTCCCCCCTACCCCTGACCCGTGAGGACCAGGGGCCTCACCGGGGGTGAACTCAGCAGGACGCTAGGTGTGAGTCTGTGGCCGGCAGGTGGACCAGGGCTCCGGAGGCCAGGCTCCCCCCAGGGCAGGCAGCATGGGGTGGGGAGTTCAGGGCCGTGCTTTAAGCCCTGCCTGCAGCTACAACCCACTGTCTGAACAAAAAGAATGAGCAAACGAATGAACAGGCGAATGAGCGAGCAAATGAGTGAACACAGAGCCTGCCGTGTAGAGGAAGTTGGGGGACCCCCCAGCCCACCTAGTCAGGATTGGGGGAGCTTGGGGGCAGGGGTGGGGAGGAGGGTGGTCAGCCTGGGCTGAGGCGAACCCTGGGAGGGGATCCCGTTCCTCCCTGTGGGGACCTCAGGCCAGCCTCCCTCTGCCCTGGCGAGGGGCCTGGGCCGGAGCCCAGAGGTGGGTTGCCAGAGGCCAGGGCAGGGGGAGGGGGCAGGAGTGCAGGGGGAAGGGGTGGACCGGCTGGGAGGGGAGGGGGCTGCTGGACGCAGGGCTGTGCTCAGGGTCTCCCAGGAGGACGCAGGGGACCCGCCTGGCAGTGATAATGATGGTGAAGGCACGGGGTCACTCCTCCCGGACCCCAGCCCTGCAGGACTCCAAGTGGGGGTCTGGGCCGGCGGTTGAGAGAGAGGCACGGCCCCTTGTCCAGCCAGGTCCCTTTGGGCCCCTGTCGGGGGTCCCTCATGATGAGGAGGAGGTCCCCAGCTCCAGGCCAGATGCCCCATGGTGCCCCCAAACTAGGGCTGTGAGGACCATTGGGGAGGGGATGGTGATGAGGGACCCCAGGCAGGGGCTGCAGCGGTCCTGGTGTCGAGGCGTCCTGGGCTTCGGTCCTGAGGGTGGCCTTGGCCGGTTCCAGCAGGGATGACTGGATGTGGCCCCTCCACTCCTGGACACACAAGACTGCGCCCCTGCAGGAGGGGCCTGAGGGGCAGCGCCAATGGGACGGGACAGGCTTCAATTTTGGGTGCCAGGGTCGTCGCCGGGAACCTGCTGGAAGCTGAGGCCCCGGAACCCTCAGTGCCCAGGACGCCGTGGGGGCCTCCCTCAGTCCTGGGGCCTAGGACCAACGCTGCCCACAGGGTGGTGGAAAATCCAGCCACACTTCCTGCACCAGGTGGCCATGGGGCGCTGGCGCCGGGCCTGGGCTCCTGCCCTCCCCACGTGTGGGTAGAGGGGCCCAGGCAGTGGCCGCAGGACAGGGCGCCCGGGGGCCAATGTCTCCCACAAGGCAGGGAGACAGTAACACAAGTGTTATTTAATTTACATGACAAAGTGGCACCATTATTGCAAGCTGACAGAATGCCGCTTGGGGTAATTTCTGAAAATTATTTAAACAATGTAATGAGTTAAATGTCAGCACTGGCTAATTATGTTTATGCTAATTGTTAATTAGCCCTATAATGGAGACAGTCTTAATTAACAATAGTTATGAGTGTGCAAGGAGGTGGGCTCGCCGTGGGTAAGCCGCAGCCCCACTCGGTTAGAAAGCCCGTCAGTCAGTCGGGGCCTCCGGCCTCAGCCCGGGGGCGCTGGGCCCAGGGCAGGGGTCCGGCCGGCCAGCCCGGGGGTGCGAGCCTGTCCGCCCCTTCCTGCCCTGCAGGAAGGTCCCCATCGCCTCGTCCAGACACGCTCCAGGGTCTGCCCCACATGGGACGGCCAGGAGGCCCAGCACACCCTCCTCCCCGCTCTCCCGCCCCCCCATTGCTCCCCTCTCGCCTCCTCCACCCCACAGGGGCCCACCACTTCCAGAGACAAATGAAACCAGCGGTCACTCGTGGCCAGCTGGCTGTGCAGCCTGAGTCCTGTGGCCGATATGGAGCGAGAGCGGGGAGGAGCCCAGACCTGCCCTGGCCCCTTCAGCCATCCCCACCTTGAGGGCCCTGGACGATGGGCCCAGCTCCTCGAAGGGACGTCACAACAGGCAGGGGTGGGAGAGGGAAGCTCGTGACCCTGGCCCCCCTCTTTTCTCCAAAGCCCCTTCTGCTGGGCCACCCGGGTGGCCACCCTGTCTGTCGCTCTCAGGGAGCCCCGATGGCAGGGCCGTGCCAGGAACAGGGTCAGTGGTGCAGCAGAGGCTGGATGGTGTCCTGCGGGGATACAGGGCGGAGAACAGCCCAGGGCCGCCCTGCGGAGACCACGCGGAGTTAACCCCTTCAGAGGAGAGCGGAGGGGACGGGAGGGATGGGCCTCCGGGGACGGGCGGGGGTCGCAGAGTGCAGGGCCAGGGCAGCAGCTACACCCAGCTGGGGACGGCGAGGACAGACAGAGGGACACAAGGGTACATGGAGGGACACAAGGGCACACAGAGTGCTGAGTCCTTTTGGAGACCCAAGCCCAGCATTGTCACCTATGTCCTGTGCCCTGTCACCTATGTCAACCTGCCCCAGCACAGGCTGCGGGCTGGGGGCCAGGGGCCAGGGGGCCTTGCGAACAGCTGCCCAGAATGTGCGCATCGGCGCCCAACTGCTCATCTCCATGGGACCCGCTCCCGGGCAGCACCAAGCAGGCCAGCTTCCTCTGCTTGGACTGGACGGGGCCCCGCGGTGACAGTGGGCTCTGGTGGGGGCAAAACAGTAGGTAAGCAGTGTCTTCTCCACGGCTCCTGAGCCACTGGGAGTCACACACGTGCGCACATGCACACGCACACACACACACATGCACACGCACACATGCACGCATGCGCACACCACGCACACATACACATGCACACCTGCACATGCGTTCGCACACACACACGCACGCGCACGCACACACACGCACACACGGACATGGACATGTGCACGCGCGCACATGCACACACGCACATGCGTTTGCACAACACATGCACACACGCACTATGCATGCACATGCACACATACACACACATGCACGCACCCCCCCACATGCACGCACATGCACACATGCACGCACTCCCACACACACATGCACGCACACGCACACATACACGCACATGCACACATGGCCTGCCTCACGCTGAGCTTCACTGCAGGTTGAGCGGGTTCTCCTGCTTCCTAGACCTGGAATCACAGCAGGAAGAGGCTCTTGGAGGCGCCACGGGTAACAGACTCTGCAGGGTTCCCTCATTCAAAGACAAGTGTCAGTGACAGGAAGGGATGAGGGGTCAGGACAGAATCTACCCTGAAAGGCTGCCAGCCAGCCTGAGCCAGAGACAGAAGGGGAGGGAGAGACAGAGACAGACGGACAGAGAGACAGACAGAGAACAAATAGAAGCAAAACAACACCAGGAACATTTTGCCAAAGAAGAGACAAAAATCTGACCAAACAGTTCTCTGTAAAAAGCAGTGGATTTGCAGATAAAAGGGGCTTCAAGAGATGAATCAATAGTTCAAAACAGAAATACAAAAGCTCAAGAAAGAAAGACAACGAAAGGGAATGACTAACGAGCTGACGGATCTCAGGGAGGACGTGAGAGCGAAAAACACAAGCTGCACGTGAACTGCCCGACCTGTTGATTCAAACAAGGGCACATTGGATGCAGCGAAAGAGGACGGCCCCGCCGCAGAGCCAGGGCCATGGAGCCAGGGCTGCTGGGACAGGTCTGAGAAACTGACCCCCACAAGACAGGAAAGGACACCAGCACTTGCCTGACAGCACACCTGAGCGTGAACCACACCAACCATGACACCAAAATTCCAGGAAACTTTAAAAATTAAAGAAAACATTACTGAAGAAGGAAAGATTTGGAAGGACACAGAGTCCCTAGGAAAAACATGGATAGAGATCAATCAACACTGAATCTTGAAAAATACGGTCCAGGACACCCAAGCCAAAAAAGAAAACAATCAAGTCACATCTACAGGAGAAAAACAGCCGATGTCAGCAAAACCACTCAGCGTTAGAAACCACGGGAATGGTCTCAAATTTCTTCAGGGAAGAAAGGTAACCAGAAATGACACCTTCTCGGGCTTCCCTGGTGGTGCAGTGGTTGAGAATCTGCCTGCCAATGCAGGGGACACGGGTTCGAGCCCTGGTCTGGGAGGATCCCACATGCCGCGGAGCGGCTGGGCCCATGAGCCACAATTACTGAGCCTGCGCGTCTGCAGCCTGTGCTCCGCAACGGGAGAGCCTGCGATAGTGAGAGGACCGCGCACCGCGATGAAGAGTGGCCCCCACTTGCCACAACTAGAGAAAGCCCTCGCACAGAAACGAAGACCCAACACAGCCATAAATAAATAAATAAATAAATAAAAATTAAAAAAAAAAGAAATGACACCTTCTCAAGCATCAGATAGACACTTCCTGAAGGACTCACTGAAAACCGACTCAACCAACCAAGAGAGATGTGGAGACCACGGTGGAAGGGCCGGCACTGAGTTTATTTCTGTGCAGGAGAAATAGTGAGACAACCGTGAGCTGACCGCCGGGTGAGACGAAGATGACCTGGCAGGCACGCGGCATCCACGCAGCATCCACGCGGCATCCACGCGGCATCCACGCGGCATCCACGTGGCATCCGGGGCCACCGCAGGGAGGGGAGGAGGAGCTGGAGGGAGGGGTCGTCCACCACCTACAGAGGAGCAAGCGGGCCGGGAACGCAGAGGGGACGCTGGCCTGCTGAGGGCAGCCTGGAGCCCACACCCACCACGGCCACACAGGGCGGGAAGGAGAAGAGGACCCACAATCAACCCCCCTCCTGGTAAACAGGCCCCGCAGGCACCTTACTGCTCGTGGTCTGACCACGCCACTTACCCATGCCCCCCACGGAGCGGGGTCAGAGGTGGAAGGCTTCCCGCCCCCTCTAGGGAGGTGCTCACCCCTGCTGGAGCCCACGAAGGCCACCCCCCAGCCCCATCTCCTACTGCTCTCCCCAATCTGGCGTCCTCGACTCCCTCCCCTCATGGTCTGAAGAACAAGACAGACAGGCTGCAATGCCTACTGAGGACCACGTGACAGAAGGAGAGGCTGGGCACTCTGAACACATGCCAGACTGGGCCAGAGGGACAAGGAGGCTGTACCCTTTGGTCATGCGGAAGGCTCCAGAATCAGAGAGATGTGAATGCAATCCCTAATTCCTCCACGTAAAAGCTCTGTGACCTTCAGCACTTTTCTTCATCTCCATGAGGAAGGTTGGGATATATATTTACAAAACGAGGATAGTAACAGCCCTCTGGCTGGGCTGTTTTAGGGTGAGGGATAAATGTGCAAAATGTCTAGCCTGCAGGAGACACTTGAGAAATGTCACAGGTGATGGTGGTGATGGTGGTGATGGGGGTGATGGTGATGATGGTGGTGGTGATGATAGTGATGATGGTGGTGACGGTGGTGATGGGGGTGATGGTGATGGTGATGATGGTGATGGCGGTGATGATGATGGTGATGATGATGGTGATGGTAATGAGGATGATGTTGATGATGGCGATGGTGATGGTGGTGGTGATGATGATGGTGGTGGTGGTGGTGGTGATGGTGATGGTGGTGATGGTGGTGATGGTGGTGATGGTGATGGTGGTGATGGTGGTGATGGTGATGTGGTGATGGTGGTGATGGTGATGATGGTGATGGTGGTGATGGTGGTGATGGTGATGGTGGTGATGGTGGTGATGGTGATGTGGTGATGATGGTGATGAAGATGGTGATGGTGGTGATGGTGGTGGTGGTGATAGTGATGGTGGTGGGGGTGATAGTGATGGTGGTGGTGATGGTAATGAGGGTGATGTTGATGATGGTGATGGTGGTGATGATGGTGATGATGATGATGGTGGTGGTGATGGTGATGGTGGTGGTGGTGGTGATGGTGATGGTGATGGTAATGATGGTGATGTTGATGATGGTGATGGTGATGGTGGTGGTGGTGATGGTGATGATGGTGATGGTGGTGATGGTGTTGGTGGTGGTGGTGATGGTGATGGTGGTGGTGGTGGTGATGGTGGTGATGGTGATGGTGGTGATGGTGGTGATGGTGATGGTGGTGATGGTGGTGATGGTGATGTGGTGATGATGGTGATGAAGATGGTGATGGTGGTGATGGTGGTGGTGGTGATAGTGATGGTGGTGGGGGTGATAGTGATGGTGGTGGTGATGGTAATGAGGGTGATGTTGATGATGGTGATGGTGGTGATGATGGTGGTGGTACAGCTTGGACAAGAGATAGACAAAGAACAAAACCTCCAGCTGCTGAGACCATGAAGATGTGTGATAGCATCACACTCAGTCACTTGGCACCCATGTTTCTGCCCAATAGGATCAACTTCTGCCCATAGGATCAGCTCGGCTGCCCATCAAAAACTTCTCTCCATCTGAAGCGGCATGAAGCCCCCTTTCTGTCCCTCTAGTGCGTGGGATGCAGCGGGGTGCACTCCACCCCTCACTCTCCCAAGAGCTGTAGCCTGAGAGGTGTCAAGGGGTCATCAAGTTGCTGGGCCAGAGGGCTGAGGAGGGATGGGGGGTGGTGCAGGGGCACCAGGGAGAAGAGGGGCCTCTAGTCAAGACTGCCCAGCAGGTTCATTCTCCTCTGCGTGGATCACACCCTGGGATCCTTCCTGTTCCTCTGTGCCTGGACACGAACCAGGAACATGGTCACGCTGGTGAGAGGGCCCAGGCTCAAGTGGCCCCAGCACCACCCAGCAGAGGGCATCTGGGAACTGCAGGAGCCCCTTGGAGGAGGCCAGTGTCCTGGCCAAACTGGTGCAGAGCCACGGGGACGGTGGGCAGAGCCCGGGCAAAAGCATGCAGTCCACGCGTGACTCCAAGCTGTAGGGCGATCTGGCAACCCTGCCACAGACAAGCCGATGCCAATCGTGGGCAGGGGGTTAGAGAGTCCACGAGACAGCAAACTGCGGACGCCAGAGCCATTAACAGTGAGGCTCGGCTTCAGCACCATTTATTCCAAACAGTAATCTCACATTCACCGTTCGGCCGACGCTTTTCAAGCAGCGGCTGTGCTGTGTGTCCCCTCACTGGCTCAGCAGTCGGGGCTCTGGTGGAGGACGCAGCGGCCCCGGGTGGACCCCTGCGCTGGGCCCGTGCTCCCACCCCCACCATCTCTCCGGCTCCCTCATCTCCAGGCCCAGCCCTGGGGTCTCCCAAGGCCCCCTGTGCCCTCTGAACAGAGCTCCTCATCTGGCCGTGATCCCACCCAGCCTGGTGCCCCCGTCTTTCCAGCCCCCTCCCCAATCCTCTGGCTGCAGCAGCTGGACCTGGAGCCCACAGCTCCCTCCTCCAATCCCAGCCCCTCGTCCAGGCCTCGCTGTGTGTGGTGGAGGCACAGGACACGGACACACACACACACACACACACACACCCTGGTGTCCAGACCTGCCTGACCCGCAGACGGCAGAAGAGGGACATCAACGTGCCAGGGGAAAGTCACCGACGCCTCCATCTGAAGGACTCTCGTTGGTCACCGCCGCCCCCTCCCCCAACCCCGTCCGGTCACTGCCCGAAGCCTCGGCCGAGCTCACTCCAGCCTGCGGGTCCCCAGCCCTCCATGGGGCCCCAGGCACTCGGCACTGCTCTCAGCCCTCCGGAGGGCCTGGGGTCTGAGGCCGCCGGTCCCTGCCCACCTGCTCTCCCACCTGGCGCCCTGTGGACAAGGTGCTTTGCCTACAGCGGGCTCCTCTCAGAGGCCTGGCGCCTCCCAACGGCCGCGCGGGGCACCAGGCCCCCAGGCCAGCAGAGCCATCACCACGTGCTGTTTCAGCGTCTACCCTCCTGGCCACAGGCCCGTGAGGATGCAGCTCCCTCGGCCCCGGCTCGGGCTCGGTGCGCTGACCCACAGCTGTGCTGGCTCCAGGCCTCCCCAGCCCGAGTGCAGCCTGGGGGCCAGGCCTGGGCCCCCCATCCTGGCAGGAGGGAGGCGGCCCGAGGCCTGGGGGGCTGAGGCCGCTCAGCTCAGCCTGCAGGAGGTGGCAGGTGGGCTGTATTTTCCCCTTAATGTGACAGACATTTAAAGCAGAGAAGGGGACTCATGGCCCCTGTAAAACAGTGGCTCCGTCTCCCGGGCCTTATTTTTTTCCTGGCAACAGTAATGAAAGTGCCATTTATGGGGCCTCCTGTTTCTGGTCCCCAATTTCGCAAAGACGTCGTCTACAGGAAGCCGCCTGGCCCACTTACTAGGCCCTCTTTCCGGGAGGTGGGTGCCCACGCGGGCAGCCAGCGCACACCTGCCCGCAGTGCTGGGCTTCGTGTGCGTGAAAGCCCAGGGCTGGGCAGCGCGATCCCCGGGACCCCAAGCCACCCACACACGGCGGCCTAAGGTCCCAGCGGCTGCCCCGCTGGCCAGGGAGTGTCTGGGGGCTCTGTGGCCCGACGGGGTCGCACCCCTGGACGGGCAGGACAGGGCTCCCACGGGGCTTTCCCCCCCGAATTGGAGGCCGAGCGGCTGAGTCTCATGCCGCCACCGGCCGACCTGTCCTGCACGGTCACTGGCCTCAGTGCTGGGTGCCTGCTCCCGGGACAGAGACGCTCCCACCACCCAGTGCCCCATCCCGAGCCGTGCCCGGGGGTACCCCATTTCCCCTGGCGGGAGGTCTGCATAAGCCTCGGAGAAGAGGCGACGCCCAGCAGGGGCTGCGGGACCTCAGAGGGGGCCGGTAGGGGCTGCGCTGGACATGCAGGCGGACGTGGAGGGCACCTCCTGGTCTGTGTGCAGTTAAGTCCAAGGTGAAGAGGGCTTGGCCAGCCCTGGGGTTCTCAGGAGGGTCCCCAGGGACGGCCCCCTCGGCCAATACCCAGGGGTCCAGAGCAGGAGATTCAGAGTGGAAGTGAGGAGAGGTGGGCAGGAGGGGTAGGTAATACCCCCCGGGGGGCGTCAGGGGCCTTCGGGGGGCCCAGGAGTCTCTCTGGATGTGCGTCTGGAGAGGGGCTCTGGGCGGCGGGACACGCAGACGGGCCTGTCCAGTGGGCAGCGGGTGGACGGGCCTGGAGCCCAGGAAGAAGGCCTGCCTAGGAAGCGTGCAGGAGACAGGAGACAGGAGAGGGCTGGGGGGCTGGGGGGCGCGGGGGTGACGGGAGAGAGCCAAGCGCACGGCCACAGTCGGCACAAAGGGGGGCAGCAGGAGCCCCCAGGGAACCCAGCCCCCGAGCTGGGCCCAGCCTGACCCAGGGCCACGTCAGCACGGACGCCCCGGAGCACCTGGACCCCCACCCTCGGACTGTCCCGGCAGCCCAGCCAGGGGGCTGCTCTCACCCAGCCGGGCCCTGAGGAGGACAGAGCGGGGCGCAGGCTCCGACCCGCCAAGCGTGCACACTCAGGCCTGGCCTGGTGCCGGAGGGCAGTTTAGGGCCCATTGACCTCGGCCTTGACACGGAGGCAGCGCTTCGCTGCACAGGGGAAACACCAGCGGCTCCCAGACCACCCGCTGCTGCAGAGAACTGATGCCTCAGAATCAATCGAAGCCAGCGGCTTCTCGGTCAAGTAGAGCCTCAGTCCCGAGTCTCCTGCCGCATTATCGTCCTTCCTGTAACTGCAAAATCAGACCCTGCTGCTCAGCATCGAGGTGGACACGGGACCCTTTGTAAGCGCCCCCTTCTCTCCTGCGCATCCTTCAAAGGCCCCCAAGACACACTCGCGCGCACGGGAAGCACTAAGATCCGATCTGGAGCCAGTGACGGGCTCTCGGAGACCCTCGGGGGCGCTGGGCTGGGTCGTCCGGGCGCCTGTAGTGGGGGTTTCTCTGCCCAGGATGGAGGGGCCCAGAGGACACCGCAGTCACTGTGGTGTCCTGACCTGAGGGTCCCCGCACTGCCCAGGACGGACCTCCACCCCCCGTGGGTTTCGCTCTGAAGTGTGCCCAGCACCACGCGTGAGTCAGGCTTTCCGGAGGGGCAGACCAGCGGGACGGGTCTGGGTACTGACAGGTCCACTTCACGGAACTGGTCTGCACACTGTGGGGTCGGGCCAGGCAGGGCAGGCAGGGCTGGTGCTGCGGTCTCGCCCCCTCCGGGAGCCCCCGCCTAGGGGAGGCCGCAGGGCACCGGGTCGATCTCCCTTAATTCCGAGGACGGAAGCTGGACGTGACCCTCACCTGCTGACGATCCCTGGCGTCACCTGGGGAGCGGCTGCATCGCCAGAGCTGCGCCTGCCAAGTGCCCCACCTTCACGCAGGAGCTCAGGGCGGGGCTGGCCGCAGGGCCGCAACCGCCCCCCCTACACTCCTGAGGACCGCGGGGCTGGTTCTACTCTGTGCGGGGCGGCGGTAGGGGTCACGCACAGAGAACAGGCCCCCTGGGGCTCTGGGAGCCCAGACACAGCCGCTGAGACCCGCCCAGCCGGCGCCCAGGCTCCTCCTGTCCCACCCCCAGCACTTTCCAAGGTCACCAGTGACTCCCCTCCCCAGACCAGGGGTCGGCCTGCTGGCGCCACTTGTATCCCCTCTCAGCAGGCCCTGGCCCAGCGGGGCACCCACTCCGGCCCAGACACCGTCTGCCCTGGAGAGAGTCCACCGAGCTCAGGGGCCCTGAATCTGGGCCTGGAGCCTGAAGACAGGGGCGCTTGGTGGGCACTTTCGGGGGGGCCGTCAGGCCCGCTGGATGCCAGGCGCAGGAGCGTGGCCAGCGTGGGGTGGGTGGACCGGGAGGCCCGGGTCCGCCCAGCAGATGGAAGGGCAGGCGGGGCCCCTAGTGCCCAGGACCCGGGCTCAGACCGCGTCCCTGCTCACTGCCCACCTGCCACCCCAGGGCTCACTGCTCCTGTGGCCGTAGCACCGTGACCCCATTTCTCTCTCAGCCCAGATGGTCCCCTGACTCTGGACCCCAAAATCCAGCTGTCTCCTCAATGTGTCCACTTAGCTGTGCAAATAAACCTGACGAGGGAATTCTCTGGTGGTCGAGTGGTTAAGACTCTGCCTTCCAATACAGGGGGCGCGGGTTCCGTGCAGCCAAATAAATAAATAAATAAAAATAAACACGATGAGACCAAGGGGCCGCCCAGCCCCCGGCCCCTTCCCCAGCCCCTGCCCCACCTCCCGTCTCAGGAGAAGGCCCACCCCTCTGCGTACACCCGCAAACCCCCCGGCTGGACCCTGGACACGCACAGGACCTGCCCCCTCCGTTCACCCTGCACAGGGTCACTGGCCCTGTCTGTGCCCTGGCCCCTCGGGTCAGCCACAGGGACCTCCTTATGAGCCCTCAGACCCTGCACCCCGCTCGCATCCCTCCCGTGCAGCCCACCCCCTCCCTCACCCCCCTTCCAGCCTCCCCTCCTGCCTGCCCCCGACCCAGGGCCTTCCTCCACTCTGACCTCCTCCCTCTCGAGGGGCCACCTGGTCCCGTGGCTACGGCTCGGAGGCCCTCCCCCGGGCGCAGGGCCCACTGGAGCCCGCTTGCCTGCCTGGGCACGTTGCCCTCCAGGCCAAACGCTTGTGGGCAGAAACCACCGAGCTTGCTCTCTGCTGTGTCCTGAGGCCCTGTGGAGGTTTGTTGACTGACTGACTGACGCCGCTCTGGAACTGAGTCGCCTGCTAACCCTGGAGCAGGGTGGTGGGTGAGGACCTCTGAGCAGGAGCCCAGCGCAGGCCCTTGGGTTGCTGCTCACGTTTCAGCTCCCGCAGCAGCCTGGACCCCCGTGAGCTCCAACCAAGCTCGGAGACTCTCCCCAGGCCGCAAGTGCCGGCAAGCACAGCCTCCAGCGCTGCAGGAAGCTTTGTTTCATTCGGAGGGGGACACTGGGGTGAGGCCCAACCCACGAACTGTGCCAGATCCCCCGCACGGGGCCACCCAGACCCTGTGTCTCCCCAAGCTTCTCCCCTTGGTCCACACAGGCTCAGGCCGCAGGCTCCAAGGCCAGCAGAGGGACACTGGCGGCTGCCCTCGGCCAGATGTCCCACCCCACGTGTGAGCACGTGACCAGGGTGGTCCCACAGACAGACAGCTCGGGACTTCCGGCCCGGCTGCTGGGCAGAACAGCCCGCCCCCCGCCAGGGGCTCGCGCCAGCTCTGCAGTTCGCTGAGCCTCCCTTCACACCCTCCTCCTGCAAAGGTCCTTCGGCCTCAGAGCTGGGACTCCGGCCCTGATGCCAAGAGAGGCTGGAGGTGCTCACAGGACCAGCGCTCCGGCCTTCGGACACTGTGGTCAGCCTGACAGATGGAGCTGAGAGGTGACCAGGATGAAACGGGGGAGGTCAGGCCCCAGGCGCCTCCTACAAGCCAAGCCGTGTCATACACACTTCCAGGACGCCCGTCAGAACGAAGCAATTCTAATTCTTGCATCACCCCCTTTTCAGATTGGTAAACTGAGACTGGGGACCTATGTGGTCGTCACGGATTCCACTCGTTAAAGGCCCACCCAGTTCTCACCAACTCGCAAGAAGGAAAGCCTCAAAGACCTGGCAGGGACACCCAAACGATTCCAGAACCCTCATCCGCTGCAGTGGACGGGTATCCCCCATACCAGGGGCTCAGCCAGCCCAGATCTAGGCTCGGCGGCCCTGCCCAGACGTGAAGCAGGACAGCCGTGGGCTCCTTGCTTTCTGGGCCCCCATCCAGCAGACGGTAGACAGGCTGGGGGACAGGGACCCCCAGGAGAGGAGACTGGAGGAGTCGGGCACTGCAGGGGACTGTCAGACCACCCGTCCCAGACCACCTCCCCTCCCACCGTGGGCTCCCCAGGGTCTGGGTAAGGGCTGTGGCAGCGTCACATCTCCCGAGCTCTCTCTGCAGCCTCTGCAACTCTGTGCCCTGGTTCAGTCATCCCTGTACGGGTGCCCAGGCCCTGCAGCGCTCACCACTGTGCTTCAGATTTGTGTGTCAAATGAATAGATGGACTGAAAACACTGCCATGAGACCAAACATGCCGCCACACGGAGTTTTCCAAGACCTGCAAAGTGATGGGTGTGGAGGGAGTGGCCGGCCCGGTGTACGGCACAGAAGAGGCCCAGCAAACGGCAGGTGGTACTGGTGGTGCTTTAGCGGTAGCTGTATGTGGTGGCTTCAACCACCAACCTCAAGGACCAATGCAGCAGCCTTAAAATGCGGGCCTCTCACAGGACGAATGGGCATTGGGGGGTCATTTAAAAGCCAAATACGATGGCACTCTCCCTTCACCCCAGGGGCTGCCCAGCCGAGCAGACTTACCAGGAGGGGGAGCTGTGGGGAGTGAGAGGGTGTGAGGGTGAAAGACCCCACGTGATGTGGGTCCATGCAGAGCAGGGTGGGTGGTACCCCTCTTTGGGGGAAGAGAGGGGAGAATATGAACAGCTACGCTTGCCTGCTTGTATTTTCAGAAAGGAATGATGAGAAGGTAAACTGACAATGAATTAAAGCAGAGAGAACAGGGTGGAGGCTGAGACGGAGGTAAGACTGCTGGGTCATATGATTTTGACATTGGAACTATGTAAAGGTTTTACATAATAAAAATTTGAATAAAAAAGGAAAACATCAATCCACAAAATTTTAAAGCAAAATGGAACCAGTGGACCTAACACAGGAAAAGGAGTCACTCCACGTGACTGCAACACCCAGTGTTTGACGTGTCCACTTAGTGAATTGTAGCCTAAGGACAAACAGAAGAGCTGCATCTAAACCTTAAACTACACTTGGTGACCTACTGCTGACACAGATATGGGCACTGTCACTCTGAAATTATTGTAGCTATATTGTAGGATGAGGCATGTAAGTAGTCATGGCAATGTCATTAGGAAACAGGATTTTTAGCATAAGAGAAAAAAATGAAATTGCAAATCAAAGAAATGAAATTCAAAACTGTAATCTTAATAAACCATCTGAAAATGAAACTGAGAAAACAATTCCATTTAAAATCCCATTAAAAAATACGTAAGAATAAATTTAACCAAGAAGGAGCAAGACGGGTACAGTGAACACCACAAAACATTGTTGAGAGAAATGAAGACCCGAAGAGACAGAAATATACCCTGTGTTCATGTTTTCAAAGACTTAATATTGTTTTAAGATGACATTACTCCCCAAATTGATCTTCAGATTCACTGAAATCCCTTTCAGAATCCCAACTGACTTCTTTGTACAAATTGACAAGCTGATTCTAAAATTTCTGCGGAATTGCAGGGGACTCAGGATAGGCAAAACAATCCTGAAAAAGAAGGATAAAGTAGAAGGAATCACTCTCCACAATTTCAAAGCCTATTAAGCAATGGTAATTCAGACGGCATGGTCCTGGCACAAGGACAGACACAGAGACCAGTGAACTAGAATAGAGTCCAGAAACAGAGCATGTGTCTATGGTCAACGGGTTTTTGACAAGGCTGCTAAGACCATTCAATGGGTAAGGAATAGTCTTTTTAACAAACAGTGCTGAGAAGACCAGATATCCACACACAAAAGAATGAAGCTTGACTCTTACCTCACACCAAATACAAGGATTAACCCAAATGGATTGAAAACCATGTAAGAACCAAAACTATATAACCCAGAAAAAAAAGATAGGGGTAAATCTTCATAGTCTCAGATTTGGCAATGGCTTCTTAGATATGATACCAAAAGCACCAGCAACAAAAGGAAAAATAGATGAACTACACTTAATCAAAGTTAACAATATCTGTGCTTCAAAGGACACTATCAGGAAAGTGAAATGACATCCCAGAGAATGGGAGACAATATTTTCAAATCATATATCTGATAAGGAACTTGTATATTCACTATATAAAGAACTCTTAAAATTCAATAACAAAAAGACCAAACAATTGTTTAAAAATAGGCAAACAATCTGAATAGACATTTCTTCAAGGAACATATACAAACGGCCAATAAACACATAAAAAAGATGCTCAATGTCATTGGTCATCAGAGAAATGCAAATCAAAACCACAACAAGATATTATCTCACACCCCTTGGATGGTTAGAATCAAAAAGTCAGGTAATTTACTGACTAAATTCAGTAAATTTACTGACTAAATTCAGTAATGTCAGGTAATTTACTGATGGTTAGAATCAAAAAGTCAGGTAATTTACTGACTAAATTCAGTAAATTTACTGACTAAATTCAGTAATGTCAGGTAATTTACTGATGGTTAGAATCAAAAAGTCAGGTAATTTATTTTTAATGAGTGCTGACAAGGACGTGGAGAAATTGAAACCCTCCTACAGTGCTACAGGGTATGTAAAATGGTGCAGCCACTTTCAAAACAGTTTGGCAGTTCCTCCAATGATTAAACGTAGAGTTACCTATGACCCAGCAATTCCACTCCTAGGTATAGACCCAAGAGAAATGAAAACGTATGTCCACACAAAAACTTGTACATGAATGTTCACTGTAGCCTTATTCACAAGAGCCAAAAAATGGAAACTATCTAAATGTCCATCAACAGATGAGCGGATAAACAAAATGTGGTATATCTGTACAATGGAATACTATTAGGCAATAAAAAGGAATGAAGACCTGATATATGCCACAACATGGAGTCCCAGAAGAAGAAGAGAAAGTATAGAAAAATATTTGAAGAAATAGTGACCCAAAACTTCTAAAATCTGCTGAAAGACATACATTTACAGATTCAAGAAGCCCAGTGAACTCCAAAGAAGATAAACTCAAATAAATCCATGCCCAGAAATATCATAATCAAACCACTGAAAACCAGAGACAAAGAAAAAACCTTGAAATCAGCTAGAGGAAAGTAATTACATATAGGGAAACAAT
The DNA here is from genome assembly GCF_965194825.1 of Balaenoptera physalus. NCBI lineage: Eukaryota > Metazoa > Chordata > Mammalia > Artiodactyla > Balaenopteridae > Balaenoptera > Balaenoptera physalus. Next base: position 150,176,199 of record NC_138884.1, read on the forward strand.
AATACAAGAGACTGTGAATTTCTTGTCAGAGACCATGGAAACAAGAAGGCAGTGGAACAAGATGTTCTAAATGCTGACAGAAATGCACTGTCAACCCAGAGTTCTATATCCAGCAAAAATGTCCTTCAGATATTAAGGCGAAATAAAGACATTCTCAGACAAAGGAAAACTAAGAGAATTTGTCACCAGCAGATCTGCTCTGAAAGAAATGTTAAAGGGGGGTTCTTCAGGCAGAGTGAAAATGATACCAGAATGGAACTTGGAACTTTAGAAATGAAGCAAGAGAAAACATAAACATCTGGGTAAAACCCTATTTTTCTTCTTACTTCTTTAAAATATATATGATAGTTGAGAGTGAAAATTATAACATTGTCTGAGAGAATTTTGAATCTATGTGGTTGTAATAATGAGACAACTACAACTAAAAAGAGAGGTAAAGGTGGTTTGGTACAAAGTTTTCTACATCCCACTAGAAGTGGAAAAATATTAATTCTAAATAGCCTGTGACAGGTTCGGTATCTATATTGTAATCTCCAGAACAATCATTAAAAATTATAATTATACAAGGAGACATAGTAAAAAAAAATAGATAAAGTGGGATACTAAAAATAAATAGAAATAATCATAAAGAAGACAGGAAAGGGAAAACAGAGGAACAAAAATGAGATGAACATGCAGGAATAATAAAGTGTTAGCCCTGAATCCTAACACATAAGTAATTGCATTAAATGTCAACGGTCTAACCACCAATTAACAGACAGAGATTTTTACACTGGATTAAGAAAAATCCAACTACATGCTGTCTACACAAAATCCACTTTCAATATAGCTATAGAATTAAATTAAAAGTTAAAGGCTGTGAGAGGAGTGGCCAAGATGGTGGAGTAGGAAGAACCTGAGCCCACCTCCCCCCAAGGGTGCACCAAAATTACAGCTATTTACAGAGTAACTATTGATGAGAAAGACCTGAAGACTAGCAGAAAAGATCCTCTACATTTAAAGATATAAACAAGGAATTACAACAAGACATGTAGGAGGGATAGTCACAAATGCGAGGATAATTACTATTGCAGAGGTTCTCCCCAAGGAGCAATGGGTCTGACCCCACTCTGGGCTCCCCAGCCTAGGGGTCCTGCCAGGAAGAAGAGCCCCAGAACATTTGGCTGTGAAGGTCAGAGGGGCTGGCTTTCAGGAGAGCCAGAGGGCTGTGGGAAATAGAGACTCCACTCTTAAAGGGTGCACACAACATCTTCCATGCTCTGGGACCCAGGACAGAAGCAGTGATTTGAAAGGACCCTGGGTCACAGCCACCTGCTGATCTAGGAGAGCCCCCCAGAGAGGCAGGGTGGCACCTGGAGCTCACCCTGGGGTTACAGACACTGGTGGCGGCCACTTGGGAGGAGCTCCTTCCACCACGAGGGCACCGGGGCTGGCAAGCGCCCGTTCGGAATCCTCCATCTAGCTTCTTAGCACTGGGGCCCAGCCCCACCCACCAACAGACCCCTGGGCCCACAAACACCCCTGAGCACAGCCCTGCCCACCAGAGGGCCCAGGACCTGGCTTTACACACCAGTGCACCGCCCTGGGGCCGGCCTTACCCACCAGTGGGCAGGCACCAGTCCCAGGATTCCCTGGATCCTAGCACTGCCCACCAGCAGGCCAACACCAGCTCTGGGACACGTTGGGCCCTCAGCCAGCCACCCCAGGATCCAGCACCACTCATCAGAGGGCCGGCACCAGCTTTGGGACACCTGGGCTCCACAGCCAGCCACATCAGGAACAAGCCCTGACCACCAGCAGGCTGACACTGTATCTTTGACACAGCTCCACCCACCAGTGGCCAGCAGACTTCGCACAGGCTGGGTCTAGCAACCAACTGGACCAGGGGCCAGCCAAGCCTCCCAGGCTACCCACAGTAGTCAGCCTGCCACTACGGAAAGACCCACACAGCCCACATAGGGGGCACCCCTAGAGCATATATCTCTAGTGATCAGAGGCGAGGGTCCTGTTGAACCCCTGAGGAATCTCCTACAAAAGGCCACTCTTCCAAAGTTGGGAAATGGAACCAACCTACCAAATACATAGAAATAAAAAGAGCAAATTAGGCAAAATGAGGCAACAGAGGAACATGTTCCAAATGAAAGAACAGATAAGACCCCAGAAGAAAAACTAAGTGAAGTGGAGGTAAGCAATCTACCTGAGAAAAAATTCAGGGTAATGGTTGTAAAGATGCTCAAAGAACTTGGGAGAAGATTGGATGAACAGAGGGAGAAGATAGAAGTTTTTAACAAAGAGTTAGAAAACAGAAGAACCAAACAGAGATGAAGAATAAAATAACTAAAATAAAAAATACACTAGAAGGAACCAACAGTAGATTAGATGATACAGAGAAACGGATCAGTGAGCTGGAAGACAGAGTAGTGGAAATCACTGAAGCAAACAGAAAAAAGAAAAAAAAATAATAAATGAGGACAGTTTAAAATACCTCTGGGAAAACATCAAGTGTACTAATATTTGCATTATAGGGGGAGAGAGAAAGGGACAGAGAACATATTTGAAGACATAATATCAGAAAACTTCCCTAACCTGGGAAAGAAAACAGACATCCAAGTCCAGGAAGCACAGAGAGTCCCAAACAAGATGAACACAAACACATTCACACCAAGACACATTGTAGTTAAAATGGCAAAACTTAACAATAAAGAGAGAATATTAAAAGCAGCAAGGGAAAAGCAACAAGTTACATACAAGGGAACTCCCATTAGGCTGTAAGCTGACTTTTCAGCTGAAACTCTGCAGAACAGAAAGGAGTGACATAACATATTTAAAGTGATGAAAGGGAAAACATACAACCAAGAATATTCTACCTGGCAGGCTTTCACTCAGACTCGATGGAGAGATGAAAAGTTTTACAGATAAGCAAAAGTTAAAGAGTTCAGTACCATAAAACCAGCTTTACAAGAAATGTTCATGGAACTTCTCTAAGCAGAAAAGAAAAGGCCACAATTAGAAATATGAAAGTTATGAAAGGAAAAATCTCATTGGTAAAGGCAAATATACAGTAAAGGCAATAGATCAACCAGTTACAAAGCTAGTAAGAAGGTTAAAAGACAAAAGCAGTAAAAATCATCTATATCCACAACAAGTAGTTAAGGGATACATAAAACAAAATAATGTAAAATATGATGTAAAAAACATTAAATGGGGGGGGAGTAAAAATTATACATATATATGTGTATATATAATTATTTTTTGTTACTTTTTTCTTTTGCTCTCTGCCTTTGTGATTTGATGACTATCATTAGTGTTATGTTTGCACTCCTATTTTCTTTTTTGTGTGTATATCTATTATAGATTTTTGGTTTGTGGTTTCCATGAGGTATATATATATATATCTCCAACATAGGAGCACCTAAATACATAAAGCAAATACTAACAAATATGAAGGGAGAAATTGACAGTGACACAATAAGAATAGTGGACTTTTACTTCCCACTTACATCAATGGACAGATCATCTACACAGAAAATCTATAAGGAAACACTGGCCTTAAATGTCACATTAGATTAGATGAACTTAATAGAGATATACAAAACATTCCATCCAAAGCAGCAGAATACATATTCTTTTTAAGCACACATGGAACATTCTCCAGGACACATCACATGGTAGGCCACAAAACAAATCTCAACAAATTTAAGAAGACTGAAATCAGAGCAATCATATCAAATCATATATTTTCTGACCACAATGCTATGAGACGAGAAATCGACTATAAGGGGAAAAAAAACAACAAAAACACAAACATGTGGAGGTTAAACAATATGCTAGTAAACAACAAGTGGATCACTGAAGAAGTCAGAGGAGAAATAAAAAATACCTGGAGACAAATGAAAACCAAAACACAACGATCCAAAATCTGGAATTCCCTGGTGGTCCAGTAGTCAGGACTTTGTGCTTCCACTGCAGGGGGCACAGGTTCGATCCCTGGTTGGGGAACTAATATCCCACATGCTGTGCGGCATGGCCAAAAAAAACCCAAAAAAACCAAAAAGCAACAATAAAATCTATGGGCATGGCAAAAGCAGTTCAATGAGGGAAGTTTATAGTAATAAAATCTCACCTCAGGAAATAAGAAAAATCTCAAATAAACAATCTAATCTTACACCTAAAGGAAGTAGAAAGAGAATAAACAAAACCCAAAGTTAGTAGAGGAAAGAAATCATAAAGATCAGGGCAGAAACAAATGAAATAAAGACTAAAAAATATAGAAAATGTCAATGAAACGAAGAGCTGTTTCTTGAAAAGATAAACAAAATTGATAAACCTTTAGCTAGACTTATTAAGAGAAAAATAGGGCTCAAATCAATAAAATCAGAAATGAAAAAGGAGGGACTTCCCTGGCGGTCCAGTGGTTAAGACTTCACACTTCCAATGCAGGTGGTGTGGGTTCGATTGATCCCTGGTCAGGGAAGTAAGATCTCACAAGCCGTGCAGCACAGCCAAAAAAGAAAAAGAAAAAGAAGTTACAGTTAACACCGCAGAAATACAGAGGATCATAAAAGATTACTGTGAACAACTATATGTCAATGAAATGGACAGCCTAGAAGAAATGGACAAATTCCTAGAAATGTACAATCTCCCAAGACTAAACAGGAAGAAATAGAAAACATGAAAAGACCAATTACCAGCAATGAAACTGAATCAGTATTTTAAAAATTCCAACAAACAAAAGTTTAGGACCAAATGGCTTCACAGGTGAATTATACAATCATTTAGAGAAGAGTTAATACCTTTCCTTCTCAAACTATTCCAAAACACTGCACAGGAAGGAATGCTTCCAAACTCATTCTATGACCAGCATCACCCTGCTACCAAAATCAGAAAAAGATATCAAAAAAAGAAAATTACAGGCCAATACCATTGATGAGCATAGATGCCAAAATCCTCAACAAAATATTAGCAATCCAAATTCAACAATGTATTAAAAGGATAATACTCCATGATCAAGTGGGATATATCCCAGGGATGTGAGGATTGTTCAATATCAATCAGTGTGATACACCACATTAACAAACAGGGGAATAAGAAACGCATGATCATCTCAATAGATGCAGAAAAAGCTTTTGAAAAAAATTCAACATTCATTTATGATTTTAAAAAAACCTCTCAAAAAAGTGGTTATAGAGGGAACATACCTCAACATAACAAAGATCACGGAAACAGTAATGAAGAAAGCTGAAGTGACTATAATAATTTTCGATGAAGGAAAACTATTAGGGGTAAATAGAAATATTACATAATGATAAAAGGACCAATTAATCAAGAAGACATAAAAGCCTAAATGTGTGTTCACTTAACAACATAACCAACATGACCTTCAAAACACATGAAGCAAAAACTCACAGAACTGGAAGGAGAAATTGCAAACCCACAACTATGCAGGGACCTCAACGGTCCTCTCTCAGTATCAGTGGAACAAGCAGACAGATCATCAGCAAGGAAATAGAAGACCTGAACAACACGATCAACCAATGTTCCTAAATGACATTATAGAACAACACTCCATCCAGCGACATCAGAATACATATTCTTTTTAAATGCACATGGAACACTCTCCAGAGAGACCACATCCTGGGCTATGAAACCAACCTAAGAGATTTGAAAGAATTCAACTTACATAAAAATATGTTCTTGACCACTAATGGAATTAAACTAGATATCAATAACAGTAAGATATCTTTAAAACCCCAGATGCTTAGTGGTTAACAAACTTCTAAATAATTCATGGATCAGAGAAGAAATCTCAGGGGAAATTAGAAAACATTTTTTTTTTTTTAGAAAACATTTTTGAACTAAATGAAAATGAAAAATTTTAAATATCAAAATTACTTGTGGATTGCAGTTAAAGCAGTGCTTAGAGGAAAATTTATAGTATTAAGTGTTTGTATTGGAAAAGAAGGAAGACTGCATCAATGATCTAAGCTTCCCTCTTATAGAACAAGAAAAATAAGAGCAAAAGAAACCCAAAGCAACCAGAAGAAAGGAAATAATAAAGATGAAGCCCAGATCATTGACATTAAAAACAGAGAAACTTTAGATAAAATCAATGAAATCAATAATTGGTTCTTTGGAAAAGTCAATTAAATTGACTAATCTTTAGCTAGACTGAAAAGGAAAAAAAGAAAAAGAGAGAGAGAAGATACAAACTACCAATAAGAGGGGTAAAAGACAGCCATCACTACGGAGCCCACAGACATTAAAAGGACGATTAGGGATAACTCCACACACAGATTCAACAGTTTCAATGAATGGACCAATTTCTTGAAATCCACAAACTATCAAAACTTACCCAAGAACTAATAACCTGAATATCCCTCTATCTACTAAAGCAATTGAATCCATAGTTAATGACCTTTCAAAAGAGAAAACTCCAAACCCAGATAGTTTCACTGGCAAATTCTACACAATATCTAAAGATAAAAGTAACCCCAATTCTACCTAATCTCTTTGAGAAAATAGAAGAGATAACACTTTCCCATTTTATGAGGCCAGCATTATCCCAACTCCAACAGCGGACAGAGACAGAACCAGATAAGAAGCTACAGAACAATACCTCTCATGAACAACCATGCAAAAATCTTCAGCAAAATACTAGCAAGTCGAATCTAGCAGCATATAAAAAGAACAAAAACGTTATGACCAAGTGGGGTTTATCCCAAGAATGCAACACTGGTTCAACATTGCAACACCAATTATCACCATTGACCACAGGAACAGACCAAAGAAACCACATGATCACATCAGTAGATGCAGAAAAGCATTTGATAAAATGCAACATCCGTTCATGATAAAAACTCAGAAAACTAGGAATAGGAAGGAACTCCTAAGCCCACAGCTATTGTAAATTTTTTAAATTTCAGTTTCCAGTGGTCGATTGCTAGTAGATAGAAATGTGATTGACTTTTTGGGGTCATATCCTCTGAGCCTCCTAGCTTCTGAGTCCCGGGAAGTCAGTCCTTGGGATTTTCTGTGTGGGTAATGGTGTCATCTGTACGTGGGGTAGTTTCATTTTTCCTTCCCAATCTGGATACCCTGTTTTGGCTTGTTTTTCTTGCCTGAAATATTTACAGGTGAAGGGACTTGATATCTGATACACTTTAAAATATTCCAGAAAGAAAAGTGTGGCTGTGAATGGATGAAGTCACAGGGACAAAACGTCGATAATTGTTGAATCTGAGTGACAGTACAAGGGAGTTGATTGTACTCTTCTCTGTTTTTCTGCGTGTGTTTGAAATATTTTATAATAAAGAATTTTTAAAAATCTATTACAACACAATAACCCCAACAGCTGAACAAATAGAAAAAGGGCAAAAGGCAGTTCATGAAAGACGAACACAGGACCAGTGTCCTCACCAGCGTCCGCAGAACAAAAATCACAGCAAGACAGCAGATCTGCCCACGTCGAGCCTGGGAGCTCCGGCCAAGCGGGGCCTTGCTGGAGGCATCGTCCAGTTCCTTCCCTTTAACCCAGCAGCTCGTGCCTGTTTCCTCTTACAGAGGGGATCACACCTAAACCAGGGCCCCCACCACCGCGCACAGAACACCCCGCGGCGACCCAGTGATGATGAACTCTGGCCTTGGGATGGAGTGGGCCCGGCAGTGGCTGCAGGTGGCGCCGTCCTGGCTTGTGACGTAATGTGGGGTAGAAGAGCGGCTGCCACAGCTGGACACACAGCACCAACGTGTGTGCTTCCAAAAAGCAGAAAACAGGATAAGAGAGAAGCAGGCGAGATGCAAGCGGGGCCACGGCTGTGCTGTGGGATCTGGAGACGTTTCGGCTTCTCTGCACTGTCGTCAGTACACGTCCCCTGTACAGTCAGAGAAGAACGCGGCACGGCCGGGCCGGGTCAGCAGGGGGCCACGGGGCCCCCTTCTTCAGCTGGGAGCCGTGGCCCCCAAACCATCGCTCCGGGCCCTTCGTCCCCGCTGGCCTCCACCTGGCAGGCCCGGCTGTGCCGCCTGCTCCCTAGAGGCGGGAGGGGACCCCAACGCTCACCTGTGCCATCGGTGCGGGGACGAGTCCCGGGGGGCACAACAGGGGCGTCTGCCCGGGGGCTCGAAGAGGCAGCACCGGGCTCCGCCTCTGGTACTGGGTGGGCCAGAAAGCGCATTAAGATGCCACAGAAAAACCCGAACGAAGTTTTTGGCCAGCCCAATATTTGCGACCAGGAGCACGTGGACATAGCCCCGCCCAGCAATCATCGGGAAACGAAGCAACCAACAGACAGGAGGTGCCGATGGTGAGAATTTTCTTTTATTGAATTTTTATATCATCAGTAAGAAATTAGCCAATTTAATACTGCCATGCAAAAAAGGAAAAGGTAATGCGTTGGTACCTTTAGATCATATTACCATATTTAGTAAACTGTTAATCTGGGAATAATTTTAGGTCCAAAGAAGAGTTGCAAAGTAGGGCAAAGAGCTCTGATTTCCTCCTACTCACCCTCAGGTCTCAGCACCTCCCTGCCGCCCACTGCATGCCTGTCCCTGGAGACAGCAGGGCTGGGAACCTATTAAGGAAAACCCAGATGGTTTCATCAACTTTCTCCCACTAACGTCCTTTCCCTGCTCCGGGATCCGGGGCAGGACATCACGGGGCGCCGGAGGGCGCCGTGGGGTCCGCTCCGGGAGCCGTGGGGATGGCGCCTAGAACGACACAGTGAGGTCACCACGTCCTGCGTCTCCGTCTCTGTGGCTTTTTATCTGTGGCCTGCTGTTCACACGTGGTCACGGGTAGAACACAAGGGTGGAGACAGGCGTGGCCTGAAGGAACGCGGTGCTCACGCCTGGCCGGTCCGGGGCCTGGAGACCCTGGATTCCTAACTGGCTTCGTGTGAGATGACGCTTACAAAGCGGAAGTGGGTAATGCGGAGTCGGGGGTTTACAGGCATCCCTACAAACTGTACAGTTGCCGCAGCTACTGTCTAGAACTTGGACCGACAAATCATTTTTTCTGGGTCGGAGTATTTATCACTGACATTGTTTAGAATCACTGCGCTGGTGACAGCAGGAAGAGGACAGCCTGCTAGCTGGCTTTATTTGTGTTTTAAAATCCCTGCAGACGGTGCCCTCCTCCCACCGCCCCACACAGCAGCAGCCCGGCCGTGAGGAAGCGGGCAGGAGAGGGCCAGCTGGGCAGAGGCCCGGGGGCTGACGGGGAAGGGGAGGCACCAGCCGTGAAGGGTGACAGCCCTGCAGAGGTCCTTGCCCCCTCAGGGCGTCCACAGAGGGTCCGGTCCCCGGGCTCCTCTGAGGCCCAGGGCCGCCCCACCCTTCCGGCAGCCCATCCTCTCGGGGCCCGACTCCTGAGAAGCAGGTGACACCACGGTTTTAGGGGAGGATCCCAGGGAGAGCAGGGTGGCCTCCTGCCGCGGGGGGAGGGGCCAGGGAAGGAGCAGCGTCGCTGAGCACACCTGTGGGCGATGCACCTGCACGCGGCCCTCGTCCAGGCCATTGGGTCCTGGCTTTGCTCACAGGACAGCTTTGCTCGCCGAAGGCCACTCCACTCAGGAACAGCGGCACGAGCCTGTCATTCCTCCCTGCCGCCAGCACACAGATAAGCACCATTCTGGGCAGACACGGTGGAGCAGCTGAGACAGGGCCTTCAGGCAGGTGCCGCTGGACACGAGTGTCAGCGAGAAGATGGGGGTTGGGAGATGGAACAAGGGAACAGCCAGTGCAAAGGCCCTGCGGCAGCAGCAGGAAGGCCTCCTGGCAGGGCTGTGGGAGCCCAAGGAAGGGAGACGAGAGGGGTTGGGCTGGGCAGGTGGAGCAGGCCCCCCAGACCAAGATGGCAGGCTTGGGTTTTGTTCTCTGTGTCGGGAAGAGGTTGGACGAGCATGAGGTGAGGCCTGCAAGTCATGCCCCGAGCACCGCGGAACCGGGAACCCTCTGGTCCAGGCCGTCACTTCGCAGAGGGATGGGGAAGCAGTGGGGGCGGGCGGGGACCGGGACATCCCTGCAGGGCCTGCAGACCCTCCCTCTCCCCCAGCTGCTCAGAGGCAGAGACCCGCTTCATGGCAGCCCCACAGCCCGTGACCCCGCAGACCCCCGGTTCGAGGGAGCCGGCTGTGTTGGGCTGGGCTCGGGGCCCGGGCAGCCGGGGGAGGCCAGCGCGGCGGGCGGCGGCGTCCTCGGCCTGCACGCGGCCCTCCTGCACCTGTCCCCAGATTAGATTCCTCCTTTCTCATTACCACCGTAATAGGTCCTTCAGACCTCATTCCAGCCCGAGATATTATCTGACCCGTATAATTAATTAATTATAGCCCAAATATTATAGATTATTAAAAATAGCATAACTAATAGTGTAATATCTCAAGCTGTCGACTTTAATAGTCAACATTGTCTTGGTGGCGCTTATCAGCCCGGGACACCCGGTGAGAATATTGATTCCGGGTAATTTTAGCCGTCATCTGCCATCCTGACGGTGAATTGTCAGGTCCTCACCCAAGCCGGGGCTCATTTGAAATCGTTAAACCGCTGTGCGGCTCACAGTGGCTCTTAATGTTTCCTTTTTCTCCCCCTTCAATATGTTTCAGCAACAGAGGAAAATAAATAGAGAAGTGGAGAGAGAGGGAGAGAGAGGGCGGGGGAGGGAGGCGGGGAGGGAGGGGGGAGGGCGCTCTCAGGGCAGGGGAGGGAGGACCGATTTGCCTCTTCCCCTGGGGACCCCTGGCTCCCCCCACCCTCCCCTAGCACATCTTCTCAGGGTTTCTCCTGGCTGAGCTGTGCAGGGGGAGGGGCTGAAGGACAGGGCTGAGGGGTTAGAATCAAACACACGGACAAGACGTGCTGCAGCTTGGCCTGGAGAGGGAGAGCCCACTGGGGCCCCTCAGGGAGGCCTCCGCCTGGTCTGCACCCCAAAGAGCTCCCCAAACCCACACAGGTTACAGAGATGGAGAGTCAGACCCACACCACACACACGTATACACCCAGACACACACACACACACACACACACACACACAGGTCCACTCTGGGCACATGTCACGCAACATGGATGGACACACGCAAACACGTGGACACCCAAACACACACACGCAGAGTCACACGTGTGAATGGACACACTGGCACCTGTGCGTGGACCACAGGGACACATCCTCAACCGTGTCGACTCACTGCGGGCCTCCTGGGTGCGGACATAGAAGCGGGGAGGGATGAATCTCACCCCTGAGGGGACCGTGGAGGGGGGAGGGGAGGTGCAGTCACACACGTGGGAGGGGGGCCTCGGGAGAGGAGGGAACGGAGAAGCGTGAGCTCCTCCCAGCCCGTCACCCCAAAGCCTCCCCCTCGCCGGCTTCCGGCCAGGAGGGCAGCTGCGAGTGGGGAAGCCGCAGGGCGGGGCCGCGGGGGCCCAGCCTCCCCATCCCCCCCACCGCCACCCGCGTCTCCGGTCCCGTCCTGCGGCGCAGCGGGCCCAGGGGCGCGCACGTCGTCCCGGGGTGATCGCGCAGCCGTCCTCGGACACGCGCCCACCCCACCCCCGCAGACAAGGCTCCCCACCCCGCGGACACTTCCTCTTGGGCACGCAGTCTTCCCTCCTGCCCGCCCGCCAACAGCCCCCCACGTGCACACGCCCCTCCCCACCGCGGACCCCGCCCCGGGGACCCCAGGAGGCCCCTGCGCGCCAGAGTCGCTGCTCGGAGGCTTCCCGGAGCCTTATTCAAACTTCTAATTATGATTCATGCGTGTGATAATAATAATTTAATAATCAGGGAGCCGCGCAGGAGGCATTAACCTCAATTAAGCTCATTACGCCCTCCTGACCCGCGGCCGCAGGCCCGGTGAGTGTGGTAGGGCCGCTGGGCGCCTACGACTTCTGTGCATTCATTTACTGAGCGCCTCCTACGTACCCGGCCTTCGCGCCCTCCCCGCACCCTCAGACCCCGCTGGAAGCGCGGGTCCCACCGTCTCTAAGCTCCACGCTCCCTACCCGCCCCACCCCTTCCTCCCAGCACCCACCCAGCTCCCTGCTCACTCTCCTCTGGGCCAGAAAGGGCACCTTCTCACTTCCCTGACCTTCACCTCCCACCCGCCCTCCCTCAGGCGGTGTCGGGTGGGTGGTCTCCACCTGCCCTCCCTGGTGGCTGGGTGAATGCCCAGGCTCCTCGAGGGCAGACCTGCCCATCTTGCTCTCTGCTGCCTCCAGACCCAGCTAGCGCTCACCCTGTCAGGCCTGTGGTGGGGAGTGCAGAAGCATGGGCATACGGGAGGGACACACTGTGACCGTGGTGGCTGAGCCAGCTGGTGGACAGGTGGAGTTCTGGTCACAGAGGGAGAAATGGATGGGAGAGCCACGTGAGCCGGGAACCCAGCAGACAAGTGGGTGGGTGCTGACAAGGCCACGTTTTCTCAGCCCTGCTGCGTGGACTGTATCAGTCAGGGTTCTGCTGCAATCCCGCTGTGTAACAAGCGGCCCCAAAGCTCTCAGTGGTCCACAGCAATGGTCCTTTCCTGTTGGCAGACCAGGATCAGTTGCCAATTGGCACCCCCTCCCCCACCGGATTCATCAGGTGGGGTTCAGGCAACCTCCACACCTTCATTCCCATTCCCAGCTGAGGCACCATCAGCGCCCTGGAGCAGGTTCTGATGGAAGAGATTGGAAGCTGCAAGGGGCAGAAACTCAGAGGCCCCTGAAGGCCTGGTCACTCCTGCCCGTGCAGGTCACGTGGCCAAGCCCAGCCTCAGCAGGTGGGAAGCATCCTTTCCCCGTTGGAAGGCCTTGGAGGGGAGGGAGAATGAAGGGAAGGGAAAGCTGGGGGCTAAATTATCCAATCGATGACATTTCTGATTTAACTGGAGCTTTTCCAGTTGCATGGGGCTGGGGGTAGGGGAGACGCATTACTGTAAATGTACACGCACTCGGCACAGCAGGGGTGGTAATTCCTCCCTGTACAAAGACTCCCCAGGTCTGTCTCCTGACCACTGATCCCCGGGGAGGCCCGAGCAGAGCCAGCGGCAGCGATTCAGGCGCCGGGGATTCACTGAGGCAGGAGAAATCCAGGAGGGAGTGCAGGAAAGGCAGGGACAGAACAGAGCAAGGATGCCCTCCTGTAGCCCTGCCCCTGGAGGAAGGGTGGTCCCCGGGGACAGGCACCTCGTGTCAGGGCCAGTTCTCCCAAGCAGCTTATGGTGTGAGCTTGACCCACCACACTCAGCAGCTAGAACTGGGGGTCTGGGAGGGGCGCCACCTGCATCCACTGCACCAGGCAGAAAACTGATCAGTGCCAGGTCACACTGTCAGTGGAGGACAGAGCCAAGGTGGCTAGGGCAGGACAGACAGACCAGGGGGGCAGAGCGCTACGGGGGTGGGAGTGCGAGCTTCGGGCCGCATGCTCCGCCCCCCACACTGCTCCTTCCAATCTTCTCATCAGTGCAAACATGCTTTTGCATTTTGCATCCTGCATCTGCTTTGAAGGGGGACACGGAGTTGAGTGAGACACACGCATAATGTCCAAGAGCCCACAGTCTGGGGCCAGAGCCAGAAGTGAACACATAAAGTCCCCACGACACGTTAAGACATGACGGAGTGAAGCTCGGGGTTTGGATGGGCACCCAAGACGGCGCCTCCCTCCACGTGGAGCTGCCGCTAAGGTGAGTAGGAAGGATCTGTGTAGACAACGGCCAAGGGCACCGCCAACAGAGGCACTCGGCAGCCAGACCCTCCAGGCTCATCAGGAGCCCTGGACGCAGGATGCAGACTTAGGAGCTAGGCAGCACATCCCACAGGACCCAGTCAGGAAGGCCTTGATGCCAGGCTGCAGAGCCCAGAGTCGGCCCTGGGCCGTGGCAGCCTTAAGGAGTTTCTGGAAGAGGAGGAGTGAGACTGGATTTGTGTTTTAGAATGATGGGGATAGACTGGAGGGCTGGGCTGTGGCAGGGGCAGGAGAGGCGGTCACCAGCAGAAGATCCTGATACCCAGGGCCAAAGGCACCCCAGACCCTCCACTCGGGAGGGTCTCCTCACCATTCACCTCCAGACAGAGGGGTGACAAGAGGGGCATTACCCTGGGGAAAAGAAATCCATAGAAACCCCAAATAACTCTAGTGACCACTGACGGTGAAAATGCCTAAGCTTGGAGCTCTGGGTGCTGGCAGGACCCTGAGGGACAGGAGGGAAGGTGGCCACGCTGGGCAGGGTCAAACCTGGACACCCCTGCTGCCCCTCAGAGACGGACAGTGACACGCAAAGAGGCCACAAGGGGGACAAGGAGGGACAAGGCCTGCAGAGGCAGGGACCTCCCCCCCCACCGGGCACCCCACCTGAACTGCCTTCCCTGTGGCACCTGTTTGTGCACATTAAAGATGCTGGCGCCAGAAGGGCCCGGCATTCACATCAAAGCTCCTCCACGTGCCGGCTGAGTGATCGTGAGCACATCATCCATCCTCTCCGGCCTCCGTTCGCTCGTCTGCAAGGTGGTGACTCCCACCCCTGGGCTGCCCTCTGGTCGGAACGCCTTTTGGAGCCAGGGTGCCCTCTGAGGCCGGGAGAGGGAGCTGGCCGCTGCCTCTACAGCCCGGGTGCCGAAGCCAGGTGCCCCTGCCCTCCACACACAGCACCCTTGGGCCTCCACCGCCTGACATCACTCCCAGTTGTTGATTTTTGTTTGTTTTAAAGGGTTTATAGATTTTTTAAAAATTTATTGTATTTTTGGCTGCGTTGGGTCTTCATTGCTGCACGCAGGCTTGGGCAAGCGGGGGCTACTCTTCGTTGTGGTGCGCAGGCTTCTCACTGCGGCGGCTTCTCTTATTGCAGAGCACGGGCTCTAGGCACGCGGGCCTCAGCAGCTGTGGCACTCGGGTTCAGTAGTTGTGGCACGCGGGCTCAGTAGTTGTGGCATGCGGGCTCTAGAGCACAGGCTCAGTAGTTGTGGCGCACGGGCTTAGTTGCTCCGCGGCATGTGGGATCCTCCCAGACCAGGGCTGGAACCCGTGTCCCCTGCACTGGCAGGCAGATTCTTAACCACTGCGCCACCAGGGAAGCCCTGTTTGAAGGGTTTAAACCTCACCTTTGTATCTGACTGATTCCTTGCCTCCAACCAGGCCCAGCGCTACATGCTCTTTATCTCTGAACTCATGCAGCTTACAAGCAGGCGGATTCAAACCCAGGCAGTGAAAACCCCTGCCCTTTGGTAGGTCGTGGTTTGGTCTTGGTGAATGGGCTGCTGACAGCGCGTTGACGGTGCCGGGAGGCGAAGGCGCCTGGGGCCTGGGGCGCTGTCCGCGGTGTTGAACGTGGGCTCCGCGCGCGCTGCCCATGGTTCTGAAGACGCCCTGATGCCCGGGCTGCGCGGGGCTGGGGCCCTCTTGTCCCCAGAGCTGCAGCGCAGCAGCCCGTATTCTCTCCCTTCTCTGGTGTTCTGAGTGTGGGGTACCCTTTCTCGAGTAGTCAGGAGACCCCAGGAGAGGTATAGGTTAGAGAAGATGAGGAAACAAATAAGCAGAAAGTTCCCCTTTCACTTGCCAAACTCCAGGTGAGAAAGCGGTTGTGTGGGTCGTTTGGGGGTGGAGAGGCGAGAGGAGGGAGCATGGGGGCTTCTGTCTCCAGGCTCTGCCTCCACCTTCTGCCCCCTCCCACACGTGCACAGGACAGTAGCCCGTTCAGAGAGCACAGCGTCGGCCGCGGGACCCAGGCGGGCTGGGGGAGCCGAAGCATTCATTTGTAGAGGGGATGGTGACCCCTGCCCTGCACATTTCACAGCGATGTTGAGAGGACCCTGGGCGGTCTGGAGTGGGGTGAGCTTTGCATGAATCAAACATCATTCAAATTGGGGGTTACTTATCCATGCGCCCTGGGGACACCTAGCACCGCTGCCCTTCCAGGAGCAAGACGAGAAGGGAGGCCCCTCACCCCACCACCATGTACAATGAAGGCTGTAATCTCGTCACCCTTCGACCTTCGAGTGGAGGATACGGGACCTTAGAGGTCATATGGAATCCAAGCCCCATAATTCACAGATGAAAAATTGAGGAGGGGGCTCACAAACACATGGTGAGATAACGGCAGAGATGGTGCGATCTCCCTCCTGCTCCAAAACCTCCCAAAACTCGTTGCTGAGGAGAGGATACTGGCGATGGGTTGAAGAGATTGCGTGCTCCGCTCTCCCCCTCCCCTCCCCTTCCAACGCCTCCCCTCCCTCCCCTCTTCTGCATAATCTCAGCCCCCACTCACTCATGTTCCCGGGTCCACTTTGAAGGCCTTTTATCACCAGTCTCTCCCCAGATTTCTACCCTTGTCCATGTCGGTTCCTGCCTTGACACCCTCCCCCCGCCAGCCCACCAGTGACCCCATCTGGCCCTGACCCATGTGCAGGGTGTGTGGGCTTAGCAGCGAAGGGGGGTTTCCTGCCCGCTGGGTGGGTGGAGGCATCCCCAACTTAAGCACTGATTTCACCTGTCATTGCCCACCTGGGGCCCCACAAGTGAAGCTGGTGGCTTGGAGATAACCTGATATGGCAGATGGGCAGAGATTGCACAAATGACGGTCTAATTGACAATCAATTGTGATTAGGAGCAAAAGGACGTCTTTATAGACCCAGATGCTCTAGGTTGAAGTTGGGGAGATGGGAGGTTGTTTCCAGGTATCTGGGAGAGGAGGAGGGGTGCTGTGCATCGCCATGGCAGGTTGTTCCTTAGAGATGGGAGAGGGGTGGGGCAGTAGAGGATGCCACGATCTTCCTGATCCCCGTCCGTACACAGCAACCCCCCTTCCCATGGGAAAGCGACCCGAGGTCTGCTGTGTGACTCTGGAGGTCCCCCTCACACCCCACTGCCCTGCCCCTGCTCCAGACTGCAGACTGCAGACTTTGCAATTCATTCCCTGCCTGCCAAGCTCCCAGCAGAATGTTTAGGGGCAGGGAAGAAAGGGGAGGGAAGGACCTCCAAACTCCAGGACAGGCACAGTGCTTTCATCCAAGTAGCGCTCAGCCCGGGATCAGCCCACACCTCTCGGCAGGGAGAGCACCTTGCTGTGCTGAGTGTGGGCATGTGCTTTGGCGAGGAGCGCAGTGTGGCTGTGTATTACAGTGTACTATTCCACTATGCTTATTACATATCGTACTTAACATATTGTATTCTACTTACTATGCTTTAGTGGTAATCCCCATACATTATACTACATCCACATTATATAAAACGTCATTTTACGTGTGCTTGTGTTCATGTTGAATGAAAGTTGGACCAAGAGAGCTCACGTTTCTCTTCCTCACGTGTGCGTATAAGGGGGGTGAGAGCAGACCCCTGCCCACCCAGCAAGGTGTGGCGGTTTGGACTGCTGCGTTTGTGCCTCGCCTGGTGACCTGCGGAGGGACAGGCATGGAGTGAGAGCATGCCTTTGAGGGGCTTGTGACACTGTGTCACACAGACTCGGCCACCCAGAGCCAGGTCAGGGCCCAGCCCTTGGGACTTGGCCCCTTAGGGTGCCCAGTAGCTGTGCCTCACGGGGGATCAGGCAGCAGCTCAGGGGACAGGGGACCTTGTGTGCCCCTCTTCCAAGCCCAGCCCGGAGCTGGTGGGTGCATTTGTGAGCCACAAGCTCCACATGGTGTGCCCGGGTGCTCATGAGTGGATTTGCGCTCGTGTGTGGCGCGCGCTGGAGAATGACTGTGTGTGTGTGAGTGCGTGTGAATGCGTGTGCACATCTATATTCAAACTTTGCTGGGGGAGGGGTGGAGAGAGCCTAAGAGTCCCTCCAGGAAGGTGGGGGTGGGAAGGAGATAATTACCTCTCTGTGATGAGAGATTATCCACCCTCCTTCCCCCAGAGGTGATTTATAATTTAAAGATAAAGAATAATCAAGTCCTGGCAAGGAAGGACACAGTGTTGTGGGTCTGATTAGAATCTTGGGACCGACCAGCACGCGGGGGAGGGGACCGGCTGGGGGAGGGGAGGCCTTGCCTGCCCCCCCCCGCCGCCCCCGCCTCTCGCCTCCTCGAGGCTCAGCATGTCCGAGCTTGGCCCAAATTACAGCCAATCGGTCCCCCATTATTTCTCCCAACTTTTAATTTCTGCTTCCAAAGGATCATTGCCCGCGGTAATTGCAAAGGACCCGTCCTTGTGCGCAGAGCAGGCTCCGGGGACCGCAGTGTGAGGCGGCGCACACCGCTCGTGCACACGCCCGCGCGCACACACAGCCGCACACCCTGAAGACACTCGCACGCGCGCTCCTACCGCCGGCTCCCGCCTGGGTCCCGCGGTCGGCCGGTGTGCCCGTTGGCGGGCGCAGGGAAGAGGGAGCAGCGGCGGTTCCGCCCTCGGACGCCAGCCGGTCCCTCCACCCCGAGGGCCGCAGGGCCCTGGGGTGCAAACCTCGCCGCTGTAGACAAATGTGCACACATAAAGACCCGGACCGAAGGACTTATTTCTCCGGGCGTGGGAAGGGGGAGTTTGCTGCGATGTTTCTCCTTCCTTGAGGCTATCGATTTTTGTGTAGGCCTTCTGCCGTCTGTACGATTTTTTCGGTCCCCATTTTGGGGGGGCGGGGGCAGGAGGGCCCCCCCTCCAGCCGTCCCCATTTTCGATTCCACGTCTAATGAGCGACCCTGGGGGCCGCCGGCCCCGCCCCCGGAGGGGACTCGAGGCCAGGCCCTAATTTGACGACGCGAAGGGGGCGGGGGCGGGGGCGGGAGGGGACAGAGGGCCGGAGACCCTGAGCGAGGGAGGCCCCGAGACGCGAGAGGAGACCTCGAGCGGAGCGACGGAGAGAGGCGGGACCGAGGTCCACGGAACACCTGGGAGGGGGCTGACGACGCGGCGAAGACCCCGGGAGTCGGCCCGCGAGGACCCCACTCCTCGCCCAGCCGCCGAGGGGCGCCGGAGCCTCGGGAGCCGCCAGGGCGCCAGGGCCCCGAGCGCCGGTAGCGGGGGAGAGGCCGGCCGGCCGCCGGGATGCCCCAGCCAACTCTTAAGGCGCGCCCGGGGGCCTCCGCGGCCCCTCCGCAGACGAATCCCGCAATTCTTTAAGAGCCGGGGCTGTCCCCTCCCCCTCCGCCCAGGAGGCCGGCGCGCCGTTTCCGGACGAGCGGAGGCGCAGCGGCACGACGCGAACCGCGACAGCCGCTCGCGGACCGCATTCCGGCTCCGGGCTGTGGGTCTGTCGGTCGGGCCCGGGGCGCAGTCCGTGTGTCCCGCGCGGGACCCGCCTCCTCCGCCCGGGACCGTTCGCAGCCAATTAGGCGCACGCGCTAACGAGGGCGGCGGAGCCCGCGGCCGCCTGCGGGCGCACGTGTGTGCGGCGAGTGGGCGCGTGGGCGCCGCCGGCGGGGCCGCCATAAATGAGCGGGCCGGGCGCGGCGGGCGCCTGAGGCGGCGGCGGAGGCGGCGCCAGGCAGCACCGGCCGAGCGCGGGGCGGCACGGGGAGCGAGCCGAGCCGCGGCCGCCGGCGCGAGACCGTGCGGCGGCGCCCGGGCCGCCGGGGATGGGAGCCCAGTAGCCGGAGGGGCCCGAGCGGCCGGAGCGGCGGGAGGCCGGCATGAGCGCGAGCGGCCCGGCGGCTACGGGGGACGGCCCCGCGCTGCCGCCGCCGCCGCCCGGGCCCGGTCCGGGGCCCGCACCGCCCGCGCCCGCCGCCGCCGCCGCCGCCCGGGACGCCATGGACGGGCGCGCTGAGCTGCCCGCCTTCCCGCGGGCCGGAGCCCCGCCGCTCGCCGCCAGCGACACGGTGCCCGCGGCGCCCGAGGGGGCTGGGGCGGCCCGGCCCGGCCCCCCGCCGCGCCCCACCTCCTTCTCGGTGCTGGACATCCTGGACCCCAATAAGTTCAACAGCAGAAGACGCCGCTGTGTGCTGCTGGGCCCCGTGGCGCCCGCGGCGTGCGCCCCGTGCGCCCCGGCCCCCGCCGCCCCGGGACGCCCGCCGCGCTCCGAGGAGCTGGAGCGCCGTGCCCTCGCCGCCGCCGGAGGAGCTGGAGCCGGTACCGGAGCTGAGCCGCCGCGTGAGTAGGGCACGGCCGGCACCGGGTCGCGGGGGTAGAGGGACGGGCCGCGTCTACGCGTTTGCGCTCCCGGGACCCCTCGGCGAACCTGGCCGGCCCGGCGCCAAGGCTCGGTGGAAAGTTCGCAGCGCGCGGGGCCCGCACCAGCCCGCCCGCCGCCTGCGTCCGACCCGGACTCCAGGGCCCGCACCGCCCGGTGCCTCCCGGGATGCCTCCCCCGGACCGGGCCCAGGGCTACGGGCTGCATGGCCGGCCCAGGTTTGGCCACCGCGCACCCCCGGCATTGGAGGGCAGTAGGTGGCAGAGGAAGGGGAGTCGTGCGCGGCGGCTAGCCCGTGACCTCCCCACTCCCACCGCATCCTCCGGAGACCTCCCTCTCTCTATTCTTTCACTTCCTTCTCCCCCCTTTCTCTCTCTGTCTCTCTTTCTTTTTTTGGACAAATCAGACTAATTGTGACAAAACGCTGGTTATCTCTGGAAAAACAATTAAATTCCTTCGATTACAGTTAAGGGGAAATGTGCTTAGCGGCGGAAAGCGGCTGGTAATGGGGCGGCCCGCAACCCCGACCTGGTCGATATCCCATTACGGCTGCATGCATATCTCTTTCAAGCACCTTGCAAACTCCCCCCGAACATCTAAATTATAGGGTCAAAATTCGGATAATTACTCGATTAAAACCTATTACACTTATTAGGGGCCGCTATTGATCGAGAATTGCATTCGACCGGCTCCTGATTGCTTTTGGTGCCCCCTCCGCCAGCCCTTCCTCCCTCCAACTTCCCGGGCCCTCTGCCCCGCCGGGAGAGGCACGCAGGGCCGGCAGGGCTCGGGTGGGCCTCTTCAGGCGAGGGGCTTCCCGGCACCTGCACTGGGCTTCCTCCCGGTTGGGCGGAGATGAAGGGGGAACAATCGCGGGAAGGCTGGAGGGGAGCCCCTCAGGCTTTCGGCCTGGCCAGGGTTCTGGGAGTTTCCGTTCAGAGCATCCATCAAATGGGGAAGACAACCCAGTCGGAATGCCCAGTTTCTTGGTAGTTCAGGGAGGGAGCTGGGTCAGGGTTCCTCCTTCCTCAGCCCACCCCTGGACAGAGCAGAAGCTGGATGGCAAAGTGCTGTCAGGGTCACCTGGGGGACCGTCTCTCCTCCTGCTAAGGGGTATGGGTGGGGGCCAGGATATCTGCCCTGCCGGCCTCCGAGCAGCCCCTGTGGTCACCCTGGAGGAATCTTCCAGGACTGAATTTGTCCTTTATTCTCCAGTCCTCCGCGCCAACCTGACCGGGGCCTGGTGCCGACTGGGCGACATGGTGTTGGGCGCCTGCCCTGGCTTCTCTCCTGGTTGTATGACCACCTGTGGGAGCAGGGGCTGCATAGAAACACCCCTCCTCTCACCTCCCCGCCACCCCTGCCAGGCCCTGACCAGGACAGATGCTTTCCTCCAAATTTCTGAGATTCAGATTGCAGCCACCGCGCGGGCCTCTGCTTGGAGGATCCGGAGCTGCTGCTCAGACCTGACCTACTGGGGACTCCCAACCCGGCTGGTCTCAGCTCTGCTCTAGACCCCCACTGCCCAGGCCAGGCCCTCCTGGTCGGAACCAGCCTGGGCCTGCTGCAGTCTCAGCCGAGGGGCCAAGGGTGGCCAAGGTCTAGGGCCCCAAGTCTTGAGGTAGGGATGGATCCAGGGCAACTTTTTTGGTCCCCGGAAATCGCCTCCCCACAGCGGGCTCCAACCTCACCCCAGGACTCTGGCCGGCCCGCTCTTAAATGCCCAGTAATTGGCTGGCTCTGTTGGAGCCTTGTGGTAATTGGAGGGTAATGTACGCTGAAATAAATTAAATGGCCGTTAACTAGTTTGTACATTACGCAAAATGAGTTTAATTAAGTTTGTATCTGCCCCATGGATCGATGGGATCTGTCCCTCTGCCATAAGCCCTGCGGCCCCGTCCTGCCCTGCTGGGGCAAAGGCACGGGGCTCGGGAGATGGCGGGAAGGGGGGCCTCTGGAGAGAAGAAATGCACAGGGGACGGAGAGAGAAAGCGCGGGAGGGTGAGAAGAAAAGGAAGGAAGAGGGCAGGGAAACGAATGCGCTAAGGGGAAAGGGAGGCAAGAAGAGAAGCAACGGAAACAGGAAAAGGGATTCGTTAAGGGGAGCAGGGCGCCGGAGGGGCGAGCGAGCGAAAGGGAGGGCGCCGGGTCCTAACTGTGCTGTCCTCCCTCCCCGCCCGCAGACGCCGGCGACCCCTGCAAGGCGGACGAGGCCGAGGCCAACGGCTACAGCAGCGGCGGTGGCCGCAGCCCGAGCGCGGACAGCGGGGACGAGGCGCCCGACGACGAGGACGAGGACGAGGCGCCCGAGGCAGGGGCGGCGTGCGGCGCGGAGGCGCGGGGAGGCGGCAGTGGCCTCGGGGCCCGCGGGTCGGGCTGCCAGGGCGAGGCCGAGGCGCC
Organism: Balaenoptera physalus; assembly: GCF_965194825.1. NCBI lineage: Eukaryota > Metazoa > Chordata > Mammalia > Artiodactyla > Balaenopteridae > Balaenoptera > Balaenoptera physalus. The sequence goes on from NC_138884.1 coordinate 150,198,629, forward strand.
CCCAGGCGCTGTCGATGAGGCCGCTGTCCTCGGCCCCCGTGGGAACTCGCCCGGAGCCCCGGGCCCGCCGGGAGCCTCGGCGGCGCCCGGGGGCGCGGGGACGACCCAGCAGGGCGCGGCGACGGCGACGAAGCCCAAGCGGAAGCGCACGGGCTCCGACTCCAAGTCCGGGAAGCCGCGGCGCGCGCGCACCGCCTTCACCTACGAGCAGCTCGTGGCGCTGGAGAACAAGTTCAAGGCGACGCGCTACCTGTCGGTGTGCGAGCGCCTCAACCTGGCGCTGTCGCTGAGCCTCACCGAGACGCAGGTGAAGATCTGGTTCCAGAACCGCCGCACCAAGTGGAAGAAGCAGAACCCGGGCGCCGATACCAGCGCGCCGACCGGCGGCGGAGGGGGACCGGGGCCGGGCTCCGGGCCGGGCGCGGGGCTGCCCGGTGGCCTCAGTCCGCTCAGCCCGTCGCCGCCCATGGGCGCACCGATCGCCATGCACGGCCCGGCCGGGTACCCGGCGCACGGCCCCGGCGGCCTGGTGTGCGCCGCGCAGCTGCCCTTCCTGTCGAGCCCGGCGGTGCTGTCGCCCTTCGTGCTGGGCTCGCAGACCTACGGCGCGCCCGCCTTCTACGCGCCGCACCTCTGAGCACGGCCTTGGGACAGGACGGGACGCCGGGCCGGGCGGCCCTCGCGCCCCCGAGGCCGCGCCCAGGACTCGAGGGCGCCCGCCGGTCGGCCCTTTTGTAAGGCTGACTCTGTATATAGCCAATTGCTACAGAAGAGTTTTAAATTTATAAACGACTGTCCGCGCGCGTCGGGGCCGAGCTCGGCCCGCTGGGAAGCACTTTGCCGAACTCTACTCAATCAATAAACCGCAGGAGGCCGCGCCCAAGTCCCTCAGGCTCCCGCGTCGCCCGCGCCCCGTCCTCCTCGCCGCCCTTCGGTGGGGACTTCGGCGTGACCGAGGCGCTCCGGGGTGCTCGACCCTGCGCGGGCCTTGGGCCCCAGTTTCCCTGCCGCCCGGCGTCCCGTGGCCAAGCTCGCCCCGTCCTGCGTCGCCCGGGTCCCCCCACGCGCTTGGGAACAGGCGCGCGGCCCCGGTGCTGTGTGCGCTGAGGCTCCGGTCCAGGAGCCCCGGGTCCCCGCTCCTTCCCTTCCCCTTCCCCTTCTTCCGCCCAGGACGCTTGGGGGTGAGGGAAGCCCAGCGGCACAGTGCCCAGGCGGTGGGGCCTGGGGGCAGCGCTCGCGCTGGGCGCCGACTCTGCCCCCGCCCCGCTGCGCATCCGCGCGGCCTTCCCTGAGCACCGGGCCGGCCTGAGGAGGAAGGGGCTCCCGCCGCTTCCCAGTGGAGGAAAGCTGGGGCTGGCCGGGATGGAGCACCTGCCCAGCGGCGCCTGAGCCGGACCCCGAGCCCGGCCCGCGGGAGTCCGGTGCGGCCACCTCTCCTCCGACAGCCTGCAGTCCAGCTCTGCGCGCGGTCCCCACGCGGGCTCCTGGAGCCCTGGGGAGCGAGGGGAGGCGAGAGGCGGCGGCGCCTGGGCCGGGTGGCTGACTCGAGGCGAGAGCCGAGGCTCGGGGACGCGGGCACTGCCGCGCGGTGAGGGGGGCCCCGCCGCAGCCCCGCCGGTACTCAAGGTGGGTGTCCACGGTCGCTGGACGCCGGCGCGGTGAAGCCGCGCGCCTGCCCCGCCCTGTGGCTGCTCGGCGGCTGAGCCCTGCGCCCGCACAGGGGACATCCCTCTCCGTGTGCGACTAGCGAGCTCTCGGAGGGACTCTCCCCTGCGCCGTTCAGCCCGTCACCCACCGCGGGCAGGGCTGGGGCTGAGGCCAGGGGCGGGGAGCAGGACGGCCCTGCGGCGGGTGAGTGACAGCCACCGCCGTCCAGGCCCAAGTCCCGGAAGCCGCGGCGCGCACGCACCGCCTTCACCTACGAGAGGGCGCCCCACGTTGTCCTCTCCATCACCAGTGGGCCAAGGGTGGGGGAGGAGCAGCCCCCGACCACCGCGCAGGGGGGAGGGCGGAGGCAGCTGGAACCGCCCCGCCCACTGCTGCAGCCCCCGCCGCCTGGGCCTCTGGCCTCCCGCAGGCTGCTCCTCACCTGCCTCAGACCCCCCGAGTTCCCCCCCATGCACGACACCGCCTCTGCCCTCTCCAGCAGCTCGGGGCTGGTGCTGCTGAAATTCTCGGAGTATTCTCGCTGCTAGTGGTTAGCCGCCATCCGAATCCTCCCCCCAAGCTGCGGGCAGCCGGAATGTCCCCGAATCCAAGCGGCCGGGGTGCAGAAGGGTGAGGACAGCCCTGGTTTCACTGCTGAGGCCTGGGCCTCCAGGCTGTAGACAGCTGACAGAGGAGCCCCAGAAGGCTCCAGAAGGTTCCAGAAGGCTCTTGGCCTCAAATCATCAGCATTACTGTGCACTTAGCCCCAACAGGATGCCAGGGGCTGCCAAGCAAGAAGCCACAGCCTCCACTTCCAGGAGCTGGGGGGAGAGGCCAGAGGAGGGCAAACCATCAGGACCTTGCAGGAGCCGGACCTGTCCCGCAGGGGTCCCCTGCCTCCCCTAAGCCCACCTTGCTGGGCCGGAACCTGCTGGAACAGAGGGAGAGGTCAGGGAAGACCGGTGCTCCCGACCCTCCACGAGGCCTGGTCCTGCAACGCTGTCCACGGTGGGGCGGGCGGGAGGAAGAGGGAGGGAGTTTCCGACTCGAGACCCGACAGCTCCGGCCTCCTCCCTTTCCCCATCCCACATCCTGCCCTCACTCACCAAGGTCGCCCAGAAACAAGGCGGCCACACCGCTGGACCCTTCAACATCAATCAACCCTGGCTCAGGACATGGGTGCAGGGGGCCGTTGGAAGCCATGAGGCAGGGAATCAACGCCCCCTGCCCGCCCGGCTCCACCTCCAGGCTCGAAGACTCAGCCCTGAGCTGATACCACAGCCGTGATTGGCCCACACACTAGGCGTACACTGGGCCGCTCTGAGCACCTGTGCAGGCCCTGCTGCGGGAGTGGGGACGGCTCCCTGTCACTTCCCTGGGCCCCTCCAGTCTCTCTTTGGTGCATGCCTACCATGTGCTGGGCCCTGTGTCAGCCCATCTGAGCCTCCCCACACCCAAGTGGCATCCGAGCTACGGGTATCTGTACATGGTCACATGGGAAGAAACAGGCCCTGACCCCGGCCTGGGTGCCCTTGCTCCCTCCTGGAGGTGCCCACAGGCCCAGCTCCCACCCCAGCCCTCCCGCTCACTCTCCTATCAGGTCCTCAGAATCCGCCACGTACCTGGGGAACTTGGGGGCGCAGGCTCCTCTGGCTGCTTCCCCAGGGACCCTCCAGCTGGCCCTGCCACCCTTGCTCCCAATAGGCCATGAGAGGACCCTGCCTGCCCAGTTCTCAGCCTGGGGTTCCTGAGCTGGAAGCAGAGGGGAGTGGTGGCCCTGCTGGCACCTCATCCCTGCCCCCACCATGGTCCCACTTTGGTGTCAGTGCCATGAGGACTGGCACAGCCCCAGGATCTTCATGTACTCTGGGAAGGCCCTCCTCCAGCCCCTAGGACCAGCCCTGGCCCCAGACAGCATCCACCCCCAATCCCAGAATGGTATTGAAGTAGTTTCCATCATGTGGAAGGAGCAAGCAAGACACAGCCCCTGCAGGTACGAGCCCGGACAAGCACAGACACCCAGAGCCCTCCCTGGGGGGCTCCCCTCCCCACACTGCCCCCCAGTCTCCTGCCCAGGGACTGCTGAGCCCTGCCCTCCTCCCCTCCTTGTGCCCAGCCCACAGCTGGCTGGCTGTGGTCCCTTGCTGTGAGTTAGGCTTTGGTTGCATGAAAGAGAAAATCTGAATGAACAGAAGTTGAAAGGAGATTGTTTATTTTTTCTTGTGTGAGGGAATGCTGGCCTTTGGCAGCCCTGGGCAGCTAGGACACCTTCCCAGGGTCCTTGGAGAACCTGCTCTGTCCAGCTCTCCACTGCCTCATCCTGGCTGGGCTGGGCCCTCATCCTCATGGACCCATATAGAGGGTGAGGCTCCAGCCATCACATCCACGTTCTAGGCAGCAAACAGGAAGAGAGAAGAGGGGCACAACTGCCTCCTTTTAAGGCGATTTCCAGAAGCCCATGTAACAGCTGCTCACACCTCATTGGCCAGAACTTGGTCACATGACCACTCCTAGCCGAGGGAGGTTGGGAAATGCAGTTTTTCTAGCAGATGCGCTCTCATTCCTGGTAAAAAGGGGAGTGGGTGCGGGGGCTACTAGCAGACCTGCCACCCTTGCAGAGCACCCTAGCAGCTCCACCCGTTTCCCTGCCTGCCTGCCCCACTTAACTTTAACCAGCTTTCTTCCGTTTGGGCATGTTGGGGACCCTCAGCCTTACCCAGTCACGGCCACACCCTCAGGGGACACTCACCGGGACTGCAGCCTACCCCTGGCCCACTGTACTCACTTCCCTGCTCAGGACCCCCAGTGCCCACCGCCCCACCCCCACGGCAGGCTCATGCCACCTGCCCATCCTGCCGCAGCCCTCCCCTCCCCCTTCAATGGTGGCCCTGCTGGCACCTCATCCCTGTCCCCCCACAGTCCCACTTTGGTGTCAGGGCCATGAGGACTGGCACAGCCCCAGGCCCTCCACCCCTCCTTGCCGGGCTGCACTGGAGTCCAAATACGCTCTAGTGTCTCCACCTGACCCGGGATTGCTTCCCGGTTGCCTGCAGTGTGGCCCCCTTTCAGAGCCGAAGTTACCAAAAGAGCTGTTTACGCTGGCTTCCCTCCCCCCGCCCATCACACCACCCTCTTGCCTGCCCATAGCCCATCCTGCTCCCTTGCCAGGTCTGCTGCTGCTTCTTCCTGCCACGGACGCTGCCGATTCCTTTTCAAAGCTCGGGGGGACCCATTGCGCCCACCCCTGTCCTGCAGAGGCAAGGATGAGCCCCAAGGGCCAAGCCCAGCTCTTCCCCATCTCATACGTGCCCCCAGCCGCACCTCACTCCCCTCCCAGGACACACTGAACTCCTGCTCTGTCCCCCCTCCACATGGCAGCTCTCCTGTGGCCCCCTCTCCAGGCCCCCCAGCCCTCCCCAGGCCAGTGGTGCTGGCCCATCACTCAGCCTCCTGTGCCCCTCCCCCGTTCCCACCCTTTGCTCCAGGTCAGCCAGCGTGACCTACCACATCCCCCATCCCAGGGTGGCACCCAGGTCTCCATCCTGGGCCACTGAAGTGTCACTCAGCTGACGGACCTTCCCCAGCCATGTGCGGCTTCCTGGAGGGTGTGATGTTTCCATGGGGAAGGGCAAGGCTGGACAGACAACTCGGGGCACCTGGGGGCAGGCAGGGGAGTAGTAGCAGGGAGGGGGTGGGGAGGAATCAAACAGGTCATTCTCAGGGATGCAGGGACCGTCACTCAAGGGGAGGGTGCAGAGCTGAGGCACACAGGTCCACGGGGTAGCGGGGGGAAGTCCCGTCCCTTCCATGGCCACATCCCCTGTAGGCAGGCCACAATTCCGGGTGCCATGTCCCACCCCATACCAGACCCATGTGGTGGCCCCCTTTGGAGAAGCCCCTGCTGGGCACTGACCTGTTCTCCCTCTTGCCAGGACACAGGGCTGATGGCAGCTGGGCACCCATCCCCAAAGACAACTTTTCCTGCTTTCTGGGCAGCTGGACAATGCCATGTACTAGGTTTGGCCCAGTTGGCATGAGCAGAGTGTATGTTGCTGGAGGGGTTCCCAGGGAGGCTCCTCACAGGAAATGGCTGAGCCCAAGGCACACACCCCCTGCCCCTCTTCTGCAGACCCAGTGATGGCTGGAGCTCCAGCAGCCACCTTGGGCCAAGAGGTAGCCTTGGGGATGCAGGCCCTGTACTCTGATACTGGGAAGGGATGAGGCCCAATGGCTCCGTGCGGCCTCCTCCCCAGCCTGGGCACCACCTTAGGACAGAAGCACATTTAAAGCCTTGTGTTCACAAGCCACTGTTACTCAGAGTTTTCCGTTCTGTGCAGCCAGCTCTGACTGCCGCTGTAACAGCCCTGCCAGTCCTCCCTCCTGCCGTCCCTCCGCCACTCCCTGGGCCGGCCCAGCCAGTCTGCCTTGGACCAGGGCACAGCACCATCCCACCCCGCACCCCACGGCAGCCCCCATGGTCCCAGGCTGGAGCCAGAGCTCTCAGCGCCACACGAGGACCCGCTCCCACCAGCCCTGCCCGCACTGCCCCACACCACCCGCGCTGACAGGGACTCCCCACTCACTGCTCCCGCCCTCCTGACGAGAACCTGCCGAGCCCAAACGCCAGCACTGACGCCGCCCTGCTACACGGCCTTGGGAGGCCCTGGAACCCCACCCCGCCCCAGGCAGTCCCGCTCTTGCTTGCCAGGTCCTCACTGGGGCACCCTGCTCTCCCACATGTAGGTGGGCTCCTCAAGGCACTCGGGGTGTAGCCTTCCCCTGCTGGCTCCAAACCCACCTACTGCCCAGGCTGTCCCAGGCCCCCCTGCCCCTCCCTGACTCATGGGGTCCCGAGCAGCACGTGACAAGACAGGTGGGAAGGGGGGGGCACTGAGGGCACCGAGGGAGGGGGTGCAGCTTCCTCTGGGGCCTCTGAGGAAAGTGGGACCCACCCAGGACCCCCTCAGCACCAAGTCACTTCTTGGGTGCCCGGGCTCAGCATGGTGGAGCCCGCTCCCCGAGGTACGGTCCACTGGGCCCCACTGGCCAGAAGGGCCAGCCCAGCTCCCACTGCTGCTCCCGCCAGCCAGAAACACGTGGACCTGTAGGTTTGTCTTAATAAACACTCATGGAGATTCATTAAAAGATACGATGCAAAGAGCACCAGTCACAAATCGGTCATGAATTAAATTTTATAAAAACACTAGTTATCTAACTTTACCTGAAGTTATACAAAAGAGAACAGAAATATAAGAGGTCTTTGACATAGGCATGTACTACCAAGGCACAGTAATTAAAACAGTATGATGATATATAAATAGGCAGACGAGCTGATGAGATAGAACAAAGTTCAGAAATAGAACCACTGTACGTAGGGACTTTAACAAATGATAATGGCAGTATTTTAAATTTGCAAAAACAAATGATTTCATTACTAGTGTTGGGACACCTGGATGGGTATTTAAAATAAAAAACTGAATTTCCAGAGCCATATTTTATATCAAAATAAATGGTAAGCAGATCAGTGACTTAAACATGAAAATGCAACCTATAAAACTACTAGAAGAAAAGATGGAAGAATTTTTTAATACAATCTTTGAGTGGGGAAGGAATACAAAACTCAGAAGCCATGAAAGGTTGGTTAAATTCAACTACATAAAAAATCTACATGGCGGAAAACAACATAAGCAAAGTCAGAAGATAAAATGAGGAAACATTTGTGACTCATCACGTACAGCTTGTTACTGAATAAAGAGCTCCCACAGTTTAATAAGAAACCGATAAGCTAACAGAAAAATGGGCAAAGGGTATGGAATACAATTCACAGAAAAGGATAAACAATGAACGCTTTAACATTATGAAAAATGCTTGCTCTCACTCCTAAGAGAAACGTCAATTAAAACTATAACATGCTACTTTCCCATGGAGCAAAGACCAAAACGTTCATCAACTGAGAGCCAAGGCAGAGTCAGCAACTGGCTGGCAGAGCACTGAAGGTGTGCCCAACACACGGACACACGCACACACAGCTAGTCGGAAAACCGCCAGACTCACTGGATCAAAGCATTTAAGGAAATCTCTGTCCAATCACTAGCTAATCACTAAGCTGCCTTGAAGATAAGTCAACAGGTCCAGTCTGAGACACAGAAAAAAGAACGAAGAAAAATGAACAGGCCTCAGAGGCCAATGGATACCATCAACCAAGTGTGTATACATGATGGGAGTCCTAGGAGAGGAGAGAGGGAACAAGGCAGAAAGAATCTTAGGAGAAATAGCGGCCAAGTTAGATGAGAAACAATCTCTACAACCAAGAAGCTCAACAAATTCCAAGCAGGACACACACAGAGACCTTAACTAGACACTTCGTGGTTAGAACAGTCAGAGGATAAAGACAAACAGAGCATCTTGAAAGCAGCAATTAAAAACCCAACTCGTGTTCAAGACTTCTTTCCAAAGACTAACAGCTAGCTTCTCTCCAGAAACCCTGCAGCCCAGGAGGCTGTGGGATGACACACTCAAAGTGTTGCAAGAAAAAGACTGTTAAACCAAGAATTCTGCATCCAGCAAAACTATTCCTCAAAACGAAGGAGAAATGAAGCCATTCCCAGAGAGACAAAAATGAAGAGACTTCACTGCTAGCAGACCTGCCCTACAAGAGACACTGAAGGGAGTGCTTCAGGTTGAAGTGAAAGATACCAGATTCAAATCCTCAAAGAGAAATTAGGGCACTGGGAAAGGGAACTACAGAGCCAGATAAGAGATAGTATAAATGTGCTTATGTTTGTAAACCTTTTCTTTTCCTATCTGATTTAAAAGACAACTACATAAAGCAATAATTACAAAACTATGTTGATGGGCTTACAATCTATTAAGATGTAATTTGTATGACAAAAACAGCAGAAAAGAGCTGGAAGGAAACAGAGCTCTAATGGAGCAGTTTTTGTACATTACTGAAATTAAGTTGTTATTTATCCAAACTAGATTGTATTAAGTTGTTCATCGTAGTCCTCAAAGCAACCACTGAAAAAAATTACTTAAAAAATAGTGGTAGAGACACAAGGGAATTAAAGTATTACAAGGGAATTAAACAGCCACAAGAAAAAAAGGTAACAGAGGAAGAAAGATTTAAAAAGACATGTAGAAAAATAGAAAAATGGCAGACATAAATCTTACCTTATCAGCAATTACATTAACGGTAAATAGATTAAACGCTCCACTCACGCAGCAGAGACTTGGTAGAACAGATTTAAAAACATGATCAAATATATGCTGTCCATAAGAAAGACTTTAGATTCAGAGATACAATGAAAGTGAAAGGCTGGAAAAGGATATACCATGCAAACAACCAAAACCTATGCTAACATCATACAAAAGAGACCTTAAGGCAAAAACTGTTTAGTACTAGAGACAGAGAAGGCTGCGCTATAAAGGGTCAACCCATCGGGAAGAAATAAGAAGTATAAACATATAGGCACTTAACAGAGCCCTAAAATACACAAAGCAAAAACTGACAGAGAAGGGAGAAATAAATAATTTAACAATAATAATTGGAGATTTCAATACCCCACTTCCAATAATGGATTTAACTGCTGGGGTAAAGATCAATAAGGAAAAGAAGACTTAAACAACACTATAAACCAGCTAGACCTAACAGACTCTACAGGACACCCATCAACAGCAGAATACTCATCTTCTCAGCTGCACATAAAACACTCTCCAGGATAGATCGTAAGTCTCAAATTTTAAAGAACTGAAATCACACAAAATGTGTTCTTTGGCTACACAGAATGACATGAGAAATCAAATAACAGAAGGAAATTTGGGAAATTCACAAGTATGTGGAAATTAAACAACAAACTCCTAAATAAACAATGGGTAAGGGGCTTCCCTGGTGGCGCAGTGGTTGAGAATCTGCCTGCCAATGCAGGGGACACGGGTTCGAGCCCTGGTCTGGAAGATCCCACATGCCGTGGAGCAACTAGGCCCGTGAGCCACAACTACTGAGCCTGTGCGTCTGGAGCCTGTGCTCCGCAACAAGAGAGGCCACGATAGTGAGAGGCCCGTGCACCGCGATGGAGAGTGGCCCCCACTTGCCGCAACTAGAGAAAGCCCTCGCACAGAAACGAAGACCCAACACAGCCAAAAAATAATAATAAATAAATAAATAATAATTAAAGGTGCTAATAATTTAAAAAAAAATGGGTAAAATAAGAAATCACAAGAGAAGTTAGAAAATACTTTTGAGATAAATAAAGATGGATACACAACATACCAAAACGTATGGGATGAAGCTAAAGCAATCCTCAGATGAAAATTTACACCTGTAAACACCTACGTTACACAGAAGATAGATCTCAAATCAATAAGCTACACTTCCACTTAAGAAACTAGAAAAAGAATGAAAAATACTAAACACAAAGCAACCCAACGGAAATAATAAAGATTAGAGTGGAAATTAAGTAAAAAATGAAAAATAATAGAGAAAAACAACTTTGAATAGATCAGTAAAACTGATAACCCTTTAGCTAGACTAATCAAGAAAATTAATGAAAGACTCAGATTTCTAAAATCAGGAATGATAGAAGAGACATTACTATCAACCTTACAGAAATAAAAATGACTATAAAGTAATGCTATGAACAACTGTATGTCAACAAACGATAACAAATAACCTAGATGAAATGGACAAATTCCTAGAAATATACAGACTACTGAAACTGACCATGTGGGATTTATCCCATGAATGCAAGTGTGGTTCAACATATGAAAAACACTTAACGTAACACACCACACGAAAAGAATAAAGGACCAAAACCACACGATCATTTCAATAGATGTAGAAAGTGCATTTGACAAAAATTCAACTCCCTTCATGACAAAAACACTCAACAAACTAAGAACATAAGGAAACTTCCTCAATCTGATACAAGGCCATCTACAAACCCAGCTACCATTACACTCAATGGTAAAAGACTGAAAGCTTTTCCTCTCAGATCAGGGACAAGACAAGGATGTCTGCTCTCCCCAGTTCTATCTGGCACTGTACTGAGGCTCTAGCCAGAGCACCTAGGCAAGACAAAGAAATAAAAGGAATCCAAATTGCAAAGAAAGAAATACAACTTTCTCTTGCAGATGACATGATAGTGTGTATAGAAAATCCTAAGGAATCTACACACACACACAACTATTAGAACTAATAAGTGAGTTCAGCAAGGTTTCAGGATATAAGACCAACATACAAAAAGTAGTTGTATTTCTATGCATTAGCAATGAACAATCCAAAAATGAAATTCAGAGAAGAGTTGCATTTACAATGACATCAAACAGAATAAAACATTTAAGAATAAATTTAACAAAATAAATGCAAAACTTGTATACTGAAAACTACAAAACACGGAGAAAATATAAAGAAAACCTAAATAAATGGAAAGATAGTAAGTTCACTAATTAGAAAATTTAATATTAAAATGACATTACACTTGGCCCTTGAACATCTCAGGGTTTAGGGGAGCCTACCCTCCATGTAGTCAAAAATCCACGTGTAACCGCACCGTCAGCCCCTGCGTCTGTGGTTCTCCTCCAAGGAGTCAACCAGCCACGGCTCACGCGGCCCTGCAGTATCTACTGCTGAAAAAGTCCTTGTGTAAGTGGACCTGTGTAGTTCAAACCTGTGCTTTTCAAAGGTCAGCTATACTTTCCAAAGTGATCTCTAGGGTCGACACAATCCCTAAAATCTCAGATGCCCCCCCCTTTTTTTTTTTTGGTGGCACAAATTCATTCATTCATTCATTCATTTTTGAGATTCCATTACCCTTTATTTTTAGCAACAGCGACAGACACGTGAGGTGGCTCAAAAATTTGTTTGGAAATGCAAAAGACCCCGAATGGCCAAAACAATGTTTAAAAAGAACAAAGTTGGAGGATTTCGAAACTTACCATAAAGCTACATTAATCAAGACATTGTAGCAGTAGCATAGGATATATAGGTGAAGGGAATAGAAGTGAGAGTCCAGAAATAAATTCACACATTTATTGTCAATTGATGATCAAGAAAAGTGCAGACAATTTAATGGAAGAAAGAATAATCTTTTCGACAAATGATGCTGAGACAACTGAATATCCACACGAATGAAGCACAGACAAAAATTAACTCAAAATGGGGCTCCCCTGGTGGCGCAGTGGTTAAGAATCCGCCTGCCAATGCAGGGGACACGGGTTCGAGCCCTGGTCCGGGAAGATCCCACGTGCCACGGAGCAACTAAGCCCGTGTGCCACAGCTACCGAGCCTGTGCTCTAGAGACCACGAGCCACAACTACCGAGCCTACGCTCTACAGCCTGCGAGCCACAATTACTGAAGCCAGCACGCCTAGAGCCTGTGCTCCGCAGCAAGAGAAGCCACCACAATGAGAAGCCCGCACACTGCAATGAAGAATAGCCCCCGCTCGCCACAACTAGAGAAAGCCCATGTGCAGCAACAAAGATCCAACACAGCCAAAAATAAATAAATAAAAGATAAATAAATAAAATTAAAAAAAAAAATTAACTCAAAATGGACCAAAGACCTAAAATGAACAGCTACATCTTAAAACTCTTAGAAGAAAACATAAGAGTATATATTCATGACCTTGGAGTAAGCAACAGCTGCTTGGATATGACACCAAAATCACAAGTGACAAAAGGAAAAATAGATATATTGGGTATCATCAAAATTCATAATTTTTGTGTTTCAAAGAATACGATCAAGAAAGTGAAAACACAGAATGGGAGAAAATATTTGCAAATCATATAAGGATCTAGTATCCAGAATATATAGAGAACTCTTACAACTCAAAACAACAATTCAATTTAAAATGGGCAAAGGATCTAGATGTTTCACCAAAGAAAATACACAAATGGCCAATAAGCACATGAAAAGATGTTCAATATCATTAGTCAAATCAAAACCACAATGATACACCACTCCATACCCACTAAGATGGCTAAAATTAAAAAGACTGATAAAAGCAAATGTTGGCAAGAACATGGAGAAACGAGAACCCTAATACACTGCTGGTGGGGATAGAAAACGGTGCAGCTGCTTTGGAAAATGTTTTGGCAATTCAATCAGTAAGTTAAACACAGAGCTACCACGTGACCCAGCCATTCCACTTGTAGGTATAAACCCAAAAGGAATGAAAATATATGCCCCCGCAAAAACCCGTACACAAGTGGCCACAGCAACATCATCCACAATCACCCCGAAGTGCAGACAACCCAAATGCCCACAATGAACGGATAAACAAAGTGCAGTATGTTCCTACAGGGGTGAGTTATCCGCTCATAAAAAGGCATGAAGCACGGACAGAGGCCCCAGCAGGGAAGAACCCTGAACACGCTGTGCTAAGTGAAGGCAGCCAGACACAAAGGGCCACAGGCTGCTATGACTCCATTCTCAGGAAATGTCCAGCAAAGGCAAATCCAGATACAGGAGGCCAGAGGGAGCCGGGGCTGGGAGCAGGGCTTCTTTTAGGGTGATGAGAAGTTCTGGAACTAGACAGGGGTGGAGATTGTACAACACTGTGAGTGTGTGTTAACATCACCGAACCCTACACTTCAAAGGCGTGAACGTTACGGTACGTGAGTTACGTCTCACTAAAGTGGATTTCAGAAAAACAAAGAGTGAGGTAGTTCCCTGCATTCTGACGTGGAACCACCACCAGCATGCCTGTGAGCTGGCAACGCTGAGAGCAAACAGCTGGCTCCCCTTCGTGTCAACGTGAAATGTGGGTTTTCCTCCGAGCAGGAGAAGGCTGGGGGGCAGGGCTGGAGGCTGCGCACTCGTCCTGGATGATGAGCGACCCTGAGTCACACCACAGAGGGCACAGGCTGTACAAGACACCCACCTGTGGACACGGCTGCCCGAGTTCACCCCAGGCTACTAGGCAGTCAGACCCGTAAGCGATGGCCGTGGTCCCCCGCAGGAGGGGAGAGTCCACACCTCTGGGGCGCTTTAAGCAGAAAGTGCACCATTTCTTCACGTTAAATACACACTATAATTGTGGCTGTTGTTACAGCCCAGACCCGGGTCTGCCTTCCCATCCTAGCTCATCAGCAGCAGAAGAGGAGCTGACGACCAGAGTGGACCCGGCCTGGCGCTCTAATGCAGCGCGTAGTTAAACTGGTTTGCAAACTTCTCATGCTTCTTCCGGTCCATCTGGTTCATGGCTGTGACCACCCTCTGCACAGCGGCCCTGCAGGGAAAGCACAGCGAGACGTGATCAGGGAGGCACCGGCCAGGGCTCTGGGCTGCTGACTGCAGCCTGGCTGGGCTCAGGCATGGGTCCTGGGCCGGCTGCCCGTCCGCTCCCTACGGACAGGTGACACAGCTCGGAAATAGCCAGAGCTTCCCCATCCAGAGCCGGACACCGCGGTGAGTGGCTCTGCCCCCAAACGTGGCCTTGGCTGCGTCCTGGCACCTCTCCCGTCGCTCCCTGAGCCCTGAAGGCAGCTCCCAGGATCCCGAATCCTGCCAGCACCAGGGTGCACACCAGAACGAGGGTGCCACCTGCCCAGCAACCGGGCGGGAAGCAGCGTGTGGGCAGAGGCGGTCAAGACACGCTGGATCCACTCAGTCCAGCTTGCTTTCGCCCCACTGTGCACAGAGCCCGACGCCCGGCGAGGAACGCGTGTCTCACGGCCAGCCTGGCTGCCGTGACGAGGTAGCGCCTGTGCCTGGGAGGAAGCCGCTGGGGCCTGGCACTGAGGAGACCCGGACACGGGTACCACTCCAGGGGTCAGGCACGACCTCCCTCACAGATCACAGAGGCTCCGGCCACAGCTCCCGGCCCCTCGGAGGACGCCCCCGGCCCCCGCTCCTCCGGGCGCCAGCACCCACGGCACCATCACCCCTGGCTGAGCCACGGGGAGCCAGCCTCATGCCCGGAGCCCGGGGGCCGAGCCCTCCCCTGGATGCAGACGCACACGGCAGGCCAGCGGCGAGGAGCCGTGGGGGCTCTGCGCGGGTGCTCAGGAAGCCGCCCTCCTGCTCACCCGACTCGGGCAGGGCCCTGGCGCCGCCTCCTCTGCCCGGGGTGGACGGCGCCCATGGGGCCTGGGCGCAGACACCCTCGCGCCTTCTAGGGCACCTGGCAGCGCCGCGAGGAGCGCCTCTGGCCGCCAGAGCAGTGGGGTGCGGGGTGGGGGGTGGGCGGTGGGGGCACGGGCTGGCGGCCTCTCCACTCTCGCCGCCAGCAACACCGGGCCTGAGGTGGAGGGCGGGACCCCGCGAGGAGCTCTTACTTGGCGAAGACCTTCTTGGCGATGCGTGCACGCGCTGTGTCCGCCTGCCGCTTGAGGTCGGTGAGGCCGGACCGCCGCCGCCTGCCCTTCCCACCGGGCCTGGACGAGCCGAGATCCACCCCAGTGGCTGCCTCCACGTCCCTCATGAGCTCAGGGTCCTGCCAGGCTGCAAACACACCCGACACTGCAGAAAACTCCCGGCGCCGACCTCACCTGAGCCCCGAGTCCTCCCTGACACTGGGGCAGGGAGGGCCGCCGGCTGCCCGAGGAGTGGGCGCAAGGCCCCCGTAGGCCAAGGTGGGTGCCTCCACTGACCCCTTAGGCAGGAAGGCAACCGAGGCTGGCAGCCAGGGGCAGTGCCACGCGCAGGCTGCTTCCGCCTCCAGGCTGACGGTGCCCCACCAGAACCCAGGCGTGGCCTCCGGACCCATCTGCTGGCCAGAGGGCATGCACAGCAGGGTGGCCACGGCCTCTTTACTGGTCCAAAGATAACTTGGCCCCAGGCCCCAGCGACGAGGGTGTCGGTTCACGCAGGCGGCCCTGCTCCTCCCGCCACGGCCCAGGCCCTTCAGGTCAGAAGACGGTGCTCCGCAGGGAAACAAACGTCACCCAGCCCCAAGGCCTGGTCTCACCAGACCCGGCTGCAACAGAGACAGGTCAGTGCGCCTGTTTGCCAAGACGGGAAGCGTTAACTGTCTAAATGGGGTCTCCCAACGCGGCGGGCACAGGCATCGGAGTCAGAGGCCAGCGTCCCAACTCCACCCACCACTGCCCTGGCAGCGACTTCCGCCTCAGTCTCCTTCTGCTGGGGCGGGGGAGGTCCCTGACATTCAGGCCCCATCTAGCCCGCTGGCTCGGGAAGGCCGCCCTGGTCGGGAGTGTGACAGCACAGCCCCCCAACGTGCCCACACCTACGGACCCAGGCCCTGGCTGGCAGAAGGGGGCTGGACACCCCAAAGCCCGATGGCGCCCACCATGCAAACAACAGCCCCTTGGGGGGCTGCGGCAGAGGGGCTGGGCAGCAAGCAGGGCACGTCCAGCAGCAGGGAGAAGCCACGCGCCCAGACAGATAGCGAGGCCTCCCCAAGTTGATTTCTGAAGTGAAGGAATACGGGGCGGCACACTCCAGATACAGGAGCGATTAATCCAAGATGAAGGGAAACCGTCCAAACAGTTTATCCCCAGTAACGAGAAGGCGTCACAGTTTAGGAACCCGGTGAATGGAGCAATTGTTTAAACACAACGGAAAAACGCTGGCACCCAGTAGAGATGAAATGAGCATCTCAGTAAAATGAAGGAGCAATTTAAAAGCCTTTGAAAAAAATCAATAAGAGCTGGGCCGCGGGGCCGTCCTGCGTGCTGACGGGCCCTGGAGCTCCGCGCGCATTGTCACCGAGGTTAGCGCCAGGGAAAAGAAAATTGCCCGGCGTGTGAGGGAGGCGGGGATCGATACTGTAGTTAGTAAAGAGATGCTATTTCACATCTGACTGGCCAGCGCTGGCCCGCGGCCCCGGCCCGATACCTGTTGTTAACAAGTCACCGAGGGCTGCAGAACCTGATACTCTTCAGGGCTGACACAAAAATAGGCACTTAATTTGCTCCCGAGTGTGGGCCACCAGGGAAGGCCTCGCCCGCGGATTAATCGGTCAGGGCCCCTCCCCACCGCCCTCCAGGGCTCCAGGCGCCAACCCTGCGTGTGAGGCCGAAATCTAACATTTGTCTCTCGTGACAAAGGGAAAAACCCTGCTAAAGAGGACACACGGGCCAGCTGAGACCCACACTAGCACCACCCCTACAGACACAGTCGCCTTCTGCCTCGGGGGGCTCTGCACCGTGGGTCTGGCCTTTCTTTCAAGAAAAGGGGCCTGAGGCAGCACGGCCTCCAGACCCCAGCCCAGATCTGACAAACCACGGGACGTCGACACGGGTCAGGGCTGCCCTGGTGGGCCCCCCCAACCCCACCCCAAGCGTGCCCGGGTGCTGCCCTGCCAGGGATGCCGCTTCTGCGGGTCACCACCCTGCCCGCTGTTCAGGGGCCTCTGGGGGCCAAGCAGCCGCCACCCGCGGCTCGCGCCAGAACACAGCACCGGCTCACATGCCAGGATGAGATGAGCTCCCTGACGGGCGGAGAACAGCGTCTCAGTGGCTTTGGCACGAAAGCCCCTCTCTGTCTGGCACGAAACAGCCTACAGGCCGGAAAACGGGGGCCCTGAGGAGGTCCCCAAGAGAGCGCCCCAGGCTCAGAGGCTCAGCAAGGATGCTTGGGACCACCGGGCAGGACCCTCACCTTCTGCCCACACATGTGCACACAGAGTCCACGTGCACGCAAATCGCACACCACACACGCCACAGCCCTCCTGCCCGGCCCCTCGTGCATGCTCTGCAAGACAGCAGATGACGGAGGGGGGCAGCTGGCGTCCTGGAGGCAGGTCGGGGCTCAGCCAGTTAACTTTTCACGCCTCAGTTTTTCCACTTGCTTAAAAACAGGTTTAAGAACCCAGAACCCAAACAAACGATGACAAGCTGGTTTCTGGCCGTGGGTGTGTCCACATCGCCCGTCAGGAGCCGTGTGAAAATGTGGTCAGGCTGGCGCTCAGTGTCCTGCTAGCCCCGAGGACAGTGTGTCCCGGGCACGCTTGTGAGTTATGACTGAGCGGGAGGCGGCAGGCGACCACCCGTGGAAACCACGGGCCACCCTGTAGGCTGCCGGGGTCCAGGGTGTCCCCCACGCCGTGGATGCCCTTACCCCGTCCCCCGGACCTACCTCGGCGCCCCGCCGGCCTCTGCAGCCGCAGCTTCTGTTCGCGGGCCCTGTCCTCCGGATGGAGGGGCCGTCCCGTGTCATCTCTTGGGATGATCTTCCCATGGAAAGGGCACTGAGGCGAAGAACGGAGCAATTCTGAGGCGGGAGGGGGTCACTGGCCATCCCTACCTTCACGGCTCTCGGAGACGGCCAGCCCACACCACCCTCTGCCCACACACCCCTCAAAGGAGGGGCCCTCGGGCGCAGCCGTGACAGAGCCAGGCAACGGAGGGAGATCTGGTGTCAGTCTGGCCAAAGCCCCGCCTGGCGCACAGGGCCGCCTCCGTGGACCCCCAGCCCAGCACAGAGCGCGCTCAGGAGACACATGTGGGCGGGGACGTAGGAACCAGGGCAGAGCAACCCATCCCTGTGCCCACGTGTCAGACCACCCACCCGGGGGAAGGTCCTGGCACCAGCAAGCTGGAGCCCAGCGCCTCCCTCCGGCCCCATCCTGGCCTGGCCGAGGTGGCCACCCCACTGCCCAGCCCTCCACCCTCCTCACCTTCAGGCGGTCTTGGCGCTCGCAGAGCCGGCCGTCGGGCCGGGGGGCACGGCACCGGTGCTGCACGGGCTCGAATCGCCCCGCAAAGGTGATTTGGCGGCTCCGGAGAGACTCAGAGACAGCGGCGCTCTCTACTTCCGCGTCCACCTCGCGGGGCTTCCAGAAGCGGTGCTCAGAGTCAGACCTGCACACGGACCGGATGCTCAGCGCTGTCACGGGGTGGCCACCACAGCACCCGCAGCAAGGCTGGCCTGGGCGACTGAGCAGGGGGCACCCCTGGGCCTGTGAGTCCATCCAGGACGAGCAGGGACGCTTAGCACGGTGGGGGCACCGCCAGCCACCCCACCCCGGCGGCCCGCCGCCCTAGCCTGGCCTGGACCCGGGGCAGGGGCTCCCTGACGGAGGTTAACAGAGAACAGATCCACCCACCCCCCGCCCCGTGCCCACCCTGGAGAGAAAGCGTCCAGCGCAGCAACGGGGATGGCTTCCCGGAAACTCTTTGCGGAGCCCCAGGCCCGGCCCGCAGAGATCCGAGTCAGAGGACCAGAGGGTGGTCGTGACGAGGGCCTGGGCGGAGAGCCTGGAGCAGTGGGCTGGGCCGGGCCGGACCCCAGTCCTAGGCAGACAAGCCTTCATGCCGTCTGTCATGACGCCCAACCACCAGGGCAGACAACAGGGGACATCCCCCCAGGGAGTAACAAGGAGGTCCAAAGAAGGTCCACAGGCCTCTGGGCAGGGCTGTATGACCCTGGGCACCGTGCCTACGAGAGCCCGAGAGCTGCGCTTGGTGGGACGCATGAGGGCCTGCATGGCAGAGCCGGGCTCTGCGCCAGCTGTGTGTCCCCTGAGCCCAGGCCGGGGGCAGGCTGGGTGGCCCACAGGACCCACGGGACGCCCGCACTCACTTGAGGATCTTCCCGGCCATCGGCTCCTCTTGGCCCCAGTAGCACAAGTCCACCCCGAAGGGCACGACAGGCGCCCGGGCCCGCTCTGCCGCCAGCTTCTCGGCCTCCTCTGGACCCAGCGGCACCCTGGAGACAGCAGAGGAGGATTCAGTGATGTGGTGCCGGAAGCCAGCCTCGGCCACCTGCCTCTCCACACCCCCCGGAGCTCCCGGTCACACACCTGGGCTGTGACCTTTGCCACCTCAGACCTGGAACCCAGGGCAGCCACTGAAGCCCTACGAAAAGGCTGGCCATCCCAAGACCACAAGGGGAGCTGGCCTCAGATCTGCGGTCCTCACGCTGGGCCCAGGGGTGTCCTGACGCCTGCCCCCTTGAACCCCAGAACCTTGGCCCGCCCCCATGGCCTGGCCTACACACCAGCGCTGAGGACCCCCGGCCCCTGCAGCCCCCGCCCCAGTACGGACGTTGGCAGGCGCTTGCCCGGCCGGGGGCACACACGCGGGGCTGCCTGGGCAGGGGCGGGTGTCCGGGCATCACCTGGGGCTCGGGGGCAAGGCCGGGGGCAAGTGGCGCTGGAGCCAACGCAGCTGGGCGGCCGCAGAGGTGGGGTCACAGGCCTCCTCGCTGCTCCCTGTTCTCTTCCTCGCCTGCGAGGCCAGTGTGGCCGGGTCTTTCTTCAGCCCTGCGACAGAGACGTTATCTGCTCTTGGCCACCATCCCCAAGACCCCGGACAGACCCCTGGAGGGGGCCGTGTCCCCATCCCACGGTGACGGCACAGCACGTGTGAGGGCGCCGAACCCTCCATCAGCACAGCACCTGCCCCACCAGCCAGACGAGGCCCCAGTGCCAGCATCTCACCGGCAAGGCCACCAGGCCACCTCTGCAGGCCAGGGTCCGTGCCCAGGTCCCCAGGGCAGGGGGAAGGCAGCTTCTCTGACACTACTGGGGCCTACTGGTCCACCTGTGCCGATTCCCAGGCTGTCCCTGACCCCTGCCAGCCCCTCCCAGTTGGGCACCTGGGCCAGGGGCTGCCCAGGAGGCACGGGGCAGGGTGTGGGTTAGGACCTCAGAGGCACTCCATCCCGAGAGCAAGGGCAGTGCCTCCCTCCCCAAACTCTCCTCCAGACAGGGAACCGCTGCCAAGAAAGAGGTGAACAAGAAACAAAATATCTGGAAGGTGAGAAAGAAAGAGGAGCTGGAGACCCCCCCCAGGGCCCCACAGAGAGGGAGCCAGGAAGACGAAGACAGCAGGCAAGCAGAGGAGAGGACGACTCCAGGCCGGGCTGAAGGACAGGACGGCAGCTGCACACCCATGGGCAGCTCTCTCTGGTCAGAGACGTGAAGGGCATTCACACAGGCATCAACTTCCTCATTACTGGACCCCAGAAAGAGGAAAGATAACTGGAGTGGATGAAATAAAGAGCCCAACCTTCCTGGAATCAGAGGAAGACCGAGGGGCTCACTGAGTGTCAGGAAGGAGACAGAAGGAAGAACGTGCAAGTCACTTACAAGGATGTTCAGGAATGCGAGAGATGAACAGAAAGGTCTGAGAAGCTTTCCTTTGGAAGCCATAAGCATCCCACAGGCACCAGTGTCTTTAAAACAACAGTGAGTGTAAGGTCTGGGAAACAATCAAACTCGGAATTTTATACCCAGCTACGCTAGGTTTCTACATGCAGGTGAAGGACACAGCCTCACCTGGAGGTTCAGGAGGGTTTGCGAGACACGGGGAGTAAAGGCCAAGAAATGACTTGGTAAGATTCACTCCCGCCTCTCCCGAAACCCGAGTACCCACAACCATCAGAAGTAAGCTGGTACCTGGACGACCCCATGTGCCAGGCTGGGGGGCCTGAGCGCGCAGGAGCCAGCATGTCCCCCATCTTGTGCAGGATGTGGACACAGGGACGTGCTGCGAGGTGCATGGCGAGGGGAAGTGTGAGTGCAACTCTCCCGAGCAAGCACCACCATCAGAAGCAAAAATACTCATCGTTTCATTTATACTGGACGAACACTTTCAAAACCAGCAGAAAAAAAGTTTACCCAGCAAATAAAAGGTAGGGAAAAGAAAAAAACAAAACAGTAGCAACAATGGCAAACAGATGTGCAGCAAACTGGCAACCCCAGCTGAGAACACAGTAGTAACTCAATGGATTCAAGTCAACGAAAAGACACGCTGATGAAATTAAAAACAATCAGCAATTTACCACTTTGGCAAGTACCACTTAAAACAAAAGGTTAACAGAGACTAAAAATAAAAGAAAATAAAAATGAGAAGACACTCGCTGTGCCAACGGGAACTAGAAGGAAGCTGAGCCGATGTCACCACAAGAAAAACTGGGTTCTACATCAAAAAGCTGCATAAGAAGAGTGTGTGAAGGTGTCACGGATGTGAATGGCTCTGCCTCATGAGCGCCCTGGGAGTTCCGGCCAGACCCTGGCCAGTGGGGGTGGACGAAGGGTCAGGGAGGTCGTGGCTTCTACGACAGACACCCTGGGGCCTCACGTCTAAGAAGTCCTTCCCAGGACACGTGGAAAACTGACAAGACAGCCAGGCAGGCAGCTCCAGGGGCCAAAGAGCCGCCACGGGAGCAGAGCAGCACCGACACCGACACAAAGCACTGCCCGTGACGCCATGAGCCTGGCCTTCCTGATGGCGCATCTCCATCCCTCCGTCCACGTGCACGGACTCGAGAACATCCCCCGCTTAGAGAGAGAAACCAGAAGGGAAATGACACAGCACTGAGAGCTGGACGCCAGGGGAAGTGCTTCCTGGGGGAGGAAGGGGAAGCGGGAGGGGGCGGGAGGGGAGAAAGGCGACAAGGACGGGTTGGGAAGGCTGGCTCCGGCCGCCATCAGCTCCGGGCTCTCCGCGGCAGGGCGGGCAGACCTCGCGGCCAAGTCCTCCCGGTGTCTGCACGTGGCCTGCCCACGTGCACGGCCAGCGTGCTGTCTGGTGCTTCTGTAGATGACGGCAAGGGAGTCGCTGCGACAGAGGCCTCGTCCTGCCCACAAATCCGAAATCATTTACCCCAGGCCCTTCACCAAAACGCCTGCCCTGCCTGCTCCAGACGCCCTCCAAGTTTGCGCATGGCCCTGAGAGTACGGGGTCCACCCCTGCTTCTCAGGTGCCCGTGGCTGAGAGTGGAGGACATGGCGCAGAGCACTTGGCGTGGCAGGGTCCACCTTGGTCAGCCGGCAGCACCCTGAGCTCTGAGGCCTGGGTGCTCTCGGAGGCCGGCAGGGAGCCGGCCCGGTCACAAAGCCTTCCAGACGCCCCCACGCGGCATGCCGACAATGCAGCGGTCGCAGCTGGCGCAGACCCCGACACGGGCGCGCGCACACGGGGAGGCGGGACTGGCAAGTGGCCGCTGTGGCACTCACGTAGGTGGCTACAATCGCAACCCAAAGATCGATACGAGAATTCCTAAGAGTTACAAGCATGAAATATATTTTCCATTGATTTGTTGTTTTAAACCATTAAAAAGATGGGTGAGCATGTTGAAGCAGGGTAAACACTCAGAGCACTAAAAAAACACTACCGTTCTCACACTGCTATAGAAATTCAATCTCCCTAACACACTTGCAAGGTAAAAGTCCGAAAAGCAGACGTGTCCCCCGGCCCCGGGTGCTGTGCTTTCGGGGAGAACACTGAGTCCGGGGAGACCAGAGGTCGCAGGTCACGGCGAACCCCGCCAGCCCCACCCACCCGCGTGGGGCGTCTGCCTCAAACACAGATCTCAGCTCAAATCTGCTCTCTCGGTGGCTCTGAGGAAGAGTCATGAGAATGCCCAAAGCCCCTGGGCTGGTTTAAACTGACCAAGTGGCACCTCCGTGCCTGCAGCGCTAAAGCAGATGGGGCGGGCGGGATCGATGGCAGGAAATGGAGGGGCGGGGGCTCCGCGTGGAGTTCGGCTGCGAGCCTGACACTATTGATTTTACCTAGTTCAGCTGGCCTTGTAATTAAAATGTAAATTTGAGAAAGAGATTACGTCCTGACAGAAATGGTAGGATTAACGGGAAGATAAAAGCCCCTCAGTGAAAATTCAGAGAAAGAAATGAGAAGGAAAACCGGCACCCGTCTCCTCAGCTGTGGATTTAGACCGAATCTACTGCAGAGTCACCTGAGTTTAATTGAAAAACCAGTGACGGACTATCAACTACAGTTATGAACTGGCGCGCCCAGCACTTCCTGCAGTGGCCCTGCGGCCCCGAGCTCTGCACTCCAGACCAGGCCCCAGACCCCTCCAGGGGACGGGGGGACGGCACCCAGCCCCCCACTGCCGCAGGACAGACCCGGAGCGCAGCAGGTCCCGTCGTGCGAGGGCTCCCAGGCTGCCCGGCCCACGAACAACCAGGGGATGGCTCAGCTCCGCTCTGTCACACCTGGGGCCCCGCTGGGAAGACAAGCAGCGGGTCGGCGACACCTGGAGGTGGTCACCCACAGTGGTGCCTGGCGACCTGGGAGCCTCCCGGCGGGGCTGCAGCTCCCTCGAGGCGGGGCGGCCAGGGGAGACCTGGGAGGGCAGTCATGGCACCCCAGGGCCTCCAGCACCCCTAGCAGCCTCACGGGTGTGGGACGAGGCCTCGCGGGGGGCAGGCCAGGCACCTGGAGGACGAGGCAGAACAGAGGGCACGGGGAGTGGCCCTGTGGTCAGAGGAGCCCCACTGCTGGGACGGCGTGGTGGGCGCAGCCGGGACCGAAGGCGGGGCGGGGGCCGGGAGGGCAGGAGGCGGGTCACGTGGCGCAGACGGCAGGACCCAAACACTGGAGGGCCGTGAAGCTGGTGTGGTAACTTGGTGTGACACGCCTAACGGGTCATGTCCTCACACTCCAACTAACTGCCTGAGCGTCTCAACTAACAAATTCACATCTCATCTCACACACTCCGATTCAAATCAACTTGTCCACTTCGCCACAAACCCACACGCGATCTTGGTTTTATTAGCTTCCTCTGGACAAGAGATGCCTCCTGTGCAGTCAAGGCTTTTGGAGATTTTTTGGAAAAGAAAAGAATGCTACACGGGAAAGACAGGTCACGGGTAGCACGCCTTCTCAAGGTGTGTCATTGCTCCTGGGCCAGACGTCAGGCAGCGACTCCATCAACGGGAAGGAGGACACCGCCTGACCTGTGACTCCCCTGAGAAACGGAGACTGGACAGCAGGGGAGCCCAGAGAACGTGGGTGGTTGCCCCCCACCCACCGAGGCAGTGGCCTCCCCCCGACTCCCTCCCAGCCCAAAGGGCCCTACCGCCGCGGGAACCACATCGCGTGCCCCCAACACCCCCAAGCCCAGGAGGCGCTCTCTGCTCTGAGGGTGCCCTTCCAACCCTGGACTCGCTCCCGACGGCTGAGACTTCTGTGACCCCAAGCAGGGCTGCCCCTCACCGTGGTGGGGCCTGAAGCTGCAGGGCGGGGGGCTCAGTGTGGGCCTGTGGGGTGGGTCGGGGGCCTCCGTGTGTGGACAGCCTGGCTGCACCCACAGCAAGTGGCAGCAGGGCCTGCCCACCAAGGGGACAGCGGGAACCCGGGGCGGGGCCCAGGCCAGTGAGCGCCCCGATCAGGAAATGAGAATCACGTGGTTTTCAATGAAAGCGGCTCCGCAGGGTCGACGGGCGGGGACGCGGTGAACCGCAGGGCCAGGCGGCACAGACTCGGGGTGCCTGCCACGGCCAGCTCCCTGCTTGGCGGGCCCCAGGCCGGACGTGAGGTCTGCCCCGAAGGGCAGCGTCCTGCGCGGGACCTCCGCCCGGCCCCAACCCGGCCACTCACCACACTCAGGCTGCAGGTGCTCAGAGATGCAGGCCTCATAGCCCTCCTTCTCCGGGACCTCCACGAAGTCCTCGTCGTCCTCGTCCTCGTCCCTGTCTCCCGTGGCTGCCGCCTGTGAACACACCCCCAGCCCTGTGAGTGGACACCGCAGGCGGAGACCCGGACAACCCCAGTCCTGCTTCTGGGGACTTTCTCCAGGCTGGGGTTTAGTGTCGACCGTGACGGCCGTGTTTGAGGTCCGCTCCCGTCCCTGAACCACACAAGCCGCACGCGCTCCTCCACCGGCCGGCCCTCTGAGATGCACGGACGGGCACTGCTTCGGCCCACAGAGCCCCCACGAGCGGCAGGTCTCAGCCGCACAGGCAGGGCCTGGATGACGGCCCTGATCCAGCTCCAGCCAGGCCAAAGCACCTCGTCCTGCCCCGGGCTGGCTCCCCACCTGGGCATCCAGTGGTGCCGCTGTGACCACAGCACTTCCGGAATACTCTACCCTCAAAACGCCTTGTTAAAAAACCACCGAAGAGGAAGCTTCCTCTGGACAACGCCAACCTCCCCGGCTGCTCTGCGCGGCAGGGTCACTGTGCTGTGCCTGGAGCCCCCCCACCCCTCAAGCCCAGGGACCCAAGAACCACCCAGGGCGTTCTGTTCAAGATCCGTCCCCTCCGCCTCTGCCCCCACCCCCTCCTGGGTAGTGCCCAGCTGGGTAGGAGCGGCAGGGACCCTGAGCACGGAGGGCTCACCTCGTGGGGACCAGAGGGCCCTCCAAAAAGCAGGATGACCGACGGCCTCGCACACGTGCCAACGTGCTGGGGCCACGTGCAGCATGAATGAGGTGTCGACAGCCCATGCTGCTCAGACCCGGAGGCGCAGCCCCCCCGAGGCCAGAGTAGCCTCCTGCTCCCCTTCTCCCTCACCCATCCTCAACGACCCCCCGCACTCCAGGACAGGGCGTGGGGCCTGTCCTTCCTGAGAGGGTCACGGCAGGAAGGCGCCCAGAAGCCCGGCCCCGCTGCCAGCGCCATCCTGAAACACTTGGGGGCGTTGCCTGCCTCCAGCCTCTCAGGCGCACCCGAAGGAAACGTCCAGAAAGGCAGCCCACTGTCGGGGTGATAGCAACCAATGGTTGTATCCATCAGACTTGCCCCCCCCTCCAGAGCCCATCTCGACAGCAACGCCTCAGGGGCACACAGGCACGCCGACCCCCAGGGCAGGAGGCCAGCCGGGGCGCAGCTGCCCTTGGCACTGCCAGGACCGGGACGCCCCACGCCCTGCAGACCCGGAATCCACGGAGGAGCTGCCCGCAAGGCCTAATCAGATGCAAATGCACTGAGCTTGGGCACAACCCGCAGCGTGCGTCTGGGAAGCACGGAGACATTAATCATTGGAAACTGTAATTTTTGTTATCGGTCTAACACTGATCAAAAGGGAAGCCTGTCTCCGCCGCTGACCTGTGAAACGTCCCAATTATACTCTTTGGAAATGACAGGGGCACTTAACTCCGGAGCTGAGCAAATGACGACGATCAATCACGTTTGAATAACAATGAGCCGCGGACCTGAAAATTATTTTTGTATAGAACCTACCCAGGAATTTATGAAAGGTGGAAAGCAGCCCAAGGTTTTAGGGCATCACGGTCCCGGCTAGTGCAGTGCGTATCAAACACTAAACAGAATTTATGTGTTTTAATTTTCTAAAAGGTAGATGTGGACCGGGTGCTACGATGCATAACACGTAGTGCCAGACTTTAAACATGGGGCTCATTTTCATAAGATATTATGCTTATTGCTCACACCCTTGAATTTCACCTGGGACTTTCATTAAATTTTCCTTTCCTAGAAAATATTTAGCTGCTTAGCTAACTATTAGGAATTATACCTTCTCTCTCCCCAACTAAAGTTGTTTATCCCCGTGATTAAACACGAAGCCCTGGCTCCCTCTGTTCTTAAATTCTCACTGATGAGGCCATGAGGCCGTATGGCACCCAGGAAGACCGTCTGGCCCTCAAGAGCTGCCTCCTTAGGGCCCCCGGCCAGGTCCTCGGGCACAGCTTTGCCATGAGCGGCCCCGGGGCCCTCGTACGAGAGCTACCTTGGCCATCGCTGCCACGCTCGCGTCCTAAACCCCTCAGCAGCTGGGGTGACCCTCAAACCACAGCCCTGCAGAAGGAAGCAAGGGCTTCGCTGCTGACACTGAACTCAAGCTTGAACGAACCCATTCTTGAGTTCTAGTTCACACGGGCTGGGCTGGGCTCTGATGTCCTGGGCACACAGCGGGACCTTCTGCGTCCAGCTCTGGGCACACTACCCGCACGGGAGAACAGCAGTGAAGATGTCCCGAGGCACGATCCCTGCGGACGGAACACCTGGGGCCAAGGGCCTGTTCAGAGGAAGCAAACCCCCTGCCCTCAGGCTGGACAGTCCTCTCCAGGCCTCCGACAAGCACATGGCTGGGGACACCGAGGCCCACGAGAAAGCATCCACCTGTGCTCCAGGGGCCAGCCCAGGGGTCCCAGGCAGTCGCGGTGGCAGCCTCCCCTCGAGGTTAAAGGTCACAGATCAGGTCCGACGCCACACCGGGTGCGGGCAGAGGTGCCACGGGCCGAGCAGGGGTGAGGAGGGGCCCAAGGAGCCTAGGAGGAGGTCACGCCCTAGGGAGGAATCGGTTGAGGGCGGGTGGCCTTCAAAACGGGGCCAGACTCGCCAGTGGTTCTCGAGAGCTGCTCGCTGGGAGCTGAGCTTCCCAATGGGGAAGAAAGACCACCAGACGTGCTTGAGAAAGCAGCCCGCCCTCGTCTGGGGGCCAGGAGGCCATGCCAGGCCGCCCCCGGGGGTGCGCCCACCCTCCCTAACAGGTCAAGTCCCAGGGCCTCGGAGGCCCGGGCAGGCGGTCCGAGCCCTGCGGTCAACAGTCTGGGTGAGGGCTAGGCCCCAAACTGAACCCTCCCAAGGCCGCAGGGAGGTGTGGAGGATGCCCTGGGCTTTCCTCTGGTTTCACACAAATTGATTCTCGCCCACAGTTAAAAGGATTTAGAAAAATGAGGCTTCGCGATCATAATTAAACAAGCAATAAAAACAGCTAAGATATACAACGTAATCCGTTTACAGAAGTAGGGCAGTGGGTTGCTAATTACTTGAGAAGGATGGGAAGAGCCACCTCCCAGGTCTGCCCGCCCAAGGCATGCCCGATACAGCTGGACCATTAAATAAATTTTGTGCGATCTAATTAACTCGGGGCACCATCTCCATTACTTTTCACCCAAGAAATCACTTTTGTTCAGTTTCATATGTGTGTGTTTCCCTTTTTTTAAAAAAAAAATGATGTAAGGCCTCGTCAGACAAGTGAGCTCCAAGCTGCATTTGTCTCTGCGGCTTGATGGCAACGCATTTAAAACCCCATTCTATCTTATAAACTAAAAATTAAACGTGCTCAGCTGTGATGGTCGTCATCACATCTGCTATTTATATGCTAATGCCCTCCCTGGACGCGGCGCAAATTGCCCAGCCAGGCCAATATCTCACGCGCATCTCCACCGCCGGGACGCAGCTCAGAGGGCAGAGGACGCGCGGTGACCACCACGGGCCCGCGAACAGGAGGCGGACGGGGCGTGGAGCGTGTGCTCACCTCCTGCACGGGGGCCTGAGGGCCACCAGTCAGACCGACTGTCCCCTCCTCACCCCCTCCCACGCGGCCGAGCCCTGGGAGCTGCTCTGGCACCTCGGCCAGCCTGCCGGGGGTGCGCAAGGAGGCCACCAAACGCCTGGACGTCCACCTCCAAGCCAAGGCCAGGTGGCCTGAGCCTGTTCCGCGTGCAGATGGGCAGCGCCCTCCTCCCGGGAGCCCCGACGCAGCCCCGATGCTCGCTCTCCTCCCTCAGCGCGACCTCCTAGCAGGAGCGAGGTCCTTGGCGAGAAGACCCATGCGGCTCCCCCTAGGCTCAGTCTTCCCATCTGTCAGAGGACGGTGAAAATGGAATCGACCTCATAGGGCTGATTTTGGTATTAACGGGACCACCCGTGAAAAGTGTTTGGAAGAGAGCGGCCACCCTGGAGGGCGCTGGGGAGGATGGGCTGCAGGGCAGGGAGGGCCCAGGGGCTGCGGGGGGGGGACGGCTGACCCCCGCCCCCCCAGCAGCTAACACGCTCCCGGTCCTCGCGAGAACGTGTGCAGCCCCCTCCCCCGGCTCCAGCCCTCACGCAGCAGCCTTCAGCGAGGTGGTGATGGAGAGGGCGCGTCACCAGGAAGGTTGTTTACTGGCCCTGTCGAACACAAGGTCCTGACTGCCCTGACTGCCGGCTGATTTAGTTCCCCTGCTTCCCTGGGGCGCCGACGCGGTCAACATTTCACTCCCCTTGTTCCCTGCTCCTTCCTTTTCACCTACAGGAAGCCAGCACGCAGCTCCGGCAGCAGAGAAACGCCTCCAGCGCACAGCACAGCCGTGACAGCAGCCTGGCCTTGGCCCGCACACCCGCCTGGGCGAACAACAGGAAGAAAACCTCACCCAGAGTTAAGAGAGCGATCTCCACTTCTGCGATGAGACGGGGTGTGTCTGAGTTAAAACCCTGTGGCTGCCACCTCAGACGGCCAAGGGGTGAGAACGAGAGCATCCGCGCGGGCACTCCAGCCGTGAGAACGAGAGCATCCGCGCGGGCACTCCAGCCGTGGAATCGAGGAGCCCGACAACTGACTAGACGCCACAGTCCACAGCTTCAACAGACTGACGCTCGGGGTTATTTTTTTCTGACTTACTGGTTGGGGGAAGATTAATATTTTGTTAATTACACAATGCAAAGTTAAGTGGCGATCGTAGCTACATAGCTAAACAGCAGGCAATTTAAAAGTTTTCAAAGGATTTTTATCAGTTTAACGGACGTAGCAGCCATGGACTATGAGACCTCTCCTCTAGCAGCAGGACTGGAAACTAAATCTACCAAACGACGCTCCATATCGATCTACTTGAGATTTATCCCCGGCCCGCTTCCACAAGGAACCGGGACAGACACTCTATAAAACAAACGGTTAAACGTATTTAAGCTGGCTTAAGTATTCTTTAAAGACAGAACGCGTACATCAAAAGGAAAACAATACGGCAACACACAGACTGAAACAGGAAATCTGAAAAAAAGGCCCTTGGCCTGGCTGCAGTCAGGCTGCCCAGGAGAAGCCCCTGCACGACCCACCCTTGTCGCGGTCGGAGCCATCGTCTAAGCTTCAGCACGACCTTCACATCAGCTTCGGTCTCTTCCACATTTGTTAAAATTCTCAAATATTTAACCACACGCTCCCAGCTCGGCTCACGCTAAGTGGGGAAACACCAGGCAAAGGATTTAAGCCCCGGACATTTTACGTGAAAACGAGCGAGCAAGAAACACCGGTCCGTAACTCTAACCACCACTGGGCCGCCTGGAGCGGGCGCAGATGTGCAGAGACCGCAGCCGCGTCTATTCTGGGAAGCAGGCTGCCCGAGCAAGCGGGGCGCTGCCACTCAGTGGCCAAGCCCCAATCACTCCATCAACAGGCCCGCCGCCACTGCTAGTGAACCAGCGAGCACGCTCTCCAAGGATTCAGGGCCTTTGGAATCAACTCCTGGAGGAACCTGACCGGGCAGCGCCACTCCCACACCCAACCACGCGCCCACCCCGATAGACCCCGGCCACCCCAGCTCGTGCCCTCAGCCGCCGCCCTGCACGGAGTGCACTCTGACCTGACCGTGTTGTCACGTGCCTCCCGGGTTTTGGGGCTGCCCGGCCACAGTCAAGGATGCGTTGATGCTCAAGCTGGAACCAGACCCAGTGGGCCGCTCAGGGCTCGCTCCCAGCAGCTGGCCTCACCTAGTGGCCCTCAAGGGAGCCGTGTCAAGACATCCGGAAGGTTCTGCTACCAGTTCTGGGCTCCGAGTCTTGCCGGCCTGGGCAGTGCAGGCTGGCCCCAGACCCGTAGGGACCAGACTGTGCTGCCCGCTCTCTCCTTGAGGCTCTCCCCCAAAGCCCGGGCTGCTCCAGGATGCCTGCTGCTCAGAAAAGGGGGGAGCTGCCCCAGCCCCGCCAGACACAGCGAGGGAAAGGCGGCCTACGAGCAAGACAAGCCGGTCTCAGGTGCCCGTGAAGGGGACACACGGTGCCAACCCCTGATCCCCACACCCCTCACTGCTCTCGGCCCGGCCTTCCACCCTGACACCACGCCGCGAGTCCGCTGAGGCTCAGAAACAAGCCCCCCCCGACCTGAGAGGATGCATGGACCAGACCAATTCCTCCCCCGGGCCCAGAAAGCACCCTTTCTCACTGTGAAACAAGTATCTCGATCAAAATTCACAGAACTTATTTCCTGTTCAGTTATGCACCGAGCAAAGCCCTACCGGCCATGGAAGCAGGGCCAGGCCCCCAGCTGACGACCAGGCCTCATGCCCGCGTGTCTCGGGAGAAGATCAAGATCGCCCTCTGCCGGTCCCCGGGGGCTGCACACCCGCAAAGAGGAGGGCAGAGGACGGCCCTTGGCTCGGAAACTCTCAGAAACTCTCGCAGGGCCCATCCCCGTGGGCCCCTGGGGGCAAGGACGAGGCACCAAGGCCCAGGGTGCTGGCCACTCTCCCCTCTAAGTCTGAGGGGCTTCAAACTTGACCTTCTCCTCAGCAAAGAACAGCGCTCTCCCAACCCCAGGGCTTCCTCAGGAAACGGGAGAGGGAGGCGGGGGAGGGACCTGCCCCTCCCCCGCCCTCCTCCCCCTTCAGGTGCCACAGCTCAACCCTGTGGGGTTTGGGCTCTGGGTGTCCCTGGGGCACAGTGCACTCTGCTGCCTGTTTTCTCGTTGATTCCAACCAGAGGCTTCTCGGCTCTGATCGCTGACAACATCCAGCTGTGGCTGTCACCTCCGCCCACACACACCCTCCAGCTGCAGCGGCTCCCCACCCTCCCACGGTCCCCTGGGACACCCTCGGAGGACCCAGCTCTCTCTGTCCCTTTCAGGCAAGAAGGTCCAGCTCCTGGTGCAAGCCCACGGGAGGGGGCCTGGACGCCACCACCTCTGAGGCTTGGGGTCACCGCACGGGGGCCTGGTGTCCGGGAGCAGGTGGCTTTACCCCCGCCCAGTCCCCAGGGCCCCTGGACCAGGGCCACACGCCTGCCCCCGCCCCACAAGCCTTGCTGCAGACACAGCCATCAAAGATCAGCTCCCCGCTCCCGAACGACGTGGCACCTGGGAGGCGGCGCCGTATGCCCAGCAGATGGCGGGCCTTGAGCAGCCTCCCAAACCCGGGCACCAGTCCCCACGTCCACCCCACTCGGCCGCCCTAGGCTGGGACACTGCTCTGTGTGTGAGAGACGTCCTGGTTTTCCGTGTCCTGCAGCCACCCTCGGCCCCAACGCACAGACAGGAGAAACGCCCGAGGCTGGAAGTTGCTACCGAGTTCACGGGAAGGGGCCTACTAGGTGCTCGGGCCAGGCGGCAGCCCAGCTCAGCGAGGCCGCCTCCCGCACATCCTTGCCTGGGCCCTGGGAGCCCCCTCCCCAGCTAGAGCCTTCCGCCCGCTGCCCAGCCCACCTCCCTCGCCCTTCTGCCAAGACCCGGTCCCAGTCCCTCCACGTGTGGCGGGGGCCTGGCTGTGGCCTCTGGTGCTCAGTCCAGGGCTCCCGCTCGGGGAAGTCGGTTCCCAGGGAGGAAGAGGAGGAACAACGCTGGGGCCCCAGGGATGCCTGCTTGCTTAGGAGGCCAAGCTGCTATCAGAGGAAGGTCCCCTGGCTGTCCTCACGGGCAGACGGGCCGGCGGCACTCACCTCTCTCCTGCAGCCCTCCTCAGGCATGACATCCAGCTCCCGAGATCGCCGCAGGGCAGTTTCCAGCTCGGCCTTCAGGTCGATGGCACCCTCCAAGTGCCCGCCATGTGCCCCTGCGCGGGTGAACAGCTGCGAGGACGGGGAATCACTCAGCAGGCCGGGCACCCTCCCTCCCTCCCCCGGGGTCACCCTGGCACCCTCTGCCCACACGCCTGGCCCACCTGGACCCAGGAGCACACGGCTGGCAGGAACCTGTTCTGGATGAGCCTGAGCGTGTCCTGGGCCACGTGGATGACGACCAGGTTGTCCTCATCCTCGTGCACCTTCAGGCCGTCTGCAGCAAGCACACAGGTCATCAGAGGGGCCACCGTCCGGGCAGGTCACCGGGCACCCCTGACGGGCCACCCGCACTGCCACCCACCCTGCTCCAGCCACGTGTCACCCGGGACTCCAAACCTGACTCCCTAAGGAGACTCGCTGCCTTGTGATCTCGGCCACGATGGATTTAGCCTGACCCCAAGGCCTCCCTCCACGCCAGGCGGTCGGGCGACCCCTCCCCGCACTACTCTCGGGGTGGAGGCCGCACCCCGGGGGCCCAGGGTCCTCCCTCTGAGCTCTGCCACGCCCGCAAGCCTCAGCCGGGCACCCCAACCTCCAGCACGCCCTGCCTCCATGGCCCCGGCCAGAGGGCGTCGGTTCCTTGGGGCTTGCGGGGCTCTTCCTGCAGCCCGGCTGTCCTCCAGCCCCGCCCGAGGGGCCCGGGCCACGTGGGGTCGGACGGGGGGTCAGTGCCCCTGCCCCACCGGTGGCTGGAAAGCAGGAGCCACGTGGGGCCCGCCTGTCACCACCTGTGTCGTCACAAACGTGGTGACAAGCTGTTTCTCAATGACTTCTTTCTCCCAGCCACCGTCTGACCCCTCCCCAGGGGCGCCCCATCACTGGCGCGTCAGGCCCACCCTCGCTGCCGGGCCTGTGTGTCGCAATGAGGGCCGCGGGGCGGGGGCCACAGGACCCACGAGCCTGAGTCACCCCTGACCCCACAGCTCGAGAAACCCGAGCTCTGGGAAGCGCCCGGGGCCGTGGCCAAGGCGGCCGGGCGTGGGCGCAGCGCGTACCTGCGGAGAGCTCCACCTCGAGCGTGTACCCGCGGGAGCCCAGCCCGTGGTGCCGCACAAACCCTTCCGGGTCGCTGTCCTCGTCCTTGTCCTCCGAGGGCGGCCCCTCCGCACCCGCGGCTCCCGGGCGGCGGGCGCAGATGGCCAGGGTCTTGCTGCAGCAGGGCTGCTCCTCGTCCCTGCCACCCTCCTCGGCCATGACGGGCAAGGCAGCCCCCGGGGTCAGGTCAAGGTCAAAGGGCACCAGCAGTCGGAAGCAGCTCTCCAGCTCCATGAGGCAGCTCCGGATCTCCCCGGACATTTCTGGGAGGACGAGACGGGGCTCACTGAGTCCCATCAGGACTTGGCCGTCGAGGGTGGGGATGCAACCAGCCACCAGCCCCGCCCACTTCCTCCACAGGGGCAGGCAGGCGCCCTGCTCCAGAGACCACCCGGCCGGTGGCAAGGCCATCCTTCAAGACGTCCTGGGTACCACCCTCAGTCCTGACTCATGCTGCGACGGCGCCTGGCGGCGTCTACGGACACCCAGCAAGAGCCTCCGTGGGCAGTACTTCTGGAAGACATCAGCCAGCCGAGGGGGCACACCGCCACCGTCCCGCTCTGGCCGCCCCCCACCCTCCCGGCATCTCCCCCGGGCCGACCACCTCTCCCTGCTCTGCGGCTGTCCTGAGGCCAGGCATCTTCTCCAGGTGCTCCTACCCTGGCTGCCCTTCATGGGAAGGGCTGGCCAATGGTGGGGATCTGGGGAGGAGGCCGGCAAGACCACGGCTGGGGGGTGGGGGAGCATCAGATGGAAGGGGTGCGCAGACCACTGCGGGGTGCACGTCTCCAGCACGGCCGCCAGGGCCAAGGGGGAGGCGTGGATGGCCTGCAGGGTGCCTCCTGCTGCCCGGCCTCCAGAGGGGAGGGCTGGGGTCTGTGGCTAAGTGCCTCCTCCAGCCCTCAACCTGAACCAGCGCCACCCAGCCAGCCTGCCCACTTGCCTCTCCCACCCCACCCCCCCCGCCAGGGACCAGACCCCGGGACGGGAGAACGGAGAGCTGGGCGGAGACCCGAGCTCTGCCTGGGAAGGTGCAGCAGGTGGGCGCGGGGGCACCCCCGGTCCCCACAGCTCACCTTCCATCTCCCGCACGGCCTGCTCAGACCTCTCCTTGTAGATTCTGTCCAAGCGCTTCTGTTTCTCCTCTGCTCGCTTTCTCTCCGCCAGAGTCCTAGCGTCCACATCGTGGAAATCTACCTGAGAAATTGAGGTAAAGATCAGATCTGACCATCATGAACCCAAGTAAAACAAGAATCAAAAATGGGTCTAAGGGAGCTTCCCTGGTGGTGCAGTGGTTAAGAATCCACCTGCCAATGCAATGCACACGGGTTCGAGCCCTGGTCTGGGAGGATCCCACATGCCGCAGAGTAACTAAGCCCGTGCGCCACAACTACTGAGCCTGTGCTCTAGAGCTCGTGAGGCCACAACTGCTGAGCCCACGTGCTACAACTTCTGAAACCTGCAAGCCTACAGCCCGTGCTCCACAGCAAGAGAAGCCACCAGGATGAGAAGCCCGCGCACCGCAACCAAGAGTAGCCCCCGCTCGCCGCAACTAGAGAAAACCTCACGCGCAGCAACCAAGACCCAACGCAACCAAAAATAAATAAATAAAATAACTGAATTTAAAAAAAAAAACAACAAAAACTGGCGTAAGGGAAGACACAGCCGCGCCAGCTACAGCCATGACCTCTACGGGTCTCAAGTTCACACGCGCTGCTTTAACACACACAGCGACACGCTCAGCTGCGATGTTTAACCCCCGAAAAGAACACAGCCAACAGCGTCTCCTAGTAAAATAAGACGTAAAAGACTTCCAGCCCCACACGTGCTGCAGGCAGGCAGGCAACAAGCTCGCTCCAATTAGTGGGAAAGAAGGCTGCTGGCTGGACCGAGGGGCTTGAGAACAACGCTCGAGTGGACCCCTAGGGAGCAGCAGGAAAGGCGGCAGCCACAGGCCGGGAGCACGGGCACGTGGGGGAGGCTGGCACTACCGCTACTGGTAGGTACCATCCACCCGGGCCGGCCAGAGCCCGTGGCAGCCCAGGCAGCAACTCACAGTGAAAGCGGGGGACAGTCCGAGCGCAGAGCCCAGCACAGAAAAGGGCTGCGTCTGAGCAGCTGAATCTTCCCCCCTCCTCCTTTTTCATCTTTCCTAGAAACCAAGTCCAAAGGCTCAGCACCACCTACACGTGGGGACGAGCTGAGGCTCTTCCCCCAAAGCTGCTCCTCCTGTCTTGGGAGCCCCTGAGGCCCGCCCCCTTCAGTACCCCCGGGGGCCAGGCAAGTCTCCCCGCGGGGAGGGGCAGTGCAGCTTGGGGCCTGCCCACCTGTTTGTTGTGCGTTAAGAAGTGGAAGCCCAGGGCCAGCTTCTTATAGGCTGTACCATACTTCTCGTTCCAGCCGCGGACGGCCCGGGTGGCGGCCCGCCTCAGCTTCTGTGCCACCTCCCTGGGGGGCGGCAGGGGCCGCTCGTGGTCGGTGCCCAGTGTGAGCTCCAGGAACTCCTGGAAGTTGGAAACGACTAGCATCCTGAAGTGGTGAGACCTGGCGAAGAGCTGATCCAGGACCTGGAAAGCGGAGAGGCGGACCTCGGCGTGCTCCTGGCTCAGCTGGGCCATCAGCAGGTGGTAGGTGTGACCAAGCTGCTCCTCCGAAGACCTGGGGACACAGCCATCCTCATCAGGTGCCTGACGCACCCACAGGTGGCAGGGACGCGGGCCCTCCCACAGCCCTCTGCCCTTCCTCCAGGGCAAAGTGGACAAACTACTGCCCGCGGGCCAAACCCAGCCCCTGCCTATTTCTGCATAGCCCACAAGTCAAGAACAATTTTTCCTTTTTTTGGTTAAGACAAGTCAAAAGTGTAACCCCTCCTGACATGTGAGATTCAGCGTGGGTGCCCAGTTTTACTGGGACCCAGCCAGGCCCATTCATTCGTTCAGCGGCTGACCGCCCGTCCACAGCCCAGTGCCCACAGCAGACCTGACCGCCTGCGGAGCCGGAAGGACTCTCCGCCCGGCCGGCCCGCGGGTAGAGGTCTGCCGGCCCTGCACTTGCGTAGCAAAGACCCCACCCCAAGGGGAGACCACACGTCCCAGCACCCCCAGAAAGCTCTGTGGGCCTCTGGGAGCCGCCCTGGCGGGGCTGGCACACACCCCGACCCCTCGTTGCTCCTCTTCCCGGCTATCCCTGCCCCTCAACACACCCTGCTGTTTGGGGGGATTCTGGGGTGTGCAGCGAAACCTGATCTGAGCCACTACTTTTTAACAAAACGTAAATCACTAACACAATCACTTAGATTCTCCTGTTTTAAAAACACAGAATGAGAATGATCAGTAAATCTCCTTGGTTTATGTTTCCAGCATCTGAGAGGCCCTCGGCAGTGGGAGAAAAGAAGGGGTGGTGTTGAAAAACAGGTCCTGCAGAGCCCACCTGCTATGATCTCTAACCTCCCACCCGTCGAACGTTCCAACAGTAACTAATCCATAAGTCACACACGTGTGCTCAAGAACACACACACACACACACACACACACGGGAGTGAACAGACACCAACCACAGCCCTGCTGGGTTCTCCCCATGCCACACACCCCCACCTGGGACCGCCACCCAGAACACGACCAGGCGCTGCAGGGCCCTGGGGAGACGTCCCGGGCGTGTCCCTTTGCTGGTTCTTTCCTGGCAGAGGGTCAATCGTGGGGACAGGCAGGGGAGGGCGGACCCCGGGGGAGCCCCACGATCTCCCAGGGCTGTCACGGGCTTGCTAAGGCAGCCGTCACCTAAAACGTGAACGCTTACGACGTACTTGCAAATTTTCTTCAGCTCCTTCATTTTCTTAGGGTTCACTTGGGGCTCTCCTGAAGTCGTGAGCTCTTCCACCAACTCTGAAAGTTTCTGGTCCATATGTACAAACCTGGAACGCAGACAGGCTAAATGACCACCCAGTACTTCAGGGCTCTGGGTTTCATTAGCAAATGTTTGCTGGGCTCCACTGTGTGCTGGGCATCGGGGTGTGGGCGCAAGGCTGGGTCCTCGCTCCCTGGCCTCTGGGAGGTGACCCCCGATGCTAAAATACAATTCAAAGTGACGTTCCGAGTCAGCCCAACAAGACCTTTTTGGTGGAAATGAGGAAAGGAGCAACTACAGCACGTGAGCTCTGGAGCTCTACCGTCCGACCCCACCAGCGCGGCAGAGGCTGCAGCCCCGGCTGCTCTCCGCCTCTGGCCACGCACTGCGCTAAGGCAAGGATCCGAACGGTCTAAGTTGCACTTAGTTAAATTAGCTTTCCCACAGGACCACCGCCGCCTCTCTTCCCTCGCCAACACGACTATCCATCCAAAGGCCACAAGGCGGCCTCTACACCCGGAGCGAACTGCTGCGACTCGATCTGCGCGCGGGGAGCCGCCCGGAGGCCGGGGCGCCCGCGCAGCACTTGCGCAGGAAGGAAGGGGCCGGGGTCGCCCTGAGCCTGGGGCGCCGAGGACGCCTGGCTGGCTGCAGGGCTCGGCTTCACCAGTGGAACGAAAGGCCGGGAAGGTGGGTGCAGCCTCTCCCGGCGCGCCCGCCAACAGTAACGTTTATCGTCGGCGACCCTCGGCGGCCGGGGCGGGAGCCGCTCTCCCGAGCACACGCCAGCACCCGGCTACCCACGGCCCTGTCAGGGCCGACTCCGCCCCCGTCCTGAAGTCCGGGGAGCGGCCGGACTGAGGAAGGGCGTCCGGTGAGGGGTGCGGTAGGGGCATCACGGGGGGGACGCAGGGGGCGTCCCCGAGAGAGGGCTCGCCCTACGGTCCCCCGCCCCCGCCCCCGCCCCGTCGCCCCTACCCGGCGGCGCAGGACCACGGTACCTACCGCGCCACCGGCCGCTCGCCTCACCTCACCCTTCCGGCGAAGGGCCCGCCCCCTGTCACATGCAACCAGATCGCGACAGTCATTGGCTTGCCCTGGCCCGGGCGGCGCGGGGGCGAAGGTCGGCCAGGCCAAGATAGCGTCTCCACCGCGACGCGGCTGCTCTCAAGTTGGCCCGCCCCTTCCGGAGGAGGCCCCGCCCGCCTCCTGTCACGCGCCCCCGAGCTCGGCAAGCAATGGCTCGCCCTGACCCCCGAGGCGCGGACGTGGGGTCAGGGCTGAGGTCTGCGCGGTGACGCAGGCGCGCTCCCGGCAGGGGCGGGGTGGCCAGGGAGGGCAACGCGCGAGAAAAAGGAGGCGGGCGGGCGCAGCAAGTTCTTAAAGGAGCCGCGTGCGCGGGCGACGGGGCGGGGCCGGGCTGAGGGGCGCGAGCTCGGCGTTCACGGCGTCGTCGCCGGGAGGACTGCGGTCCCCCGGCCCGGCCCCGCCCCTACGACGGGACTCCCGAGTGGGCGCCGCTGCGCGTTTCTCCGGGAGCGCCGGAGACCCTTCCCCAGGCGCCGCTCGGAGGGCCCGGAAGGGGGCGCGGGCTCCCCGGGGCCCGGGGCCTCGGCAGATGACCCCCCAACCCTCCCCGAGGAGTGGCGCCCCCGCTGTCGGCACGGGCCTCGCCTGGGCGGCTACACTTCCCGGGTCCGATGGCAGCGCTGGGAGCCGTGTCCGGGGGACCCTCCCCGGGAGACCCTCCCTGGTTCGTCTCCCGCCCGCTCGGTGGCCGAACGTCCCGGAGGCGGGGACACCCCGGGCTGGGCGTTGGGTCCTCACGCGGCCGGGGACCCCAGGTGCCAGGTGACACCCCCAGCCAGGTGGCCCCGCACCCCAGCCGCCCTCCCCGGCGGCCCCTGCGTCCTCGGACCCCCGCCGCAGCCAGGCCCTCGGGAGGCGCTCGCCCGCTCACCGGCCCCGGGCGCCCGGCCCTCCCTCCGCAGCGCCGCGGCCTCCCCAGCTCTTGCCCGCCTGCCTCGGGCTCTGGGTGCCGCGGCGCCGGCACAGAGCGGCGTCAGGGGGCAGCTGGGATGTGCCGCGAGCCGGGGTGGCGGCCGAAGCGGGTGACGGCGCTAGAGGCCGCCTGCCCCAGAGCGCGGGCGCCGCGGCCTTAGCGCACAGCCCAGGCAGGGCCCCTCCCTGGCCGACGGTGACCAGACGCCTGTCTCCAGCCTCTCAAAGCGGCGTGAAGCGCTGAGACGCCACAACACGAGGGACCTTAAACGCAGGACGCTGAGTGAAAGGAGGCCGTCAAAAAGAGCAAATGTGTGATGCCACTTAGACAAGACGTCCAGAAGAGGCAAACCCACAGCAGAGGGAAGGGAAGGGAAGCGCCTGCAGATGGGCACAGGGGTTCTTTCTTGGGGCGACAGACGTGACCTAGAATTAGAGGTGGTGGTTGCCCAGCCTCCTTACTGTATTAAAACGTTGAGTTGTACATTTTGAAAGGGTGGCTCTTGTGGTATGTGAATTACATCTCAATAAGCAGCTATTAAGAGAAAGGAAAAGAAAGAAGGAAAAAGACAAAATGAATTAAAAAATGACACAAAAAAGAGAGAGGAAGTGGCCGCCCGCCCTCTCTGTGCCCAGACCTCAGGCCTCTGGGTTTGCTCCAAGCCACCAAGAGCTGTTTCCCTTCTGCAGCTACAGGGTAACTGCTTCCTGACCTAACGAGCCCCGACTCTTGCCAGCTCCTCCCCAGCGCTGTGCGGGCCCCGACCCAGGCTGCCCAAGATGCTTGTGTGGCCCAGTCCAGCCTTGTGCCCGCACCACCTGAGCCACCTGCCCCCCGCCCTCTGGTGTCAGCTGATGGATGGTCGTCTGTCCTTCCACTCGCTCAGGCCAATGACCTTGGAGTCCCCCGGACCCTTCTTCCTCTCACCCGACTCGGAAGTCCAGACAGGCCCACTTTCAGAACGTATTCAGAACCGGAGCACTTTCCGTCACCCACGGCCACCACCAGGTCCCTGCCACCATCCCCCTCAGCGGGTCACTGCAGTCACCTCTGCCCACTCCGCCCTCAGACCCCTAGGGTCCATTCACCTTGCAGCAGCCAGAGGGACCCTCTAGAGGCTAAGGTCAGATCACGTCACCCTTTCGCCCCTGCAGTGGCTCCCATCCCAGAGCAAAGCAAAAGGCTTTATCAGCCCACGGGGCCTTCCTGGTCTGTGCCGGCCGCCCCACCTCCTCCCTCCTGCTCTCCGCTCACCCCTGCAGCCACGTCAGGCTTCCTGGAGCCACCCCAGCGCTTTCTCCTGCAGCCCCGCGCCTCCCTTGCTGTGATAAGCCTCCCTCACCGCGCCCCCCGCCCGGCCTGCCTGCCCTTTTCTTAACCTCCTGTACTTTGTCCCACAGTACTTGCAGCTCTATCTCACACTCACAGGATTACAGGCTTGTAATCTTACTACTAGGTTATTGGGTTTTTTCCTCTTCTGCTCTCAGGACATATGCTCCATGAAAACAGGGCTCTTTGTCTTGTATCATGATGCCAGGCACACAGTAGGTGTTCCATACTTGTTGAATGTTGAATCAATAAATAAAATTAGCCAAGCTGAAGTGTGGTGAGAACTAAAAAGTTATTGTAAGACAACCAAACGGGATTTTTCAGGATGATAAACCCCAAGCAGCGTGAACATGAAGAAAACCACTCAAGGCACGTCATAGTCAAACTGTGGAAACCCAGGGGCAAAGAAGCACCTTAAGAGCAGTCTGAGAGAAAAGGCGTGTTGCGAAGATAAGAGAGCAGCAGATATCCGGCCTGAAACAACACAAGCTCCAAGACAGTGGAACAAAACCCTTGCAGCAGTAAAAAAAAAAAGACACTGTTAACCTTGAATTGTATGTACAGTGAAATGTCCCCCCAAAACTAAACTAAGGTGAAATAAAATCATTTTCAGACAAATAAAAGCTGAGGGAATTCATCACCAGCAGATCTGTGGTGGAAGAAATGTTACAGGAAGGTCTTCAGAATTAAATCAGAATTTAATAACAAAAATATCTGGAAAATCTCCACGTATTTGGAAATTAGCCAACAGACACCTAAATAGTCTGTGGGTCACAGAAAAAAATCACAAGGGAAACTAAAATGTTTTGAACTGCATGAAAATGAAAACTATTAAAATGTATGGGATGTTTATGTTAGAAATGAAAGGCCCCAAATCAGTTATCTAATCTTCCCCTCAAGAAGCTGGAAAAAGAACACTTAAACCCAAAATCAGCAGAAGGGAGAAAACAATAAAGAGCGGAAATCAATGAAACAAAACAGTCAAACAACAGGGGAAAATAATCCAAAAGGTGCTTCTTTGTAATAATCTATAAAATTGATAGAAATTCTGATTGATAGAAAACTGACTCTAGCTAGACTGATCAAGGAAAAAATAAGGAGAAGCAAATGACCAACAACGGGCATGAGAGGGCACATCACTACATGTCCTACAGACATTACAAAATAATAGAGTACGTTATAGATGATGTGCTTAGCAAAGGTCTAGCAGAACAAATCCAGCAATATGTTACGAGTATAACATACCAAGTGGGATTTATCTCAGGAATGCAAGGTTTGTTTAAGCACTCAAAATCGAAGAATGTAATTCTCCATGACGACAGAATAAAGAAGAAATATCATATGGTAATTTCCTTAGACAAACTAAAGAACATTTGACAAAATTCAACATCAGTTTATGGTGATAATTTTCAGGAGACCTCCTCAACCTCAGAAAGAACACCCAGGAAAACCTACAGCAAGCATCACCCTTAACAGTGAAAGAGAATGCTTTCCACCCAAGATTGGAAACAAGGCAACAATGTCCACCCTCCTGTTTAGCCCTGAGCTGGCGGCTCTGGCTGGTACAAGAAGGGAAGAAAAAGAGAAGCAAGGCATGCGATTAGGAAGAAAGAAGTAAACTGTCTTTATTTACAGATGATACAATTGTGTACATAGAAAATTCCTTAAAATTTACCAAAAAGCTACTAAGATTAATGAGGCAGTTTAGCAAGGTCACAGGATACAAGGTCAATATACAGAATCACTCTATGTCTGTCTGTTACCATATTGGAAATATTGGAAAGGTAAATTTAAAGATTAAGTTTACAATAGCGTTAAAGATCATGAGATAATTAGGGTTAAATTAACAAAATATGTGCAAGGTATGATGTACACTGAAAACTACAAAATGTAAATGAGAGAAATGAAAGTAGATCTGAATAAATATGCGGAGAGACAGCCTGTGTTCACGGATTAGAAGACTCAGAACTGCCGATTTTCAAGTCCCTGTTATGGACTGAATCAGGCCCCCCCACCCCCCCCACCCCCCGCAACCCATATCTCTGTGTGACTGTTTGGAGGCAATTAAGGTTAAATGAAGTCATAAGGGCGGGGCCCCGATGCAGCAGGACCGGTGTCCTCCTGGGAGGACACGGAGAAGACGCCGGACGGATGGGGTCTCACTAGGACCCAACTGCCAGCACCGTAGTCCTGGACCTCTGGCCTCCAGGACCGTGAGGAAATATCCTCCTGTCTCAGCCACCCAGCTTGAGCAGACTAAGACTGTCCTCAAATTGATCTTGAGATTCTACGCAATTCCAGTTTAAATCCTAGCAGACTGGTTTTTTTTTCCCGGTAGAATTTTACGAGCTGATTTTAAAATTTACATGGGGGTGCAAGGGAAGTAGAGCAGCTGACACC
Source organism: Balaenoptera physalus (assembly GCF_965194825.1). NCBI lineage: Eukaryota > Metazoa > Chordata > Mammalia > Artiodactyla > Balaenopteridae > Balaenoptera > Balaenoptera physalus. The sequence continues at coordinate 150,242,031 of NC_138884.1, forward strand.
ATCTTGAAAACCTAGAAAATAAGTAGAACAAAAGGGACTCGCACTCCCTGGGTTCAAGAATTCCATTAAAGTTCCAGTGACTGAGATGGAGTGTGGCGTGTGGACATCCAGACGCGGACCCAGACAGAGAGAGTCGGGGGGTGATTTTCCCAGCAAAGGAGCCACCATCATTCAATGGGGAGAAAGTCTTCTGATGTTGGAACAACAGGATAAACACACCGGGGAGAAATGACCCTCAACCTCTCCCTCATACCACACACACAGGTTAATTTGTGATGCATCACAGACCTAAACATAAAAGCTAACACTAAATCTTCTAGAAGATATGAGAATATCATTGTGACGTTGAGATAGGCAAGTATTTCGCAGAATACAAAAAGGCATTCGCCATAAAAGAAGAAATTGATAAATTGAACTTCACTAAAATTAAAACCTCGGCTGATCAAATGACAGTGTCAATAAAGTGTATATACATATTTCTGACAAAGGGTCGGTAGCCAGAATATGTAATGAATCCCTACTAATTAAGATAACAGGTAATCCAACGAAAACGGGGCAGAAGGCTTGACAGCGTTATGACTAACCAGTCAGCGGGTAGTGAGGCAGACCCAGCCCAGGAAACGCAGAGCACAAACACACCTAGAAGAGAATGAGGTGGGGCGCGCGGAGGGCTGTGGCTGTGTGGCCGCTCCAGGAAGTCCTTGGTGGCTGCGACCTTAAACACGTGACGACACCAGGACACAGGGACTCTACTTTCAGGTTTTTACCCAGGAGAGAAGAAGGAATGTCCAGAGACGGGGGTGCCAACGTCCCGGGAACCGCCCGCGTGTCCATGGCGGGGTGGACAGCCAGGCCGGGTGCGCATAGAGAAGCAGTGGCCCACAGAGACCACGGGAGTTTCTGGGTGAGACGAGTCAGGGACCAAGAGCTCAGTCCGTGATTTGATTTTAGTGAAGGCGAAACTCACCTAAGTTATGAAAACCGGAGCGACGGCTGTGCGCAGGGCAAGCAGACAGTCTGGAGGGGCCGGGGGCGCTGGCCACCTGGGCCTGCTGGCTAATGTGTGTGAACATTTATTTAGCAAAACTCATCCAGCTATTGACTTAAGATCTGTGTTTCCACACGTGCCATTTTCACAACTAAACAAGCCCACAGGGAGCCGGTGCTCACAGCCAGCAGCACGTGCAGCCCACGTGGAAGGCCGGGCGCCGGCGGCGGTGTGAGCGGGGGTGGGGGTGGGGTGCCCATGCCGGCCAGCCGTCTGTCTAGCAAAGGTAACACAAGACCGGCACTCCTCCCACAAAACACGTGTGTGTGTTCAGCAAAAGCCACATACAAGAACGCTCGGGGCAGGTTTATCTGGAAACAACCAAGTGTCCACCAGCGTGTGGACGGGAAGTCACCCTCCACACGTCCAGTGGGACGCTGCACACAGTGGAAAGGATGCGCTGCCCCTGCCCGTGGGCGAGCCACCCGGGGAGCCGACAGTAGGGTTGTTTTCACCGAGTCTGAGAACCGCTGAGCCACTCTCACCAAGAACCACCGCTGCTGGAGCACTCGCCTGGGAAGGACCTGGGGGCAGCCCTGAGGGCCCGCTGGCCCTCGGGCCACACGCACGAGCACGCGTGCAGAAACTCATCCTCGTGCGTGTGCTCAGTTAAGACCTACTTCTACAGAAAGGAAAGGGCAGGAAGGCAGGCAGAGAGGATGGGGATGGGGCCAGCAGAGACCCCCGCTGCCCCCTCCCTGGGTGCAGGCGGCGGCAAGGAGCCCATCGTCCCGCGGACAGCTCTGCCCCGCACCCCTGCAGAGCCGGGAGCCCACGTGTGCGCCGGGCCTGACTGGTGGCAGACGGGCACGGGGAGACCCCACTCAGACGGCGCTGCCATCCTTGGCCCCCACTAAGCAGAGCACACAGCGACGACCTGGAGACCGTGGTCTCTGGGATGTGGACCCAGGGCACAGGGGTCGGCGTGGGCTCCTGGCAGAAGAGCAGAGAGCTGGGACCAAGGCGGAAGCCACAGCGGCCAGCACCCAGCAAGAAGCCCGGGCGGGCCAAGGGTCGGGGAAGCACAGCAGTGAGGCCAGGAAGGAGGCCAAGGAACCCAGAGGGCTCGGCCGACATGGCAGAGAACAGGCGTGAGGGAGTGGTTAGCAGGGGCCACAGAACCCAGCGTCGGTCCTAGCAGGAAATGTCTGCAGGAGCGACAGGGGACAGATTCGCAGCACAGAGCACGCCTGCGGCCAGGCGCTGGGGACCTGGGGGAGCAGATGGCCCTGCCCCGACCAAGCCGGAGTGGCCTCCAGCTGCTTCTGAGCCCCGTTTGGCCACAGTGACAGAAGGTGTGCGAATTAAGAAGAGGAATTTGCCAAAGGGAACTGGGCAGCTCCTGGACCGCAGGGGGCCGAAGCAGTGGGCAGGGGGAGGCCCCTCCACCAAGGCACGACCTGCTAGGCAGAGAGGCTCACGTGGTCGCCCGCATCCTAACCCTGAGCCCCTTTGCCGCGCCATCCCTGCCGAAGTTCAGCGGGGAGATCTGAGCAGTGGCCCCTCCTCCCAGCCTGGCACCTTCTCAGCAGGAGACACGCTCTGCTTCAGGTGCCTCAAATGACCCCCGAGGGACCCCCAGTTACCTGGTGCTGCTCGGGGGGCAGCGGTGAGGCTGAAGGGGCCCTGGGGCAGGACTCTGGGATGGAGCTCACGTGGGTGCAGCTCTCCACCAACCCAGGCCCCACCCTGGACCAGCGGCCAGGTGGCAGACACCGCTGGCGGGGTGGGATGTGCACGCGGAACAAGAAGTAGAAACGCTTTTATTCGCGTGTCTTACATTTACATTTTATTAGCTAATCAACATCAACATGCAAAAATAAGCGTTGAATACAAACCTCTACGATACGGTTTCATGTAAACTACAATGGTTCATTTGATTTGAAAAGTCATCGGTGGTTACTTCAACTGAACTATTGGCTTCTGTAATGAATAGTGTTTAGAGCTAAAGTTACGGAGCCGTCGGCAAGGCCTCTGCAGACCCCGGTCCAGTGGATTTCCACGGATACATTCTCAGGCAGGAGATAAGGCGGCACGAGTGACATGACACTGAGCCTACACACATCCTAACACAGCCCCGTGGGCGCGGCTGCAGGCAGGCGGCGGTCCTGGAGGCCGGCCCCACCCGCGGCGCTGGCGTTTTGGCAGCAGCTCTACAGAGGAGTGACAGGGTCCCTCGTGGCACCGAGTCGCCGCAGGTCAGTCTGGCATGGCCACCAACGCTCCCGGGCCACGGCCGAGGACTAGCCCGTCCCCGGGGTTGCTCGTTAGCAAAAGGGAGGGAACTGTGAGAACACGGGGAAGGAATCAGTTCCTATGGTGAAAGGTTCTAGCCTCCCTCCGCGTGGTCAGTCTTTAAAGAAGTTTCTCTGAAAGGTGAAAGCGCTTCCGAAGCGTCGAAGAGCTGACTTGTTACAAAATCAAGTACGAGCTTGTTAAATCTTATTTCTTCTCTTCCCAAGAGTGTTTGTCGTTGCTCACTGATCTTTGGTCGCAAGAAACAGAAAGGCAGGCAGGCAGGGGCCCGCAGCCGCCCGGGCGCGGCGACCCGCCTACATGATGTACACCTTCTCGGCCTGGGAGAAGTGGAAGACCTCTTTGGTTCTCGGGCAGACGACTTTATCATCCTGCCGGATAGAGAGCAGGGACTGAAAAGAAAGACCAAGCGCATTAAGACGGGCCAATATGGTTTAAATCAACGTTTCCGTGAGAGAAACCCACACAACCAAGTCTCGGGAAACAAGTCACTGCATTTCGCAAAAGCTACTTCCGGCAGGTACCCCTGCCACGAAGCCCTAAGCCTTCAGGGCCCAGCCCTGCTAGCCCCGCCCCACCCTCTGACCCCGCCCACTCTGCCTACAGGCCCCGCCCTCACGTTGTAGCCGTAGACGTAGCCGTTGGGCAGCATCATGGGCGGGTTGTTCTCGTTCATGACGTCCCCCGAGATCTTGCAGACCAGGCGCGAGTTGGCGCAGTGCGCCATGGGCAGGGGCTGCGCCAGCTTGTTCAGGGAGCGGCTGCACACTGGGCAGTCGGGGCTCCGCGAGCTGCCGTCCTCCTTGTAGCACTGCCTGCGCGCGGGTTAAGGAGGGCGGGGGCCGGCCGAGGTTCTGGGGGGTCCCCCGGGCACCACGGGGAGGCTGTTCCAGATGGCTCGATCCCTGGAGTTTGGGCAGGACCTGGAGACGGCCCGGCTCAGGGCAGGTTTCCACTGGGCACCCCCTCCCCCAGTCTCAACACCGTGGGGCTGCAGCCCAATTAAGGCACGGCTCTGAAGTCGGGGGATGCAGCGCCCGTTCCAAGGTGGAGGACGAGCGTGCTAAGGAGCGGGGTCTTGGACGCCAGCCCCACACTAAGAGGGGCACACGGGGAGCCGCTCCCAGCGCGAAGGATACGGTGTCTTTATGGCCGAGAGGCCGGCCTGCAGGGTGAGGGTGAACACGGAGTTGTTCCCCAGCTGGTGCAGCCGGTAGTTGTCGTACCGGAACTGCTGGATCAGCATCCGCCACCGGGCCGGGTCCAGCAGGTCCTGGAAGAAGCGGGGCAGAGTTGGGGTGACCACGGCAAACAAACGCGAATCTTCTTCCCTACAGATGAAGGTGACGGGAGGAAGTCCCCCCACTAAGCCGCAGGCGGGCGGCTGGAGGGCAGCCTCGACTTCCGGCCCGCGGCGAGCCCACTGCCGACTCGCTTCCTGGGACACCGACTTGTTGGGAGGGGACTCGGACGCCCTGGAGCATGTGTCCTGTGGCCTCGAGACACGTCAAGGGCGTGGGGCTGAAAGGACAGCTCGGCACGGCGCGAGCTCCAGAGCCTCTTGCTAAGAGCGTTAAGGGCTGAAAGGAGAAGCCTTATTCCAGGAAACCACTTATTAGAAGAGAAGATTAAACCATGTCCATCCCTAAAACCACCCAGGTTTAGACTCAAGAAGAGAGCGCAGGGAGGGAGGGAGAGACACACAAACAAAAGCACAGTCAGAGGTTCTGTGTGAGCTCCTCAAGGGTCCTGGCGTACGGTACACATCACACTCCAACGTTTAAGAGATGCTTTTAATATTTCTTTTATCAAAGTCCACGGAGAATGAGGTCCACACCCAGGGGCTGGCACTGCCCAGTGCCAACTATGAGGCCCTGCGCAGCCTCTGCTACAGCCGCCTCTCAAAGCACTTCGTGCCGTTCCCGCCGTGACCCGTAGGGACACGCCTGTGACTTCCCACCACGAGGGACAAGGGTTTCGCTCCCTTAACCAGGCTGCTCTAGCACGTTTCAGGAGTATCTGGCCCCCTGCTCCTGCTTCCAGGACACTCCACTGTCCCAACTCTGTTTCTGAGTTTCCCGCACCCAAGATCCCCCGCTTGCTCTGAGCCGAGGTTCTCCTGTGTCATCTCGGTCTTCTCTGTTGTGCTGCTCAATCTGTCTGACCGACCTTCAGAGGTGGGAGGCTGTGTCGGCGCCAGGTGGAGAGCTCTGCCCCAGGGAGGGGTGGCCCGCCCTGGCGGCTGTGGCTTCCGCCCTGGCCCGGAGCCCATTCTGAGGCTCGGCCCCTCCTGTTCCACAAGGCCATGATGGCAGCACTCGCCTGGCTCTTTACAGCCCCTGCAAGGCCGCATCAGGAAGGGAAGGGATGCACGCCACGCCCTCCTGAGCTGGACATCTTGCCCCCAAGGGCAGGCGGGCCTTTCTTGCACTTCTAACAAATCTCCAGAGCAGGAAGAGCAAACACTGTGACTTAAAACCTGAGTTTAGACCTGAAGATCTCTGTGACCTGCTGACTTACATTCCCAAACACTTTAGAAGGTGTGAGTTCAGTCAGGGGGAGAAGCTTCCAGCCACCTCCCGAAGGCCTGCGCCACACACTCTGGGCGGCAGGGGCCGGGTCTGCCAGGGGCCCCACAGAACTCTGCGGGGCAGGCAGGGCTGCAGGGCAAACACTCAGGGCCTTGGACAGAGACAAGCTTCGAGGCCCGGAGCACAGGGCTGGTTCACCACACAAAGAAGGGGTTTTACCCTCTCCCTGCACACGCTGAAATGCTGAGGCCCAAGGTGATGGTCAGGGAGGCCCTCTGGGAGGGAATGAGGTCACGAGGGTGGAGCCTCATGAACGGGATTAGTGCCCGTCTAAGAAGAGCTTCCAAGGGGCTCCCGACCCTTCCGCCACTGGAGGACACAGCAGAAGTCGGGAATTGGATGAGGGCCTCACCAGACCCCGCTGGCACCTGATCTTGGACTTCTAGCCTCCAGAACCGTTAGCAATACATTCTGCTGTTCACAAGCCCCCATCTGTGGTGTGTTGTTGCAGCCGCCAGAAGGGACTAAGACACAAACCGGCTACCGGAAGTGGATGCCTTAGGTAACAAATACCTAAACACGGGGGCGTGGGTTTGGAACTGAGCAGTGGGCAGCAGCTAAAAGCTTGGAGGAGATGCCAGACTGAACGGACCATTAAAAGGTGGGCCCAGGAGGAGAAGGGGAGAGCGGCAGGGAGCGCCCCAGGCTCCGCAGAGAGACCTAGGAGCTGTGGACCGTCAAGGCCACTGTGATGAGGCCTCAGACGGAACGAGGATCATGTTAGTGGGAACTGGAGGGGGGGGCTCCTTGTTACGAGGTGTGCCGAGCCCGGCCGAACTGTGCTCGTGGGCGTGGAGCTGTGGGTGACGAGCTGCCTCTGAGCAAAGTGCTGAAGGTGTAGCTTGTCTTCTCTTGAGTGTTTATAACAAAAACCAAGAAGAGAGGAATGACTTAAAGACAGAATCGTTCATCAAAAGGAAGCACAACTTCAGGATTTGCAAAACCCTGTTCACATTGTGAACACTGAGAAAGGCTGTTGAGGAGAGGAGACCAGTGGTGGGCGGCACCCAGAACTCAATGGGCCACCCCCAGGGAAAACAGCCAGTTTGAACCTCAGGGGAAGGAGACAGGAAGGAATGAAGGGGGGCTGTCAGACTTCTTAGGTTTTACAGGACGGGACTTGCGGTGTTTTTCCAAGAGAAGGGTCAAAGGTCATTAGGGCGGCCCCCAGGTTTCAAAAGGACCACAGCTGTGGGGGGTATGCCCCTGCCCAGACCCCACATGGACCCTCAAGGTCAAGGAGAGCCGCCCAAGGGGGAGGGACCGAGGGCAGATGTGCCCAGTGATCCTGGCGCAGGGAAGAGAAAGCAGATCAGGAACAAGCGAGGTCGGGAAAGACACTGGCAGAGCCGCGCAGAGGCCCCGGCCTGTCCAGCCCTGACCAGGCACTCCAGAGAGAGAGGCGCCCCCAGGGAGGGAAAGGGAGCGGTCAGGCACTTGGAGCTGCACTTTGCAGCTTTTCTGATTTAAGTTTTTTTTTTACCAGCATAATGGGAACAAGACGGGAAAAGTGACCCTGGGTCCCACGAACCAGGCCCAAGATGGGAAAGGAACAAGTCGTGCATGGGCCACGCTCGACTGTGGCAGTGACTGCAGACCAGACCTTACGAGCGCCCAGGGCCCCCAGGCGCACCCTACCTTGTAGGGGGAGATGTGCGTGTCCGGCGGGAACGCCAGCATGCCCATGACCTGGCGGACCTCGTCCAGCTGGCTCCCTTCGGCCTGACTGAAGTGCTTTCTCGCGTGTCTGGAAAAGGACAGCGCGGCCTGTTGAAGTCTGCGCTCCCAGCGCCGGGAAGCTCCCAGCGCCGGGAAGCTCGGCTCCGCGGGAGCTGCGGGATCCTGGGCCCCGCCCCCCACCCAGACACGCGGAAAGCCTCGGTACTCAGGCACCCCCTCCTCAAGGGGACAGGGACGGGCTGCGAGGCACCAAGTACAGAATCCCACCTAGAAAACACCCAGAGGCAGTGCCTGAACGCAAACGGTACCTGCCCGAGCCCTTCCAGGAGACCCTGGCTGCCACGAACCGGGCGCAACGACATCCATGGCACCTGGATCCGACCCGCCCCTCCTCCCGCACAGCCCCTGGGGCTCCAGAGAGGGTCCAGCCTCGCGGCTCTGCAGTGACCCCCATAACAGCCTCACTCGCGTCCACTGATCAGACCCCGGGCGCTGAGCCCTGGCTGTGCGGGTGGAAACAGGAGGGGGCGGGGACCCCTGCCGCCACGCCTGCACCCCAGCCTCCTTCCCTGAGGTTCCCCGTGGAGAGCAAAACTGGCCCCGCCCACCCTCTAACCACCACATCCTGGGCTGGGAGCCCCCCAGCCCGGCGCCCCATGCCTCCAGGAGACGGAGCTCGGGGCGCGAGGCTGAAGCTGCAGCCGCGGGAGGACCGACACAGCTGCCCAGGGCCCTCTTGCCCTGGGGACGCTGCGCTCCCTGCTGCCCACAGCCTGACCTGGGACGGCCATTTGCTCCAGGGGCCACGACGGGAAGAGTGCGGTAGAGGCCTGGCCCTGTCGGGGGCGCCCGCGGCCTCACCCCCGCTCAGCAATGGGAGAGAAGCGGCCGTGCGTCCCTGGGCAGGGCCCAGCCAGCCAGAGAAGACCTGCCAGACACCCGCCCTGCCTGCCCCAACCCAGACCGGGAGGGGACCCGAAACGCCCGCCCCGGGAGTCAGGAGGAAGGCCTACCTCACGGCATCCAGCCTCTTGTTCTGCCGGATGAGCTCAATGAACTCCTGGATCCTGAGGCTGAACTCCAGGCAGCTCTGAGGGTGAAGACAAGACAATGGACAGCTTAGACGGGGTCACCGGAGCCACGTGCCAGCTTGAGGCCACGCGCACAGCGACAGCCGCTCCGAGTCGCCAGGGAGGCAGGGCTGCCACTGAAACCGCGATCTCAATCCGCAGCCGTGGCTTTCTGGGCTCTGACGGGCTGGGGCCCGGCCCCTCCCAACGCAGCCTCGGCCAAATGTGCCCCCGAGTGCGTCCCTGGGGCCAGGCCGGGGAGGGCAGGGAGGGCCGGCAGGCGGCGCCGGGGGCGAGAAGCAGCGTGGGCCGTCGGCAGCGCAGGGGGCGGCGGGTAACCGCACAGACACAGCGGCCCGGTTCCTGTAAGTCAGCGAGCGCGCGCCCTCCTCTACCCCCAACCTCGCCGGCCGGCAGCCCTCAGTCACACGGGGCGCCTTCCACCGCCAGGCGGCTCTGGAGCCAGGCCGCGCTGAGGCCTGGGCGCCAGGTGGGTGGGAGGGAGCGCTGGGCGAGGACCCTCAGGGTGGGGGCTGTGAGAGCTCCGGGAGAACGCTCCAGGCAGAGGGATGCACCAGTTCAGAGGCCCTGGGGGGCGGGGCCGGGCGCCTGGCCAGGACCAGGGGAAGGAGGCAGAGGTAGTGAGAGCCGGTCGGGGGCCGGGTCCTGGAAGAGGCAGGAGCCCCAGGATTTGCCGAGGGTGCGGGGGGGCTGAGGCTGGGGCTGCTGTGCCAGGGGGTGGCCGTCTCCCAAAGGCGTCACCTGGGAGGCGTCAGTCCCAAAGCTCCACAGGAGACTCTGCGGGCGGCTAACAGGGCCCCAACCAGGGGGGTCGCTTGTATGGAAGCCCAGACTGACTTTGAAATCTTAGCGATGTCAATCCAATTGGGGCTAAAACCCCTGCGGTTGGGGGTAGAGGGCGAGCAGGCAAAATGAATTTCGTGACCTAAGGTGAAAAACCTGGATTATTTTACAAAAGAAGTAATTTAGATGATCACATCTTGAACATGGTTTCCACCAGAGACAGAATACGTGGAGTTAACAGAACAGGACGCAAACCTCACTGTCACTGCCACAGCGCCCAGGTTGCAAGATGGCGGGAACGGTGCTCTACGCCTGACGCTTCAACTCAAGTTTGCCTACCCCGCGACTCCCCACCCAAGCCCCGGCGTGCACACTGCGTTCTGGGGAAGCGCCTGGGTCGGACCCTGGGAGGACACCCTCCACAGAGCCCCCAGCCCCGCCCCCGGGACACAGGGTGGAGGCCGGGCTGACTTGACCGCCGGACCGCGCTGCCCAGGGCGTCCGAGGCACGGCAGAGATGCAGAGAGCCACTTACCTGGTGCCCACACATCCACCCCACAGGTGCTCAGGGAAGGCGGTCTCCCAGCCCGAGCCCCCCTCCCTGCCCTCTGCACGGGGGACTAAGCCCTGGGCAGCAGTCTGTCCTGACCCCCGACTGGGTGGGGCAGGGCGCGGGCGGCCTGGCAGGTGCCGCACAAACCAGTGAAGAGGACACGGCCCCTTCAGAGGCCAGACCCGCAGGGCCGAGAGGGGGAGCAGGGGGGAGAGGCCCCGCCTGCCTCCGGGGGCCCGGTGACTGCTTCTGCTTGGGGCCGCCGGTGGATATGCAGCCGAGGAGCGTTACGGGTAAACGCTGGGTCACAGCTTTACACAACTGACACGTGGAAATGTGTTTCGTTATTTACGGTGGCTCTTTGCTCTCCAGGTTAACCTTCAAACAGTCCGCTGAGAGGGAGGCACACACGCAGGCGTTCACACTCGCCAAGGACGGCTACGATCTGGGTGACGTCATGTGCTGCTGGCTGAACACGCCCCGTGCTGTCTGAGAAAGGCGTGGCGTTCTCCCATTTATGACCCCTTCCGAGTTGGCAGACACGCAGCACACACGCTGCTGCCTCTGTTAGCCTGACGTGTCCAGAGACCCAGGTCAACTCCGGAGACTTTCCTTGCTGCGCCTACCCTTGGAAGTATTTCTCAACTGCGGGAAACGTGGGTCTGAGTTTCTTTTCTCGTCTAGAATCTCATCACTGATCTGAGGGATCCCTGGCATCTGGCACGGGCACCCCTGACCCCCCGCCCCAGCTCCCTCCCCTCCGCGGCCTGCAAGTGTGATCAAGTGCAGGAGCTCATGTGTGCCCAACACGTGTACGAACTGTACACTGACCGCGTACTGACTTGTGTTCAGACGCTCTTTTGTACTGAGCACGTTCTGGTGTCGTCAGCTTGTCCTCCAAACGCACTTCTGGGCGACTACGTATGCTCCTTCAAGTTACATGGCGAGGTCACAGGCCTGTGCCATCCGTGGATTCGGTCCCTGCCAGCCCACCCCCTGGTAGCTGCAAGGCCCCCGCTGTGACCCGGCCCACGTGGTGTGCCCTGGCCAAGCAGCAGTGTTCTCTGGGAGGGAACAGGGCTTGCAGAAACCGCCTGTCGCGACCGAGGCCTATTTTCCTTCTGCCCGGGTTCCCAGCGAGCGCACAGCCGTGGGGGTGGAGCAGGAGAGCGGGCGCGTGTTACATACCAATTCTGGCTTTCCTTTTATGCTTTCCATACCAAGGTCCTCACTCTCTTTAGGGGAGCCACTGGCCACTCTACTTTTCCGTCCCGTCTTCGCGTCGTGCTCGCTTTGGCGGCCCTGAGTGGCAGAGAGTGTCACCCTTGGCTGGTGACTACGTGCACACGACAAGCTCAGCGGGGCGGGGTTAGCGGCACTCAGTTTAGAACACAGAAGACAACGTTTTTCTGACAGAGGCAGGAAAGGTTAATACAATCAAGCATTCCTGCAAGCCCTAAGGCAATGACACCTTTCAGTAAGCATGTTTAAATTCTGCAATTTATGTTTAAGTGCCTATTTTTGAAGCTGCTTGTGGGTCTCAAGAAAGGCTGTATTGGAGAATACCCCAGCCTGGAACTCTGCACCCTGGGAGGCGGGTACCCACTCCCACCGGCTTCCCCACGTGTGTGGGGGCCGACCCGGCGCCAACCCCCCGCAGCGGCCACGCGCAGCGCGAGCCCGGTCAACACCTCGTGCCTTTAGAACCTCGTGCTCAGAACTTCTGTCCAAACCATAATGCAGAGGGGGTGCACTTTTCAGGGATTTTACCTAAAACCCAAACGCCACCCCCAATAAAACCCCAAGACCCACACCAAACCCAATAACCCTCCACTATGAATCAGAACCCCAGAACTCTGAACCGACAGGTGAAAAAGCACTTTGGCTCTACTGCAGGTGGTGAAGCTGCCTCCCCACCCTGCAAGCTCTGCCCAGGCGCGCCTTGCCCCCTCCAAGAGCCCTGTCAGGTGCAGCCCCGCCCCTCCAGGAGCCCCGCCCAGGCGCAGCCCCGCACACCGCACACCGCACACCTTCATCTTTCGCAGCCGGGACTTGTTGTCGTGGCACCAGGCCAGGCAGGTGGCCGTTTCGCGCCTCTCCAGGGACTCCTCCACCTCTTTGGCTGTCAGGAACATCTCAATGTTCACTAAGTCCTGCAGGGAAGGAAGCACTGGCTCAGAGCACGGGACCCCGGACCGGCCCAAGGCCGGCCCGACACAGCACCCGCTGCCCAGCAGCCTCACCTTATAGGAGCACCCCCGCCCCTGCCAGGGCAGCCCCTCCGCGGGCCGGGTCTGCACAGCAGGCAGGCCTGCGCCCCAGTTAGATGCTGGCTCCCAGGCCCCCCGAGAGCCCGGGCCCTGAAGGGCAGAGGTCTGCCCCCCGTCACCTCTCAGGGCAGACACGGAGACCCCAGCAGTCCATACTCTCATTTTCTGTGTTTTGCTCTGCAGATTGATTTCAAGTTTAGATTTTTGAGAAGGGGCAGCAGGGTGGTTAGGGGCTGCAACTCTCTGCCCTCCGTTGTCTGCTCCCCTCTCTCCGTCCCTGAGGCCTGGCAATCTGGGAGGGCAGGCCAAGTGCAGCTGCATCTGCTGGGCTGGAGGATCCCAGTAGGGCCAGGGACCCGCGGTAATGAACCCACCAACTCAAGTGCACACCTGCTGCAGTCAAGGGGGCTCTGTGTGGTGCCAGGAAGTGCAAGGCCCCCAGCAAGAGGCTGGGTTACAGCCAGCAAGAAGGACCTCCCTGGTCACACACGGCAAGGTGAAGAATGCTCAGACATCACAAAAGGAGGGGGGTCATTAGAAGAAAACGAAAATTTCAAAAGGTAAATTTCTCTTCCATCTGGAACAGACTGGAGCAGAAAACGTCAGTGAAGATCGTTTTCTCAGTTACCAGGTGAAACACCCAACACAAACATCCCTGGAACCCCGTGTCTCCAGAGTCCCCACTCAGGCCTCACGGGCTGCTGGGCACTGCAGAGCACAGGACAAGAGAGCTTTCTCGCCCACACTCTCTCGACCAAGGTCTACCACGGCAAAGCAAGCCAAGAGCTTGCCACCGAACTTCCGTACCCAGGCACCAGGGCCACGTCAAGCTCCCTGCGGGAGCTGTGCTGCAAAAGGACAGAGTCCTACTGGTGGATGCAGCGTTAAGGTGCAAGCTTTTAAGTAAGAGACACCTATTCTATTTCAAGAGAGTCACTGAATGCATACAGCTAATGATGCTGCAGTGAAAACCAGGCACTTACAGCAAAATTAACAAGAAGAAATAATCGAGTACAGTTACTTGGCAACAAGGCGGCGCCCATGGACCAGCTAGTTCCAGAAGCATCTCCTGCGGAACCAAATGGGTCAAGGGCAGAAGAGCAGCTGACCAGAGGGCCCGGGGTGCGCTCCTGTTGCGGGGGGGGGGGGCACACTGGAGATGCCCTGTCAGCTTTCCAGCTCCTGCACAGCCGCTCCAGACAGTGGGCAGGTCAGGGCGGCCACGCAAGGGCGGCTCTACTCGCGTCCTCAGTAGGGACGGCGGCTGGGCCCGCAGGAAGCGCCCCCAACCTCCCCGTCCTGACTGCCGATTACGGAACAGGACCCGGTCAGACAGGGCTGGGAGTGTGGCGGGCCGAGCGCCACGGCCACTGCTCCTCCCGGCTGCCACCTGGCGTTGCCCTCCTGCGGGGAGCTCTGACGAGGAGATGCCCCGTGGCTGCTGCAACCAGGACTCACTAATCCAGTTCTCTGCTCACCGCCCTCACTGGAGAGGTGGGCTGCTTTCTCGTGCCGCTTCCTTGGCCATTTCTCCACTGTCTTCTTTCTCCTGAACCCTTCCGACTGGGCAAAGGCCAGGCCCCCAGACGACAGTCTAGTCTTTCTTCTCTCCCATTTCCCATCTTTTCCAGTTCTGCTCTAAATTCCAAGAAGTGGCCTCTCCTGCCTGCACCCCCCGGCATCCCGGGTCTTTCCAGGTCTTTCTTTTCCTGCTGACGGTCCTCTGACATCCTCGGGCCCTCAGTTATGGGAGCCACAGTGAAGATGTTAAACCAGCCGGCAGGAGGTGGGCCACAGTGAGCGCCACGCACAGTCTGCGCCCGGGAGGCGCAAGCATGGAAGCTGCTGACGCAGGGACCACAGCGGACCCCACCGGGCGATCCTCCCTTCTGGGCCGTCTGCGTAGCCCGCACGCCCCCTCCTCGTGGTGTCTTTTGATGAAAAGAAGTTCTTAACATTAAGGAGCCCCAGCTGCAGCCTCTTCCTTGGAGGCCTCGCCCAACCCCAAGGCTACGAGGATGTCCTCCTGCATCTGCTTCTGAAAGAGACTTGGATTTCTGCGCTCTGTGTGAAGCTGGGGGCTCCTGTGGCAACCCCCTTCCAGGACTGTCTCCTCGACGAGGTGCATGCCAACCTTCTGGGGCTGCGACCTTCCTCTGAGGACCGCCAGCCCCTCCCCCGCCGCCCTCCCATCCCTCTTGGCACCTCTGCAGACACGTCACCTTCACCAAATCTCGTCTGGCTTCGTGCTTCTCCCCTCTACGAGGCGCACGTTTGGGGGCCAGGAGGCATGGGGAGCTCGTGCCTCACCAGCCACCGCAGGTGTGTGTGGCCACGCCCTCGCAGGTGCAGGGGAGGGGGCGCGCGGGAGTGAAGCCTGACGCCCGCCGCAGATGGACGGGCCGGGCCAGGAATGTGAGGCTAGGAGAGCCCGGCGGTCAGAAGCTGGCCGTGCTGGGCCAGGGAGGAAGGGGTGGGGAGAGCAGGCACCAGGGACCACTGGGCACCGAGCTGAGACCGGTGGCCCTGCCGCCCACAGCAGGAGCCTGGGCACGTGGCACACGCAGCTCCAGGGAGCTGCCCGGGGCTGGGGTGCAAGAGTGAGGAGCCCCCGTCCCCAGCCCCGCTGCACGAGTGTGTCAGCCACGTCGAAGGAAAGGCCTGGGGCTGGAACTAGACAGGGATGTGGACACAGCAGGAAGTGGGGCCAGGGCGCACAGCCAGGACCTGTGGATGCCGGCGTGGGGGTGACAGCACGATGCTGTCAGGGACCCAAGGCCACCTGCCGGGACGGGGGGCATGGCTCAGGCTGGGGTTTCGAGCCGCCAGGGCTGAGCCCCTTGACCCAGCGTGGGAGCCACGCACACACGGGTGACATTTAAGCCATGCCAGGGGATGGGACTGGCGGGGGTGGGGGCAGGTGGGCCCCAGGTGGCCAGCAGTGCTCAGACTGAGAACTTAAGGGTGAGGAGGGGCGGAACCAGTGGGTCCCGAGCGTGTGGCAGAGGAGCAGGCTGAGACGGGACCCCATGTGGCGACGAGGGAGACACCGCCGTCCACACGGATTCTGCCGCCAGAGGCTCCGGTGAACACAGGACGCGGACAGGGTCGGGTGGCCACGCACTCTGGTCTGAGCAGCCCGAGCAACTGTTCCTTGCCCCCCTGCCCCCCCCCAGTGAAGGCTGCCCTCGGGACACCAGGGTACCACTTCCCCCAGCCACGCCGCCCCAAAGGCCAGAGAAAGGTGCAGGCCGGCCTGCAGAGGCCCGGCGGGGGGTGGTGACAGCCCCCTTCGCCACTGGCCAGCAGCCTAGGGTATCGAGCACTTCCACACGTGCACCCCCGGGGCCACCACACACGGACAGATGGAAAACGTGCCTGACCCCAGAGAAAGGCGTCACCCCCAGGAGAACGGTCACGGGACGCGCCTGGCGGCAGGAAAGCGGGCAGCGGTGGGGGGAGGGGTCCCTGTCCACACTCTTGCTCCTCGCAATGCGTGCAAACCACTGCGGCAGGTGCAACGCACCCCTAGAGCCGTCACGGGCGGGAGGGGCCCTCCCGGCTCAGGACGCACGAATGGCCGAGTGGAGCCTCCACGCAGGGCTGGGAAGCCCGTGGCCCTGGGAACCCGCAGCCCCGCGCCCACCTCGATGCCACTCTGGCGCGCCAGCTTCACAGCCGTGTTGTAGTAGCCGCAGCGCAGCAGGTGCTCCACCATCATGCGGTCCATGCGCTTCCTCTTCCACACGCTGGCCGCTGCTGGCTGGCCGCTGCTATGCTCCTTGAGGTGCTCGATCCTGCGCTTGCACAGCTTGGCGCTCTCATCCTCTGCCTGGAGGGACTCCACCGCCTGTGACACGTGAGCAGAGGGGGCGCTCGGGACGGGCGGCGACCGGGCACCCCACCCCGACCGCCGAGGACCAGCAGGCAGGGAGGTCGGAGGGGAGCTGGGGCCCAGGGCCACGAGCAGCAGGAGTGTGGGGGCTGCGGCTACCGAGGGGACGGCAGGGTCTGTCCACCTCCTCAGGGATGTTACTGCTTTACATACGCTGGGGCTGTGCTGCCAGAGGCGTAGAACTTTAAATTTGTCATAGCTTCCTGGTTACTGAAACTACTCATGCAACCCCAGCAGTGAATTCTTGATTTTATTCCATTTAAATGTTAATGGGCACAGGTGGCTGGTGGCTACACACTGGACAGCAGGTCCAGAATCCTGGTCGGCCCTTGTTTCCTTCCAGCACATTCCACTATGGTTTGGCTTCCAACTGCCATCAAGAAGTCAGCTGTCAGGATATTTGCTGCTCCTTGACAAGTGGATTTTCCACTACCTGCTTTTAAGATTTTTCTGTCTCTCTTTTCTTCAGTCTCACTATGTGAAAATCCTAGTTACGTTTACTTTTATTTAACCTGTTTAGGTCTCCCTGTCATTCTCCCTGCACATCTCTGCTTCCGCCCGCCTCTGCTGGACTCTGGCCCACTGCAGAGGCCCTGCTCTGTTCCCTAATCTCTCACCCTCTCATGTGTTCTCGTCTTTTCATCCCTGTGCTGTATTCTAGGTAATTTCCTCAGACCCACCTTCCAGCTCACTAACTCTCTCTTTAGCTTGGTCTGATTGTTAAGTGTTAAAATGTTTGTTGTAAGCAAACATTTGAGTTTTTCATTTGCTATTTTTCACTTCTTGTATTTTTACTTGGTTCTTTTTAACTTTAAATGACATACTTTCTATTCCCTGCAGATATTTTCAAGCTATTTTTTCATCCTTTAAGCACAGTAAAGTACGGTATTTGATAGTTTCTGTACCTGAAGTCTGTGCAGATCTCTTTCTAGTCCTGCGGTGTCGCAGTCGTGGTGTCTTGTGTACCTGTGCTGGTTACTGTAGTTGAACAATCTGATGCTCAGATGGAAGGCATCCTCCGCTCAAGAGAACTGCATTTACTCTACCTGGAGCCTGGAGGCAGCACCCACTGGGACCACTCAGACCAGGTTGAAGGAGGGGGTGGGCGGCAGTGCTTCGCCCGGCAAGTCCACTTCTGTGCACCCTCACCTGAGGTGTAGTGCTGCTGGGTCCTGCCATCAGGCCCCCCACTCTAATGGCCCTGAGTCACTGGCCGGAAAGGCCCTTGCTGGGGGCTCTCTCTAGGCAGCAGGGGTCCCTTGCCTTCTAGCCCCCCGACACCCTGCTCTCCAATTCTGATGAATAAAACGTTTTCAAATATTTTATCTCACTTTTTAGGGCCTATCAGTGGGCATACCTACCACTCCCAGAAACAAGATACCCTATGTGCTGTTTTGAGGTGAAATTGTGAAAATAATAAATCAATCTACTACCCATCCTGGCCTCCCCCACCTGGGCTCCCTGGGACATCTGGAGTCAGGATAAGCTGGCCCTACAGGAACAGGAATGTGGGCCGGGAAGCCGGCCTTACAGCTGACATAGACTCCAGAGCGCAGACAGCAGGGGAGGGGGGCCCCTCCACCGCAGCTCCCCCAGGAGGCAGCCCCTTCTCAGGACAGCTGGGTGAAGGGTGCGCCCATGGGGTGCGTGCAGCCTGGGGGCAGAGCAGGCAGCATGGCCCGGAAGCAGCACTGACCTTCCTCTTGAGGACACTGAGCTTCTCCACCACACCATCCAGGAGGCTGACCACAGAGTCCACGGCCGGACAGCTGCTCAGGGTCTTCTCCAGCTCAGCCACTACCATGGTGACGTGGCTCGTCTCCCGGTCGATGTTCTTCTGTGCGGCACGGAAGCGCTTGTTCAGTGTTTCGTAGGGCACCTGCAGAAGACAGAAGGCCACTGAGTCCACACTGTCGGCGGGTGGGTGCCACCCATCGTCCACGCGGGATGTGCGGGCCTCCTTCGTGGCACTTTTTGAGGCAAGAGGCTTCGGCTTCTCATTCTCTAAAAATGCATCTCCTCTAAAACCTGCCCGAGCTCCACAAAAGGCCCATGTGAGCGAGGGTCACCTGTGTTCCTAGACAAGGACACAAAGGCTGAGATGCACCCTGACCCACATCTAAGATGTAGTGCAGCCTCCACTCTTCCCAGAAGCCTCCACAAGTCAGCGGACAGAAAGATCACCAAGTTCATCTAGAATAACACAGTTAAGGAAATGACCAAAAAGGAGAGCAGTACTTTAATCGGTTGGACGTGAAAGCCCACGATGTGCAGCAGAGATGCTGATGAGCCCGGCGGGCACCAGGTTGAGGCCGGACAGAAAGCAGCACCGCAGGTGCACCTCAGGGTTAGGAAGGGGACGGCATCAGCACCCGTGGGAGATCACAGGCACACATTTAGCTGATCTCAACAAGAGGACGCCCATTCCCGAGTCATTAAAGACACACCCATTCCCTCCAGAGCACGGGAAGATAGAAAACCCACAAAGCGTCACTAAGAAGTCTGGAGAACTGCTGTTCACACACGCGTCGGCCCGTGAGGTCATCACAGCGCAGCAGGCAGGGTCCAGCACCGCACCCCGGGGACCCCTAGGGAAACCCACCGAAGACAGGGACTCCCTGCCAGCACTCCCTGCTCACACGGTGGGTCTCCGTGGAATTCTGCGATGGCTGCCACAAACCGCCCCTGTGAGCGCTTCGTCTTCAGACCTGCCCAGCAGGGAAGCACCCACTCCCGGGGCACTGCTGGCTCCACCGACACTTGCTAAGCACCAGCCGTGTGCCAGGTACCGTGCCTGGCAGGGAGGAGACCTGGGCCTGGCTCAGAGCCTGGGCTTCCCAGCAGCAGACACCCCGGGGTGATGGCAGAGATGGGCAGGGCCAGGCCGGAGGGGCCGCCACAGCAGGACTCTTCGCCGGAGACCCAGCAAGGCCAGCACTGTCCTTGCCCTCAGCTACCACTCCCACTCGGCAGTGCGTAAACATGCCTGTCCACGCCTTGGGTCTCATCAGTAGTCTGAGGGGCAGAATGCCACGAGCCGAGCCACATCTGCCATGCGTGATGGGATGCGCTCGGCGAGGGGTGGTCACCCCGCTGGGACTCGGGCTCGCTGATGACCTGCTGTGGGGTGGCTATCAAAGCACAACCGAGCTAAGAGACCAAGCCCAGCAGGACACGGGAGACGGCCTCACAAGGACGTTCGGGGCCACCTGCTGCTGGTGGGCGGCGTGGGTTCCCCTGCACGGGCCACCGGACTGGTCTCCGTGGTCCACCCCCCACACTGGCCACCTCCTCTGGACTCAGTACTTCCTGTAAGAAAAAACGGAGGGACTCCTTCGGTGTCCACTTGGTCAGAAAGTGACCACTGCATACAGCACCCAACACGGTGCCAGGCTTGTGGCAGACAGCAAACCACATGTGGTGAAGGATCCCCCCCAGCTCCTGTGGAGGGTGTGTCCTGCCACAGGATGGGATTTCTGGAGGGTGGAGGCACGACCCAGCCTTCAACCACCACCCGTGGTCTCCACGACCAGGACTGGGGGGGATGGGTCTCTGTAATGGGAGCGGCACGTAGAGCAACCCCAAGATTGTGTGACACCGGCACCGGGCAAGATGCCCCAGGGTCCTCAGCTGCCGTCGGTCTGCCCCCCAACGCCACCGTCCTGACCCGACGACCCCCCCAGGCAGCCTCCATGGTGCGCAGACAGGGAGAGACACCCGCAGGGGGCTGAGGTCAGGGCTGGTGGGGTGTCACTGATGACTGCAAACTCCCTTCCAGGCTGTTGGTTAAATCCCAGTGAGTGCAGGCGTTAATTTTACTGCTTGGAAGAGTGAGCACTCAGTTCCACAACGACTGGGAAGTGGGTCACCGGCTGTGCCCTCAGGACCCAGGGCCAGGAGCGGAGGCGGCCTGCCCGGGTCCCACAGGCCGTCTGCGTGAACACACTGTGTATTTGTAATCTGAGCTGGACCGATACATTCATACAAGAAGACAAAGTGGAATTACTAGAAAACAAATTGAACAAATCCCACGATGCACAATAAACAAAAGCTCCTAAGTTGTTTTTTATTATCACATCCAGACGTTAAAATTCTATTCCAATAAATGTAATCAAAACAACCACGACACAGAAGAAAAGAGTCACATGCCTGCACAGGCACGGGTGCGATCACGGGCCAGGAGTCCGCGGGTCCCTGTCCCAGGCCAGAGAGCCCGCACGGGCCGGGCACACACCGGTACACCCGTGCGCGTCACCGAGGCAGGGGGATTCCAAAGAAAGCTCCGTGGGCTGGGGATCCGACTTTTAACTCTTATCCAAAAAAGATGCCGGTGACGCTCTCACACTCATCCTCAGTCCACTGTCAGGATCCAGTCCCAACAATTTATACTGTAAGGTGATAGTTCAAGCTTACCTATTTCTCTTCTGAGGAAAGAAGCCGACTCAGGATCTGGCATACGTCCACAGTGCGGGAACGGAACCATGGCACAGCCCGGCCGGTGGTGGTGGTGGTGGCGGCGGCGAGGGTGCCGCCCCCGCCCATGGCCCACACCCGGCCCCACCCGCTCTCCTGATGGCTCTGGACCCTCCCGTCCCCCAGAGGCGTCCCCTGCACCTGCACCAGCCCCACGCCTCTCCTGGCCCTGGCCATCCTCCCACGTCACAGACCGCCGGCCCACATGCTCGGGGCCCACGCCAGCTGGGCCACGCGTTCTGCAGGGCTGAGCTTTCAGGTCCCACCCTCTGCTGCCCGTGCCCCCCTCCCCCTGTACGAGCACCTGGAATCGACGGCCTTCCCGGGGCCGCCGGGCCGCCCAGGCCTTGCCTCTCCCGCCTTTCCCCAACTGTCCCCTGCTGTTCTGTCACCCACAGCTCCTCAGCCTCCTTCCCAAGGGGCTTTTGCCAAAAGAAGGGGTGGAATTTCAGAAATGCTGAAGACTCTACACCATGCCAAGGTATCACTGAGAATGAGGCAAAATTGAGATGCTTTCAGATAGGCAAGGCTCCAAACCCCTTAGCAGCCAAACCCCTTCTGGGAGGAAAACTACTCAGAGACAGTCCTTGGTGAGACAACAAAATCACAGAGATATGAGAAATGGCAGTGAGGGGGGAAACCAACAAAGAGCCAGACCAAGAGAAAAAATATGTGTTCTTTAATACATTCCTAAAAGCACAGGCAATGAAAACAAGAGTAACAAATGGGACTACATTAAAGTTTAAAACTTCTGCAAAGCAAAGGGAGCAATCATCAGAGCGCAACGGCAACCCGGGAACGGGAAGAGATGTTTGCAGACCACACGCCTGGTAAAGGGTTACTATCCAGGCTTCATAAGGAGCCCCGACAGCTCCACGATGGAGAGACAGATAACCCAACTGAGAAACGGGCCACGGACCTCAACTGACATTTCTCCGAAGAAGAGCGACGCGGCCCCGACACGTGTGGGCAGGCGCTCAGCACCACTAACACTCGGGGAGACGCCAGTCACAACCACGAGGAGAGCAGCGCACACCGTGGGACGCTCCCAGCGGGAACAGGAAGCGGCTGTACTGGGGGGTGCCGGCCCCTCCTCTGGGACTCCGCCTCCAGGACCGGGAGGAACAGTGTGTGCTGTGGGGCGTTCTGTCAGAGTGGCCCAAGCTGACTTAAGAGAGTCCTAGGGATCTGAGCGCGACTCAGCACTGCTGGACACTTAGAAATGATGGAGACGGCTCATTTGTTTTCTACCTGGATAAAAAAATATCCTGAATGATACTGGTAACATACGGGCAATGGTGCCTGATTCAAAGCACTGGTCCAGGAAGGCACGGAGACCAAGGAGGGTGGGGGACCCGGGGGTGGACCCACGTGCACGGTCAGTGTGGCCAGCCAGAGAGACAGGGCAATTCAGGGCCGAGAGGACCAGCCGTCTCCCAACAGAGGTGCCGGGACTGGACCGCACGTGGGAAAAGGACAAACCTCAACCTGTGTCCCATACAATCTGCACAGATTCCCTTGAAATGGACCACACACCTAAACATAAACGCTGAAACTGTAAAAATCCTCGACGTAAACATAGGAGAGAATCTTCACAACCTTGAAATAGGCAAAGATTTCTTGCAGGTATACAAAATGCACTAACTGTAAAAGAGGAATCAGTAAATTAGTCTTTATCAAAACTAAAACCTTTGCCCTTTGAAAGATAATTTAAGGCAAGCTGCACCACTTTTTTTTTTTTAAACCACACCCCCCTTTTTAAATTTTATTTTTGGCTGCATTGGGTCTTCGTTGCTGCGTGTGGGCTTTTCTCTAGTTGCGGCGAGCGGGGGCTACTCTTCGTGGTGGTGCGCAGGCTTCTCACTGCGGTGGCTTCTCTTGTTGCGGAGCACGGGCTCTAGGCACGTGGGCTTCAGTAGTTGTGGCTCACAGGCTCTGGAGTGCAGGCTCAGTAGTTGTGGCGCACGGGCTTAGTTGCTCCATGGCATGTGGGATCTTCCCGGACCAGGGCTCAAACCCGTGTCCCCTGCATTGACAGGCAGATTCTTAACCACTGCGCCACCAGGGAAGTCCCCCTGTATCACTTTTTATTTTACCAATTTCTAATTGAGATATAATTCAGATACTATAAAATTCACCCTTTTAATTCAAGTAAACAACTTAGTGGTGTTTAGTACAATCACAAGGCTGTGCAACCATCAGCACCATCTACTTCCGGAACATTTTCATCACCCCAAAAAGAAACCCATTGCCTACAGAAGTACTCCCCATAGCCAAGCAACCAGCCACTAATCTACTGTCTACTTGAATGGACCTGCCTATTCTGGACATTTCATATCAATGGAATCATACATTCTGTGGCCTTTTGTGTGTGGCTTTTTTTTTAAACTTAGCATAATGCTTCCAAGGCTCATCCGTGATGTAGCGTGTACTTGATTCCTTTTTCTGGCTGAACAGTGTTCCATTATGCGAATACCACATTTGTTTATGCACTCATAAGTTGATGGACATTTTAGTTGCTTCCACTTTGGAGCTATTATGAATAATAAGGCTATAAGTTCCTGCACAGGTGTTTGTATGGGCACGTTTCCACTTCTCCTGGGTAGATTATCTAGGAGTGGAACTGCTGGGTCGTATGGTAACTGTGTGTAACTTTCTGAAGAACTACCAGACTGCTCTCCACCGCAGCGGCGCCGTTTTGCACTCCTCAGCGTCTGTCAGGATTGCAGCTTCTCCACACCCTCCTCCAGCACTGGTTACTGCCCATCTTTCTGCTCACAGTCATTCCCGTGGGCATAAGGCAGTGCCTCATCACGCTTTCGTTACTTCACTCATGACGAATGATGTCGTGCATCTCCTCTTACGCTCATTAGCCATTTGTAGCTCTTCTTCAGAGGAGTCTCCTCAAACCATTTGCTCGTTTTTACATTGGGTTATTTGTCTTTATATTATTGAACTGTAAGAGTTCTTTACATATTCTGGATACTAGATCCTTATCAAAAATGATCTGCAAATATTTTCTCTCTCTTCTGTTAGTCTTTTCACTTTCTTAACAGCATACCTTTGAAACACAAGCTTCTTCCCTTTAATGAAATCCAATTTATCAGTGTTATTGTAAATAAAACTCTTTTCTTCATTTCCCTTTTCACTGTTCATTTCTAGGATACAGAAATACAAATTATTTCTATTATATAAATTGATCTTGTATCCTGCAACCTTGCTGAACCAGATTATTAGTTCTAACAGGTTTGTGTGTGTGTGTTACGTACGTGTGTATTCCTTAGGACTTTCCATACACAAGATGATTTCATCTGCAAATTGAGTTTTACTTCTTCCTCTCCAATCTGAATGCCTGCTATTTATTTTTCTTGCCCAGCTGCCCCAATCGGAACCTCCAGGACAATGCTGAATGGAAATGGTGAGTGGACGTCCTTGTCTTTTTGCTGATCTTAGGGGAAAGCTTTTGGTGTTTCACCACGAAGCATGATGTCGGCTGTGGTTTTCTCAGAGATGCCCTTTATCAGGTAGAGGAAGTTCTCTCCTATTCCTAGTTTGTTGAGTGTTTTTATCATGAAAGGGTGATGGATTTTGTCAAGTGTTTTTATCTGTGTCTACTGAGGTGATCATGTGGTTTTTGTCCTTTATACTATTAGTATGGCATTACGTTGGCTTTTACACGTTGAACCAACCTTGCATTCCTGGGGTAAATCCCACTTAGTCATGGCACATAATCCTTTTCATATGTTGTCAGGTTCAATTTGCTGGCATGCTGTTGAGGATTTTAGCACCTATATTCACTCATAAGGACTGGTGTGTAGTTTTCTTGCGGTATTGTTTGTCTGGTTCTGGTATCAGGGTAAAACTGACCTCACAGAACAAGCTGGGAAACTTCCTTCTGCTTCCATTTTTTGGCTGTTCGTGAGGGAGCAATGTTAACTCTTTTTTAAACATTTAATAGCATTCACCAGTGAAGCCATCATGTCCTGGGTTTTTCTTTATGGGAAGTTTTTTTTTTTTTTTTAATCTTTTTACATGGTATACGCTACTCAGCCATCATTTTTACAAAAGAGTGATTTTATGCGGTTCAACTCAACACATTTTTCCTTCTACATATTTTCTGTTTGTATTCCTCACCCAATACTCAACAAGGAAGAGGGTATTGGAGCTTTCTCATCAATTTGAACCAGCTTTTTATGGTTCACATTTGGTGGATTTTTTTAAGGTTTGTTACTTGCTTTTAAATTCTGGTTTTATCTTATCTGGTTATACCAAAAAATTAAATTTGTATTAATCAAATCTACTTAATGTTTCCTTGGTAATTTGTTTCACTACAGCTTTTAAGATCATAGGATTTCTCCATTTAATTAGTTGAATGTTAAATTATATTTCCTCCAGTACCTCTATCCCCTTCAGTGACTCGCAAAAAGTAATCCTTCCTGTTTTCATGACTGAAACAGAATCTGGCAAACACCCTAATCGAGACCTGTATGAAACATCTGTACTCTCAGCCAGCTCCACAGCGGCCCTCCCACACCGTGCCATTTGCTTTGGTACGTGTTTCTTCAAACCTTCTCCAGTGTTTGCTGTGGGTTTTCTCACAGTATTTGCTGACAAAGAGATGCATTTTAGTTTGTTCTCATAATGTTTTCAGCCATTTTTACCAGCACAGGAAGGAAGTATTTCCCCAATGGCATGAGGCCTTTTATCTTTCACAATTAAGAAACCTCAGAAGAGGTTTCTAAATATTTATCACAAAGCTAACAACATCTTGTAAAGTGTTGGACTGAGCCCTGAATGGCAGCAGACGCCCCTGCCTGGCCTGGAGAGCTGCGCCTCGTGTTCCGGCGTGTGGCACGAGAGTCTCACGAGTCACAATGGCCCCACGCTCCGCTGGGCTGACCTCCCCGGGCACAGCACACACCTGAGGGAGGCTCACGAAGGACAGCAGTGCTTCAAGCCCCCTCTCTCAAATAGGCTTCTTGAAAAGTGACATGTCGCTGGTCCACCTCTAGGGGGATGTGATGAGATGGACTTTTCACTCCGTGAAGTGCGGACAAAGCTGGAGGCGGGAAGGGCACTGCCAGCACCTCCATATTCTCCCTCCTGGGGGCAGGGTCCTCTCACCCGCGACTGCTGGTTACTCACAGGCATCCTTTCGTGCCACTGGTCCATCTGAGCAAGGGCAGTGTGAGTAGAACAGTACACGCTGCAAATGCTGAGTTAGCCGGCGTGCACACAAGGCAGCCTGGCACCAGGCCTCCACATGAGCGTCTCCAGGCCCGGGACGGCTCACTGACCAAACACGACACACAGAGCCCGAGCAGGCACCAGTGCCGACTGTATGCATAACGCCAGGGAAACACTGTCTCACCCTTTCCATACAACATATAACCAAAGCCAGCAATTTTGCAACAAGGCTGTTACTTCCGCAGTTTCATAGCAGACCCTGGTGTCCCGCAGAGACACCCTTCTTGGAGCTTCCCTCGTGATAGATAAGAAAGGTCTGATCGAGCACACAGAGAAGTCAGATGGTGTCTTTACAGCTGCTGCTAGCGTCTGCAAACAGAAACCCAGCCCCTTCTGGCGCCCACTGCTGGCGTGCTGCAGTCACCCTAACGTTTTACTCCTCCTGGCATTTTCCCAGGAGATGTTCTACTGGTTATTGCTGGGATGCAGAAAAGTGACTGACTTTTGTCTATTTTTCATGTACCCAGTTACTGTGTTGACCTTTATAATTAATTGCAGTCATTTTCTGGTTAGTTTGCTTGTGTTTCTGGGTACATAAACATATTCTGTCTCATTCGTTCTAATAGCTACATTTACTTGTTTCAATCTTACTTCACTGGATAGAATTGCCAAAATAATATTTAATAATTCATCTGTTATTTGAAGAGTTATTTCTTCTATGCCCTCCAAAGAGCTTATAATCCCAGTGGTTAGAAACAAAGAAGCAAAACACAGTTAAGTCAAATGGCAGCGGCAGCTAAGGAGAAAAACAGAGCAGAAGAGGGGATGGTGGGCCTCCCAGTCTAAATAAGGTGGTCGCACTGAGAAGGTGGTTACCTGAGCAGAGACCAGGGAAGGTGAGGGAATAAGCCAGACTGACATCTGGGGGAAAGGATTCTGGACAAAGTAAACAAGAGCAAAGACCCTGAGGCCCCCCATGCTGGCACATCCTGTAGCAGCGGGGAGGCCACTGTGGCTCAGTGTCCAAAGGAGTGGAGGTGGCGGGGAGGCGGGGGAGGGGGAGGCGAGGATGGGGGGAGGAGGGGGAGGAGGACGATGCTGGGGAGGAGGAAGAGGGGCCAAGGCATGAGGCCCTGGGGGGCCACTCTAACAACCCTGGACTTTACCCCGAGTCAGACGGAGGCAGCCGGGAAGAAGCACGGGCAGGGCCGGGGACAGCCGGGGGCTCCTTCAACCACCCGGAGAGGGACTGGTTCAGGCCACGGTGGCAGAGTGAAAAGGATGTGAGGACAGGCTGGACGTGAGCTCTGAGAACGGCGGGGTTAAGGCTGCCTCCAAGGTTCCAGCCTGAGCCAAATGGGATGGAAGCGCTGTCCCCCAGTGAGACCGGGAAGATGGGGGAGCGGGTTTGCGAAGGAGCGGGGTAAGACAACGAGTTCAGACTTCCACATGCTAGGACACCTTACAGACCCAAGAGGGGACGTCTGACAGGCTCCCAGGTCCAAGGCTCTGGGGCTGGCGAGGGGATCCAGCTGGGAGTCACGGGTACACACGGGGGTCCTCAAACAAGGTCACCGAGGCAGCGAGCAGTCCCAACAAGGAGGATGCGGGGCGGCTGTGAGCCTGGGAGGAGCCAGGTGCGGGTGGCGTCACGGAAGCCGCCTGGGACCCTACACCGGCAAGGAAGGGCGGCCTGTGGCACACGTGGTGAGAGGTGGGGGCGAGCACCAGACGCTGTCAGGGGCTCAGGCAGCACCATGGGGTCACCTGGAGACCCTGGCCAGAGCCCTGCCAGGGAGTGATGGGGCAAAACCAGCCCGGAGGCCGCTCATGAGACCAGGAGGTGGCCATCTCGAAGGGGGTGCCCCGAGGGTGCTGTCCACTTGTCACCTAGAAGGCCACGGCATGCACACCGTGAGCGCATAGAGGGGCAGGGCGCAGACACTCCTCCCCGGCAGCTGAGCCTTGAAGGAAGGAGAGAGGGGTGCGGGCCGGGGTGGGGGGGTGAGAAAGGAAACTCCGAAGGCTGCCCCACCCGGAATGCCGCTCATGGACAAGAGTGAGATGTGACTGTTTAAGGGATTTCCCCCCAGACAGAGGAGACGCTCCCTCGGCCAACAGCTACCGCCGGTGCCCCCCACGGGCCAGGAGCTCTTCCAGGCGCTGGGAGGGCGACAACCGCCCAGACACGGCCCCTCACTGAGGACCAGCGTCCCAAGGGGGCATCTGACAGAAAAAGCGCCAGAGGGTGACCGAAGCCAGAAAGAAAACACCAGGGTGAGGGCCAGAGTGCAGGGGCCGCAGGGCCGGATCCGGCTCAGGGCGGTGGCCTGGGGCCACGTGGGCAACGTCACGTCGGCAGAGCCCTGGCCCAGCCGGCTGGTGGAGCGCTAGGACGCCGGCTCCCACGTGCAGATACCTGGGCGGGACACAGGATGGGGCGGGGAGCCGGGGGAGGTCTGGCTCAGATGGGGCAGGGCAGGGGGGCCGCTGTCATGACGGGAAAGGGGACGAGGCCAGGCCCCAGGGGCTGCGCGTGGTGGCAGGGGGAGGCTGGCTCTGTGGACAGCGAGGCCATCGGCCCAGCTGGGGCTTTTCTCCCCTCGGCCATATTCTGCGCCATAGTCCAGTTATCAAACTACTCAGCAATATTTAGTTGTTAACTATTGGTTAGTAGTGATTGAAACAGTGCATAATTCTGGTTTTCAAAAGGTTGTAAAAAACGTACACCTGAAAATAACCAACTGTTACCCCGGCGGGAGCTGCTTGGCCAGGTTCAGGTCAGCATCAAACATCCCGCCTCAGCCCGCCCGCCTCTTCCTGGCCCGTCTTCCCGCCCCGTCCCCGCCCCCGGGCCCGTGTCGCCAGCCAGGCGCTCAGTGGCCCCTGCCCCCTTTGCAGGGCTCTGGGGACGTCCGAGCTGCCTCGCTCCAGTGGGACCGTGAGCCTTTGGTGTCAGGGTTGCCAAGACTTAAACTCAGCGCACATGGCTCCTCCCCAAAACACGCCTCCCCGGCCACCCCCGAACCAGTGCGCTGAAACCCTGTGTCCCTCGTTTAATGCCTCCTGCCACCAAGCGTGTGACCAGGACGGGGCCTCACCCGTCTCTCCCTGAGGCCGCCCCGCTGTCGTGCACCATCGGGTCCCCCTCTCCCAGGTTTGTTCCGAGAGTTCCAAGAGCGCAGATGTCACGTGCTCAGGGATCATGGCTGTTACAGACCCGGCCGGAAGCCAGGCGCCCGAGGCGTGTGTGGCCACACGGCTCCCCCAACAGCTCTGCCACCACCTGCCCAGGGCTGGGGGTCAGCACCGGCTCCAACAGCCCACTCCTTACAGAGAAATGGAGATTAGAAAGCCCTTTCTTTTCCAGACTTGAAATCTGTTTAAAACACTAACAACACTTAAAAACACAAGCAGCGAGCAGGGACCCCTCACGTCAACCCACGTCTCTCCGGGAGGGCCCGGCGCGGAGGACGCAAGGACAGGACACGCCACCAGGTCGCCTTCGTGTGGTCAAACATCCCGCCAGCGACAGTGAGAGACAGGGGAGCGCGAAGCCAGGAGGACGCGCGGGGCAGGCACACGCTTCAGAGAGGGGCACGCAGCCGAGCTCTGGGTGTGGGGCTCTGGAAGCCAAGGCTCCTTCAGCTGAGAACAAACACTGCCCTGAAGGTGTGACGAGGCTGCAGCCTGAGAAGAAGGCAATCATGACGCAAGCAGCTGCGGACCAGGGAGGGACTGGCTCACTCGGGAAATCACAACCCTAAAGTAAAAAGAGGTCAGGCCCCAGCCACGGCCACCACCTGCGACACAGCATAATCAGATACTTGTTTCAAAAGTCTGAACACTTTATGCTACCAGCGTTTCTCAAACTTGAGGACACGTGATCCCCCAAGCCCGGCTGAGACCAAGTTTGGAAAACCGCACTGAAAGTTATAACTTTAGCATGTAATTGGCACACAAACTTTCTACAAGTACAAAGCCAGGATTTGAAATTGCAGGGCAGTACTTGGTCAACAAGACCGTCACCACATTAAAAGCAGCAGATTTTTTCAAAGACACAGGAGAATCTGCCTCCAGACCCAGCTGGGAGCAACGGCCACACTCCCAGCCTGTCACATGTGACGAGGAGGGGACAGCTGGGAGAGGGGCTGGGGAGCCAGCATGAGGCTCCAGGTGAGCCCAGAGGTGGGCCCAGGTGAACTCAAGGGGAGGAGTCAGGGTCCAAAGCAGGTTTCCAGAGACGATGCCAGGTCCCTCCCCTGGGCTGAGCGAACTCCCACCTGATCTGGACGGTGACAAAGAAGGCCTCCAAAATATGATTTTCCTTCAGCTATCCAAAGGAAAAAAACAGAAGTAAAAACTCCAAAAACTAATGGGATAATTAGCAAAGTAGTTTGGAGAATAAACACAAATTGCTTTTATAATCAGAAAAAACTTCTAAAAACATAATTAGAACAGGGTTTCCAGTTGACGATGGTGGGTCATGCCCTGGAGTTTCCACTTCTCCTTCCCTGAGGCCTGAGGGGCACGACCCACAACCCGACACACTGCAGGGAAAGGTGCCAGCCAGGGCCGGAGCACAGGGCGCCCGGGAACGCCCGCTGCGGTAAGAACAAGTTCCCCACAGCAAGGTCCAGACCAGTGGTTCTCATGGGGACCACCCGCGCCCCCGGCCCAGGACAGGCGGCAAAGCTAGAGGCATCCCAGAGGCGTGCTCCTCACATCTGGGGGCCAAGGCCAAGGCGCACCCAAACGTCCACAGGCTTGGGCCGCCCCGCCCCGGGGGGAGCAGGGGCTCCGGGAGGGGAGGGCCGCTGTGCCAGGAGCGAAGAGCAGAAGAGCTGACCAGCCCTGAGGCCGCGAGGAGGCTGCCCAGCCCTCCAGCAGGGAGGAAGCCCCGTCCTGTCCGAAGGGCACTCGCCCGCTGCACGCTCGGCCCTGCCACCCTGCGCGAGAAGCTGCCTTTGGGCTAGAGAAGCACAACCGACGCCTTCCAGAACGCCCACCCTCAGCCGTCACCCCTGCCCCCTGCCCTGTCCCCCCGCCCCCTCTCCCCGCACCCCCTGCCTCTGGACTCTCTCCAGACCATGAACAGCACAGCTCCCGAGCCAACAGCCCTTCCCATGTTCCTCGTGAAACCTCCTCATTATCCAGTAGGAATTACTCCTGACAAAAATGTTAACTCAGCAGTGACACACATGTCAAGAGAACAGAGGAATTATCCTGTGGGATCTAAATAATCTGAGGGAAAATGGAGAGAGTACCTTGCAAAAATTCTACTTTTTAAAATCATTCCAGAAAAGAAATGAAATGTCTTTATTTGGCAAGCTCACTTGAAATGATACTATAATATTTCTTGGGACTTCCCTGGTGGTGCAGTGGTTAAGAATCCGCCTGCCAATGCAGGGGACACGGGTTCGAGCCCTGGTCCGGGAAGATCCCACATGCCGCAGAGCAACTAAGCCCGTGCGCCACAACTACTGAGCCTGCGCTCTAGAGCCCACGAGCCACAACTACTGAGCCCGCGTGCCTAGAGCCCGTGCTGTGCAACAAGAGAAGCCACCGCAATAAAGAGTAGCCCCCACTCGCCGCAACTAGAGAAAGCCCACGTGCAGCAACGAAGACCCAATGCAGCCAAAAAAGAACCAAAAACAAAATCCTTTACCTCTAGGAGTATCTGCCTAACTACGTTAATCAAAGCCTGTCTGATAAGTCTGCAACTCAGACTCCGTTCACGATTATGAAACGAGAGAGGAGGACTTGGAGGAGGAATCCTGCCTGCCTGGTGTTCCCCACATTCACCACCACGGTTTTCATCTCTGAACCTTCTTGTCTGTCAGTCAAGCGGCAGGCCTGGCAGGGGCTGAGTGAGACCAAAGCTCACAGTCAGCGGTTCCCACTCACGCCCCTTGGTTTTGGTTGGGTGCCCCGGGCAGCAGAGAATCGTGGCCTACGAGCCGCAGGGTCTTGCGGGAGTGGAATGTCAAAACAGCACGCCCTACACCTGCGGTCCAGCAAACAGGCATCTGGCTCAGGCCAGCAGCGCTTCCCTTCCTTCCCTTCAGCTACCTTCCCACAGCCAGAGCCCTCTCTTCACCCTGAGCCGACCCAGGCGTGCTCGTCTGACAGGAGTAAACAACCTCAGAGGCGGTGAGGACCCTCCCGAGGTCTCCGAGGAAGTGAACACAGGGCTCACAGCAAGCTGG
This sequence comes from Balaenoptera physalus, assembly GCF_965194825.1. Classification (NCBI taxonomy): domain Eukaryota; kingdom Metazoa; phylum Chordata; class Mammalia; order Artiodactyla; family Balaenopteridae; genus Balaenoptera; species Balaenoptera physalus. The sequence continues at coordinate 150,274,067 of NC_138884.1, forward strand.
CCACACCGCACCCACCCTCTGCCACCACTGACGTGGACAGGCATGCTGGGTCCTCCGGGAGCAGAGATGCGACGTGGCCCCCGGGAAAGGAATTCAGACGCACGCAGGCTCGGCCGCAGCTCTCCTGGGAATGTTATAACCTTGAGCGTCGAAGGAATTTATTCCCAGGTGCTTCACTGTAGTCAATCACCATCGAATCCTCTACTAACTAGGTAAGAACTAGCACCGACCCCTCTCCCAGGAACACCGATTTCATCCCAGCGTAAGTCGACTTGCCTCAGCGACCATCCAAGGTCACCCAACTGGCGACCGAGTGGCAAGGGCTGTATTTCAGGTTTGGTGACGCCCCGCAAATAGGTTCCCATTGGGTCGTGAAGTCTCTCCTCACAGGTTCCCTAATTAGAGGCTGGAAGCCATCCATCAACACCGTCTGACACGAGCTTCCGGGAGGAGAGCTGGACACCAACCGCCAGTCACGGTGGGCACTCTGGCTGGGCGCCCGCGACCCCACAGCCCTGAGATCCCAGCCTCCAAAGTCACCAGCCTGTCTACGACCAGGACTGTCGCTGATGCAGTTCACGGTATTATAGAACGAAGGGGCCACAATCGGGCTCCGGAGGGAGAAGCGGGGCGCCAGGCAGACGCGCTCCCCGCCCTGTCACGAAGGCAGGCGGGAGCATGGATGGCCACACGCCACACCCGCCCGGCCCTCAGGTCCCCTGCCCCCGGGAAGCCCGGCCGCCAGCCCCGGCCCCCAGAGAGACGGGCCCCCAGCCCCTGGGGAGCCCGGCCCCCAGAATTCGGCCCCCGGGGAGCCCAGCCCCCAGACCCCCGGCCCCGGGGAAGTCCGGCCCCCAGACCCCCGGCCTCCGCCCGGCGCCCCATGCCGCGCCCTGGCCTTCGCCCCGCCCCTCCCCCTCCCCCCCGACGCCGCCCGGCCAGGCGCGGGCGCCCCCCGGCCGCAGACCCCACCTTGAGGGTCGGGTACTCCTGCACCTTCAGGGTCATGGAGAGCTGAGCCGCGGACTCTTGCACCGCCATCTTGGACCGGCCAAAACATTAGCGGGCGGAGCGGAAGCGCGGCGCGCGGCACGCCGGGTAGTGACGCCGCGGGGCGGGGCGCGCCGATGCCTGCACCAATCACGTCCGCCCCCACCCCGTGGCGGAGAATGGGCGCCGAGGGGCGTCCGCTCCACCCAATCATCGCCGGCCTTTCTCTCGTTCAGCCAATCAGAGGGAAGCACGGCTGGGCGCGGTCTCTCCTTGAACTTGAGGCGGGGCGGGGCGGCTTCTCTCCACCCGTCGCTCGCTTGCTGCCCTAGCCCCAGTGCTGGCTTCCCAGAGCGCCCCCGGGGGTGGGGGTGGGGGGGGTCGGGGTCCCGCGAGGAGCGCGGCTATGGGGGTGACTGGGCTCGCGTGGGGGCCCCTGGAGGCAATGACCCCTCCCTCCTGATTAGGACCCCTCCTTGCAGTGACCCCGCGTGGTAGTCGTGGCCAGAATGTCTGCAGGCCACGGGTGCCTGTCAGCCGGCTACTTTCCATGGGCCTCTCTCCGCAGAGGAATGCGTCTGGAGCCTGACACGGAGCCGCAGGTTCCCGCTGGGGAGGAGGAGAACTGAAATGGTTAAGGAAAGAGGCTCCCACAGTGTAACAAGGACCCGGTGCGGGGAGAGCATCCAGCATCCCTGGCATCCACACCGACTCTAGTTTCCTTTCAACCACTTCACATTCTTATTCCCTTTTATTCCTTTTAAAAATAGAAATTAAATTAGGTTTCACTAGTTAAGAGAAGACTTTCAAATTAAGCCACATCTCACACTCATTTCTGAAACGATTTTTTAAAGAAATATTAAGTTTAGCATTGAAAAAAAAACCTAACGCGACACAAGAAAGCCACTGTCGCAATGGGAGCCACTCGACTCTCTACCCTCACCTCCACCAGCCCCCATGCCCTGCGATAACAGAACCACGGGAGGATGAGAAGCTTCCTGTCCTGGATAAAACCAAGTTCCTGGAACCTGATCACATCAACCAGAGTAACAGCATCAAGGCAATCAGAATCTGTGCAGCTCAAGGCTAAGCTCAAGCCTCTGTCAACTGTAATAATGACAGCCAGTTATTTCACCAACAAAAGTGAGTTTACTCAGGATTAGTGGAGGAACTGTGATTCGGAATATGCAAACAAGGACAGACCACAGGCAAACCCAGAGAATAAGAAATGGAGACTTGCTTTTATAGGGAAAAGGAGGAGTTGGGAGGGGCTGTGATAACGGAAGAGTCCATTGGAGGAGCTGGGGGGGGGGGGGCAAAGCATGGAGGCTTCCCATTGGCTGAGCTGCTGCAGTCTCTGATTGGCTGGACTGCTGGGGGGGGTGGGGTTGGAGGGAAGTTTTCTTCTTCCTGCTGGATAGTAGGTAGAGGCATTTTCCTGTTCGGGGTAATTGACATGCATGGTGGGGGTGAGAGCACCCCCTACGGGCCTGTCCTGACTCCGAAGGTTAGTGGACTGCTCCTTAATTAATTCTACATTTTCCCCTTTTGCTCAAGATCTTTCCTTGAAAGCATCACTGATCAAGAGTCAGGATCTCCTCACCTAGTGGTTTGCCCCAGTTAACTTAAAAGCAGTAATTAGGGTCAGCATTTGGATCTTCAGAGGCTCTCATTTTAAAGAGGCAGGTTTTCATGCAGGAGGAGAGAGGAAGGTGGTGTTGGGGGCAGGGCCTGAGCACAAGATGGTTTCTAGGGGCAGAGTCTGAGGCAAAGGGAGTGGGAAGACACACAAGACCCTACCTGAGACAAAGAAATTGGGGGCAGGGGGGGACACAAGAAGCACAAGGCTTTGGAAGCCATTTTGTTCTCCTTTTTTTCTTTACTTTCTTTTTTTTTTTTTTTTTTTTTTTTGGTTGTTTGAGCCAATTTAGAAATGGTATCTTGCAAAGAGGCAATTTTACAGTTTCGTGCATGTTTGGAAGCTTCCAGTTACCAGTGAAAACAAATATGCCATTCATTTTGTTTAATTTTAGAACCACAGTCCTCCAATTTAATCTTAAGGAAAACAAGTTTAGGGAGACTGAACGTTCCCCATAATGGCCACTGTAATTCCAGATTACTTTTGGTTTGTTCAGCCCACTTAGCTAAAAATGTGCATGTGGGGGATCCATAGTTTTTTTTTTAATTATTTATTAATTAATTAATTTTTGGCTGCGTTGGGTCTTTGTTGCTGTGTGCGGGCTTTCACTAGTTGCAGGGAGCAGGGGCTACTCTTCATCGTGGTGCACAGGCTTCTCATTGTGGCGGCTTCTCTTGTTGCGGAGCACAGACTCTAGGGCACGCGGGCTTCAGTAGTTGTGGCATGTGAGCTCAGTGGTTGTGGCTTGCTGGCTCTAGAGCGCAGGCTCAGTAGTTGTGACGCATGGGCTTAGTTGCTCCGTGGCATGTGGGATCTTCCTAGACCAGGGCTCGAACCCATGTACCCTGCATTGGCAGGTGAATTCTTAACCACTGTGCCACCAGGGAAGCCCGGATCCATAGTTTTTAAACATGAAACTGGCTGGAGTTCCTGAAGGAGGACTGCCCTCAAAACATTTAGATGACTGGGATCCCATTTCCCTTAGTTCTCCTGGAAACCCAATAAAGTTGCTAGAGTCCTAGCCCAGATTCCAAAAGGAATAAAACGAATTCCTAGATCACAGCTCAATCCCCCAAAAAGAATCTTGTCACTCCATGCTCCAGACAACAACTGAGTACTCACCAAAAATAAAGTCTTGAACTGGAATGGACAAAACTTTCCCCCTGAAACGACAAAGACTTTCCAGATCCCAAATAAAGTTGGAGAGCTCAAAACGCAAAAAGAGCAAAACTTGAAGTCTAAGAAGAGATTCACCAAAACAAAAGCAGGTGGCAATTCATGGAAGTGATGAGCACAAGGGGCTCAGTGTGAGTACCTTGCTCAATTCTGGGGGCCATTGCCTCTCGGGATTTGATGCCTTCAGATCCCACTTCTGACACCCTGTTCCTGCTGGTGAACAGACACAGAATGGTGAGCTTGTCCATACTAATTTCTGGAGTGTGTGAAAGTGAGAAGGATAGAGATGGATTCCTGTGTATGGTACGTGCCTCTCAGGAGACATTTGGAATGAAATTGTTGGTGTAAGCCTAGAAAAATGCATCTGTTCTAGAATTTGTTAAACACTTGCCAAGGGAAAAAAGGGATGTTACCAACTGAAATTGATCAGTTCATCTAATCACAGATCATAAGAACAGTAGTGTTCCTGCTTAGGAGCTTTAGGAAATTATTTTTGTACTTCAAGCAGAAAAACTCTTCACATCAACAGTATGAAATGAGCACATGCAGCTTTGGAAAACTGTATTGTTTAACCTAGGCTGTCTTGTTTACAAATTTCAGAAGTATAAAAATAAAATACTCCAGGGACTTCCCTGGTGGCACTGTGGTTAAGAATCCGCCTGCCAATGAAGGGGACACAGGTTCGATCCCTGGTCTGGGAAGATCCCACATGCCGCAAAGCAACTAAGCCCATGAACCACAACTACTGAGCCTGCGCTCTAGAGCCCATGTGCCACAACTACGGAAGCCCACGCCCCTAGAGCCCATGCTCTGCAACAAGAGAAGCCACTGCAATGAGAAGCCCACGCACCACAACAAAGAGTAGCCCCTGCTCGATGCAACTAGAGGAAGCCTGTTGCACAAGGTTTCCCTTTTCTCCACATCCTCACCAACAATTGTGATCTTTTATCTTTTTCATAAGAGCCATTGTAACAGGTGTGAGGTGGTATCTAATTGTGCTTTTGATTTGCATTTCCATGATAATTAGTGATGTTGAGCATCTTTTCATGTATCTGTTGGTCATTTGGGTGTCTTTGCAAAAATGCCTGTTTAGTCTTTCTGCCCATTTTAAAATGGGTTTTTTTGTTTTGTTATTGAGTGGTATTAATTTTTTTAAATAGATTTTGGATATTAACCCCTTATCTATGTTTTGCAAACATTTCCTCCCAGTCCATAGGTTGCCTTTTCATTTTGTTGATGGTTCCTTTGCTGTGCAGAAACTTTAAGTTTGATATAGTCCCACTTGTTGGTTTTTGTCCTCTGTTGTCTGTGGTTTGGTGCCATACCAAAAAAAAAAAAAAATCATTGCCAAAACCAATGTCAAGGAGCTTCTTCCCTATGTTTTCTACTAAGAATTTTAGGGTTTTGGGTCTTACGTTTACATCTGATGCATCTTGAGTTAACTTTTTTGAGTGGTGTAAGACAGGAGTCCAATATCATGGTCCGCATGTAGTTTTCCAGTTTTCCCAGCACTGTTTGTTGAGGAGACTATCCTTTCCCCACTGGATGTTCCTGGCTCCTTATCAAATATTAGTTGACTGTATAAGCAGGGGTTTAATTCTGGGCTCTCTATTCTGTTCCGTTGGTCTATGTGTCTATTTTTATGCCAGGACCATGTTGTTTTAATTACTATAGCTTTATAGTATAGCTTCAAATCACAGCCAACTCTTTCTAGAAGGGTTTCTACTCAACCAGAGAAGGTCTTTAAGCCTAATTTGTTGAACATGCCTGCCCCCCAAACACACTGGCCATAATAGTTGGCAAAAAAGCAGGGTGAATGGGGGTGTATAAGAACACTCTGAACTGCTGTTCAAGGTTCCTGATTCCTAATGAGTGAAGGCGGGGTCAACACTGTCACAACATTAGGGGGTTCTTTTGGGTTTGTTCTCTAGACAGTTACACACAGAAAAACACCACTGCTCAACATGAACCTTGAATAATTTATAAATTTGGCCTACTTTCTTAAAAGGCCCAGAGAAAAAATTGAGTGACATTTCTTCTGTTTTGGATTTTCTCTGATCTAAGAGTTCAAACTAGTTCCTGCTTTGATAAAGTTGTCTTAGTTTCATTCCTTAGGACAATGGTAGGAACTACAGAACACTGAACCTAAAAGCACTGATGTTCAGATGCACTCCCTCTACCTTTTGATCTAAAGTTATAGATGATCCACGTTTTATGTTAACTGGGTGACTAAAATATGTTATTAAAATTCTTATGTGTTTAAGAGTATTTCAGTTATCACCTTTAGGTCAAACAACCATCAACTGGTTGTCAATTGTGCATGTCAATAGTGAAGAAGACAGAGCAAAAGGAGAAATAGGCTCTTTACAAGTATTAATGTTCAGGTAAACACCCTCCAAGTCCAACCTGGGATAAATGATTGATGCTTCCTACTACCTGCACGGGGTTCACTATTTACTATTTTTGTGGGAGTATCACAGAAACAGCACAGTGAGAACACTTTGCACATGTGGCAGGTCATACTTTACTCCTGTGTATTCAGATGTTTGTGGAATATCTATGTGTTAATGGAAGGTATTTACTATGATGGAGGGGAAGCAATCTTACTGCACACGGTCCTTCAACCCTAACCTCCCGTCACCTACTCTTGCTGCAGGCATCTGTCTATACACATGGCTAAGTTTCAATATGTATATTTTCCCACTATGGAAAATTTGAATCGGTCTGTCTTGTTTAGATTGCATAGGTCATTATGTCTGACATTCTTGTAATTACCGTGTGATCAATAAGAAATAATGCTTTTAAACATACACACACACACAGAGGTGTGACACATCCCGCATTTCAGTGGATGTTCATGTTATTTATAGGGTCCTTATAACAAGTACTTTTTAAAGAGAGGATTCAGGGAAGATGGCAGAGTAGGAAGCACCTGTGAGGTGAGACTCCATCTCCCACCTGGACAATAAATGCAGGGGCAGAATCTTCCCCGTAACCATCTGGGTACTCTGGAGTCTGTTGAAGGCTTGAAATATCCAGGAAAAGCCTTGGATGGTAAATTGTGGTTAATCTTGGTCAATTTTAGTTTTTAACACAGTAGCAGCTACCTACACTGGACCCCCCATGCTCATGGAAGACAGCTGTGCATGTGTTTCTGGAGCAGCCTACACACAGCTTGGGGAAACCAGGGTGGGGAAAAAAGACCCTGTGCAGATATTGGGGATCTGTGCTCTGATCACTGATTGCTGTTTCTGATCACAGAGGTGCAGATGAACAGGCTGGTGGCCCTTGTTGCACCTCCCCCATTGTTGCAAGACCCTCCCCCTCCAGCTGAAGTGACTTCCAGGGGCTTTAAAAGGCTGGCAGCCTTCATCCCTGTTCACTTTTTTCTTTTTCCTCTTTTGGGAGCCAGACATTCAAAAACAAATGCAGATATGGGGAAATCAGAAAGTGACCATGCATGCCCAGGGAAAGGATCAGAAATGATCTGAGAAGACCTTAAGTTTATACCTTAGGCTTATCCTCAGCACAGAGACAGCCTATAACGATAAACAACAACAATAACACAAAGTAGCAAACCCAAGGGAAGGGGGATAATCTGATTTCCAGAGTTATCTCATTATTAGATTCAAATGTCCAGTGTTAAATGTTCAACAACAACAACAAATCACAAGGCACACAGAGAAACAGGAAAGTATTGCTTATTCAAAGGAAAAAATAAATCAACATAAACTACCAATGAAAAGACCTGATGGTAGATCTTCTAGATGAAGACTTTAAAACAACCACCTTAAAGATCCTCAAAGAACTGAAAGAAGCTGTGGAGAAAGTCAAGACAGCAATGTACAAATAAAATAGAAATATGAATAAAGAGATAGAAAACCTAAAAAAGAAACCAAAAAGATATTCTGGAGCTGAAAAATACAATAACTAAAATAAAAATTCAACACATGGATTCAAAGGCAGATTTGAGCTGGCAGAAGAAAGAATCAGTGAACTTGAAGATAAGACAATGGAAATTAGTGAGTATGTGGGACAGAAAGAAAAAGATTGAAGAAAAGTGAACAGAGCCTAAGGGACATGTGGGACACCATCAAGCAGAGCAACATTCACACTGTGGGAGTCCCAGGAGGAGACGAGAGAGAAAAAAGGTCAGGGAGAATATCTGAAGAAATCATCGCTGAACACGTCCCAAATTTGATGAAAGACATGAATATAAATATCCAAGAAGCTCAACAAAATCCACGTAAGATGAACTCAAAGAAACCCACACCGAGACACACTGTAATCAAACTTTCAAAAGACAAAGACAGAGAATCTTGGAAGCAACAAGTGAGAAGCAAATCATCATACACAATCCTGAATGAGATTATCGACAGATTTCTTATCAGAAATTTTAGACGCCAGAAAACATTCTCTAACATAAATCAGAGAATTTTTGTTTTCTTAGGTCAGTCTCCCAAGGCAATAGAAATAAAAGCAAAAATAACAAATGGGACCTAATCAAACCTAGAAGCATTTGCACAGCAAAGGAAACCATAAACAAACTGAAAAGGCAACCTACAGAATGGGAGAAAATATTTGCAAAGGATGCAACCAATAAGGGCTTAATTTCCAAAATATACAAACAGCTCATACAACTCAATAACAAAAAGCCAAACAACCCAATCAAAAAATGGGCGTAAGACCTAAATAGACATTTCTCCAAAAAAGATATACAGATGGCCAAGAGGCACATGAAATGATGCTCAACACTGCTAATTATCAGAGAAATGCAAATCAAAACTACCATGAGGTATCACCTCACACCTCACAGTCAGAATGGCCATCCTCAAAAAGTCTACAACTAATAAATTGCTGGAGAGGGTGTGGAGAAAAGGGAACCCTTCTCCACTGTTTGTGGGAAAGTAAATTGGTTCAGTCACTATGGAAAACAGTATGGAAGTTCCTTAAAAGCTAAAAGTAGAGTTGCCATATGATCCAGCAATCCCACTCCTGGGCATGTATCCAGAGAAAACTATAACTTGAAAAAAATACATGGACCCCAGTGTTCATAGCAGCACTATTTACAGTAGCCAAGATACGGAAACAACCTAAATGTCCATCTACAGATGAATGGATAAAGAAGATGTGGTGTATATATACACAATGGACTACTACTCAGTGATAAAAAAAAGAATGAAATAATGCCATTTGCAGCAACATGATTGGACTCAGATTATCATACTAAGTGAAGTAAGTTGGAAAGAGAAAGACAAACGCCATATGATATCACTTATATGTGGAATCTAAAATATGACACAAGTGAACTTATTTAGGAAACAGAAACAGACTCACAGATATAGAAAACAAACTTATGGTTACCAAATAGGAAAGGCAGTGAGGGAGGGATAAATTAGGAGTTTAGGATTAGCAGATACAAACTACTATATATAAAGTAGGTAAACAACAAGGACCTACTGTATAGCATAGGGAACTATATTCAATATCCTGTAATAAACTATAATGAAAATGAATATGAAAAGGAGTATGTATATACGTATAACTGACTCACTTTGCTGTACACCAGAAACTAACACAACATTGTAAATCAACTATACTTCAATTTAAAAAAGGTAAATGTGGAGAAATAAACATTTGTGTGTAAAGTGGAAAAAAAAAAAAAAAGAAATTAGAGGCCAGAAAGCAGTGGGCTGACATGTTAAAAGTGATAAAGGAAAAAAAAAAAAAAAAAGCCAACCAAGAACACTATACCTGCCAAAACTCCTTCAAAAGTGAGGGAGAAATAAGACCTTCCCAGATGAACAAGCTGTGGAAGGTCATGACCACTAGAAATGCTCAAGGGAGTCATGCAAGTGAAATGAAAGGACACTAGACAAAAAACATATGGAGAAATAAAGATCTCAGGAAAGGTAAATACATGGGCAATTATAAAAGCTAGTGTTATTGAAACAATGGCCTGTTTTTGCACTTTTTGTTTTCTATATTATTTAACACACGAATACATTTAAAAAATTATTAGTTTAAAGGCTAGTATTATTGTAATTTTGATTTATAATTCCAAATCTTGTTTTCTACATAATTTAAGAGAATGATGCATTTAAAAGAATGTTTAGTTTATGTTTTGTGCACACAATGTGCAAAGATGTCATTTTGTGACATCAACAACCAAAAGGGGTGGATATGGAGCTGTAAAGGAGCAGAGGTCTTGTTGTCCTTGAAGTTAACCTGGTAGAAATTCAAATTAGAGTGTTATAGCTTTAGGGTATTAAATGTAACCCCCATGGGAACCACAAATAAAACAGCTATAGAATATATACAAAAGGAAATGAGAAAGGAATTTAAACATTTCACTACAAAAAAATCAACTAAACACAAAAAAAGACAGTAATGCAGGAAATGAGGAGGGAAAGCTATAAGAAAACAAATAGCACAATGACAGATGTAAGTCCCTCCCTATCAGTAATTACTTTATATGTAAATGGATTAATTTTTCTAATAAAAAGACAGATTGACAGAATGGATAAAAACACATGCTCCAACTATACACTGTCTGCAAGAGACTTGCTATAAATCCAAAGACTCAAATAGATTGAAATTGAAAGGATAGAAAAGATATTCCTTGCAAACAGTAACCAAAAGAGAGCTGGGATGGCTATATTAATATCAGAAAAAAATAGACTTCAAATCAAAAAAGGACATTAAATATTAATAAAAGGATCAATACAGCAAGAACTTATAACAAAAATAAACATTTACACACCTAATGACAGAACATCAAAATATATGAGGCAAAAACTGGACAACTACATGTAAAAGAATGAAATTAGAACACTACCTAACACCATACACAAAAATAAACTCAAAATGGATTAAGGACCTAAATGTAAGGCTGGACACTATAAAATTCTCAGAGGTAAACATAGGAAAAACACTCTTTGACATAAACCACAGCAAGATCTTTTTTGACCCACCTCCTAGAGTAATGAAAATAAAAACAAAAATAAACAAATGTGACCTAATTAAACAAAAAGCTTTTGCACAACAAAGGAAACCATAAACAAGACAAAAAGACAACCCTCAGAATGGGAGAAAATATTTGCAAATGAAGCAACTGACAAAGGATTAAATCTCCAAAATATATAAACAGCTCATGGAGCTCAATATCAAAAAAACAAACAACCCAATTAAAAAATGGGAGGAAGACCTAAATAAGCATTTCACCAAAGAAGACATACAGATGGTCAAGAGGCACATGAAAAGATGCTCAACAGCACTAATTATTAGAGAAATGCTAATCAAAACTATAATAAGGCGTCACCTCACACCAGAGTGGCCGTCATCAAAAAATCTACAAACAATAAATGCTGGAGAGGGTGTGGAGAGAAGGGAACCCTTTTGCACAGTTGGTGGGAATGTAAACTGATACAGCCACTGTAGAGAACAGTATGGAGGTTCCTTACAAAACTAAAAATAGAGCTACCATATGGCCCAGCAATCCCACTACTGGGCATATACCTTGAGAAAACCATAATTCAAAATTACACATGTACCCCAATGTTCATTGCAGCACTATTTACAATAGCCAGGACATGGAAACAACCTAAATGTCCAACAACAGATGAATGGATAAAGAAGATGTGGTATGTATATACAATGGAATATTACTCAGCCATAAAAAGGAATGAAATTGGGTCATTTGTAGAGATGTGGATGGGACTAAAGTCTGTCATACAGAGTGAAGTAAGCCAGAAAGAGAAAAACAAGTATCATATATTAATGCATATATGTGGCATCTAGAAAAATGGTACAGATGAACTTATTTGCAGGGCAGGAATAGAGATGTAGAGAATGGGCATGTGGACACGGGGGGAAGGGGAGGCTGGGACAAACTGGGAGATTAGGATTGACATATATACACTACCATGCGTAAAATAGATAGCTAGCAAGAACATGCTATAAAGCACAGGAAGCTCAGCTCGGTGCTCTGTGACAACCTAGATGCGTGGGATGGGGGGTGAGAGGGAGGTCCGAGAGGGAGGGGATATAGGTATACATTTAGCTGATTCACTTCTTTGTACAGCAGAAACGAACACAACATTGTAAAGCAACTATACTCCAATAAAAAATATATATGAGGCAAAAACTGACAACATTGATGGGAGAAATAGAGAGTTCTAAAATAATAGTTGCAGAACCCCACTCATAATATTGGCCAGAACAACCAGACAGAAGACACATAAGGAAATAGAGGACATAAGCGACCAACCAGATCTAACAGATGTGCACAGAACACTCCACCCAATGACAACAACATATACATCCTTCTCAAGTGCACATGAGGCACTTCCCAGGATAGATCATATGTTAAGCCACAAATTAAGTCTCAATAGATTTAAAAAGCTAGATACCATAAAAAAGTATCTCCTCCAACCACAACAGGATGATGTTAGAAATCAATAACACAAGGAAAATTGGAATATTCCTAAATTTGTGGAAATTAAAGAACCAGTGGATCAAAGAACAAATCAAACGGGAAATTAGAAAATAATTCGAAATGAATAAAAAAGAAAACACAACTTACCAAAAGTAATAGACTCATCAACAGTGGTGTTTAGGGGAAATGTACAGCTATAAACACATTAAAAAACAAGAAAAATCTCAAATCCGCACACTAACTTAAGGAACTAGAGAAAGAAGAACAAACTAGACCAAAGCTAGCAGAAGGGAAGAAAAAAATAAAGATTAGGGCTTCCCTGGTAGCACAGTGGTTAAGAACCCGCCTGCCAGTGCAGGGGACACAGGTTCGAGCCCTGGTCCGGGAAGATACCACATGCCGTGGAGCAACTAAGCCCGTGCACCACAACTACTGAGCCTGCGCTCTAGAACCCGCGAGCCACAACTGCTGAAGCCCGCACGCCTAGAGGCTGTGCTCCGCAATAAGAGAAGCCACCGCAATGAGAAGCCTGCGCACCGCAACGAAGAGTAGCCCCCACTCGCCGCAACTAGAGAAAGGCCGCGCCCAGCAACAAAGACCCAACACAGCCAACAATAAATAAATAAATAAATTCATATATAAAAAAAGATTAGAGCAGAAATAAATGAAATAAGGAATAGGAAAACAATAGAGAAAATCAGTAAAGCCAAAAGTTGGTGATTTGGAAACATCAACATAATTAATCTTATCTAGATGGACAAAGAAAAATAGAGAGACAGCTCAAATTACTAAAATCAGAAATGAAAGTGGAAACATTAAAACTAATGCTACAGAAATAAAAAGGATTATAAGAGAGCACTATGAACAACTGTACACCAACAAAGTTGATAATTTAGGTGAAATGGACAAATTCCTGGAAATACAATACCTACCAGGACTGGATCATGAAGAAATAGAAAATAAGAATAGAAATATGACTAGTAAGGAGGTTGAATCAGTTATAACAACAATAATAAACCTCTCAACAAAGAAACTGGACCCGATGGCTTCACTGGTGAATTCTACCAAACATTTAAAGAGGAACTAACAGCAATCCTTCTCAAACTTTTCAAAAAATTTTAAGAGGGGGGAACACTTCCTAACACATTCTTTGAGGCCAGCATTACCCTAAACCAAAGCTGCACAAAGATACTACAAGGAAACTACAGACCAGTATCCTTTATGCACTCACTGGGCACACACCAGGCTCACAAGGGCACACAGGGAGTATTGGCTCCCTGCCCCTTCCCAGTCTGTGCCCCCGAGGGCTGCCCTCCTCCCGACCCTTCACCCCATAAATCAGCTTCCTCAAGCTTCATGGAAGTGGACTTGCACAGACCTGACCTTGCGTGTTGGCACGATAATGTGGATAGACTTCCTCCCACGCTCGTCCCCTCCTTTCTTTTCTTTTTTCAGCTTGTGGGATCTTAGTACCCCAACCAGGCATTGAACCCGGGCCCCCTGCGGTGTCTTAGCCACTGGACCCCCAGGGAAGTCCCAACTCGCTCCCTCTTCTTGAGACGGCACTGGTCTGGCCTCGGGGGGCGCTGCCCGCAGCACCCAAGCGCTTCCCAGGGGCCCCACCTCCAATTACCTCCAGATACAGGAGGTAGGATGTCAACATAAGAGTTTGGGGACGCAAACACTCAGCCCAGAGTTTTGCATGTCACAGAAGCGCGTAAACCTTCAGTTCATCTGCGGCATTCATTCTCGGAATCCACGTATTTGAAGATAAAACTGCATTTGAATTACTCGGTCCTTTCTGAATAACCTTCATTAGTATAAGAACGTTATTTGCTCTGTGTCCCTTGCCGTAAAGGCGACTCATGCCCCAGCCCCAGCTTCTGGAACCGCGCTGGTCACGTGGCCGTGTGGATGGCTGGCCGGCCTTGTGGCTGGTGCTCTGGCCGGTCAGCTCCGTGGGAATGGCCACCCCTTCATCTCTGAGGGCCCCGGGGCTGCACAACCCCATTCTTTGAGGCAACCAAGTTACTGCCTCTTTTAAACGCTTTTCACTTACCGTCTGTTTTGCGAGCGCCCTGGACTTGAGGGACGTTCTTACCCCTTTCGCTTTAGCAGAGTGCGTGGCGCTCATGTAACACAGACGTCGGGGCTGGGGGGCTGGGGGGGGCCTCCTCTGTTCTTGCCCCAGGACCAGGCGTCGCTGTGCTGCCCTCGGATGCAGCTTCCCCGGCAGATCTTCCCTCTGGGACGCCGGCGGTGCCCGGCGCCCGGGGGGCCCACAGCACACAGCCCACAGCGTCCCGCCCGTGGCGCCCCTGACTCGGGGGCACAGCCATGCTTTTGGAAGTTGGTTCTGGAAGGTTTAGCCTCAACAAAAGTAGAATCAAAGTGGAAAGTCTGTGTCACAGGCGGAGGCTGGGTGACGGGGACCGTTGTCTGCGGGCGAGCCTGGCTCACCTTGCGGGGTTGCACTGGGGTCAGAGTGAGGAGGGTGCCTGATCTTGGCGGGGTTAAGGTCAAGTTGAAAGGCCGCACTTTCCCACTAACCCAGATGCTATGAGCCAGCAAGACCCGGCATCTGGGCCCTGGATACAGAGACGAGTGGGTTCCCGGCCGCCACTGCGCCCTGTCCCCACCTCCCGCCGGGTCCCCGCGTGGCCCTGGCATCAAGTGACCCGAGGGCCCAGCCACGCGGAGTCGCTCGGGCATCGGGGATCACAGGTCAGGGAACCGTCTCGTGGGAGGCGGCTTGTCTCTGGCCCGTCTGTGTTCACCAGACGCTCTGGAGCCTGTGGGAACCCGTGGGCACGTGTGGCTGAAGAGCTTTTCATAAGACGTGTATCTTTCTGTGTTTTACACCTCTTATTAAAATCTATGTGTTTGTACACTTACCTTTGTCGACGTGGGAGCAGCGTTCGCACGCCCAGTTTTCTCTCTGACGCTTCCTTGCGGGCCGTGCAAAGCCTCTGCCCCCTCTGTGTTCTGGAAGCACATCTGGGACAAACATCCCGAGCAGTGTTTTCGGCGGATGCCCGCCCGCTGTGGGGGGGCGGGGCTGGGGGGCGGGTCCTCCTGCTCAGGTGAGTCCCACCTTCGCATCCTGGAAACGCCTCGGGCTGCTGGGCCGAGGGCTGCACCCAGGGTCCCTCCTGCCTGCGGGGGGCTGCCTGCGGGTCCCCTCACTCTGCAGCTCCTGAGGGCACGGTCGGCAGGGCCCGGCACAGGACCGGGCACGGGGCGGGGGCTCTGGGGGCGGGGCAGGCTGGGGCCTGACCAAGCCGCAAAGCAAGACGCGCTCGAGCTCCAGAGCAGGGGGGTAAAAAGGACCCTAGTCCTGAGTAATGGGAGTTAATTCAAGCCCCCTGTGAAAGGGAGAGACAGGACAGAGGGAGAGACACAGAGAGAGACAGAGAGAGAGATGGAAAGAGGCTGCGAGAGACACAGAGAGAGGTGGAGACGGGGCGTGGAGGCTGGGCATCGCTTGGGGGAGACCAGGGGCTCCCGGAAGGCGGGCTTCCCTCCCAGACCCCACCAGTCACGTGCCCGGCGCGTCCTCCACCATCTGGATGCCCCTCCCCCCGAGTCAGCGCCGCCCACAGCAGGGCTGAGTCCCGCGGGGCTGCCCCCTCCAGCGCCACCTGTACGTGGGCCCCCGCTACCACGTGGGACTTCTTCCTGGCAGTGACAAATTCGGTGGTTCCCACCGTTCCTCTGGTTCACCGATTCACTAACCGATTCACAGATCTCAGGAAAATGTATTTACCTGCTAATGATAAAGGACGCAGCTCAGGACCAGTGGAAGAGCCCAGTATGGGGCGGGGGTTGCCGGGGAGGGGTGGAGGGGCTTCCTTCCACTCTCTCTCGGCCGTGACCCTCCCAGCGTCCCCTCGCGTTCACCAACCTGGTGCTCTCCCGTCTCACCATTCAAGAGCTCTGACCCTGTCTCCAGCCCCGTCCCCTCCCCGGAGGTCCGGGGGTGGGGGGCTGAGGGTTCCCACCCTGGTCACTTGGCTTTTCTAGTGACCGACCCCTGTCCTGACGCTATCACAGGCCCCAGTGGCGTCGCCTCATTGGCATAAACTCAGCTGTGCTCGGAAGGAGCTGGTTACGAGTCACAGAAGACACTCATCACCCAAGAAATCCCGGGGGTTTGAGGAGCAAAGGCCAAATCTGTTTTTGTTATTACATAGCGCCCACCAGCTGCCAGGTCCTCTCCATTCAAACTTCCAGCATCTTAGGATCCGAACTCATCAGCTGTGCTGGGGGCGGAGGGTGGGTCATGCGTGAGTACCAAGACCCCCTTCCCGGTGGATCAGGGGGATCTAGAGAAGAGAGGCTGGCGGCTCCCGGACAGGTCAGTGGGAGGACGTCCCGGCGGGGCTGTGCAGATGAGGGTGGGAGGCTGTTTGTTACAGGATGGGGGCTGCCCTGTCCGGCCCCGGGGCCCTTCTTTCATCTCAGCCGCCCACAGGACAGCCAGGGCGTCAGTAACCCCCCAGGGCTCAGGGACGCTGCCCAGGCCACTGTCCAATGAGAACTGACCTCCGGTGATTTTGATCTGCATTTTGATCTCGCAGGACGCGGCTGACACCTGCCAATTCTGTTTAAAATACCGATCGTGAAATAAAACACGTGCCCCACACAGGATGATAAGACTTTACACACAGTTAGCTGGCTTATTGGTAAGAAAATAACATTTTTTGGTTTTCCCCTGAAATCATTTAGTAAAACAACCTATAATTAGTTTCTATGATCAGCCGTAGAGATTGAATCCACCCAGACTACATGACTGTCATTTCACAACACCCGCCGATAAACTCTCTTACAATGCTGGGCCCTCCCTGGTCCTGAGTGGGGCTCAAACGTGTGCTCAGTGTTCAAGAGCGCTCCCGTCAGGGCCCAGCGTTGTAAGCGTTCCTTCAGAAAGGTGCTATGAGCCTGAAAATAAGAAGGCTGGGACACAGGACAGAGTTAAAACCTAGCTGGTGTGTGTCGCTGGTAGAGGTGCAGCCCTGCAGGGACTCAAGACCTGAGGAAGCTACAGGGAGAGGGGCCGGCCGCCTGGGTCCAGGTGTCCCTGTGACTCTCGCTAAAGCAATCAGGCACCCGTGTGCACGTGCGTGTGTGCACGTTTGTGTGTGTGTACGGCCCCTCCTCCCCAATGTGAGGCCCCCCCTGAAAGGACGCAGTTGGTGTCTTGGGAGATCTGCCTGGAGACACTCCTACCCCCATGGTTTAATTTTGGAAATGGGTGCTGGGAAGGAGAAAACAGTAACCGGGGCGGAGAGTAGATCGTCTGTGGCATGAGGCCGCCCAGGCAGCGTAAGGAGTTTTCTTCTTACTTGGGGTCACGTTAGTGAAATGGACCCACCCTGTTCCTAACTTAGCAAGTTGAGTAAGGCAAAAAAAAAAAAACAAAAATAAACCGAGCCCAGAAGATAATCAACAACCGAGCCCAGAAGATAATCCAGGCACTCACAGGAGAGGTGCTAAAAAGGCCTACCCAGCAGGCCGCAAAGGAGACAGCAGGGCACTGCAGAGCAGAAACAGGACGAGTGACTTTCTTGATCACATTGCACCCAAACTAGGAGAAAAAAGTGTTTCCGCCCAGAAATGGCAAAGCCTCTCTCTGGAGCCAAAGAGAAGCTAGGTACAGAGCACAGAATTTCTAGAGAACAGTAAAAATAGAAGAGTGCAGTAAAATTCACAGCTTTAAAAAGTTACATTAAAATCAAAACCACAATGAGATATCACAGCACACCTGTCAGAATGGCTGTTATGAAAAAGAACACAGACATTGGTGAGGATGTGGAGAAAAGGGAACCCTTGTGCACTGTTGGTGGGAATGTAAATTGGTGCAGCCACTGTGGAAAACAGTATGGAGGGTCCTTAAGAAACTAAAAATAGAACTACCATAGGACCCAGCAATCCCACTCCTGAGTATATATCTGAAAAAAACAAACACACTTAAGTCGAAAAGATGTGTGCACCCCAATGTCCACAGCAGCATTATTCACAATAGCCAAGGCATGGAAGCAACCTAAGTGTCGATCAACAGATGAAGAGATAAAGAAGATGTGGTATATATACACAATGGAATATTACTCAGCCATAAAAAAGAATGAAATTTTGCCGTTTGCAGCAACATGGATGGACTTGGAGGGCATTATGCTGATAAGTCAGACAGAGAAAGACAAATACTATGATATCACTTATATGTGGGATCTACAAAATAGAATAAGCAAATATATATAACAAAACAGAAACAGACACACAGATATGGAGAACAAACTAGCTGTTACCAGTGGGGAGAGGGAAGGGGGAGGGGCAAGATAGGGGTGGGGGAAAAAAGGGTTATTATGGGATTATATGAAATCATGTGTGGGGAAATTGTGAAAATTGTGAAGTACTATAGAATTTAAAGAATCTTTCATTCAATAAAAAAGTTGCATTAATTACAGAAGAAAGAAATAATGACCTACATACTCTGTTACAGAGATAACAGTAAAAGGAAGCAGAAAGAAGAAATAATAAAGATAAAAATTAAAAATTAAAAGGTTAGAAAATTTTACAATGGTAGAAGAAATATATAAATGCAGAATATGGTTGTTCAAAAAATAAAATAGATAATCCCACTAGCTGATCAATTTTTTCTTAAAAAGCAAGATGACAGAAGTAAGGAAAGTAACAAATTACAACTGCTAATTGCAATTTACAATTACAAGGGAAACCGCTAAGAAATAAAAGGAGTTGCAGGACCATAAAAGAGAAGAAGCTTCCGGAAATGAGCAGAGCCCTGCCTTGTACCCGGTCGGTCCATTAGATGGGCTCACACGACACGTGGACTTTCTCACCCAGCTTCTCCCATTAAACAAGCCAGTGAGGTCCACCCCGTTTATCAGTCAGCACGTCATTCTTTTCCACTGCGAGTGGGCGGCTCGTGCCGATGCCCTGGTTTGTCCGTCCGTCCTGGCGGGGCGGGTGTTTGGGCCGTTTCCAGTTGGACATCCCTGCCGAGCACTGCTGTGGCCCAGCCCTCTGTTCTCTGGGAATGTGTCTGGGATGGAACTGCTGGGTGATGGCTGGGGTTGTGGGGGGGGGGGGGCGGTTAACTTTATCTGAAACTGCTAAACTGCTTTCCAAAGCGGCTGTCCTGACGTCCACTCCCACCAGCCGGAGACAGTTCCCATTCCCAACATCCTGCCTTTTCAATTTTAGCTGTTTTAGTGCATGTGGTTTCAATTTACATTTCACCTGACTAGTGATATTGAGCATCTGTCCATGTGATGATTGGTTATTCATATAGGTACTTCTGTGAATTGTCTGCTTATATGGTTTGCTTCTGTTTAAATTGTGCTGTTCGGCTTTTCCTCGTTGATTTCACGAGTTCTTTTGAGCTCTTCCTATATTCTGGATACAAGTCTTTTCCCAGATACATGTTTTGTGATATTTTCCTCCCAATCTGCTTAGCTTTTTATTTACTGAATTTGCCTTTCGGTGAGCAGATAATGTTAATTTTAATGAAGTCTAATGTATCCATTTTTTTCTAGTATGGGGCGTGGTTTTTGTTTCTTATCTAGAAACCTTTGACTACCTGGGAGATAAAACTCTCTCCCTCTGGAAGTTCGATAACTTTAGTTTTGACATCAAGGCCTATGTTCCACCTTGAATTAATTTGCAAACTGTGAGGTGGCAGCCAGGGCTCATTTCCATACAGATCCCAGTGGGTCCTGCACTGTGTTTAAAATGTTTCCCTTTCCCCATTGAATTGCGTTGGCAGCTTATGTAATATCAATTGATTTGCTTTTGCGTTGGTCTATTTCTGGACTCTTGATTGAGTTCCCTGCAGCAAACCACGCTGTCCTGATTTCTGTAGCTTTATAATAAATAAGTCCTGAAAGCACAGAGTGTAGGCCCTCCGACTTTCCTCCTTTTTTCTTTAAGATTGACTTGGCTATTTTAGATCCTTTTCTTTTCCATTTAAATTTTAGAGTCAGTTTGTCAATTTCTAAAAAAAAAAAATGGTCCTGTCGGGGGTTTGATTTAGATGGCATTGAATTTATAGATCAGTTTGGGGGATAATTGACATCTTAACAATACCGAGTCTTCTAAACCATGAATATGATATAGCTTTCCCAATTTTCAGGTCTTCTTTAATTTCTCTCCGAAGTTTTGCGGGTGCTATAGACTCAGTGTTCGTGTCCTGGGCTGGCAGTGGGGGCGGGGTTGGGGGGGAGGGGCCGGGTCCCACATCCGTCTCCAGAAATCTCCTGACCTGCCACTCCTGCCTCAGGTCAGTCCGCCTCAGGGCCACAGAACATCACCCCTGCCCCTGCGCGTGGCCTGCTGGTGTCTCGCTGCCCCGGGGCGGGTGGCCTTGCTGTGCCCAGCCCAGGTGGAGACTCAGAGTCTCTCGGGCACACTCCATCCCAGAGGCCTGCTTTCCTAGACAGTCACTCCCTTAATCTGCTTCCAGAACAAGACGGACACAAGTGCTCACAGAACCCCTCGCGATCCGTAACTACTGTTAACGCCCTTCTCATTCCAAATAGTTATTGTTCGCGTTTTTCATTAAGACAAACAAACAAACAGAAATGGACAGACTTGCCAGAAGCTTGTGTATTTTTTTTAAAGACCAAACTCTATTTTAATCGGCTAAATTATATGAATCTACTGCTTTTATAGATCAAAAACTGAAAAATATTAATAATTTCTTTGGGAGTTCAACCTAACATCACTTTTACTTAAAAAAAATACTTGGGCTTCCCTGGTGGCGCAGTGGTTGAGAATCTGCCTGCCAATGCAGGGGACACGGGATCAAGCCCTGGTCTGGGAAGATCCCACATGCCGCGGAGCAACTAGGCCCGTGAGCCACAATTGCTGAGCCTGAGTGTCTGAAGCCTGTGCTCCGCAACAGGAGAGGCCGCGATAGTGAGAGGCCCGCGCACCGCGATGAAGAGTGGCCCCCGCTTGCTGCAATTAGAGAAAGCCCTCGCACAGAAACGAAGACCCAACACAGCCATAAATAAATAAATAAATAATTTTTAAAAATACTTATTTTTTTTTTTTAGAGCAGCTTTAGGTTCACAGCAAAATTGAGAGGAAGGAAGAGGCTCTTCCATCTACGCCCTGTCTTCCCCGCCGTCAACACCCCGCACCAGGGGGTACGTTTGTTACAACTCACGAGCCTCCGCTGACACGTCCTCACCACCCCAAGGTTATACTGCGGTTCAGTCTCGGTGCTGTACGTTCTGTGGGTCTGGATGAATGTATGAGGACGTGTGTCCTCCATTATAGCGTCAACACAGAGTAGTTTCGCTGCCCTAACAATCCTCTGTGTTCCACCTGTTCATCCCTTCCTACCCTCCAACCACTGATCTTTTTCTGTCTCCATAGTTTTTCCTTTTCCAGAATGTCATATAGTTGGAATCACACAATCTGCAGCCTTTGCACATCGGCCTCTTTCACTCAGTGATATGCATTTAAGGTTCTTCCATGTCTTTTCATGGCTTGATAGCTCATTTCTTTTTAGGGCTGAGTAATATTCCATTGTCTGGAGGTACACAGTTTATTTATCCATTCACTTTCTGAAGGACACCTTGGTTGCTTCCAAGCTCTGGAAATTATGAATAAAGCTGCTCTAAGTCTCTGCACGCAGGACATAAGTTTCAAACTCCTTTGCACGATTACCAAGGAGCATGATTGCTGGGTTGTGTGGTGAGAGCATGTTTAGTTTTGTGAGAAGCCACCAACCTGTCTTCCGGCGTGGCTGCAGCATTCTGCGTTCCCAGCGGCAGCGATGCGAGTTCCCGCTGCTTCGCATCCTCGCCAGCACGTGGCGCTGTCAGCGTTGTGGATTCCGGCCGTTCTGACAGGTGTGGAGTGGGATCTTGTGTTACTTTGCATTTCTCTGATGACCTATGATGTAGAGCATCTTTTCATGTGCTTATTTGCCGTCCGTATGTCTTCTTCAGTGAGGTGTCTGTTAAGGTCTTTGGCCCATTGTTTAATTGGGTTGTTTCTTATCGTTGAGTTTTAAGAGTTCTTTCTGTGTTTTGGATAACAGTCCTTTATCAGTTGTGTGATTTGCAAATATTTCCTCCCAGTCTGTAGCTTGTCTTTTCATCCTCTTGACAGTGTCTTTCAAAGAAATGAAATGTTTAATTTTCAAAAAAGCAATCTGATTAAAAATGCGCAGAGGAACTGAACGGACATTTTTCTAAAGAAGATATACAGATGGTCAACAGTTACATGAAAAGGTGCTCAACATCACTGATCATCAGGGAAATGCAAATCAAAACCGCAATGAGGGACTTCCCTGGCGGTCCAGTGGTTAAGACTCTGCACTTCCACTGTAGGGGACACGGATTCAATCCCTGGTCGGGGAACTAAGATCCCACGTACTGCACAGCACGGCACCCCCCCCGCCAAAAAAGGGATTGGTGAGGATATGGAGAAATTGGAATCCTTGTACCCCATTGGTGTGAATGTAAATTAGTGCAGCCACTATGGAGAACAGTATGGAGGTTCCTCAAAAAATTAAAAATAGAACTATCATATGATCCAGCAATTCTACCTCTGGGTATTTATCTGAAGAAAATGAAAACACTAATTTGAAAAGACACATGGACCCTTATGTTCACTGCAGCATTATTTATAATAGCCGAGACATGGAAACAACCTAAATGCCCATCAATAGATAAACGGGAAAAGAACATGTGGTGTGTACACACACACATACACACACACACACACTGGAATATTATTCAGCCATGAAAAATGAAACCCTTCCATTTGGAGCAACATGGATGGACTTTGAGGGCATTATGCTAAAGGGAAATAAGTCAGACAGGGAAAGACAAGTGCTGTGTGATCTCACTTATGTGTGGAATCTAAAACACTGAACTCTTAGAAACAGAACAGATTGGTGGTTGCCAGAGGTTGGGGGGAGGAGTTGGGGGAAACAGGTGAAAATGGTCAAAAGAAAAAAAAGTGTGATTTTAATGAAGTCCAACCATCGATTCTTTCTTTCATGGCTGGTGCCTTTAGTTTTACTTTTTCACTTTCCAGTTACTCTATTGGATATTATCTATAGTAACTATTCCTTCCTACTTTACCAGTAACGGCTGAACCTGTAGGCGTCGATACCCTTTGCCCCACGGACACGCTTTCCGGCTCTTTCCGCAGCTGTGCCCCACGCGTTCACAGAGAAACGTGGACAAGAGCGCCGACTGCGGGGTCGCCGGTCACCCTGCCACTCGCGTGAAGGGGGTGCCCAAATTGGGGGTGGTGTTCAGAACCTGCAGAGAAATATGGTAGAGATGCAGGTGCTGGCGCAAAAAACTATCCAAAATATATTAGCAGGTGGGAGGAAGGTGCTTGTCATTGTGCCCAGTGTGTGCAGTGGGCTGAACGGGTCCCCAGAAGGACTCGTTCAGCCCGGACCCCCTACACCTGTGGAGACGCGGCCCTGCTTGGAAATAAGGTGGAAGCGAGTGGCCGGAGCCCGGGAGGCCGGGCTGCAGGGACCCCGGGCTTGGGGGTGCCAGACGTGACACACCCTTCATGACGTGGGGGCTCAGAGGAGAGAATAACCACGGCGGTGGCCGCTGGGAGGACATGGGACCAGGCGAGGGACGGCGCAGAGACCCAGCCTGCCGGAAGGCGTCCACAGCGAGTGGGGCGAAGGGCAGGGCGGCGGGTGGCCCGGGGTCCCCGGAGGCAGGCGGAGGGGCGGCCCTTCCCTCGCGAGGGGACCTGGGCTTCTCCCACCCTCAGCAGAAGCAGATGGGCCAGGGGCGCGGGTCCCCGGAGACATCTGGCAGGGACGACACGCCGGGAAGCCTCGTCCCCCGCAGGACGCGGGAGCCGGGCCCAGGCCTCGCGGCCACTCCCCTCCAAAAGGCTGTCCCTCCGCCCGCCATCCGTGTCCTTCGCAGACGCCAGCGGCCCTGGAAAGCGGGGGTCGCGGGAGGTCACGCGGAGGTGGCGGGGCTCCTGGAACGATGCCACTTCCCCGGGGCCAGGACGGACCTGACACGAGCGCCTCTGTCACACTGTCAATGCTCCCGGACACGACCTCCCCGCCGGCTGCTTCTCATATGACTCAGCTCCAGGACATGCCAAGTCCAAGAAGGATGTTGCCCGAAGCTGCAGTTCTTGCGAAAAACGCCCGGAGGGAAATAAAAGGGAAGACTTTCCCTTGCAGTCAGGACAAAGTCGCAGACTCAGCGACACCTCCCGGGAGATGAAGAAAGTCAGAAAACGGGGCCAAATCTCTGAGCCGCAGCCAGTCCTGGCTGTGCTGAGGGCCGGGGCGGGGCTCAGCTCGGGGCCAGGGGCCTGGCTGCAGACGTCCCCGATGTCCCCGTCCCCCGTCGGAGGCCTGCAATGCAGACGGCTGACCAGGTCATCTTCTGTGGCCGAGCCCAGGCGGGCAGTTCTGACCGTCCTGCGGGGCCGCCGGACCCTTTACACGGGATCATTTTATTCTAGGTGCCTGGGCCGCTGAGGGGTGGGCAGGGCTGCTGCCCTTGGCCTGGCCTGGCTCAGGGGTCCCGTCGGTGACTGGGTGGGCCAGTGTCCGAGGACGTGCTGCCTCCAGAGCCTGGAGGCCACCCCTGTCTCAGGGCGGGGAGTATGAGGGGCACGTTACTCCTTCTCTCTGAAGGGGACTCCCCCGCTTGCCCCGGGCCCCGGGGACCTCTCTGACGCGGTAGCCCTGGTCTCCGTGAGTTTGTCTCTGCTCTGAAGCTCGTGTTTCTTACCAAGGCTCCCAATCCCTACCCTCACTTCCTCGTCCTAAATCACCTGCTGTGAGTTGGACTGTGTCCTCCCCAAACTCGCATGTTGGGGTCCTAACACCAAGTACCTCGTAACGACCTGATTTGGAAACAGAGCCTTTGCTGACGAGCAAGTTAAGTCGCGGTCATCAGGGCGGGCCCTCATCGACTACAGCTGGTGTCCTTATAAAGGGGACATTTGGACACAGCCCTGCACGTGTGAAGACAAAGGCAGGGACGGGGTGATGTGTCTACAAGCCAAGGAGTCCCAAGGAGGGCCGGCAACCCCGGAATCCGGGAGGCCTGGAGCAGCTCCTTGCTTGCAGCCCCCAGAGGAAACCAATCCCGCTGATGCCTGGCTCGCAGGCTTCTGGCCCCCAGAGCCGGGGTTTAAGCCCCCCAGTTTGTGGTATTTTGCTGGCAGCCCTAGAAAGCTAGCGCATCATCCGCAGAGGGCCAGCCTGAGGTTCCGGGGGGAGGGCAACAGCGTGCGCCCCGCCCCGGGCAAGACTCCCCCCGAACGGCAACTCTGTCCTCCTGGAGAGGCTCCAGGGCTGCACAGCGTCGTGTCCGCAGCAAACACACCCCAGCGGTGGGCGCGGCGCCGTTCAGTGACGCCTGTGGTAGTTTCACTGCCGCCCGCAGGACCCGCCGGCTCCATCAGGGGAACTTGAGGCATGGGCCGTGGCCTCCTGGGTCAGCACAACGGCGGGGACAGATCCCGATCTGAGCGGCTAGCACTCAAATCCCTCTTAGATGCTTGGAATGGCAGTGCATTTTGATACGCTGTAAAAATGAATACACATTCGGCATGTGGTTCACAAGTATGGATTCGCTACATTAAAATGTTTCCAATTCTGTAGATACTATAGAAAAAGCTACTTAAACCCACAATAATGTATCTTCAGGAAGTCAAAATGGGGGTTTAACTGTTGTGTAATAATTCCCTATGATATGAATTATAATAAAGATGAGATTCCAGCGTGGGCAGCAGACCCATTAGTGAAAATCGCTTCTTGCCCACAGAGGGTCTAAGAAGGCGGGGGTTTGGGTGAAGCCACAGATCCCGTTCGCGCCGCCGTCTCCACTACTTGGTGGCTCTAAAGCCCGGGACGCTCCGTCCTTGCGGTCCTTCACGGCGCCAGGGGGAAAAAGCCCAATTTCACAGTTGACCACAAAGGCGGATCTGCTCAGCGGCAGCTCCGTCTTACGCTTGGAGGCTTGCACGTTACTTGCTTATCACAAAACTTTTCTCCAATAAAAACATATGCTCTGTTTTCTTAATTTGGTACATCGTCTCACCGTCACCACGGATGCCAGGAATGTCATTTGCCACAGTTGTCGGCCAGCACCAGCATTTGGTCACCTCGTGGCACAGATCTTAGCCTGGACCTCACAGAAACGTGCGTCTTGGAATACAGAGGAAAATACCTGGAACTGCCAGTTAACGACGGTGTCATCAGCATGTTTCAATGTGTAAATAATTGTAATGAAACATCTTTGCAGACAAGTGCCTTCGGTCCTGGGATAATTCACAGGGGGTCATCTGGCCCCCAGCAGGGGCGCCCCCAGTGGGGAGACCCGCCGGGGAGCAGCGCCTGCCTCCCAGTGGAAGGGTGAGTCAGGGCTGTCTGAGCAAACTCGGTTTCCGTGTTCACCGGCTGGGGCTCCGCGTGTGCCGTCTCGAGGGCGGACCGAATTCTGCACGAGCTGAGCCCTGCGGTTCTGAAAGATCAGCTTCTACTTTTTTGGCTCAAAAGAGACGGTGGATTTGAAAGTGAAATTCTTTTGTTTGAATTTCTGGCCTTGTTTCTGTAATGCAATAAACGAGGGATCCTGGATGTTCCTGCAGCAGTAACGTAACTGTTTACCCGCCGAATTCATGGTGATGTGCCTTTAGCCACAGGACGGCCTGGAAAAGGCTGGGCGTGCACAGACCATTGCTCACGGCACAGGCGTCCTCGCGCTGGTGGCCAAACTGCCCACAGAGCAGGCTGTTTCTCCCTCGGCGTCGTATCCCAATTCCCTCCCCGCCACCCTGGTGGTTCCTGCGGTGGGCGGGCCCGGCGGGGGGTGGTGCAGAGGGGGCAGCAGGGGTGACAGTGGGCTCCTCCACCCACCCAGGTGAGGGGGTCCTGGGGAAAGTGGGGAGGCCTGGGCTGTGGCTCCTGTTCTCTGCACCCACTGGTGTGGCGACGGGGGCTCCAGACCCATTGAGACACCCGGGGGTGGTAGGAAGGGACCCCAACTCGTATCCCACGTCCCCAAGAAGAGGCTCTGCCTGGGACCTGGGCTCTGGCCACAGACAGTGACCCTGGGCCTGGCCTTGACATCTCTCCTCTCAGGGCGTCAGAAACTGAAGAATGATGCTCTGTTTGCGGGCCATTTGTAGTACAGCCAGAACGTGAAAATCGACTGTATTTCTTATATTTGAGCAACGGGTACTGGGACCAAAAACTTTAAAACGCCATCACAGTAGACGTGCAGGACCTCAACACTGAGAGCTCAAAACTTCCGGAGATTAATCACGACGTGGGCCGGGGGCTGCTGGAATTGGTGGGTTTGGTTTGGGTTTTAGTATTCACACTAAACACAACATAACACAACAAGAATTTATGGAGGAAGTTGCCTTTAATCCCTCCCCAACCTTCATGCTTGTCATCCTTTGTTTCCCCATTTTATTACACTATAAACCCAACAGAACATTGTTATTACCTGTGCTCTAAGCTGTCAGAGAAAAAAGTCTTTCTTGATAGAGATAATCTCTCGCCACCTGTAGAGAAAGATGTTATGACTATATATTCACCACATGTTTGGCCTTTCAGTCTCTCGTCCCTTCATACGAGTCCAGACTTCCAAGTACTGAGTTTCTTTCACTGAAGAGCTCCTTGTGGCATTTCTTGTGCTGCAGGTCAGCTGGGAATGAACACTTAGCTGAGTGTCCTTATTCAGCTGAAATTTCCCATCTGTTGATGCATACTATACTATCCACCTTTTCTTTTCTTTCTTTCTTTCTTTTTTTTGGCCGCGCTACGCAGCATGCAGGATCTTAGTTCCCCAACCAGGGATCGAACCCATTCTCCCTGCAGTGGAATCATGGAATCCTAACCACTGAACCACCAGGGAATTCCCTACCCACCTTTTCTACTACATTGTCTGACACATTCATCATAGTTTCTTGGATATGACACCAAAGGCACAGGCAACAAAAGAAAAAACAGTCAAATTGGACTTCATCAAAATTTTAAAAATTTGTGCATCAAAAGACACTATCAACAGAGTAAAAAGGCAACCCACAATGGGAGAAAATATTTGCAAACCATATACCCAATAAAGGATTAATATCCAGAATATACAGAGACCTCCTAAAACTCAACCACAGAAAAAAAACAACCCAATTCAAGAATGAGCAAAACTTGAATAGACATTTCTCTGAAGAAGATGTAAGAATAGCTAATACATCACTAATTATTAGAGAAACACAAAGCAAAACCACCATGAGATACCACCTCACCCCCATTAGGATGACTACTATCAAAAAACCTTGTTGACAGGGATGTGGGGAAATTAGAACCCTGTGCACTATTGGTGGGAATGTAAATTGGTGCAGCTACTATGGAAAACACTATGGAGGTTCCTCAAAAAATTAAAAATGGGGCTACCATATGATCCAGCAATCCCACCTCTCGGTATATTCTTAAATGAGTTGAAAGCAGGATCTCAAAGAGCTACTTGCGCACTTGTACTCACAGCACCATGTCCACAACAGCTAAAGCATGAGCAACCCAAGTGTCCCTTGACAAATGAATGGATAAGCAAAATGTGGTCCATCCGCGCAATGGCATACGATTCAGCCTTAACCAGGAAGGAGATTCTGACACCTGCTACGCCATGGATGAACCCTGAGGACATTATGCTGAGTGAACTAAGCCAGTCACAAAAGACAGATACTGCACGATTCCACTTATATGAGGTCCCAAGAGCCGTCAGAATCATGGAGACAGAAAGTAGAAGGGTGGGCGCCAGGGGCTGGGGGAGAGGGATAGGGAGCGAGTGTTTAATGGGACCGAGTTTCACTTTTACTGGACGAAAGCTTTCTGGAGATGGATGGTGGTCAAGGTAGCACAACTTTGTGAATGTATTTACTACCGCTTACCACTGAACTGTGCATTTAAAATGATGAAGATGGTAAAGTTTATGTTACGTGTATTTTCCGGTAAAGAAGGGCAGTCTCCCTCTTTGGTCAGGCCCTGTGCGGAGGGTGATCTAGTCTAATCCGCAGCTGAGCTGACTCTGAGTTCTCTCGTAACTTGAATCAGACTCAGTTCACAGCAGCTTTCAATATTTTGGAAGTGAGGACGTGGGTTGGCAGAAGGACCTGGGGTCTGAGCCCTGCTGAGCTTTTCCAGGTCCAGGCTTTACGCCTGGTGCCAGCTTTCCTGTCCGTGGGATGTCCCTCTCTGCCCTGCGTCCCGTCCCCAACTCCGGGAGCTGCCGCCTGCGCTCAGCAAAGATCACAGTCACCAGGCCACGAGCAGTGGTAAGCTCTCACCAAAGTCCCACCAGTGTCGTCCTCCCTGGGGGGCGGCGTGTCCCTCCTCTCGCCTCTGTGGGAGAGAAAGCAGCAGTGCTCTCTTTTCTCCAGGGAAGGCCCATTATTTTCTGGAATTTGGTTTATCCCTCCCATCCTTAGCGCTCTGACGAAGTGGAAAAAAACAAACAAAACAAGGATGATGTCACGGCAAACCCAGTGACCTCTCAGTGACAGGCTGAGCGATGGTGCCCGTCCGCGGCAGCAGGAGCCCCGCCCCCCCGGCCCCACCGAAGGTCAATGTGAATGCCAAGGAGACGCACAGGGTGAAGGGCTCGGACCCGGGATTCCCTCCACTGGGAGCTGTGATGCCGGAGCCCTGCCCCGTCCGACACATTTAGAAAGAATAATATTCTGCTTGGTTCTTTCAGAGAGTTTGGTTTTAATAATTTTTAATACAATAAAAAAGAATAGGTTTATCATCATCTGCAGTTGGGTGCCCCTTTTGCTTTCTAAGGATAATTATTCATTCTGGATTTTCCACATTTCACACTGTAACTCCTTGATTTCTTTTTTTTTTTAAAATTAATTTAATTAATTAATTTATTTATTTTTGGCTGTGTTGGGTCTTTGTCTCTGCGCGAGGGCTTTCTCTAGTTGCGGCAAGCGGGGGCCACTCTTCATCGCGGTGCGCGGGCCTCTCACTATCGCGGCCTCTCTTGTTGTGGAGCACAGGCTCCAGACGCACAGGCTCAGTAATTGTGGTTCACGGGCCTAGTTGCTCCGCGGCATGTGGGATCTTCCCAGACCAGGGCTCGAACCCGTGTCCCCTGCATTGGCAGGCAGACTCTCAACCACTGCGCCACCAGGGAAGCCCAACTCCTTGATTTCTGATGACACTTTCATGCTAAATCGCCAATGCCCTCTGACACAGGTTTGTTTTATTTTATTCACTTAAGCTCACAGGAAGAATTTTACTGAGAAAATCCCTTTAGAGCACTAATAGTAGTTTTAAATTCCTTTGTAGAAAATATAATGTAACAAAGTAGGAAAGAGTTGAGTTGACGAACTAAGTCTCCCAGGACTCCCTCTCCCGCGGAGGTGTAAGCCCTCCTATACTCGTGGTTAATTTCCGCAAATAAAGCCCTTTTCCTAAGGGGAGGGCGACACTGTGTCCAGCGTGGTTTGCACATCAGAAGCAGCGCTGTGCTTGGTGTCCAGCTCAGGCCGCACCCACCCCTGCCCCTTCCCCCTCTCTGGACCCTACAAGCTGCAGGGACGGCTGAGAGGCAGGCGGTGGAGGAGGAGTGCAGGGGTGGCCATGTAACCGGAACCAGGAAGAAAGGATGCAGGGGCGCGGTTGCCGGGCATCAGGGTGTCCGCCGCATGGCAGCGCACATAGGCACCAGGGTGCAGCACGAGCAGGGAGAGGAGGGGACGGAGGCCAGGGCAGAACTGCCCTCAAGAAACCTAGGGCTCAGTTTGGTAATGGCTTCTGAGATATGACACCAAAAGCACAAGCAGCAAAATTTAAGAATATGAAGGTTGCACTTCATCAAAATTAAAAATTTTTGTGCATCAAAGGACACCATCAAGAAAGCGAGAAGAAGGACGTCCCTGCTGGTCCAGTGGCTAAGACTCTGCGCTTCCACTGCAGGGGGCGCAGGTTCCATCCCTGCTCGGGGAACTAAGATCCCGCGTGCCTCTCAGCGTGGCCAAAAAAAGAAAGAAAGAAAGTGAGAAAACAACCAATAGGATGGGAGAAGATATCTGCAAATCATGTATCGGATAAGGATCTAGTATCTAGAATACAAAAGAACTCTTGCAACTCTACAACAAAAAGACAGACGACCCTATTTAAAAATGGACAAAGGGCTTCCCTGGTGGCGCAGTGGTTGAGAATCTGCCTGCCAATGCAGGGGACACGGGTTCGAGCCCTGGTCTGGGAAGATCCCACATGCCGCGGAGCAACTAGGCCCGTGAACCACAATTACTGAGCCTGCGCGTCTGGAGCCTGTGCTCCACAACAAGAGAGGCCGCGATGGTGAGAGGCCCGCGCACCGCGATGAAGAGTGGCCCCCGCTTGCCACAACTAGAGAAAGCCCTCGCACAGAAACGAAGACTCAACACAGCCATAAGTAAGTAAATAAATAAATAAATAAATAAATAAAGTAGCTAAAAAAAAAAAAATGGACAAAGCACTTGAACAGACATTTCCCCACAGAACACACGAATGGCGATAAGCTCGTGGAAGGATGCTCAGCTTTGCTAGGGCAGGGGCTCAGGACGTGCCGCTCCGTGCTGTGCTGCTTTGGCATATTGGTTATTTTGTGTTAAAGGCGCTTGAAAAACAGCAGGTGCAGGAAGGGTGCTCTGACCTCCCCTTTTCCTCCTGACAGCAGAGGTGAGACTCGACGTGGAGGACATTCTCCTGCACCAAGAAGAAACACTTGTCACCAGAGGCGGGTTGCCAGGCGAGGACCCTGCGGGCAGACCTCGTTAAATCTCTCGTATTTTCCTTCCATCCCCCCAGATATTCCCCCTTCTGTCCCACAATTGCCACTCTTTGTTCAACCTACTTTATAAACACCTGGTCCTCACCACGTCTCGGGGCGTCCTTGTCCTGTGAGGACTCCCACGTACACATAAAATTTTATTAAATAAAATGTGTCTGCTTTTCTCCCGCTGAAGAAGGAGAAGGGGATAAAGGAGAAGTCTTACCTCCCACCTCAGTCACTAGGAAAACGCAAATCAAAACCACAGTGAGATGCCACTTCAAACAAGAAAATAATCCCCAAACAGAAAATAGCAAGTGTTAGTGAGGGTGTGGAGAAGCGGGGACCCTCCCACTTTGCAAGTAGGGATGAAAACGGTGACACTGCTGTGGACACCATGCTGGTGGCTCCTGGGAAAGTGACACCCGGGACCCAGAGTCCCACTCCTAGGGAGAAACCCCGGAGAACTTACAGCAGGCGTTCAGACGAACGCTTCCTGGAGAACGTGCTTCA
The DNA here is from genome assembly GCF_965194825.1 of Balaenoptera physalus. NCBI lineage: Eukaryota > Metazoa > Chordata > Mammalia > Artiodactyla > Balaenopteridae > Balaenoptera > Balaenoptera physalus. Next base: position 150,306,633 of record NC_138884.1, read on the forward strand.
GCTTGGTCCCGGTGAGCCGTGTTGTAGCAGATGAGACCTGGAGGGTTGCCGGGCCGGACGGTGGGGTAACCAGACCTCCCGGCCCCTTCTCGGCAAGTCGGAACCTGGTGCACAAAATGACAATTCAACACGTCAAGACGCTTTGCTGTTGCTGCCAAGATGGTCACAGTCATAACTCATTTGTTCTGGAAAATAAATGGAAGCCACAGGCATGCAGGCCCTGCGCCTCCAGCACAGAGACCCCTCGGCGGAGCGCGAGCCCTCAGGCCGAGCAGCGCCATGCTCCTTCTCCACGTGGACGCCAGGCCTGGGGCTCTGCTCCAGCTGCGCTCCGAGGGCGCCACAGGCTCCTGGGCACCTTCGAGCCCAGGCATGGAGGCTCCGGGCCAAGTGGACGGGTCAGCTGCTGCCACCACCCTCCATCTCCAAACCCGCTCTGAGGGCCGGACACCCCCAGCTGCTGTGCCCGAGTCCCGGCCGCGCTGACGCGGAGGCCCTGGGGCTCCAGGGGTCCCACAGCTCTGCTCAGGGGCGGGAAGGTGGAGGGGCGCTGAGGGCCAGGGCAGCCGGGCCCTCGGTGTGTGAGCCTCTGACTTTGCTCTCGGCACTGCCGAGACCCCGTCCTTCCAGCAGCGGGACAAGTAGGGGTGCAGAGGCAGCAGTGGGACCCCACGGCAGGGCGGTGGAAGAGGTCAGTGATCCCCCCGAAGGCAGACACACACCACAGTCAAGATGTCTCGTCTCCCAGACTGATCTCCTGGTTTAACACATTCCTACAGAAATCTCAGAAAGTTTTATTTTATAGACACTGACAAGATTATTCTAAAGTTTATATGGAAATGCAGGCGCTGGCTTTGAGTGTTGGTGGGTCTGCAGTTCAGACCCAGTTGGGACCCAACCAGCTGGAGGCTGTGAGCACGCGTGCAGGCGGAGCGACCACGACCCCTGGTGTCCCAATCACCAGGGACACTTGCGTCACCTTCCAACACGATTTGCTCAAAATTCCTATACATGGTGAAGCACCTCTGCCCCCCTTCTAGGCCCCCTCCCAGGGTGGGGTGCACAGGGGTGCCAGGCCTTCGTGCCGTGAAATCGCCCCTGGTGCGAAAGCTTCCAGGAAGCCCTGCATCTTGAGGAAGAAGCTCTCCAGCTCTCGGACCTCGGCCTCCTTCCGACCCCAACGCTCGGCCTGTTCTTGTAATGCCTCCCTCTCCCCTTCCAGGCGGGAGAACCTGTCCTGGACCTGGAGGAGCTCAGCCAAGGACCCCTCTGCGCTCAGGGCCCGGGGCGCCCCCTGGGACATGCTCGCAGGCTCCCTCATCTCCAGCCACGTCCAGGGACGCCTGTTCTTCTGGCGAGTTCTTTAAATGGTGTCCTTCTGTGACAAGTGAAATAGATTTTTCCTCCTTTGGTTTTCTTCAGACATTCCGAGCAATTCCTTCAGTTCAGACACTTTCTTGGATAGATTTTTATTAATTTCCCTCTTTCTGTGAAAAACTGTCTTCATAAAGTTAAGCTTTCTGTCAAATTCCTCCAAAGCTTTATCCACGAGTTTCCTGCCTGTGGACAGCAATCCTGTCCTTGTCCTGTTCTAAGCCCTCCCCAGAAGACGAAGACTCCCCAGGTGATATACCACCAGAACAGTGGCTTGAATCTGGTTCCAGGCCAGGGGCCCATCAGCACCTCGGCACAGTGACCCTTCCGGGGAACCACGCCATGCACGGCTCCAAGCGCCACCACCTCTGGGAGACCACGGCCGCGCCGGGCTTTTATAACAGCCCCGCGCGTCACAATGCCTCCCTGTGACGTCCCGCCGCGCCCCCGGCCAATCGCCAGGCGTCTCTCACGGTATCCTTCGTGACCTCCGGCCCAGACGCCATCCCTCATCCGGGAGCAGGCTGATCGCAGAGCCAGTAAGTGGCGGGTATTCCTTCCGCGGTGCGGGTCCGCCCGCCCCGCCCCTCGAGTAAGCTCCGCCCAGGGGTTTCCATGGTGACAGTAAGCCTGCCTGGATCCTGACGCTGCAACTGCTCGCTTTTGTTCCTCAGCTTCTGCCGTCTGATCGCTGGTTCAGAAGACAGGCCCTCAGAGAAAGGGAGATGGAGTACGGGGCGGATGGGCTGCAGGTGGCGTGGGGCAAGGACAGGGGAGGCGAGACTCTAAGAAGAAGAAGGGCCTTCATACCGCAGGGTCCAGGACAACAGAGGGAGTGGGCCACCCATGTGGTAAGGTGGATGTATCCTTCCTAGGTAGCACCCCATCACTCCTGTGCAGTTGTTACCAAACACAAGTCCATGTGCCTGATGCACAGTGAGGCCAGACAACACCAAAACGTCAGAGTTTGGAACAGAGAGAGGTTCATTGCAGGGCCATGCAAGGAGACGGGTGGCTCATGCCTTAAAAACCCCAAACTCCCCGAAAGCTTTCAGTAAAGCCCTTTTATGGGAAAGAGGAGGGAGAGGCGTGGTTAGTTGCTACAAACTTCTTGGTGTCAGAGCCTTTGTTCTTGAGGTCAGGTCATGGTCAGGTCACAATGTTCCTGTAAACCTCCACCAAATAAATGTTATTCTCTCTTCTGACAGGAAAGGGCAAGGTCCCAAGGCACAACTGTCACCCTCTGAGGTCCAGGTCCGGGCTAAGAGGAGGGGGTCCCTGCGGGGGGCCAGTTACCCTGCTTGGGGGTGTTCATCCAGCACCCAGTCTGCGTCCTCCCGCCAGTGCCCAGGCCCAGCTAAAGAGGCAGATCTCAGCTGGTGGTGCCCTCAGGGCCAGGTTCCCAGACCCTGCCCAGCCGTCATCACTGAGGGAGCCAGGCACCAAGGACCCACCTGGTCCTCAGGCTCCTCAGGCCACCTAAGCAGTGGGGGCCAGGTCCCATGGACTGCCACACTTGCAGACTGCCACTGCCATTAGGTCACAGAGGTGGGGACAGGGGAGAGGTTCACTACTGCCTCAGGGCCTGGGCCTGGCCAGTGGGCAGCCTTGGTGAGGGTTCTGGAGTCCTGCAGGACACAGCCCCCCAGCCTGTTTCCTGGGCACCCCCAGCTCACCCGCTGGCCCGAGGCTGGGTGAGCTGGAGGGCCCTGGGGAGAAGGCCGGGATCCACCTCTTATCTCACTCTCCACCTGACGACCACCACTCCCCCGACCGTTAGCCTAATGGGACCCTTAACTGCCTAGTGGTCTCGCTCTAACTGTCGGGTATTAGCGGTCTCGTATAATAGTTGCCTCATAACGGTTGCCTAGTACACAGTTGTTTGTCCCTTCTCTGTCATTGTGTTCATCATTGAAGACTTAGCCCCACTTGCTGCTGGTACCACTATACCCCTGTCTTTTTTTTTAAATTAATTTATTTATTTTTGGCTGCATTGGGTCTTCGTTGCTGCACGTGGGCTTTCTCTAGTTGTGGCGAACGGGGGCTACTCTTTGTTGCTGTGCACAGGTTTCTCATTACGGTGGCTTCTCTTGTTGCAGAGCACGGGCTCTAGGCACGTGGGCTCAGTAGTTGTGGCACACAGGCTTGGTTGCTCCGTGGCGCCTGGGGTCTTCCTGCACCAGGGCTCAAACCCATGTCTCCTGCATTGGCAGGTGGATTCTTAGCCACTGCACCACCAGGGAAGTCCTACACCCCTGTCTTTATTTTTGGTAACTTCTACATCCACAAGGACCATCTGTTCTATACCTGGACTTCTGGTCCTTGACCTCCTTGCCTCCTGTTGTGAACATTGTTGGTATTTTCCCTAGCAGCCATTTCTTCTGTGCCAAATACAATAAATACTAATAAATAAAATGTAAGTTGTTCTGGTCTCCTGATGCAATGGGCTCACAGAAAGTAGGCCCATTCCCAGGGAATGAATCATGACTGGAGGAAACCAATCATGCTCCTCCCCTTCCTCTTTGCTAGGATTGGTTGGGGGTGGGGAGGGCATTTGACACAGTTCTGGCCACTAGGGCCCAAGAGGGTGCCTGTTTAGGAGGCAGGTGGTGTTTGGGAAAGTCTTATTTCTTTAACTAAAGAAAGGCAGGTGGTAGACACCAGTCATCACATTTTGCCTTTGACCTGGTAGGGTGAATGTGTGATGTTAGGAGCTGTAGTAGTCAAAGTGAGACCATGAGGAAAGAGGTGAAGAGAATCCCAGAGGAGCTGATGCAAAGGCCTGCCCTTGGGACCAGATGAATTAATCAACCCTGGAGCTTCCTGACTCTGGACTCCTCGTTGGTGAGATCATAACCACCTGCACTGAAGCTAAAAATTCTGTTATATGAAATTGAAGGCACTCTAGCTGAGCCATCTCATTCCCAGAATTATCTAAATATCTTATCAAATATTTCTTGTGCTGATTCCACTTTCTAATCAGCAAAATCTGATGTGGGCCGAGATGACTGAGGGCACGTGGAGAGGATGAAGTGGCAAGGAAGAGGTTCCCGAGTGGACAAGCCATAGGCAGAGCCCAAGGGTAGGCAGACCCAGGGGACCATGAGGGGCCTGAGGTCTACCCCAGTTGGCTTGCCCACAGCTAGCCAGTGGGTGGGGGAGACAGCAGGGGTCGGTAGGTGGCCTCAAATGCTGCTGGCGTGGGTGCACCCTAGGAGACAGACTGGCGAGGGTCACTGGGCAGCGCTGGAGGGGCTGGGTACAAGCCCTGGGATTCAGCTGGGACCAGCCAAAGGCAGAAGAGGGGCAGCCTCAAGGGCCAAGCATTCAGGGCATAGGTGAGGCTCTCCTCGGTATTAAGCCCTTTCCAAGTCTGCCCTGTAAATACTCCTGCTGATATTTCACACCCCAATGCAGGTAGCCCTCCTCCCTGTCCTCCCAATGCTGTGCCTTCTGAGTACGTCAATCCGGTCCTGTGTAGACCCCACTTCGGGCCTTGTGGGGTCAACTCACCACATTCTGTTCATTACTGCCACCCCCTGGCTGTGTGGGGAGAGGCAGGGGTCATAACCTCCATTTTCCATCAACAATTTCACCCAGCCCCCCTGGGGAAGAGTTTGTGAGGTGCTCCATTTCCCATCAACCCACTTTAACCTTCCAACCAACCAAAAGAAGCCCTTGTCAAATACCCATATTCTCTCAACCCTCTTTATCCTCCCAACAAACATTGAAGAGGAGATGTCCCTGGCGGTCCAGTGGTTAGGACTCCGCGCTTCCACTGCAGGGGGCGCGGGTTCCATCCCTGGTCGGGGAACTAAGATCCCGCATGCTGTGCGTAGCGTAGAGCAGCCAAAAACAAACAAACAAACAACAACAAAAACCCTCGAAGAGGCATGTCATAATCTCCACTTTCCATCCACATGTCATCTTCCCAACCTCCCAGACAGCGAGTTATAATTCCATCATCCCATCCATCTAGTTTAACCTGCCAACCTCACACAGGGCAGGTATACCACAATCTCAGTTACCCATCAACCTATTTCTTCCACCCAAGCACTCACAGAAAATACACGTAATAATCTCAACTTTCCATCAACCATTTCCTCCTCCCGTTCCCCCATGGGAAGCCATGGTAATCATCTCATTTTCCATCAATCCGCTTTACTCTCCCAATTATCTGTGGGAAAGAGATTGTCATAATCTCCATTTCTCATCAACTGATTTCACCCTCCCAATCACCCATGAAGAAGGCATATCATAATCTCAGTTTAAATCAACACTATCCCACCTCTCAAAATCCCTGAGGAAGGCAGAGCATGGTCTCCAGTTTACATCAATTTGCTTCATTTCCAGCTGCCCATGCGGAAGGTGCTATCCAGTCTACATTTGCCAAGTGAGGAAAAGCAGGCTCAGAGAAGATGAACTCCTGGCCATGGGAGCCCTGCTGGTGAGTAGCGGCTCAAGGACCAAACCTGGCATTGAGCCCTGGGATCCATGTTCCACAGCCTCGTGATGACAGCAGTTCTCCGTGTGGCTCAAGGAAATGGACATCTGGGGACTTCGCTGGTGGTCCAGTGGTTAAGAATCGGTCTTGCAATGCAGGGGATGCCGGTTCGATCCCTGGTCGGGGAACCAAGATCCCACATGCTGTGGGGCAACTAAATCCATGAGCCACAACTAGAGAGCCCACGTGCCACAACTACAGAGCCCACGTGCTCTGGAGCCCATGTACCACAACTAGAGAGAAGCCCGCGCACTGCAACGAAAGATCCTGCATGCCACAACTAAGACCCAATGCAGCCAATAAATAAGTAAATAAATAAAGTTGAAAAAAAAAAAGAAAACAGACTTCAATGTGCTGTCAAAAATATCTAATGATAATCTGGACAAGAAAGTGGAAGTTTATCTGAGGAAAACCTAGGAGTTGGGAGCAGAAATCGGAAGTAACAGTTTAAAGACCTCATGGCCAAGTGGGGAACATACAGAGGAGAGTGCTTTCCAAGGGTTTCATTTGATGTGGGCTCTGGTGTGAGAGGCTCGTGGACCCTGGCTCATCTATTGAAGGTGGGACCCGGGGTTGGCTACGTCCCCATCATCCCTGGACCCTTAAGTCCACCCAAGGCAGATACCCTCTCCTAAGCCCCACTGCTCAATGGTGGCCACACCCCTCCAGGGTCTTTCCTTGGAGATTTTGGCATCATCAGCGCTCCCTGTATTTAAGTATCCTTTTTGGTGACCTTGGTACCATTGGTACTCACTACTGCACAGAAGGCTCAGATATTATCTCGCTTAACAATCTAAGCTTGAAATGGGAAAGTGAGGATTTAAGCGGCCTGGGGAAGCTTCTTCAACACTTCCAGCAGGTTTTTATGTGCTGGAGACATCGTCTCTCCTGAGTCTGTGGATTCACTTCTTTGCCTGACGTCGGGGAACCCAGGGCTGTCTGCTCCCTGTTCAGACCGGTAACCATGGCCACAGCCATTCGCACGCACTGCTTCCCCACACTTCTTGTTGGAGGGTGAGCAGCGATTTTTGCTCAGTGAGAAAGGGCTTCCCCGACCCCCTTATCCTCCACCAGCACAACCTCAGTGGCACCCAGAGGTCCTGGAGGCCCCCTCCACCCTCTTCTATTTCAGCCAAATCCTGATCTGCCATCCACCAGGCTCCAGAAGTTGGCTCTCCACTGGGCAGTGCCACTGTGTCCTCAACCCTGTGCTTCTCAGCCCGTCTGGGCCCCCGCTCTGAAAGGACTGTATCAGGAAACAGGATGGGCCATTTTCTGTGAAGCGCCAACTCCAAGGAAGACCAGGAAGCCAACAGAAACTGCAGAGGGAGACCACTATAAGGAGGCAAAGCCCAGAATCGTATGAGTCAGCCAAGAGGGTGGGGGCAGCTCAGAGGGTGTCTGTGCCAGGGGTGGGCGAAGGTTGGAGCCTGGAGCAGGAAGGGCCTGCGGAAGGTCAGGGTCACTGACCAAGAGCCAGGTCAGCTGATCTCTGTGTGCCTTCCCCCAGCTGAGACCAGCAGTGAGGGATCTCCCTTCAAGGGGCCAGAAGGAGCCAGGGTTGGAGGGATGGTCAGAACGCAGCGGCTGGGGACCCTTGGGGTCGTGGGGGCACCCGTGCCACAAGGGCCAGTTATCTGGGTGCTACCTGGCATCCCACTTGACCCGCGCGCCCCAGACGCTGTGCAGGAGGAGTTACGTCTGCAAGGTAAGAGCAGCTTGGCACGGTGAAGAATCCGTTACCTATGGAAATTATCTTCTTTTAAGCTGCGCTGATTGGAAAATGTAGCTGAGGGACAGAGTAGTTACCTGGACAATCGCACGGAGAAATTTTTCTAGGACGTGGGGATAAAGAGGTGGAAGGTAAGAAAGACAAACCGAAGTGGCGCCAGCATCCACGCCCCAGGCACGCTGCTGGGGGCTGGGCGGCACGGAGGGTCAGGACCCAAAGGAGCGGGATCCTCTGAGCTTCTCACACCTGGATCATCAGGCTGGAAGGGCCCGCTGACTGTGCCGGACAAAGCGCAACAGAGCAAAGGGAACGGGAGCAGGCCCTCACCCCACGTGGTGCCGTGAGCCCGCCTCCACGAGCTTCGTCAGCTCCTGCAAGGCTCCGCCGCTCCCTTCATCAAGGGCGCTCCTCGGAGGGACGTTCCTGCACCACCTGATCGCCTGCTGGAACCTCTCCCTCCTGTTCTTTAGCCGTTGTCACCACCTGGCATTATAGGGGCTATTGGTTTGGCCCACTGTCTGTTCCCCATGGCCTGGCAGTTCCACGAGCAGGGCTTTGTCTTCCTTGTTTGCAGCTGTGTGCCCAGCACCGGGAGCCGTCCCAGCACACGGTAGATGCCCAGTAAATGCTTTTAAATGAATGAACTGAGGTTACATATTCCATCAAAAAAGCCACTAGACATCAAAGTTGCATTGCCCACAAATGAACAGGAATCTCATTGACAGCAGACTTCTCCTTAGCTACCTTAGATAGTAGCCACTTAGCTACCATCTATCCTTAGATACTGAACAGTATCTCCAGGAGCTGAGGAAAAGAACATGCAGCTAGAATTCTATACCCAGCCAAATGACCATTCAGGAGTGACTGGGAGGTGACTTATTTCCTGACATAAGGATTCTAAAAGTTTATGCTCATGATTTCTGAAAGAACTGCTAAAGCAAGAAGAAAACCAAATCTGGGATACAAGGAGAGATGGTGAGCAAAGAAATTACTGAAGTTTACATTTGCGTTTAAGGGTACAATGGTGAGCTGGAGGGTTTTAAAAATAAGTTTTTAAACAATTATCTATGCTTTTAATAATAATGAGTTTGACTTTAATAACGATAATAACTGTAGATGACACAGAAGGGGCACGTGAGCAGAGGTCATGTGGGCAACCTCCCTTTAGCACAGAAGGCGCCCACAAGGCGTGGACCGCACTGAACATCCTGTAGTGCTGAGGCTGAGCAGCGATTGGGTCACCTGGTCAGCGCCTGCCCTTAGCTTTTTCCACACCCAGCATTGCAGGCTGGGGGCCTATGCTCACCTCCACCAGCTCTGATGGGCAGCTCTGGAGGAAGACGGGTTATAGCTGAGGAAGCAAGAAGGCTGTCTGACATATGTGGCCCCACCCAGGTATTGGGGCTTGAATTGTACCCAGCAATAAGATATGTTGGCATTCTAACCTCCAGGAACTCAGAAAGTGACCTTAATTGGAGATAGGGTTGTTGAAGGTACAATTAGTTAAGATGCAGTCACATGAGACTAGGGTGGGCCTTTAGTCCAATATGACTGGTGTCATGAGACACCATGAGAGAGGACATCATGTGGCAATGGGGGCAGAGATTGGAGGCTGCAGCTTCGAGCCAAGGAGCCCCTAAGGCTCTCAAGCTGGAGGGAGCAGGAAGGGTCCTGCCCGGGAGCAGGAGGGAGTGCAGCCCTGCAGACACCTTGATCTCAGGCTTCTGTCCTCCATAACTGCAAGAAAACATGTTTCTGTTTTCTTCTTTTTTTAAAATATTTATTTATTTACTTTGACTGCTCTGGGTCCTAGTTGCAGCACATGGACTCCTTAGTTGCAGCACGTGGGCTCTTAGTTGTGGCACATGAACTCCTTAGCTGCGACATGCAGACTCTTAGTTGCGGCACGCATGCGGGATCTAGTTCCCCTACCAGGGATCAAACCTGGGCCCCCTGCATTAGGAGTGCGGAGTCTTACCCACTGGACCACCAGGGAAGTCCCAATTTCTATTTTCTTAAGCCACCTGGTTTGTGGGTACTTTGTTATGGTGGCCCTAGACTTACAGAAGCAAACTTGGGTCCTCTAGCTCGTGTGCGGTAAAGCCAATCTACTGGCACCCAGTTGTGGTGAAGGAAAGTACAGCATTTATTACAAGGTGCCCAGTATGGGGCCCAGCAAGGAGAACAGGCAGTTCATTCTCAAAAGACCCAAACTCCCCAATGGCTTTCAGAGAAGAGGTTTTAAAGGCAAGGTGAGGGGTGTGGGTTGCAGGGTGCCTGATCAGCTTGTGCACAATTCTTTGATTGGTTGGTGGTGAGGTAACTGGGTGACGTTTCGGGAATCTCAGTGATCAGTTTCCTCGCTCCACCTGGTCTGGGGTCTTCTTGCTGGTGGGCAGCCTGCATAACTTCTTCCACCTGGTGAGGGTTTCAGTATCTGCAGAACAGCTCAAGGACATGGCTCTTGAGGAGGAACTAGGGGTCCTTGACTTTGTTTTATGGCTAAACTATTATGATTTTGCCTTGCTTGGCTGTTTTCCTTTGTTTCTGAAATTTATCACTTCTCTGATTAAATTTGCTCTCTGGAACTCAGGGAAGGCCTAGGAGGCTAAAGCTTTTCTACAAACAAGAGACGGGGGATACCCCCCCACACACACCACCCCAGGAAGGCCCTGCAGGATCCTGCTCGGTTACACTAGGAAACCAGTACACCAGGTAAAGGTGGTTTTCTCTCAAGATTCTTGAATCAAAGAAATGTTACAAAACAACACTTACCAGGGAGAAAGAGGGGCTTCCATGGGAGCTGGCTCCCGAATGACCTGTCTTTCCCAGTATCATGTTCCGTACTTGTAGCTCCCAAGTCTGTTCGGATTTTTCAAATCTGCTTAAGCAGTAATGTTCTTAATAAAAAGAATACAATCTTATGACAGCAACCCAGGAAACAGAGAAAAGTACAAAACTTGCAAAAGCGACAAACCAGTCCCTATCCTGCCATCCATCTCTCACCAGACCATCTGATGACCGTCCTTTTCGATGTCACTTGAGCACACGTTCAGGGGGCGAGAGATGCTGGGAAACGGAGGGATGGGGGGACAGATAAACACGGAAGCAACTCCATCATAGCACAGCGGTAAGGCAGGTGCTATTTTAATAGTGTTCATTTTCGTTTTCCATCAATTTAACAGAAGGAAAAGAAGCAAGGGAAATGGAATGGACTTGTGAAAGTCAGATGTGGGTTTTTTACTACCAGAGATATTTGTTTCTAAATTAAGAAAAAAGATGATGAAAGCCATTAGGAGGGTGAGGTGTCTGTCAGCTTCCCGAAGCAAAGCCCCGCGGCAAAGCCCCGCGGCGGGGACATGCCTTCTCAGTCCAGGAGGCCACAAGTCAAGGTCAAGAGGGTCACACTCCCTCGGAGGCTCCTGGGGAAGGTCCTTCCTGCCCCTTCCAGCTTCCGGGGTGCCCAGCAGGGCGTGGCATTCCCGGCTTGCGGCCACACCCCTCCCATCTCTGCCCCCATCGTCACATGGGCTTCTCTGTGTGTCTGTGTCTGAATTTCCCCCTTCTTATAAGGACACTTGTCAGGTTGGATCAAGGCCCACCTAACGACCTCATTTTACCTTGATGACATCTGCAAAGACCCTGTTTCCGAACAAGGTTGCCTCCACAGGCCCGGGCATTGGGGCTTGAACGTGTCTTTTGGGGGAGACACAGTTCAATGCACACCAATCATTCTGGACTTTTCTTACAGACGAGTTTCTGCCATGGGCGGTCGTGAGCGAGGGTCTTCTGTGCTACCTGGAGCCTGCACCCCCCTTCCTTTGTGTCGTCCCCCCTCCGCCCCTCGTGTGGTTTGCTCTTTCTCATTTGCCAGCTTCGGGGCATCCGCGGCCTGTTCTGCAGCCACGACTTGACAGCTCTTTGCCTCTGGTTCTGTGTGTGAGGGTTTGGTCTCACCACCGCCTGCTCTCCGTGACTCCTGGGCCCTGAGATCCTGAGCCGAGCCAGACCTGGGGGCCACGGTGCTGCCCGACCCGGGGAGAACTGGCGCTCTGCTTCCAGCGGGTCTGAGGGGGTTCCGGGCGTGCCTGTGCTGGTGAAGGAGCAATGGCATCACGAATCGGCCGCGCTCTGAGAAGGGGGTCCTCGCCTCGGGCTGCCACGGCCCCGTTTCCTGCAAACACAACCCAAAGTCTGGAATGCAGCCTTTCCTTTCATAGATGGCCTAAAGTACCTCTGCTGAGCTGTTGGGATTTGTCCTGCTGGTGGAGACATCAGCTGCTGCCGTGGTGATGCTTCTCTCTCTCGTTCACGGTTTGACCTCCACCCTGCAGGCAGGACCGCCCGAGAGATTGCTAAACTGTGTCTCCAGAGCCGCAGTGCTGCGCTGCTCTTATGCCCCAAGCTCCTGTCACAGAGGGAGGGAGGGAAGGAGGGAGGCAAAGGGGGAGGAGGGGTGGGAGGTGATGACATATTTAGGATGATTTTTTTAAAAAATCAAAATGGAGTAACTGTGTTTCAGGCTCCAAAATGGAGCTGGGGGCCAGTGTGGATGTGCTTTCAGACACTTCCTGCATCACTGAGAACTTGGATTTTCTCTGAACTGTATCAAACTCCACCAGCCCTTTTCTTTTTTCTTTCTTTGTTTCTTTCTTTCTTTCTTCATTTATTTATCTATTTATTTTTGGCTGCATTGGGTCTTCGTTGCTGCGTGCAGGCTTTCTCTAGTTGCGGCGAGCAGGGGCTACTCTTTGTTGTGGTGCGCGGGCTTCTCATTGCGGTGGCTTCTTTTGTTGCGGAGCACGGGCTCTAGGTACGTGGGCTTCAGTAGCTGGGGCACGCGGGCTCAGTAGCTGTGGCACGTGGGCTCAGTAGCTGTGGCTTGAGGACTGAGTTGCTCCACGGCATGTGGGGTCTTCCCAGAGCAGGGCTTGAACCCGTGTCCCCTGCATTGGCGGGCGGATTCTTAACCACTGCGCAGCGAAGTCCTCCACCAGCCCTTTTCAAAACAACATCTGCAAGCAGCTGCCGGCTGCAACCTTGTAGCTTCAAAGTTCCCCAACCCATTCTCGCTTAACTTCTTCCAGCTCCCATCCTGATTCTTGAAAAGCAATTTATGTCACCGGGCCGTGTGTCACCTTTCTAAGCCCTCCGTCTTGTAGGCTGGTGGAACACAATTCCAGTGCTTGGATCTGGGCTGTGGTCCTAACAAACCCCAAATAAGCGCCTCTTTATTTCAACCAGGTCTTTGTTCTGGTTAACAGAGAGAAGAAACAAGCAACCATTAGGGCTTTTGGTCCTTGGTGGAGGGTGGGGGGGGAGGGTGGCTCTGGCTTTGCTCCGTCTTCTTTTTGGCACTGGCTGAGTCTGCCCCGGACTTGTGTGACCCTTTGTGGGGTCGAGATTTGGTATCAGATGACTAAGGAGATGCATCAGACAGCACCCCTTCTCCCCTTCCTCACCGTGCCCCCAGCCCCGGGAGGACCCCATGGCCCATGCACTTGGCTGAGTTGGACCCTCAGGATCCAGGCAGGGCATCAGGTTAAGGGGCAGCTGGGTTACCTGAGGCTGGCCGTGTCCTTGCACAAGGGCCACGGCCTCTGTCCAGAGGGACTCTCCAGGCAACTCCCCCTGCGGCCACAGGGACTGCCTCCCTCACCCTTCAGCTCTCCCGTCACTAGCCCCACACTTCCTTCAAGTGCACAATATCCTTTATCATTTTCCAATAATAATTAGGCTGGGACTTCCCTGGGGGCGCAGTGGTAAAGAATCCGCCTGCCAGTGCAGGGGACACAGGTTCAAACCCTGGTCTGGGAAGATCCCACATGCCTCGGAGCAACCAGGGCCGTGCACCACAACTACTGAGCCCGCGAACCACAACTACTGAAGCCTGCGTGCCTAGAGCCCATGCTCTGCAACAAGAGAAGCCACCACAATGAAAAGCCCACACACTGCAACGAAGAGTAGTCCCCGCTCGCCACAACTAGAGAAAGCCCACGCGCAGCAACGAAGACCCAACGCAGCCATAAATAAATAAATAAATAAATAAATTTAAAAAGGAAAGAAAAAAGAACACTCATATTGTTGTGTAACCATTGCCACACCATTGCTTACAATACTTGCGGTTGACTTGTGGTTAATACTCTTTATCCAGTTAAGGAATTTCCCAGCTACTCATAGTTTTCTCACAGGGTTTCATCAGAAATGTTTGTTAAGGAGTGACATCAGTGAAAATGGTGGAGTAAGGGACTCCAAAAGCTAGCAAATACTCTGGCAGAAACTATCAGAATAAACTTTATCAAAACTCTGGAATACAGTCAAAGATTTAAGGAAACAAGGTGAATGAATAATCAAGAAAAAGGCAGCTCACTCTCAGCATGAGGGCTTCGTGTCATTTTTCTCACGCTTGGCCTACCGCCCCCATCCCTGGCTTGGCTTGACTTGGCAGTCTTGACAATGGCAGCCTGTGTGCCAGGTGTGGGTGTCTGGTGCCAGAGGCAGCAGAGTGGACCTTCTTCCCAAGGAATTGTGGTTCTTTGTTTTGACCTTCTGGTGGCTCCCTGAAGGACTGTTGCAAGGGGCTTGCCTTTATTTTACCTAACTAGGAACTCTCCTGGCATGGAGAAGTAGCTACCTAAGGGGCTGATTTTTGTCAAAACATTTATCAAAAACATTTAAAGGCAAATGTATTAGCTGTTGCTACTGGGGCAAACAACAGACACACTAAAAAGCTTGGGAGGAAAAGCTGGGCAGTGAGGTACTTTGGGGAATAAGGTTTTGAAAACCTCCCACATATCCTTGGGAATCTAGAGGTGCATGTGCATACCCAGGGCTGGGCACATCCTCAGAAAAGACTTGAGAGGCCCTAATCTCTCACCTCTGTGTGACCTTTGGGCTCCATGTAAATGGAGGTGAAGGCTAAGGCAGAGCTGTCAGCTCCTTGGGTGAGAGTTGAAGGCACTGAGCTCACACACACAGCCCCTCTGCAAAGACTGGAGGGTTTTTGGTGTTTCTGTTACTTATCTGTTTGTTTATTCCAGGCTTTTAAAAAAGTCTTTGTCAAATCACTAACCATGAAGCTAACTGAACAGAGATTTCAGTGGCCACATGACAAAGGACACAGACTTTACAAATTTAGTTCAGAAAAGTCACTAAAGAAAACAACAGTAACCACAAGACATGACAACAAATCCTGGAGAAGGAGGAGAATCTGATTTCCAAAGTTGCCACATTATAATATTCAAAATGTCCAGTTTCCAACAGCAAAAATTGTTATGAGGCATGCAAAGAAATGAGAGAGTATGGTTCATACAAAATAAATATACAGAAGCTGCCCCTGAGAAAGCTCAGACATTAGACTTATTATACGAAGGCTTTAAATATACTATTTAAATATGCTCAAAGAGCTAAAGAAACATGTACAAATAACCAAAGGAAACCATGAGAACAATGTCTAACCAAATGGAGACTATCAATAAAAATATAGAAATGATCAAAGTGAACCAACAAGTAATTCTGGTGTTGAAAAGTACAGTAACTGAAAGGAAATATTCACTAGAGGTGTTTCAACAGAAGATTTGAACAGACAAAAGAATCAGTATACTTGAAAATAAGTCAATAGGCATTAGACCATCTGAGAAGCCGAAAGAAAAAGGAATAATGAAAAGAGCCTGAGACTTGTGGAATACCACCAAGTGAACCAACATATGCATAATGGGAGTCACAGAAGGAGAAGATAGAGGGAAAGGGGCAGAAAGAATATTTGAAGAAACAATGGCTAAAATCTTTCCAAATATGATGAAAATAATGAATGTACTCATCCAAGAAGCTTAACAAATTCCAAGTAGGATAAACTCAAAGAGATCCCCATTAAGACACATAATAATCAAGCTGCTGAAAACCAAATACAAAGTGAGAATCCTGACTCGTATGAGGGAACCTCTATAACAATAACAGCTGATTTCTCGTCAGAGATCATGGAGGCCAGGAGGCAGTGGGATGATAATTACATTCGAAGTATCTATCAACTAAGAATTCAACACCCACGGAACTATCCTTCAAAATCTAAGAAGAAATTAAGGCATTCTCAGATAAACAAAAACTGAGAGAATCTGTCACTAGTAGACCTGCCCCGCAAGAAATGCTAAAGAGACTCCTTCAGGTTGAAATGAAAGGACACTAGACAGTAACTCAAATCCATTCAAAGAAGTAAAGAGCACAGGTAAATGTAAAAGCCAGTATCATTGTGCTTTGGTTTCTAAGTCCACTTTTATTTCCTATTGATTTAAAAGACGGTTACATAAAACAATAATTATAAATGATATCGATGGGCGTACAATGTATAAAAGTGTGATTTGTGACAAAAACAACAGAAGGGGGTGGGGATGGAACTAAATAGGAACAAAGTTTTTAAACTACTGAAACTAAGTGTGTATTAATTCAGACGAGATTATTATAAATTAAGATGTTACTTGTAATCCACAGAACAACCACTAAGAAATTAACAAATATATATATATTTTTCCGGGAACAAAAAATATGTAAGACAAATAGAAAACAAGTAGCAAAATAGCAGAAGTAAGTCCCTCTTCATCAGTAATTACACTAAATATAAGTGGATTGAACTCTCTGATACAAAGGCAGGCAAAAAAGTGGAAGCCACTCAAATGTCTATCAAATGATGAATGGACTAACAAAATGTATATCTATACGATGGAATTTTATCGAGCCATAAAAAAGAATGATGTACTGATACATGCTACAACATGGATGAACCTTGAAAACATTACACTAAGTGAAAGAAATCAGACACAAAAATCTACATATTGCATGATTCAATTTAAATGTAATTATAGGCAAATTCATGGGGACGTTAATCTGCAGCTTAATGATTGTCAGGGTCTGAGGAGAGGGGGAAATAGGGAGTGACTGCTAAATGGACACAGGGTTTCTTTGGGGGTTGATGAAAATGGTCTGGAATTATATAGTGGTGATGGTTGCATAACACTGTGAATATACTAAAAGCCACTGAATTGTCCAGTTAAAAATAATTGAATTTTATGTTATGTCAATTTCACCTTGATGAAAAAATAATTTTTTACCAGATTTTACCAAATATTTTTCTTGTATTTATTGCAATGATTCAATGAAAAAGTTCCATTGATTTTTTAAAATTTATTCATTTTTGGCTGCATTGGGTCTTTGTTGCTGTGTGCAGGCTTTCTCTAGTTGTGGCGAGTGGGGGCTACTCTTTGTTGCGGTGCACGGGCTTCTCCTTGCGGTGGCTTCTCTTGTTGCAGAGCACGGGCTCTAGGCACGCGGGCTTCGGTAGTTGTGGTGTACGGGCTTAGTTGCTCCGCGGCACGTGGGATCTTCTCGGACCAGGGCTTGAACCTGTGTCCCCGGCATTGGCAGGTGGATTCTTAACCATTGCGCCACCAGGGAAGCCCCTCCATTGATTTTTAATGTGTTAAATGTTAATATATTTTCTAATGATAAATCATCTTTACATCCCTGAAATTAACCTAATTTGGTGTCATTATTTTTATACATATTGATGGATTTGGTTTGCTGATATTTTATTTGATAATCTTGTATTTCTGTTTCTAAATATGACTAGTCTATATCTTAAAATTTTTCATTGTAACATCTGAGTTTGATGTCTCAAGATTATTTGCGTAGCTTTCCTACTTCTTAATTACCTGAAACACTTTTGTAAGATCTGGATTACCTGCTCTTTAAATATTTGACAGAACTTTTCTTTAAATCATCTGCATTTTTGCAGGGGGTCCATCTTTAAACTAGCGATTCATTTTCTTTGTGGTTATTGGTTTATTTGGGTATTCTATTGTTTCTTGAGTGAGTTTTGATTAGCTTAATTTTTAACAGAATATTGTTTATTTTATTTAAGCTTTGAATTTCTTGGTAAAATTGGTTATAATATCTTCTTTTGATTTTAAAATCTCTGTTCTATCTGTGGTTATATTTCACTGTTCATTACTAATATTGTTTAGTAAAGCCATCTTTCCTCCTTTCTTCTTCAGTCCTGCCACATTATGACTTTTGTAGTTTATATTAGTTATTGATTGCTGTGTAACAGGTTACATCGAAACTTAGTGATTGAAGACCACAAACATGTATCACCTCACAGTTCCCAGTGTTAGGAACCAGATGTGATGAGCTTGGGGTTTCTTCCTCAGGGTCTCACAAGTCTGCCATCAATGTGTCGACTCGGGCTGCAGTCATCTGAGGGCTCAAGTGGGGTCACAGCCACTTCCCAGCTCACTCACAGGGTCGTTGACTGGAGACGTCAGTGTCTCCACATGGGGCCCCTCCACGGGACAGCTCCCAACAGAGCAACCACTTTTCCCAGAGCAAGGAGCTCGAGAGAGATAGAGGGAGATGGAGATAGAGATAAAGATGCAGATGGAGAGGGAGATGGAGATGGGGATGGGGATGGAGATGATGGAGATGGAGGTGGAGGTGGAGGTGGAGGTGGAGATGGGGATGGAGGTAGGGCTGGAGAAGGAGGGAGAGAGAAACAGGAGCCACAGCCTCTTGTAGCTTCACCTTGGAGGCGACATCCCATCGCGTCTGCGGTATTCTAGTCTGTGGAACCATCAGGTAGTCCAGGCAGGTTTTGGTTTTGTTCATCCTGACTAATGTTTGCTTTCTTTCTGAGCTTTAGTCCTATGAATCGCTTCTCTAGTCCTGACTGTTCTCCTTCTTCTCTCCATGGCTTTGCTCTGCTATCCACATCTAACCTCCTGAGTTGGACACTTAGGTCCCTGCTTCTCCACTTCTCTTCTTTTCCCACATGTGAAGTTTCAGAACAGAAACTCCCTTCCAGGTATGTGTTTAGCTGCATCCTAAGCATTTTCTTTATTGCCAAGTTCTACATGTTTTAAGTTCCATTCTGATTCTTCAATATCTCACCTCCTCTCTGCCTTTCTTCCCCAAAGTTTTGTCATTATTACCTTGTGTGAGTAGCTCGCAGTTGCTTCTTGCTCACAGCCTTTCCTTCTCAGCCCCACTTCTTTCTTCCTGAAGCGCTTCCTCTAGCAGTGTCTTCGGCAAGGACCTGTCACTGATAAACTCTTTAGTCACGCGTGTTGGAAGATGTTTCGGTTTAAGCCCTCTCTCTCAAGTGATAATCTGACTATTGAGTTAGACCGACTTCTGCCGAGACCTTCACGATCCCCGGCTCCTCGTGGAATTCCCCCCCACACTGTTACCTAGTAACAGTGTTAACATAGTAACCTGGTAACTGGTAACCAACAGAATGTGGCAAACGGGGTTCACATCCACGATCTGGTTACAAACGCCTGTGACCTCCACCTTGCCGGAAGACTCCTGTCACCTCGTTGGCTCGCGTGCTTCGGGAAAGCAAGATGCCATTTGGGAGAAGCCCGTGAGGCCAGCAAGTGAGGTGCCTCAGACCACCAGCCAGGGGGAGCCGAGCACTGAGTGAGCCTGGCAGCAGACCCTTCCCCAGGGACGCCTTCAAGCGGGACCCCGAGCCGGGCCAACGCCTTGACTGCAGCCTCGTGAGACCATCAGGCCAACCTCGGCCACGCCTGTGTTCCTGACCGGCAGAAGCTGAGATACTAGATGTGTTTTGTTCTAACTCGTTAAGTTTTGGGGTAATTTTTTTACACCACAGCAGAGAACCATGCTATGTGTAAAATCCCAAGTCGATAGTTATTTTATCTCGAGACTTTGAAAAACTAGGTACATAATTATTGTTTGCTTTTATCATCTTAATAAGTCTGCTGTCGTCATAACTACTTTTGAGGTATCTGGGGTGCTTTTCTCTCCTGAACTGTTTGTCTTTTGTGCTCTATGGTTTCTCTCCCACACGTACAAGCGCAGGTTCCTTTTTTCCAGCTCTAGACTCAGGTGCTCCGGAGTCCGAGGGCTGCATCTCTCAGCCGGGGGAAAGTTCTCAGGCGTTACCGTTCCTTCCTCACCCTCTCAGTCTCCCTGAATGGCAGCCCTGTGGACGCTCTGCCTGCCCCTCTGTGTCTCCCGCACTCCACGCCGCGTCCTGGGTGGCGTGCACACACCTGGCAAACTCAACGTCCAGGGGGGGTTCCCGGCCGCTCACCCACCGGCCGGTTCCCTCCAGTGAGTGTGGCTTCCTGGTGGCGGCTCCATTCTCCCCCCGGGGGTCTCGTCCCCGCTTGCTCGCCTGCCCTCTTGTTCCCTTAGCCCTTGCAGTGCGCCACCGTGTTGACTGGCCGGCCCTCTGGAGACTGCACCTGCCGCCCCCGGCCTCGCTCTCCCACTTCCGCCTGTGAGCTCACCTTCGCTGGTCACAATCCAGCGGTGCTGGAAGGAGAGCTTCTCCCCGCAGTGATGACACGTTCGCCTCTGTCCTGGGCCCCGCGGGTGTCATTGGCCGAGGCCCAAGCTCCGTGTCAGTTTATCTGCTGCAGGGGTGACGGGGCCTGAGCTGTGAGACCCGTGAAGATGCAGCACCTCAGCTCCAGCGAGGCTCTGAGCGCTGTGTCTGAGCAGCCCGGGCACACAGGCCTCCTGCTTCGCGTTCCTCCCTGCAAGGGCCCTTGCCTCATGAGGGCTGATGTGGGTGTCAAGACAGACACCCTGAGATTCTGAGACCAGCTCTCCTGGGTGCCACCCGTCTGCTCTCACTCGGCTTGTGTCCGGCTGCTGGAGTATCCCGGCTTCCTCATGAGCTGGTTCCACATGGAAAGGTTGCTGCTTCCGTCTTGTCTTTGCAAGTTCGAAGTGGGAGGGGCCTAGGGCTCTGCCGTCATGGGTAACGCCAGAGGGGGAAGTCTCCTTTTGCTTTGTTTCTAAGATCATTTTCTGGTCTCGTCTTCAGAACATTTGCCATTCCCCTCTGTGTCAATTTTCTAGGGCTGCCATATCAAAGCACCACAGACTGGGTGGCTTGTACAACAGAAGTTTATTGTCTCAGTTCTGGAGGCCAGAAGTCCAAGTTCAAGATGGTAGTAGGGTGGTTCCTTCTGAGGCTCTGAGCAGAATCTGTCCAGGCCTCTCCCCTCGCTCTGGTGGTTGCTGGCCTCACCCTGATCTCTGCCCCCATCTTCACCCAGCCTTCTCCCTGTCCCAATATCTCTTTCCTCCTCTTATAAGGACACCAGTCATTGGATTAGGGCCCACCTTACTGACCTCATCTTAATTTGATTACCTGCAAAGCCCCTCTCTCCAAATAAGGTCACATTTGAGGTACTGGGGGCACGAGTCAACCCATACAGTCTCTATTACCTGGCACTCAACGAATGACTCACAAGTTCCATGTTTTTGCTGAACTCACCGACGTGACCTGTCTCAAGAGGATCTCTGCACCGGCGGGACACTTTCTCCCTGAACGTCCAAGGTCACATCCACACGCTTACCAGGAGAGCCTTCTCAGGGCTGGGAGCTGGGCCGGGGGGCTGGCCAGGGCCCTCCACGCGTTCCCCAGCCCCACACACCAGGGCGTAAGAAGCAGCCTTCGGGTAACGTGTTTCATCGAGTCCTAGCCAGCCTGCCGGACAGGCGACTTTTTATTCCCTCTTTATGATCGAGGAGACTGGGACCTGGGGTGGGGGAGGGCGGGAGAATACCCACTCAGCCGCCGCAGCCCCCCTCCACCTCCCCACCCTTGGAGCACTTCACAGTCTGCAATCACCTTGAAGGTAGATGTCATTATTCTTCTCATCTTATGGCTGAAATCCTGAGTGTCACAGAAGTTATATAAGTTGTGTGGCAGTTTTCAGTCTGGATAACAAGTGTTGTAGGTATTTGTCCATTTCTGTTTCAAGTGCACCTGCGGGTGGTTTTGTTGACCAGCCGTTTCTGGCCGTGCGTCCGGCTGGCAGCCAGTGCTCTCCTTCAGCACCTCGTCAGAGTTTCCAGGCCCTGCGTTTGTGGACCACGACAAGGTGCTGAGACTTTACTGACCAGGAAACCTGAAGCCTGGGGTTGAGTGATGGGCACTGGGTAAGGCGCTGACCCTCGGCCTCAGAAGTGTGCTCGGGCAGCAGGAGCGGTGGATGCAGCGTCCCTCCTGGCTGGTTCCAGTGTGAAATGACTTGGAACGGAGCACGGCTCCCACACATGGCCGGCACGAGTATTTAAACTGAATTCAAGGCCACAGACGCGGGGCCCCACGAGGAACATTTGTTTAACCAAAACGTTCGCTTCTGGCTCCTTATGGATGTGGTTTCCCCGAACCCTACTGTTCCCTGGTCATGACTTCCCTGCTCAGGTGACTCTCCAGGGCCTCCTATGCTCAGGCACGTGGCGGGCCCAGGCACAGGAGAAGGGAAGGGGGGCCAAGGCGGCCAGCACGCACGCCCCGTGCACACACACGCGCACACACACGCGTGCGCGCGCACACACATGACATCTGCTAGTACCAGGCCAGAAGGGGGGATGGAGGGAAGGACGCAGCGGGAGAGCCGGAGCAGAGCTGCACCGCAGGAAGCAGGGACGCCCTCGCGGGCCGCGCGGTCACATCTGGGAGCACGTGCGGGGAGCCAACAGAACTTTGTGGCTAGAGCCCCAGTGCCAGAAGATGGTGTTTGGGGACACCGGGACGGGGGTCAGGGCCAAACAGGAGCCATGGGAAAGCACCGACGCAGCTGTGGCGCTGGGCTGGGGGAGATTCACTCAGTCTCAGTTGTACCTGTGAAGTCCCTGGCACTTGCTTTTGGTACAAAATGAAACTGCAGGTGAAAGGGAGCCTAGAAAGAAACTTTAACTCTGCCTGGGATGGCCTGCTTCTGGGTGGTCCCTGGTGGAGTCCAAAGTCCGACTCAGAGTGTGAGAGCCGTCCAGGCCTTCCCCTGGATTGCCACGTGGGGTCCCTGCCCTGTGCACCCCACCGTCCAGCAGTGGGAATAGAACCCAAGTCCCTGCCCTTACGAGCCCACGGTCTCCCACCTCTCCTGGCCTCGGCCCTCTGTCCCCCTATCTCCTCCAGGCCTTAGCGTTTGCTTCTCCCTTTTCTGGAATGCTCTTTTCCCAGATCTCTGCAGGGCTGCCCCTTCCCCGCATCAGGACACTGCGCCTGTCCCCTCCTCCGGGACCCCACTGAGCCCACCGTGGGCCCATCAGCCCCCAGGTTCTCCCCTCTGCGCAGCCCACTGGCACGGGGCAGCCAGCAGACCCTCGGCACACCAGCCCCAGTGGTGTGAAAGCGGGGAGAGCCTCAGAGCCACTTTGTTCAGCCAGAAGCTGGATCCCGAGGCCACCTCTCAATGCCAGTAGGAGAGACAGCTTTCCTGGGGGCGCCCACGTTGCGCCCTCAGGGACCGCTAAACACAGGGAGAGTGACTGTCCCACAGCAACGGATGAGACCCGGGACATCGCTGGATGCCCACACTGACCATTGCTTCACAAATTATGCAGGTATCTGAACACCGTTTCAGAATAAAGACAAAGGATCTTTTCTTGTCCACGGAGAGAAAAGTAAAACATTAACTTCTGGCGTTAGAAAAAATTCTCGCATTCCTCAAGAAGCCTGTGCTTCAGGGGCAACACCTCTGGTGACCTGGCGGGGGGCCTGGTCTCCTTCCGAAGGGAGCAACATATTCTGGTCTTCCTGGGCTCAGGGCCACGTGCTGCCGTCCGCAGAGTTAGGCTGAGTTCCCAGGACGTACTTTGGGTACAAACGCGGGTCCAGGAGGGCTGGGGGTCCTCCAGTCCTTCCTTCTGGGTGGCGAGTCCTCCTGGGAGGGGGCTTCGCCGGGAGGCGGCAGCATAGCTGGCCGGGCGGGGTGGGCAGCTCTGTCCTAGTGCAGGCCCCCGCCTCCCCCGGGCTGTGGGGAGACGGGGATGAGCTTCTCTGGGCCGCTCCTCTGCCCGCCCAGCCCTGGTCTGCAGGCCAGGAGTTCCCTGAGGGTGATTCAGGGTCTTCAGAGCCATGTGCGAAGGCGGGGGTGGGTGAGGGGGCATGGAGGGCAGCAGAGGCGGGAGCCCGTGGCCTGGGCGCCTCTGACCGGTCCCGAGGATGGAGGGGGCAAGCGTGGGACAGGCACATTCGGAAGGCGGGGCAGTCCTCCCACACCTCCACCGAGCGGTTCCCACCTCGAGTGCACGAGGGCCGGGGAGCAGATGCCCTGCCCTCAGGGAGCTGACAGCACAGCGGGAAGGACGCCCAGACAGAAAGGTAAATCCTAGAGCAGGCACAGGGTAAGGAGGAGAAAGTGGCCACGGGAAGAGCTGGGGAAGGCAGCAGAAACAGCCGTGCAGAGGCCTGTGGCAGGTGGGAAGAAGGGCACGCGCTGGAGCATGGGGGGTGGGGGAGGCAGGGGCGCCTGGCCAGGGAATGGAAGGGAGGCTGGGGGAGATGCAGGTGGCCCGGGCCCAGGGCTCTCTGACTGGCCCAGTGCAATGACAAGCCTGCAGGCTTTGAGCAGGACTCAATTGAATCCGATTTCTGTTCTACCACTCACTGTGCCACTCACAGGCATGGAGTGAGGCAGGTGACCCTGGGCTGGGGGCTGGGCAGGGGAGGGAGCAGGTATCAAGGGGCACCTCAGGTCTCAGCACTCGAGATGCCAAGACAGGACAGGAAGGGGGCTGGAGGAGCTGGTCCAGGCCACGTCAGGGGTTCTGTTCCCGGACAACGTTAAGTAAGAAAATGAGAGGGGTGTGTGGGCAAGATACGCGCCCAGGTCCGGAATTTTGATCTTTCCCTTGTGACTGGTTTTGCGTCTGTGTTTAGGAAAGGTCTCTAAGAGATTTGCTGAATGCTCATTTACAACCCATTTTCTCATTTTCCCCATATGTTCTAATTAATCCAGTTTGGGAGGTATTTTCACAGGTGAGTACCAAGTGAGAATTTAAAAGCATTTGTTTTGCAAATAGACACCCAGTTCCCTATCATCCTTTATTGAACCCACCTACACTTTCTCACTGATTTATGGATTTTAAGGATATATAGATAACACAATTGATTTCAGGATGGTCCATCATGTTTCACCGAACCGTACCAACAGTTTAGTGGTACCCACTGCTGTCGTGTTTAATGATGTGCTTTTTACCTAAGAGGACAGTTACATCGCCCATCCTCAGGGTCACCTGACAGCGTTCCGACTCCCAGGACATCCCTGCTCTGGGGATCAGGTTCTCCCAGGGCTGGCCTTGGCCCTTCCCCATAACCGGATCACCTTGCCCTTGAGGCCTGGCTAGCTCCCACCCTGGAGAGCCCTCATGACCCTCGGGTGCCAGGTGCCCTCTGGACTTCTGGAACTAAGCACAGGTGCTGTCTCTGGGGCTGCGGCGGTGGTCAGACTGACACCCACTTCACCCACACCTGGCCACCTCCCAGGGACCACCTGCACCGCCCCAGGCCCAGGGAAGTCCCTGCCGCTGGCTTCGGGAAGCTGTCCTGGGGACTCCGGTGTAGGCCACCCCGCCCAGCATAAGGGCGGGTTTTCCCAGAAAAACCCTCCGGGGTTTGCGCCGCTGCCTCCCCCGACCTTGCGGCCGCCCGGACATTTAAACCACCGGTGCCCAGGAGCCCGCTCGGCGGCCGGCGGGTAGGTGCGGGATGGGTGCGGCCGGAGGGTGAGGATGAGGGGCGGGTTCAGCCCAGCAGTCAATGCCCAGTGGGTTCCAGGCAGGTGGGGCCTGGCAGGTTCAGGGCAGGTGCGTGTGCATGTGTAGGGCCAGTGGGGCCTTGGAGGTTCTCAGCAAGTGCGTGTGGTCATTCGGGCAGGAGGGGCCTGGTGTGTGCGGGCAGGTGCCTGTGCGGTTGCCGGGAAGGCGCGGCCAGCGGGGGCGGGGGAGCCTAGCGGCCGGGCGGGGCGGGCGGGCGCGGCTTGCAGCCGCCCGCGTGGTCCTGCGCGGCGCCCGCGCCTGGAAACAGGAGGCCGCCGCGCCGGAAGCCCCGCCCGCGCGCGCGCCCTGTCCCCGCCCGGTGGAGCGGCTGCTGGCGCGGCGCGGCGGCTCGGCACGGCGGCGCCCGGGCGCAGGCGAGCGGGCGGAGCAGCGGACGGCGCCCAGGCCGCCCCACGCGCCGGGCTCGCGGCGGAGCGCGCCGGACTCGTCGGGGCCCGCGGCCGCCCGCGCCTTTCAATGGGCAGCTCGCACTTGCTCAACAAGGGCCTGCCGCTCGGTAAGGCCGCGCGCGCGCATTTCCGGCCGCGGGGGCGGGGCGGGGCGGGGCCGCGGGGGCGGGCGGGGCGGGCGCGGGCCCCGGCTTTTGTGTGCGAGTGCGCGTGCGCGCCGGCGCCCGCGCGCCGGCGCCCGTGGGCGGGGCTGGGGGGGCGGGACCGCGGGAGCGGCGTGCGCGTGCGCGTGCTGCTGCGTGCGCGTGCGCCGCCGCCCCGCCCGCCCGCGCAGGTGACACAAAGGGGCGCGGGGACCTCGGGACCCCCGCAGCCGGGACCTCGCACTCGGTGCGCAAGCCCCGCCGGCCCGTCCGTCCTGCGGGCGGGCTGGCCGGGTCACCGTTGACGGGGCCGTGCAGCGAGGCCGGGCGCGCCGGTGACCCCACGTCCTTCGGGGCCGGACCTCGGACCGCTGCCGGGGGACGTGCGGGGCCGCAGCCTCGGACCCGAACCGGCCTGTCTGCGGGTCCGCGGCGCCGGGTCTTCCCGCAGGCGATCTTTACTCGTTTTTGAAATGACGTTTTTGAAATGAAATGACCGTTTGAGATCTTTACTCGTTTTTGAAATGACCGAAGTGATGCGTCAGCTGGGAGGCGCGCCGTTCCCGCTCACCCGGCAGAGGTGGCGGCAGGGCGCCCTTCTCTCTCTCAGTCCGTTTCCACCTGAGTAACGGGACAGGTGTGACCCGCTTCTGTTTGTCCCCAGGCACCTTGTGCCCTTCCTGTTTTGAAAGGTGTCAGGAACAGGCATTCTCCGTGCCCCGGGTAGCTCTGGGGGCCCTGAGCCTGGGGCTGGGGGGCGCAGGCCGGGCGGGGGGCGCCACGGGTGGTGTTGGTTTGCCGGCCGCTGCCCTACGCCCCCGTCAGGCCACTTCCGTGTCACGCCCACCTGTCTTTCCACTCTTGCACAGCCCCAGCTTCTTCGGGCTTCCAGCCACCGGGCTGGGGCCTCCTCATGGTAGGGGCGCATCCTGTCGGCAGGGAAGGGGCCCCACCCGGGAGGGGCCCCACCCTCAGCTTCCAACGCCACCACCCTGCCCCTGGGGCCTGCAGATCGGGGCCCCAGGCTCCGAGGCCTGTGGAGGGAGGAGCTGCCACGGCACCTGAGCCGCGGGTTTGGACGGAGCTTCCTCTGGCTGGTGCCTGCCTGTCCCGGAAGGGTGCACCGGCCCTGGGCTTGCCGGGAGGACGGCCTTTAGCTGGCAGCCTCTTAAGCCGGGAACCTGGCCCGGGCAGCCCCTTTCTGGTGATGCTCTTCTTCGTGGTTGGTTAGGACAGGTTTGCTCTCGGGAAGTGGGATGGGGTAGGTTTTCTTCCAGGTGCTCTGAGATGAGTAGTCACGAGGGTAAGCCCCTCACCCAGCTCCCACTTCTCTGGGTGGCTGGAGAGTTGGCTTGCACAAAGGGGGTCCAGAGCTGGGACTGCCGGTCATATCCCATGCGGGCGTCCTCCACCTCTCCAGGACCCCCCCACTTTTCAAGAGAAGCAATTTTATTTCTATAAAAACATACACAGGCAAATATTCAGGAGAAAGCCAGCTCCCAGCAGTGTGGACATCTGGGGTGCCCTGTGGGTCATTGTAGCCTGTCTACTCTTGAATGGGGCAGCATTCCTCAGCCTCTGGGGGAGTGACCACAGCAGCCAAGAGCACAGAATTGTCCCTGGGGAAATCCCGGCTGAGCCTCTGACCAATGCATGGTTATGGGCCCCTTACGTGACTTCTGTGTCATGTCTGTAAAGTGGGGATGGAGCGTGTGAAGAGGTGGGATCACATGAGTGAGCGTGTGCCAGGTGTTGGGGATGGAGGGACAGGGCTGAGGACAGGGACAGGACCAAGGCTGGGGACAGGGCCGGGGGCAGGGCTGAGGGACAGGGTCTCCACGCAGCAGCTGTGAAACGTCACTCTGGAAGGTAGGAAGGTGACATTCCCTAAGTTACGGGTGGCATCACGATGAACCCGCCCCAACCTGCGTTCTTTCGACGTGGATCATGTTCTTGTTTCCGGGATTCTGAGTATCACGAAGGTAGCAGAACACATGCACACACGTGGGCGTAAGTGAAGATGGTGAGAGGTGAACACGCGTGGGGAAGTCTTGGTGACGCATCCTCACTTTTTGTCACAGTTTTTATCCAGCACGTGTGTGGGGCGTCTTTTGGTTTCCAAGGAGTTGAGAAGTTGAGGCTGACTCTGGCCGGTGGTCCTGCTGGAGGTTTTACGTGGCCACGCGTTGCCTGCGGGAGCGCCCTGGCCTTGGCTGCAGGTGCTCAGCGCCCACCCCAGCCAGACTCGGCCTGGGGAAGCACGGCGGACCCCGGCCAGACGGCTGGGCGGCGGGGCAGTGGGGCAAGCTGGAGAAGGCTGGCTGCTGCTGGCTCTTCAGGCAGAGTGACGCGGGGGCAGGCGCGGGGCCGCCCTCGGGTCGTCAGAGTCCTGTCTCGGGAGGTGGCTTTCCGGAGGGCGTGCCTGGTGGTCAAGCTGGAGGGCCGGTGCTGGCAGAGGGGCTGGCTTCACGCAGGAGGGTGGGGAGGTGGCAGGGGCAGCGGCCGCCAGTGGTGCCAAGGAATTTCCTTTCCTGCTGCTGAGCGGTGCGCGTGACGGGCTCCGGCTACGGTGACTGGGGCTCTGCGGCGTGCGGGCCAGAGGCCTGGTGGAGTGAGGAGAGCACACCCTCGCCGTGGGCCCGGGGAGGCTGGCCGTTGGACGGGCCGTGGGGCCAGAGACCCTGTCCGTGGCTGCTGCGTTTGGGGCCTGGGTTGGGGGGGCAGTTACTGGGGCTGGAGAGGAGCAGAGACCCTTTTGGGGGCGAGTTCTGGGTGCGCTGAGCTTGAGATGCTCATCGGTGCTGCAGAAGGAGGTGGGAGCTGGCCCGGGACCCTGACCTGGTGCTCAGGGCGTGGTGTGGCCGAGGGCCGGGTTCTCGGGAAGCCCGGGCTTCCTGCAGGCCCTGGTGCCAGGGATGCACTGTGATCAGTCTGGGGGGCTCAGCGACTCGGGTGACCCCAGAGCGTGCCAGCTGCAGCCCCTGGACCCTCTGAGAGTAGCCCCACACTGGGGAGCCGTGGCCGAGGACGCGTCTTAGGTGCGTGGTGGGGGGGTGGGGAGGGGAGGAGTGGCCGCCCGGCAGGAGGGCCGCACGGCCAGTGTGTGGAGCTGGGCAGGAGGGAGGGCAAAGACGGTGCCGGAGTGTCCACATCCCCCCGTGCGGCTCCCCGTCGTTGGCATCTTCCCTTAGCGTGGAATGCAAGTCGCAGCCCAAGTCCCCTTTCGTCCTTTCCTGTCCCCTCTTGTTCCCTCCCGTTCAGCCGTCCCCTCTTGCTGCTGCGTGGTGCGGCTCAAGGGAACCATCTACCGGTCCTAGGGTCTGGGTGGGGTGTTAGGACAGCCGTCTGCCGGGCCTTCATCGAGCGCCCTCCTGTTGGGCCCGAGCTGGGCAGCGGCTGGCAGGGACGTCCACTTCGGCCCTGCAGGTCTGGCCACCGCCCGCTCCCCGCGTTTGCCCGGGAGCCAGGGCACCCCAGGGCCGCGGCGCTGCCAGCTCTTGGCACGGGCTTCCTCTCTCAGCAGCCGCGCTGGACCCTGCGTTCCCCTC
This sequence comes from Balaenoptera physalus, assembly GCF_965194825.1. Taxonomy (NCBI): domain Eukaryota; kingdom Metazoa; phylum Chordata; class Mammalia; order Artiodactyla; family Balaenopteridae; genus Balaenoptera; species Balaenoptera physalus. The sequence continues at coordinate 150,335,924 of NC_138884.1, forward strand.
CCCCCTTTACTGAGCCGCTGGGATGCGGGCACGCACTGCCTCTCCCCGTGGCGGGCACCTGGCGCCTCTGTGACGTGGGATAGAGCCGTCTGTGCGTCAGGCTGGTCGTCAGAAATCCCTCCCTCCCCACGTGCTCGCCGGGTGCCCCCGGAAGCCCGTCCTGGCAGAGCTCGTGTTCTGGCCGTAGGGCCCCAGTGGTCAGCCGGCACCCACGTCCATCCCTGAGCAGAAACCGGGCGGACGGGAGGGGAGCAGGGAAGCGGGGGTGGTGGGCGGAGGTGAGGCCCGGAGGAGAAGGGAGCCTGGGAGTGTCATGTGTTGGAAGTGCAGGGCTGTGGCCCCCGGCAGGTGCTCCCGGCAGCCGGTGCGGCCCCGGCAGGCACACTCACCCCGCCAGCACCTCCGCGTGGTGAGCAGGTGCGGGGAGCGCGGGGCGTGCTGGAGAGGGGTCCGCGTGAGGACAGGACGGGCCCTCCTGCGCCCAGAGCCCCAGGTCTGGGGCTGACCAGGGAGGGCGTCTGGACACCCGGGAACCTGGGGCCAGCCTCACGCCACCGGGAGACGACCCGTCTGCTCCCTGGCTGTGCCATCGCTGAGGGGACAGAGTCTCCGCCCTGACAGGTGTCCTGGCTGCCAGCCACCCGCTCCCCAGGGCTGCCCCTTACCACGGTCTCGGAGGCCACCAAGGGGCTGGGGCCGTCCCTGTCGTATCTGGTCCCCAGAGTTTCTTTGCAAGGAGCCGGCCCTGTGTCCCACCCTCCCAGATGGGGTCCAGTTTCTGGTAAGGGGGAGGGGCAGGTGTGTCTGGAATCTGGCCGGGGGGCTTCCGGCCAAGACCCCATCCCTGCCACGCCCCCGACCACGAACCGAGCCCCTGGCTCACCTGGTGGGGGAGGGGTGCACACCCTTGTGGCTCCCGAGAGACAGGCGGGTGAGTAGAGGGCAGGAGCCCCTGAGACTCGTCCAGTCAGCACAGGGTGGGGGGGCCAGGCTGGCGGCACTGCACCCACCGGGCGCGTGGGACATGGCCTGCGTGCCACCCCCAGGGTCCACGCCTGCTGGCCACGGGCCTTGCTCTCTCCACCCATCCTTCACTCTTTAAACACGGGGCTGTTCCCCTGGAGGGCAGAAGGCCTCCTGTAGGTTCCTGTGCAGGGTGTTTGGGGTAGCGGTGGCTGTAGGAGGTGGCTTGGTGGCCCTGAGGTCCCTGGGGCTACCTGCTGGCCTGCTTTGGGCTTGACCATGACCCTCCCCTCCCCTGGCCTGACCTTGTCAACCCTTCAGCGCACCCCCTGCTGCCCTGTGCGTCCAGGGGCTCTCCCATCGGTGTCTTGAGTAGTGAAGTCACTTACGGGGCTTCTGTTTGGTTTATTTCTAGAAACAAGGTGCAGCTTAGCGTTTTCACCCGTGAGCGTCCCCAGCACGAGCCCAGAAGCTTCTTGCGACTGTGGTCTTGCTGTTATTTCAAGCACAATTGGACGGTTGAATCCCTGTGTCTCGGCCACTGCTGGACGCTGCCGTCCTGCGCACAGGGCACTGGGGCCGGGGAGGGGAGAGCCAGACTCACCCTGTCTGTCTGCAGTGCCCAGCAGAGGTCGCCTCCCGTCTGCACGTTGGGCCTGAGACCTGCCCAGGGCCCTCCGTCTGTCCAGGCTGGCCTCCGAGGCCCGAGGCCCGCCAGCCGCTCCTCTGGGTGGGCGCCCACCACCCCCATGGACTAGCGGGGACGCACCTGGCTCCTTTTAGACTGCTCAGCATTGGCAAAGCAAAGCTTCCTTTTGAGACCATTTTCACAAAAGGATTGGTGGGCGGTGGACACGGGAGAGCCCAGGGGTCCAGGTTGTTTCACCAGGGCTGGGAAGACGCAGTGCTGGGCCGCACTTGAGGCGCGTGAGCCCCGGGCCTTCGGGGGACAGGGAACCGTCTTGGCCGTCGGCATGTAGCGGGCGTGTAGGGACGCTGCTGACGGATGGGACCGCGAGTGAGCCAGGGAAGGCCCGGCTGGGCGCTGCCCTGCTTCCCGGTGCAGCTGGCCCTGGTTCCTCCAGGGTTTAGGGAGGGGACTGAAGAAAGCCTCGTGACCAGACGGCCGGCTGTGACTCGTCTGGGGTCTCCCTCACCTGCACACACTGATCTCGTCACGTGTGGTTCCCGGGGACCCTCGGGTAGGAGGGCAGGGCACCCGGGTCGGCCTGACTCGGCCGTGCGGAGGTGACTACTGGGGTGCTTTGCCCGGTGCTGCCGCTGCAGTTTAGAATGAGTTTGGGGCCAACTTTGGAAGAGACGATGGCATCAGTGGGACCTGGGTTGCAGGTGTTTGAGGTCCTGGAGCTCGCTCTCCTGCCTCTGCCCAGTCGGGGCCACGGCGGGGGGGCCCACTCACGGTCGGCAGCACCCACCCCGGCTGCGGTGTGGTCGGTCAGCGGGAGCGAGGCTGGGGCCCCAGAGCCAGCGAGACCCCGAGCGAGGCCAGCGTCCTTACCGCCCGGCCCAGGCACCCCACCGCCGTTGCTGTCCCCGAGCCCCTCTTGTGAGGATCAGGGTAGGAGGGTGAGGCTGGTCTCCAGGTCGGCCTGGAGTGAGAGGAGGGCCTGAGGACCGGCACTGAGGGTCCCTGAGGTTCTGGGGGTGTCGTCCTGTCCTGGGGCCGCCCCCGGGGCGTGTCTGGGGTGTGGGGTGACACCTGCTGCCTACGGCTCGTTGAGTACGTTTTTCACCAGAGAAAGTTAGATCAAAGGAGCGTCCGCGGTTTGCAGTGTGGAAGCGTTCTGATTCCTCGTGCTTGGTGATTCCGGAGAGGAGCGTGGCTGCATGGAGGCGGGGGGGGGGTGGCACGGCGCGAGTTGTGGGAGCTCTGGTAGCGCGGCCCCTCGGGCACGGAGTCCCTTCGCGGCGGGGCTGCTGTCCACGCTGCGTGGCCCGGGAGGCGGAGTGGGTGCGGCGGGACGGGGACCTGGGCCAGGGCGTCATGCCCCTACCTGTGGGACCGTGGGGGGCCTCGGCGCACGTGGCCGCGTGGGGCTGAGGGGGCTGAGGCCGCCTGGTAGCTGGCGGTGAGGTCAGTTCGGGTGCTGAACACCCACCGGGTGGCAGGCACTGAGGGCCGCGGACGGCCCGTGGCTGCAGGCTGCCCCCTGGCCCTGCCGCCCGTGTCCTGGGGTCGTGGGCTGTGCCTGGCTGGCTGGAGCTTTCCAGGAGCGGCTGGCCAGTCCCCGTAGTTGAGCCGGATCAGGGAGGACTCGGGTGCGCCCGAGGTTTGGGTCATGACCAGGTCGTCCTGCCCCCCGGGAAGGGCTGGGCAGCTCTCTGGGGAGGGACTGCACCTGAATCTAGCCCTGGCCCCGGGACACCGCCCGCGGGGCCCGCAGCTGGGATGCAGGAAGCATCCAGGTCGGGGTCTGTGTCCCGGGGCCCCCCTCAGCGGCCTGTTGGAAGTCCAGTCTCCTTGCCCCGTCGTGGACCCAGGAAGCGACGGGCCCCATGAGATAGGAGCTTGCAGAACTGGCCACAGCCCGCTCCCTGGGCTGTCCTGTCGCCAGGCCTCCCAGCTGGTGCACTTGGTGGCATCCGGGCGGGGTCCCGGGCACGTGGCGGCGACCTTCGGGGTGAGTCTCTTGCCTCTGCGTCCGAGCCGTGGCCCCGCCGGTCACTCCCACGCAGGGCCGGGCCTGATTCCAGGTAGGTCCCGGCCCGGCAGCCACGGGCCTGGGGTCAAGGTGCAGGGAAGCCCCTCCTCCACGGACCTGAGGTTCGTGAGTCTAGTTGACCCTCAGTGGTGTTTAACGTGTCTCTTGTGTTTAATTTTTAGTCAGACTTTGACCCGGCGTGGGCTTCAGTGGTCGCCGTGGACGGGAGCCTAGGAGCTTTGGTTCGAGACAATTAAAGACGTGGGATGAGGAGGACCCAGTGACAGGACGCAGTTCCGCAGGGGTTCTGAAGATAGACGCTTTGAACAGTCGGATTCATGGTCGCGGAAGCCGAGCCCATATTAAGAGATGTCAGGTTGGTCGGGGCTCGGGAGAGTGAGGCCGCCCGAGGCCGGTGTCCCCGCGGCCGCGGAGAAGGAGCTGCTCCCGGGCTCCCTGTGCGTGGCGGGGTTAGGACAGGGACGTCCCGAGCGGGCGCGTCGCCCGGGCCCCACGTTTGCCGTGGGGTTTGCTTCTGTCGAGGGTCTCGAGGGAGGGGTGCCCGGCCAGGCCGCGGGTCGGCGCGGGGTTTCTCTGGATGTTCCCGTGGACTCGCCACGGTGGGGCGCCCTCCCGGTCGCGGTGTCCTCCGTGGGGGGTTCCCATCCTCTCTGACCGCTGGGCGCTCCAGACAAGGCTCTGCAGGCACCTTTCCGCTAAGACACCTTCGCAGACCCGGAGGGCTCGGTGTCTTGCGGTCGCGTGGATCGATGTTGGGCAGAGGTCAGGCTGAGTGAGGCCGGGAGCGGGTGTTTGTCACACGCTGAAATGAGTAACGTCTTTAAGTGACACGGCGCTGTTCTCCCAGTGGAGCTGGAGAGACCAGGGCACCATCTGCACAGGACTCCTGCCATCGCACCACAGACAGAGGGGGCCCGGACGCTCTGCTCATGATGCGGGGGGAGGTGACCAGAGTGGCCCTAGCCTTTGGACCCCAGGCCAGGAGCCCTCCCGGCGGTCCTGGCGCCTTTGCCGCCGGTCCTGACGGCCGTGCGCTCTCGGGAGTGGTGGGCACTGGCGGGCCGCTCCCGGTTCTCGTACTGCGCCCCGCGCGCCGGCTGCCACGTCCCAGGGCAAGCCTGGCGGGGCCATGGTGAGGGGGCGGGCCGATGCGGCCACCGCTGTCTCGCGTGTCACCTGTGAAGCCCTCCCGTCTCCACCTGGGCCTCGTGTGGAAGGAGCGAGTTTTTAATAATTCTTTGCTGTCTCGTTTTGGGAAGGTGAGGGGTTCTGGCCTTTTTCTGGTGTTTTAACCCTCTTCTACCTTTGCGCTGTTTCCTGCTCCTCAAACCTACAAGCAGAGGCGATGCTGGTGCCGGGTGGGTCCCTGTCGGGTTTTCGGGTGGCAACACCACAGCGTCGAGTGGAAGAGAAACATCGGGTGCGTCCCCGAGCCCGTCGTTCCAACCCGCGTGTCTGGCCGCCAGCTGGAGCGCGGGGCTGCCTGGGGCTCTGCACCCCTGAGGTCCTGATCCGGGGGGGGGGCGGTCACCACCGTCGGTGTCCACTCAGGCGGCAGTGAGCCGTGGCAAACACCAGTGCGTTTTCCTTCCTGATTTTTAACGTATTTTTGACAAAGATCCTGGTGGCTGGACACGTAGAGTTGGAAGCCCTTGGGGTGGGCTGAGGTTTCCGCGGGGGCCGTGCTGCCGCGGGAAGCTGAGCGTCCGGCCCTGTCGTTGCAGGCGTCCGACCTCCGATCATGAACGGGCCCCTGCACCCCCGGCCCCTGGTGGCACTGCTGGACGGCCGGGACTGCACGGTGGAGATGCCCATCCTGAAGGACGTGGCCACAGTGGCCTTCTGTGACGCACAGTCCACACAGGAGATCCACGAGAAGGTACCACGGGCGGGGCGGGGAGGCGGGGAGCCGTGGCCTCGCCAGCGCTGAGGCAGGCGTCCCAGGGTTCCTGCCGGAGTGGGCAGGTGCGGAGCTGCCTTTACCACCTGGCCAGCCGGGAGGCGGGGGTGGGACGTCTCCATTACAACCAGTTCTTTCCCAGAAAGTGGCCTTTGGGGATGTGGCTGCAGGGGACGGTGCTGGGGGCGGGCAGGCTGCATCTCCGTCACCGGACGACTCAGGCCACGGCGGTCGCCAGGACACCCCGAGCCTGTGCCACGTGGCTTGCAGCTCTCGGGCACCCTGGGACAGGAAGTATGTTAATCTGGTTTCTGTCTGTAGTCACAGCCAACCAGGTACTTCAGAACCACCTTTCCCCTGAGTCAGCTGAGGAAGCTGGGCCAAGGTTTATAAAACCTAGGTGCTTCGGAGAGCCAACAGGGTCAGGAGAGGCCCAGATGCCACAGGGGTGCACAGGTCGTGCCTGCCGGGCTGGGGCATCGGCTGTGCTGGAAGAGGTGGCTGAGAGGCCAGGGCGGCTTTGGCAGCCTCATGGGCCGGTGAGGTTGGAGCCCTGCTGGACCCTGGCTCTGGGCTGGACCCTTGGAGAAAGGACGAGCTGGAACCAGATGCACCCTCACCTGTCCACCAACCGGCCCAGCAACGTCCACATCAAGCCTTGAACTTGGATTATAGGCGACCCTGTGCCCTATGCTCAGGTGGCTGGCAGAAACAAGGGAGAACAGTACACTTACGGGAAGAGACCGTAGGCCTGGGCCCCAAGTTGTTTCTGCAGATCACCTCCTAGCACAATGTTCATCGCACAGTCGAAGATAACAAGATAGTAGGAGAAGAAAGAACTGAGCGAAAACCAGCAGAGACAAAGGACTAGAGGGACCCAGGGGCCGGGGGGGTGTCTGCTGCTACAACCACCACGTGAAAACCAAGCCTGAGCACTTCAGAAGGAGCCGAGCGCAGAAGACGTGACGACGGCAGGCTTCGGGGGAGTTTTTAGAAGATCTAGGAGCTGAAACAGAGCAAAGCTGAAAGTGAGAACTCACTGGGCAGACTCGCCAGCCACTCGGGTCAGTGGCAGGACGGAGGCTTGGGGTGAGGGGGCCACGGTGGGGAGCCAGTCTCCGACAGAAATCTCAGGGACCGAGGGGAGGGGATGGGCCACGAGCGAAATTTGATGAGAAAAAGGCTGACGATGGTCCAGAGCCGAGGGAAGGCAGCAATAAGCGGGTGAGAAAAGTGCGGCAGCGTGCACGCCCGGGCGGCCCCTCCGGGAACTGGGGCTGGCGGTTTCCCAAAGCCGAGCAGGCTCGGGCCACCTGCCTGGCCGTCGCAGCGCTGGTGTTTCTCCCAGAGAAGCAAAACACACATCCACACAGAAACCTGCCCGCGAGCCCCCCAGCAGCTTTGTTCCTCGTGGCCGGAGCCAGAGGGAACCAGGTGGCCTTCAGCCAGGGCACGGGTACCGAGGAGCCCCACTGGGCAAGAGAAGGAAGGATGAGCCACGGGCACCGGCGTCGGCCGGGCCGGAGCAGCCGGCTCGTGAGGGTCACGTGCATTGTCTCTCTGGCCAGCCACCATGACGGGGACAGCGAAGGGGACGGAGGTGCCGGGTTCAGGTGCTGCTACCGCGGGGGTGTTTCTTTGTGGTGACGGCAGTCCTGCATTCTGTGTCCTGTTGTGAGGCGGCTACTCGAGCAGACTCACAGTGAAGTTGCACCGAACAGCACACACGAGCGAGGACAAGACGGCCAAGGGGACTTGGGTGCACAGATGGACCTCACCGGGCATGAGCTCGTTGCCCACCACAGCGTCCGGGCTGGGGGACACGGGATCCCTCTCGTTGGCAACTTCTTGTGAATCTTACACTGTTTCCAACTAAAAAGATACTTTTAAAAAAACCAGTAGTGGAATGAAAAAGAGACATACCGAGAGAAATTTTTAAAAATTATAAGCAGTACTAAAACAAGTTTTGCCAGTAAATTTGACAATTAAGACAAAACGTGTCTTTTTCCAGAACTGTAACTTACCAAAACTATTTCAACAAGTTAATATAAAACCCAGGGCTTCCCTGGTGGTGCAGTGGTTGAGAGTCTGCCTGCCAATGCAGGGGACACGGGTTCGAGCCCTGGTCTGGGAAGATCCCACATGCCGCGGAGCAACTGGGCCCGTGCGCCACAACTACTGAGCCTGCGCGTCTGGAGCCTGTGCTCCGCAACAAGAGAGGCCACGATAGTGAGAGGCCCGCGCACCGCGATGAAGAGTGGCCCCCGCTTGCTGCAACTGGAGAAAGCCCTCGCACAGAAACGAAGACCCAACACAGCCATAAATAAATAAATAAATAAATAAATAATTTTTTAAAAAACCCAAAAACCCAAATAAACAAGTTGACAGACCCCTGGGGAGGGGGATAGGGCCCTCAGAGCCCCACCCGACAGGCAGGCGGCGTCCCCCCCGAGCCCTATGCCTCCTGACACCCACGGGAAGCCACAGCCAAGGCCTTGCCTGCCAGAGAAGAACAGGTAGAAAAAGTGTCCTGGGGACAGAATTTTATGCTCCTGACAGAGACGTTCGGACTGTGTAATTGGTGTCCTTAGAGCTGAGGTAGTGCCTGACTGTACACCGAGCAGGACGCGGCGAGAACGGAATCACAGGAGAACCAGAAGGCACCCCTGGAGACTGGATGGGAGTGGAAGGTTTAAACTTGAATAGGAAGCTCGAAAGACACAGTCAAGGGAAGCCCAGAGGAAAGACGGAAGCGACGAGGAACGAGGAGAGATTCGCAAACCCCCCAGGGGTGCCGTGCCCAGCTGGCCAGTGCAGCCGCTCTCAGGAGCCTCGTGTTTCCCATCCTGGACAAGCACTTCCTTCCTCCCTCTTTGCTGCCAGGGGTGGCCAAATGACTAAGTCCAGCCAGGGAGAGGACAGCAGCCTTTGTGTGCAGAGCCACCTTCCCTCTTTCTGCTGGCTGGAAACCAGATGTGATGGCTGGAGCCTGGGCAGCCACCCAGACCACAGAAGGAAGCCATGTGGAGCCAGGGGAGCCTGGGAATGGCGGGGCAGCAAGTCAGGAGCCCAGGACCCCGATGGCTCTGGAGCTGACACGGGGTCCGTGGACCACCTGGCTGCAGGCTTTGGCCTAGAAGGGAAATATCAGCCTGTCTTACGTGTCACATCTGATCAGGGGTTTCTGCCTCCTCACAGCTGGTTGGACGTCCGTCCGACGTTATTTGAGCGTTAAGGAGGAGAGACTGACGTTTTCGCCACCACACAAGGAAAACAACCAAAGCTGGACGGCGGCTCCCGCGCTCCTGCCGCAGACCCAGGACGAGCGTCGGGGGCCCGGGAGGCCCTGCCGTTCAGGATCCAGAGTTCACCAGCGCCGGGGTGGGGGACAAGAGCCAGAGCGGCCCCAGCTGGGCGCGTCAAAGCTCCTGAGAGGAGGGGTTTTACCAGGCTCACTCACGCGCCCACACGCGGGGCCGGCGCAGGCATTTCTCCCCCCTGCCGCTCTCTCCGAAGCTCCTCAGACAAAGTCAGGTGCCTGTGAGGTGGGGGCAGCCGTGGAAAAGGAAGACCTGGGGTCCCGTTGAGGGGCTGGGCCAGGGTGGGAGAGACGCGGGACGCGCCTGGGGTTCCAAGGGCACCAGCAGGGGCTTTTGGAGTGAAACGCCCAGTCCCAGGAGGGATGCGCCGAGGCCGGGTAAGACATGAAATAAAATCCGGGGAAAACGCAGAAACAGGCACTGTAGCCAGTGGTGGGGTGGCTCCCGGTCGGTGGGACCTGAGGACCCTGGAGGCGGAAAGGATTGGTCAGCCCACGAGCCCTGGGGACGCTGGCCGGTGCCCTCGTGCGCACCCGCCGTCACCAAGAGTGAGAGGGGCGTCTGCAGGGAGCGTGTTCGCCCCTGGTCAGGACAGAACCAAACGTGGGCAGTTCTGCAGAAAGCACGGCGTGGAAAGGAGGGGTCATCTGAGTACAAGGCAATCAAAACAATCTCCCTGCAAGAGAAATCACACAAAACAGGAAAATAGGGGGGTGAAGGAGACGTGCCCGCAGTGCGTGTAACAGTCGGGGGGTGAACAGCTGAAATACTCAGACTTCTCAACCAACAGGAGAAGGACAAATCCCAGTAGACAGTGGGCGAGCGAGGGGGTGTGTGGACAAAATAGCGACCGCGGAGCAGGTGACACTGCCCCGCCCCCAGGGACTCACAGACACCCAGGGGCAGCCGGGCCGTCAGCTCGCAGGTCTGGGTGGGGCTCCGGCAGGCCTGTGAGAATCTGGTCTGCGGTCTTCAGCCGGCTGTCCCTCCGCCTGGGCCATCTGTCATCGGGAAATCCCACAGAAGACACCCATCTGGAAAGATAAGAAGTCGCTGAGGGTGTGTGTGTGTGTGTGTGTGTGTGTGTGTGTGTGAGATGCTGGGAGGGGACACTCGGGGCGAGGAGGTGCCCTGACCGGGGGCCCGCCTCTGGTGTGGTGCCCAGTGAGTACCCCTCAGGCCCTCTGCTCTGAGCGCCTGGCCAGGTGGGCCGCGTTGCCCCTGTGGACCTGAGGACACCAGGTCAGCGACTAGCTGGGTACACGGCAGGTAGAGGCTGGCAGGAGTGGACGCTGGGAGGTCGGCGCCATACCCAGGGTGTCACGGCCACTGTGCAGCCAGGGAAGGGGTCATGAGGAGCCAGCAGGAGCATGGACCTGGAGTCTGGACAGGGCAGTGTGGTGCCCCTGCAGTGGTCTCATCCTGTAGCCGGTACAGGGTGGGCGCTGCTCTGAGAGCAGCCCGGGCTCTCCTCTGAGGACACTCCGCCTGGTACCCTGGGATTCAAGAGATGCTCAGTAGAAAAAGGGCCAGGCGTGGAAAAAGTAATTTACCCAGAAACGTACCTGGGTGACTGAGTCACACCCAGAAATGCAAATGAAAGCTACAATAACGGTTCCAGCCTGCGTGCGCCACACGGAGTATTTGGAAGTTGGGAATGCCTGGTGCTGGGCAGTCGGTGCTGACGGGCAGACTGTGCCCCGGGGGCAGTGGCGGCAGGACTGGAGCCTGCAGAGGGTTTGCAGGGATCCGCTCACTTCTCACCTCAAGGAAACAAGCAAACACGTGGGTTTTTGCTGCAGCACAGCTGGCGCTGGAAGCCACACAGTCTCTCCAGATTTAGAAACGTTCAGACCATCGTGGACCATCCCTGCTTAAAAGTGCAGCCCGGGACACTTAAGGACCACAGCTGGGTGCGATGCTCAGGAAAAGCCGCCCCTGCGCATGCGCCTGAGCCGCGAGGACCACCTGCCCCGTCCCGCCCGCCCACGGCCCATCCGCACGCCCGTTGTAGCCGAGGGCCCCGCAGGCGTCCAGCCCATCCACCTGCCTCTGCGTCCGGGGCTGCGCCTCCCAATGCTGGCAGGGACGTGTCCATCTCTCTGGTTCTAGCACCCAGCCGTGCCGGACACCGTGGGCACCAACAGATCTCTGTCTACACGCAGCCTGCCCCCCAGCTCCTGCCCGCCTGCCCCCGGGGGCCCTCCTCACCAGCTCTTGTCCGCACAGCACAGGGCGGCCAGAGGGGCCTCCCCTCTCCCCTGCACCTCCCTGTGGCCTTTGCCATGTCCACTGCCCTGTCTCTTCCTGCCCACCCTCCCCATGTGCTCTCGGTTAATCCCCTCTGCTGCTGCTCTGCTGTCACACGCCGGGCCTCACCCCGTCCACACTGGGTCCCGTCGAGTCATGGCACCGGAAGTCAGCGCCTGCGTCTCTGGCCCTCCCAGGAGGCCGGGGAAGCTGTCAGGACTCGGGCATGATGCAGCCGGCCCGTTCACGCGCCCGCTGGCAGCCCCCGCTCCCGGAGCTGAGATTCCTAGATCTTCCGAGCTGGGGCCAGAGCAGGGCTGGCAGCACCCCGTCCCTTCCTTGCAGGATCAGGAACCCAGGACCCCTCTGCCCTGCTGCCCAGCTGTCCTTGCCTTGGTCCTTTCTGTGAGGTCCCCTGTGGCCGTGTCCTCCAGGCCGCCTCAGGCAGCAGGAGGGGAAGGGAGGCCAGGCCAGCCTCAGAGGAAACTGCGTTCCGGGTGGCCGTGTGTCCGGCTGGGACCAGGGCTCAGTCATCGTAGAAGGGGCGAGCCCGGGGCCGTTGGCAGTCTCCCCGAGGCTGCAGTCCCCTGCCCTGCGCCCCACGCTCAGAGCCCACTCCATTCTGCTTACGCCATCAGCCACGGGCCAGCTGCTTCCTCAGCTCGCATGCGGCCCCTTGTGGTCCAGCAGCCTCTGTCGCCCCGGGGCACCCAGGGTCAGCCCTGGAAGCTCGGTCCAGAGGAGAGGGCCGCAGACACATCACCACAGGTTCCCAGTGGACTCTGTTTCACTGAATTTGAGACGTCATTGATTATGACGTCCCGTTAGGGAGGAATAAACCTCATCCCCAAGTATGGCAGGTTTTGAATTACATGATGTGTTGGAACGGGGTGGGCCCGCTCCGCAGCCCCTGCCCTTGGGCCCAGAGATGGCAGATCACGCGTCCCTGGCCTTGGCCAGACTGCGTCCCGGTGCGGACCGGGCTCTCGGTCCTGGGCTGTGGCCCCGCCCTCCTCGACCCGCGCTCCCCGCCCCCACCCCCCAGGAGCGAGGTGCGTCGCACGTGGGTGGGCGCGGCGGTGGCAGAGCTCGTGGACTTAAGCTGGCAGGTGGGGGGCGGGGCTCTGCGTGGGGCACGATGGTGGGTGGACCTCACCCACGGGGAGGTCTGTGCGCTTGGCACCAACCTGCCCGCGTGGGCCTCACCTGGAACAGACTCGCCGAGACACGCGGGCCGCCCCCAGGTGACCTGGAGTCCCGCACTTGGGGACGACAGCCCCGGCCACGCTCCGAAGGGTGCAGAGACAGAGCCGGCGGGCCCCTCCTGGGGGCTACAGCTGGCGAGGCCCACCTCAGGCGCAAGCGCGCCCGGAGCGCGTGCCCCACCTTGACGCGCCCTTGACAGCCCTCCCAGTGGCGGGGCGGGGGGAGGCAGCCCCCCGGGTCTGCGGTGCCGTGGACGGTGCGCAGGGGCAGCGGCTGCCCCCTGCCCCTCCCTGGGGGAGTGACCCTCCAACCCGGGGCCGTGCAGGCTGACCTGGAGGCCTGGCCTTGTGCGCAGTGGCGGTGGGGGTCGGCACGTCAGCCCCCTCCCCATCTGAAAGGGGTTCCCTGCTCACTGCAGCGCGTTCACTGCCCCCGGGGACTTATCCGCCGCTCCGAGCGCGTTGCGGCCTTGCGGCTGCTCCTGTTCTGCGAGCGGTCTGTCAAGGTGGCCGCTGGCTTCTCACCCTATCGGCAGGGTCTGGAGGTTTCAGGTGTGCCGGGTCCTCCCCGCGCCCGGCGTTTCCCGTCTATCGTAGCGTCTGGTGCCCAAGGAGAAGGCAGCCCCCGCGCACCCCCCTGCGTCAGGCAGGCAGAGCGCTGTCCCCTGTGTCAAGCGGGGCAGGGACCCTCGGTGTGCTTCACGAGTTTGCTGATCCGTCACACTCGGGTCACTGCAGACCGCTCACACGGGGACTGGGCAGCTTCCGCCCCGAGAGGGCCTGCCATGCGCACCGGAGAGAAGGCTGCTCGGGTGGGACCCTGCCGGAGCCCTGGGACTCGCCTAGCGGGGGCCGCACTTGGGGGCAGTGCCCGCGTGGCTTCTCCCGCAGCGGCAGCGGCTCACGTGCCTCCTTTACTGCAGGTGCTGAACGAGGCCGTTGGGGCGCTGATGTATCACACCATCACGCTGACCAGGGAGGACCTGGAGAAGTTCAAGGCCCTTCGGATAATCGTCCGGATCGGCAGCGGCTTTGACAACATCGACATCAAGTCAGCTGGGGACTTAGGTAGGACGGTCTTGGATTCTTCTCTTTGCAACTTTGCGCACTGCTCCCTTGGCGCGATCTCATCACATTTTATCCGTTGGTTTTATCGGGAAGAGGAGAGTCCCGCTGCAGCCGCCTGCCTGTCCGGGGGTGGCCTGGGGGCCGGCAGCGTGTGGGCCCCACGCCAGCTCCCCTCAGGCAGGCGCAGGGTGGCAGCAGCGGCCCTCAGGAAGCCTGGGCATTGTGGGCGGCGTGTCCGCCGCCCTCCCGCACTGCCTCCTGGGGACCGTGGGGAAGGGACGTCAGCCCGGGGGGGCGGCCAGCACATCCGTGTCGGGGTTTGCGCAGCCCTGTGCACGAGCCGTGGTTTGTGTTGTGATGTAGGACACGTGGGAGTGTGTACACACAGGTGTGTGGCTCACACTCACGGAAACAGACCTCAGCGTGCTCCTCCAGGTACAGTCTTCCGCCTCTTGTGACGTTCTGGTCTAGTCTCTCCTTATCCTTTGTTTGTGTTGGTCACGGCTTAAGGGCATGTGAGGACACGCCCGGCCACGGCCCCTGGTCACCGACGGCGGCCTCAGACCTGCAGCGTGAAAACGGCTCCCGCTGTCGGCTGCCACGCGTCCCAGGGTTCATTCTGCTTTGCCAGCCCAGCTCTCTCACCCCGCTATCACCTGTCCCCAGGAAGGCACTGCAGTGTCAGGCTGCGGTCTGGGCACTTTTCGAGCCGGGACGTCCTCCGGGCCTCGTCCCTGTTCGCGGAGCAGGTCCTCATTGCCTCGCGATTTCACGGGCTGGGGCTCCGTCCTTCGTCCAGGGACAGTCTGGGGCGTGCCGTGCGGTCATCCCTGCCAGACCTCCGCACGGCCTGGTCCTCTGTCAGGCGGCAGCCTTGTTCCCGAGTCTGACGGGGCCTCCAGCTCTGTTCTCGCTCAGTCTCCCCTGCATGACCTCCTGACCCCGTCTTAGGTTTTGTCTCAAGCCGAGCTGGTGAGGGGTTGGGGAGGGCAGGGCCTGGGGAGGTGTGGCCTGGCCAAGATCCCTTTCCAGAAGGTCCAGTGGCAGGTGGTCCAGGAGGGGCAGAAGCAGGTGTGGGCATCCGCCCAGGCGGCCTCTCTTCCTGTCCCCCACCCTGTCTGCCCACTGGACCCATGGGTGGCTTTCCCACGTGGCACGGGGCAGGTGACCTGCATTTGTCTCCTAGCATCCTGGGGCAGGGACGTGTCCGCCGGCCTGTCCCAGGTGAGACCAGGACCGTTCTAGTGACTGCCCCACATGTCTCGTGTCCTCAGGCATCGCCGTCTGCAACGTGCCGGCCGCGTCCGTGGAGGAGACCGCCGACTCCACCATGTGCCACATCCTCAACCTGTACCGCAGGACCACGTGGCTGCACCAGGCGCTACGGGAAGGCACGCGGGTCCAGAGTGTTGAGCAGATCCGAGAGGTGGCTTCTGGAGCCGCCAGGATCCGCGGGGAGACCTTGGGCATCATCGGACTAGGTGCGATGGCTTTTGCCCCCGTGCACAGGCTCTGTGGACCCTGAGGCTGGGGCTGCGCTGTGCTGCTGGCAGGTGCCCCCACCTGGCATGGCTGCCCAGCCAGGGGACAGCGCAGGGTTGAGGGGCCTTTGCCCCAGAGACTGTGCTGGCCCTTATCTGCCCCGGGAACACCTAGTGGGGCCCACGCACGCACACAGATGTTAAATAGGTGCTCTTGGGGTCACACGTGCTCGTGTGGTCACGCACACTCACGCGTGCTCACTCTGCCGTTCCCCTACCCCGCAACTGAGCGCACAGGCCTTCGGGTGATGGCCGGGCAGGCTGCCCTGGGCCCTGCTCTGGGTGGACGGAGGCTGCCCACGCCACTCACCCGCTCACGCGCACGCCCTGCAGGCCGGTGTCCTGGGCCAACCCTGGGCCCCTTGCACTCAGACAGCAAACCAGGGAACGGAGACGTGGGGCGGCAGGCAGGGTCCGGGGGGCAGAGGTGCCGGGGTGGTGCGGGCCTTAGGGGTTGGGGAAGCAGGGGAGGGCAGTGTGGTGGGAGGGGCCTGCCCTGGTCCACCTGGGCCACCCAGCATGGGCGGGACCGTAGCTCCCTGCGGCCCCATCAGCTGTCTCACAAAGGTTCTCTACGGCAAAGGCACCGCCTCATGCAGCTGTGGGGGAATTGCAGGGCAGAGACGCGCCTGCATTAGTGCAGGGGGTCAGGGTCATGGGCGTCCGTGGGACACGGGTGTCCCTCCCCGGGACGACTCGCTGTCCTGCTGGCTGTGCACATGCAGACGCCAGGGCTGGCCAGAGCCCCGTAGCCCTGTGAGCGCCCTGCTCCCGGCACCTAGGCCCCCAGCGCCCTCAGCCAGTCCGGGGGCAGGGATGGCCTGGCCCATGCGGTGTGATGAAGGACGGGAGGAAGGAGCAAGGCCGGGGAGGCAGTGGGGAGGAGGAGCTGGGTGTGCCTGGCCAAGTGGACTTGGGGCGGCCACCTCTAGGCGGTGTTGGTCAACACACTCAGTGAGGTGGGGACGCCCCGGAGGCTGCATCTCAGCCAGCGCCCGGCGGTCCCGGGGACCACGGCCCTTGGTCATCTGCTCCGGCCCTCCCCGCGCCCCTCAGGACTCCGAGAGCCTCTGTTCTGGTTCCCCACTGCCCAAAAGCAGAGTGGTCCCCCGAAACCTTCTGTGGCCCAAGTGGTGTAAAGGGGAGAAGCAGCGACCTTTGGATCCACGTCGCTCATGGAGGCCAAGGTCACAGCACCTCCACACTGAGACACGGTGTGCGGTTCCCGGGGGCAGAAGGGGCTCTGTAATGGCACCTGCCAGACACACTGAATGCAATTTCGCTTTTGCCTTTTTTCATAAAAGTGAAAATCCTCTTCGGGTTTCTTTTGGTTCCTGGAACTGGGGACTGACTGCGTAGGTGAAGTGGCTTAAAGCGAGGCCAGCCGAGCGGGGGCTCCCGTGCCAGCGTCGCCCAGCGGGCAGTGTGAGTGACTGCTCCGGGGCGCTGGCACTGTGGCTGGTCGGCAGGACCGCTGGGTGCCTGTCCTCCCCGGGCCCTCTGCGCCGGCGTCTCACCAGCCTCCACGGCGTCCCGTGGCCCCGAGCGCAGGGCCCTGGCGTGCCTTCCCCCCACCAGCTCCTGGCCTGCACTGCTCCCCTGCTTTGTCTTCTCGGGAGCCGAGGACAGAGGGCTTCAGCCTCCGGGGCACTGGGGCCTGTCCTGACACCGCAGCCCCTGCCTCGCCCCCCGTGCATCCGCAGAGCCCCCGTCGGCGCTCCCCAGCTCCCCGGAGCCCCGTCCCTTCTCTGCAAAGCCTCGTCCTGTGCACGTCCTGCCGCTCGGCCTCTGGGAGCAGATGTCTCAGGGTCACCCCGGGCAGACGGGGAACCGAGGTAGGGCGGCCGGAGAGGTGCCGTGGTGACACCTTGTCGCCCCCCAGGTCGCGTGGGGCAGGCGGTGGCGCTGCGGGCCAAGGCCTTTGGCTTCAACGTGCTGTTCTACGACCCCTACCTGGCGGATGGCACGGAGCGGGCGCTGGGGCTGCAGCGGGTCAGCACCCTGCAGGACCTGCTCTTCCACAGCGACTGCGTGACCCTGCACTGCGGCCTCAACGAGCACAACCACCACCTCATCAACGACTTCACCGTCAAACAGGTGTGCGGCCCGCCGGCACCTCCCTCGGGACAGCGGCCAGGGGCCCCGGGGGGCGGCGGGGTCTGGGCGGCGGGGCCCAAACCGCCGCCTGCCCGCCACTCCTGCCGGTCACCAGCCACCATGCGGGCCCTCCCGCGGGGCCTTTTCTTCCCCGAACCGCGGCTTCGGGCCTTTCAAGTGCCCGTGTGTGCAGAGGCCTGTGTCGCAAGCGTGCACAGTGTATATACGTGGGGGTGGGTTAGTTCCGACGACAGTGTCCCCCCACGTGTGTGTGTGTACACGTGGGCTTGTACACACACGTGTGTATACATGTATTTAAGTGTGGGGTGGCCGTTTACATTGATGTGTGCACGTAGGTGTGCGCGCACACGTGCACGTGTGGTTACATACACGTGTGTGTGCATGTGGGCTTGTACGCACACGTGTGTGTACACGTATTTAAGTGGGGTGGCCGTTTGCATTGATGTGTGCACATAGGTGTGTGTGTGCACACGTGCACGTGTGGTTACGTACATGTCCGTGTGTGCACGTGTGGGTGGGCGTGCGTGTACATTCTGTGTGCCCACCTGGTGCCTCAACTGCTGTCTGCCCCAGGCTCCTGAAGCCCCGTAGAGAGTGAGGCCGGGCACCTTGGTTCTCACCCAGTGGGTCTGGGCCTCTGGGGGACAGGGCGTGGCCGGGGGCGCTGATCAGAGCTGTGTGGTCCCCGAGGACTCAGTGAGGCCCGGACGGGCACGAGCCCCAAGCTGATGGATGGCCACCTGAGCCCCACGACGGGGTGGGCTTAGTTGGGGTGAAGTGGGGTCACAAGGAGTCCCTCACCTGGGAGCGGGGGCAGCCGCTTCCCTGCACCGGCGGGGGGGTGTCTTCAGGCCGCACTGTCCCGTGTCTTCCCAGATGAGACAAGGGGCCTTCCTGGTGAACACGGCCCGGGGCGGCCTCGTGGACGAGAAGGCACTGGCCCAGGCCCTGAAGGAGGGGCGGATCCGCGGTGCGGCCCTGGACGTGCACGAGTCGGAGCCATTCAGGTGCCTCCCGGTGGTGCCCTGGGGTCCCCGAGACGGCGCTCGCCCAGCTTAGGCCCCGCGCTAGCCTGCGTCTGACCCGGTGGCCACGGCGCCGCGAGGGAGTGGGGCCCCAATGCCCACGCACGGTCTCCAGGCCCCGGCCTCAGGCAGCTGAGGGTCCGAGGACAAGGGAGCCTGAGATCCCCCATTGGGCAGACCTTCCTCCCTGGCCAAATCTCAGCGCGAGGGGAGGCCACCGCCGTGGGCCAGGACGACCCAGTCCCCTGCGCCTGGTGGGAAGGGCTCAGACCAGGCGCCCTGCTGAGTGCCCGGGGGCACGAGGCGGCTGGCCTCCATGTGGCCACGTCAGAGGCCTCATGGCCGAAATGCCCATCTGGGGCAGCAGGACGGCTCCAGGTGGGTCTTCACCCTTCCGGGGCAGAACGGTGTCCGGAGGGCCTGGGGTCTAGAGCTCACAGCCGCTTGCAGGGGGGGCGGGCCGCATCCCCCCCCCCCCCAGTGAAGGCCCCTCCCCACTGCAGTCAGGAGCCCGTGGGCAGGTTTGTCTTTCAGGGGGAGCCACCAAGTCTGACGGAGGGTGGGGTGTGGCTCCGGGCAGGGGCGGGGCCTCTGACCTCCTGTGTGCCGTGTAGCTTTAGCCAGGGCCCGCTGAAGGACGCGCCCAACCTGATCTGCACCCCACACGCGGCCTGGTACAGCGAGCAGGCCTCCATTGAGATGCGTGAGGAGGCGGCCCGGGAGATCCGGAGAGCCATCACAGGTGGGCCGGGCGGGGGCCCTGAGGCCACGGGCATCTTCTGCTGGGGTGGGTAGGGAGATGGACCCACCCAGGGCCTGGAGTGGCAGACCCCAAACACAGAGGAGGCCGAGCGCGGCCCAGGCCCTCGTGTCAACCTTTGTGACGCTCGCTTGCTATCCTGCTTGGGGTGCCAGCTCATGGGGTTTTTCCCCCACCTTTTAAAGAGTCATTTATACGTGTAAGCCTTCCGGGCTGGGCCCTGTCAGCTTCTCTCTGAAATCCCCGGGCCAAGCAGATGGGGTTGGGGGCACTACTGAGCCGAGATCGGTTGCTCGGGGCTGGGGGTCCCCGAGCCTTGAGGGCGACACTGCCCAGACAGGACCCCGCTGTGCCTAAGGGGAGCGGGTCTGGAGACTGCCCACGTCCCCAGTGGAGCCCCTGCCTCTGGGGTCCCTTTGGTGGCAGCCGCCTAACGCAGGCACCATCCCTCCCTTCTCCCCGGCCTCCCCCAGGCCGGATCCCCGACAGTCTGAAGAACTGCGTGAACAAAGACCACCTGGCAGCTGCCACCCACTGGGCCAGTGTGGACCCGGCCGTGGTGCACCCCGAGCTCAACGGGGCCGCCTACAGGTGAGCGGGGGCTCTCGGCCTGGACGTGTGCTCACGTGGCCCCCGTGGACACGGACGGTTGGGGCTTAAGCGCCCGAGCAGGGGCGACCTTCAGGGCCTGGTGGACATGAGACCGTCTGGGTGGCGGCCACACAGGGAGTGGGACGGCGTCCCCCAGCAGGCGGCCTTCAGGAGCAGCCTGGGGTCCCGCCCCGCTGGCCTCACCTGCCTCCTTCCTCTCCCAGCAGGTACCCCCCAGGCGTCGTGGGCGTGGCCCCCAGTGGCATCCCCGCCGCCGTCGAAGGCATCGTCCCCAGCGCCATGTCCCTGTCCCACGGCCTGCCCCCCGTGTCCCACCCACCCCACGCGCCTTCTCCTGGCCAAACCGTCAAGCCCGAGGCGGATAGAGACCATGCGAGCGACCAGTTGTAGCCCGGGCGGAGCTCCGCAGTCTGGGCACCGGCCAAGCCCTCGGACAGGCGTGTGCAGGGGCGGCGCCGCAGGTGGCCACGGCCTCCGGGACAGTCCGGGCGCCAGGGGTGAGAAGTGGCACCCTCTGCCTGCGTCAGCTGTAGTTGTCCCGTCCCGAGGGCCGGCCGCTGCCGTGTCCTTTGCGTCCTCGTTCAGCAGCGGAAGTCAGTAGTTCTATCATGAATGTCCCCGTCTGTGTACAGTCTTTAGAACATCACAAAGGATTTGTTTGCTTAGCTGTCGGCAGGAGAAGCCCGAGGCAGGGCTCAGCGGGTCTGCTTCAGACGTTTTCCCTTTTGTGTGTGGATCGCATCCCGAACCAAGCAGTCGGCAAACTTCTCAGGACAGTGAATCCTCCCCGTTTTCTTTTTACACCACACGGTGCATTGTTTTTTCTACCTGCTTGTCTTATTTTTAGAATAATTTAGAAAAACAAAACAAAGGCTGTCTTTCCTAACTTTGGCATGAACCCCCCTGTTCCAAACGAAGACGGCGTCGCTAGCGGTGCAGAGAGGAGCGCGTGGGCCTCTGTCCCGGGCGGCGGGGCCGCGGCGCCTGGCCGCGTGGTGCCGTCCTGCTGATGTGGTAGGCTAGCAATATTTTGGTTAAAATCATGTTTGTGACCGTAACCATTTGTATGAATTATTTTAAAGAAATAAAAGTCCCAGAAAGAGCCGGCACGTCCAGCATCTGTTTTATCGGCTTCGTGTCACCAGGACACAGACGGGGTCAGTCCTCTTCTCTCCTAGCGCTGGTGGCCTTGGGGCTGGACAGACGGCCCAGTGAGCCCCGCTGTCACCACAGGAGGGGCGCTGCGGCCTGAGTGCTGGCCTCTGCCTCCCCCCGCCCTCCGCCCTCAGACAGCCTTGGACCCGGGCCCCTGGGGGCTGCAGAGGCCGCTGGCTCCAGGCTCGCAGGGACGTGCTCAGAGACACCACTCTGTCCTTGTCACACCGCCGCCTCCGGAAGCCCCGCCGCGCCCGTGGGTCAGACCGCACCGCGTGGCTGGGATGCGTGGCCGCGCTTACTCAGCAGCTGCTGCCAGACAGGGGCCTGAGGGCGGGGACGGGGCGTGTCCCTCCTGCCACCCGCTGCAGCAGGTCCCGGGCCCGCCAGCTCCGTCCCCTCAGCCTCTCGCCCCTGGACTCCTCGCTGGGTCCCGCGAGGGCAGCGGTCTACAAACACTCGCTTACGGGAAACTTGCGGGAAAAATGCCTCGGTTTTGCCACGTCCCCGCCTGGGTGTGGGCACGGAACCCGGGGCGGGAGCTGTGTCACACTCCACACTCGCCACCTGCCACGTTCCCCGCGGCCACCGTCCCCCGCCACTCGGGTCCACGCCGGGTTTTGGTTCATTTCTGCTTCTGGAGCCGCTTACCCTTGAGTCGTTACTTGATTGTGGAAGGTTCTCAGCTGTTCTGTCTTCAGTGGTCCCCCTTCTTCCCCCTTGGGAATCCTGAACAACAGTGAAAGTACAACTTGCACAAACTGGGAAGCAGCTAACGTAACTGAGAGCTGGTGGAGTAGTGACTTAGAAGGAAACTGAGAGGCAGTACAAATTTGAGAAAAGAATATAAAGGCTGGAATAAGGACATATTTATATGTATCTTAGCAATTAGAAAAAACTGAAAAAACAAACTTTTAAATTATAGATGGATGTACATGATAAATATAAGATTGGAATTAATCAAATACAACACAAATGTATAGTAGAGTGTCAAGAAATTCACTGGTTGGTTCTTTAAATTAGTAAAATTATTAAATTCAGATAAAGGAATTTATTTACCACCAGGAATAGGACTGAAAAGGAGCCTGTTATAACAGTTGGCGATGTCAGTAAATGACAGAGAATGTGATGACAACTTTCTGATGAGAATTTAGAAAACAAGGAAAATACACGTGCTAAAACAGACAAAAAATAAAAGATCTGAGTTGCTCTATAACTTAAAGAAATTGAACTTAAAAAAAAACTTCCTGAAAGAAAATTACAAATGGCATCAATGGTTAGTTCTAAAAAATATTTGAAGTAGAAAAAACACAAATTACCAACTGATTCCACAGGACAGAAAGAAAGGAGGTGCACCTTCCAATCATTTTATGAGATTAACTCTGATTCAAATCTCCTAGGAAAAAAAGACAATCCAGCCTCATCTTCAGGAGTGAGTGCAGATGGGGCGACTCCTACACCATCAGCCCAGGTGGTGCACGGGGCCACCTACGGGGACCAGGGCCCTCGGGTCTCCCTCAGGCTTAAGGGTGGCCGTATAGGGACAGGTCCCCCAGGTGTCCTCCACAGAGGACGGTGTTGGTGGTTGTCCCAGCCCTGAGCTCCCATAGAGACACCAGCCCTCTGCCCGGGCCTGTCCCCTCCGGGCCTTGTAGGGGTCGCTGAGAGCACTAGGTGTACGTCTGCTGTGTGTGGACACGTGCGCTTCGTCCCTTCCCTGGGCCCAGTTGTCACCCAGTCCCTGCATCTCTACCCTTGGTATCGCCACAGAATTGCGGCATGCCGAGGCTGGGAGACGCGTCCAGGAATCTTACGGCAGCTTCATCACAATGGTCAGCACAGGGCCCTCCTGCCCGCCAGCCCTGGCCTGGACAGGTCAGTGTGGGCCTCGCCCAGCGGGGGTCGGAGCCAGACGTCGGGTGTGCGCACGGAGCTCGGTGGGACAGCTGCTCACAGCGCACGTGTTGGTTGGGGGTCCGGTGACCGGGGCTGGCGAGGCTTGTTTCCCGGAGGCGTCCTCTCTCTGGCCCGCCCGGCCCCCTGGGATGCTTCCTACCGGTTTCTGCTCCCGCGGCCTCAGCTCCAGGGGACCTGCTCTCGGCTGGGGTGCTGTTGTCAGCTGTTCCCCCAGATTTCAGGGTGGCGCTTTGCCCTGTGACCTCGGTTCTGGAATGGGTCCAGGAAACCCTGTTGGTTTTTCCTTGCTGTAAGGACAGGACTGGCGCTGCTGAGCTCTTTCCATGTCAGAGCTGAAACTTTATATTTTAATTTGAGCCCTTTTTTGGTCTAACTTCCTTTGCAGAAGTGTGAGCTTCAGGAGGCCGGCCCTTTGTCCATCTTGTTCTCTGCCCCGTGCCCAGTGTGTGAGGCTGTGAATGAATCAGTGAATCTGGGCCTTTCCTCAGATTGGAGGCGCGGGTCATCCTTGGACCTCCCCGTGTTGGCGGCCCTATTTCCCGGGCCCACGACTCCCTCTTCTTGGGTTTTCACATTCATTTTGCTGAAGCACATCCTTCAGTAGCTTCCTGACAATGGGCTCAGGGGAGCTGATTTTGTAAAACCTCACGTGTCTGAAATATCCTCCTGTCGCCCGCACACTGACTGGTGGGGAGGCGGGGGGTCAGGCCCAACGTGCTGCTCCAGGAGCTCCGGGACCCCTCCCCAGGCGCCCTTCCCAGCTGGGTGGGGCAGCACCTGGCAGGGAGGAGGCCTTGCAGGCACGGCCACTCTGCGGCGGGTGGGACAAAGTTCGGGACCCCAGCCCAGCCCCACTGGGCGAGAGCCTGGAGCAGGGCCCACTGCAGACCATCTCGCGAGGGTGGCGGATAGGATGGCGCTGGCCCTCTGGGCCTGGCCTGCACCTGCTCTGTCCGGTGGCTGGTTCCGGGCCTGGCGGCTCCTCAGTGCTCAGCCTGGGGCCTCTGATCATCCCCATCTCTAAAGAGAAACCTCTCCTGCCCCCTCCCTGCTAGCCCTGCCCCTCCTGACCTGGTGCCTGGTCTCAGGGGACAGCACCCCACCCGGAGCTCCTGCCCCCAACTCCTCGGAGGTCACCAGCAGGTGTGGCCAGTGCCGGTGGTCTCGAGGCCAACCCCGCAGGTGGCCCCTGGGACACGTCACCGCCTCACGGAGCAGCCTCCATCGGCTCCAGGGCCTGAGTCAGGAGCCCAAGAGCCGCCAGGCCCCATGTCCTCAGGCCCTGCACCAAGTCCTGGGATCCCCCCCACAGGCCCGCACCCCGGGGCGGGGGTCCCTCACCTCACCCCCAGCAGCTGCAGGAGGCCCTG
Source organism: Balaenoptera physalus (assembly GCF_965194825.1). NCBI lineage: Eukaryota > Metazoa > Chordata > Mammalia > Artiodactyla > Balaenopteridae > Balaenoptera > Balaenoptera physalus. Next base: position 150,359,812 of record NC_138884.1, read on the forward strand.
TCCAGCCCTGCCTGGCCGCCCAGGCTGCTGAGGGACCCGAGAGCCCGGAGGTAGCTGACCTCAGTGCGAAGGGGAGGGGGGTGGCTTCCAGATGTGTTTGGAGAAAACAGCCGCCGGCCTTGCTGGTTCGGGGTGTGGGCTGGAGAAGGGGGGTCACGGTGACTCCAGGGTCTCGGGCACAGGCGGGAAGGAGCTGGGGGCTGCAGGGAGGGCGGTGGGGAGGCGAGGAGCTCCCCTCTGACCTCGGGCCCCAGCTGCCCCTCAGCGCCCAGGGCAGCCCCTCTGCACACCCAGCGCCCTGCGCTGCCCTGTGACCTCAGCGGGTCCCCCCCCCCCCGGCAGCCAGGGTTTCTCTCTGGGAATGGAGGTCACAGGGCTGAGAGTGGCAGTCACAGCCACAGCTACGAGGCAGGAGCATGAAGGGAGGGGTCGGGCTGTGGGAAAGCAAGAGACAAGCCGGCCGACGTTTGCCAATAGGCATCGGCACAGAAACCCCGACCCCACCAGGACCCATCAGAAGACGGCAGGGCCGTTTCACACCCAGAGCTCTGCCGGTGGCTCACAAATGGCTTTGACGAACCCATGGAAAGACATGTGAGCAAAGATTCTTCAACAACCTCCCCGATCTTAAGATCCAGAGTGTGTGTGACACACTGTGCTGACTCCAGAAGAAAGAAGCTTGATGAGCAGCCTGGGAATTAGCAAAGGCCACCGGCCTCTGGGGAGACGCTGACCCATCAGGACGACCACCAGTCTGTGTTGGTGGGTGGCGCCAGGGGGGTAACACTGAAACACACGTTCTCTGCGTAGGAACACTGAGGTTCACTGTAACCCAGTCAAAATGCCAGCTGTTTATTGTCAGCAAATTCTTACCTCCAAATGTATGTGGACTAACAAGGGTCTGTGAATTTGGGATAAAGAACTTTAAGGCACATTAAAAAGCAGACGTAGCAACAGAGACAGAGATGGGGCCAAACGGAAGAGAACCCGGAGAGAGCTGGCTCGGGGCGTGTGCGCTTGTGTGTGTGTGCGTGGAACCTTGAGATGTCGTGGGGACACGAGTCAAGGGGAAAGGACACCCTTTTGTGGACGGCATCTCCCCGTGGCCGGAATGGGGGTGGAACGGCTTCTCAAACGTCAGGGCTGCGAAAGCGCAGACCGCGAGGGAGAAGACGGCTGGACCTGCGTGTCCCCGTCGTGGGCTCCATCCAAGGAGGGGCCGGGACAGCGGGGGGTCAGGGCACACCCCGCTGGCGGTCCTGTGACCTGCAGAACAAAGCAGAACCTGGCGCAGGAGTGGGGGCCGAGGTCAGACTGCCTGCCCATCTGCAGGCCCGGCCGTCTAGCCTCCCCTCCATCAGGGCTGCCCCCACTGCGGTCCTTCGAGGAACCCAGCGGTGACTGCCCTCAGGCCTTGGCCCCGGATCTGGGGCTCAGGGCCGTGGAGACGGTGAGTGGGCGCCCATTGCCAGGGTCTGTGGATGCGCCGGGCCCTGGGCCGGGGCTCAGGGGACAGTTGTCCTGGGGGTGGCCTGAGTAGGACACGGGGTGCGGGGCAGGCTCTCTCCCTGCGGCCTCTGAGTCTCCGCCCGGCTGGCCCCCTCCTGCCCCGCCTCCCCGCTTTGGGCCCAGAAAGGGCTCAGAGGAGGCAGGAAGAGGCATTGGGTCCGCATCTGCCAAAGCACCGGCCGCACCGCCCCCAGCTGCTCTGGGCCAGGGCCCAGCTGGATTTGCAGAATTGATTTTCCAGCAAAAAACAACATCAGGGAGAAGCATGGAGACGAGGGCCAGCTGCAGGCTTTTCCGGGCTCTCTGCCCCTGGCCGCCGGTGCTCCCCTCGTAAAGAGAACCATCTGGTCCTCTGGGCCGGCGCCCGGCACCCGGAGGAGGACCTCAGGCCCCCGTGACCAGCCCTGCTCCCTGGGCCGCCCTGCCGGCCTCTCCCCTGGCACACGGCATCCAGGCCTGCCCGGGTCATGGCACGGAGCCCAGTCTGCCTCACCCAGTGGCCCTGGCAGGGACACACTGACCCCATCTGTGTCCCTGACCCTCTGGCCTCAGACCTGAAGCACCGAGGCCCAAGCGCGAGTCTACCTCTGCTCCAGGCTCCCGGCCCCCACAGGCTACCTCCGACAGAAGCCAGAGGGGCTTTGTCCTAGAATTAAGGGATGTCTCTGGCAGGCATCCCAGACGGCTTGGAACCATCTCCGAGAGGCGCAGAGAGACAGAAGGGAGGGGCACAAGACCCCCAGCCCAGCAGCCGCCCCCCCACCGGGGCACCCATGCTTCCTGCGTCCCCCTCACACGGCCAGGGATCTGGTGATGTCTGTATGGGACTCCACCGTGGGGATGAGTCACTGTTTATTCCCCATCCACGTGCCTTCCCATCTTCTGCTCTTACAAACAGCGGCTCAGCCTGGGGTTGTCCTCGGTCATTGTCCTGGGTGATTCCCAGGAGTGGAATAGCTCCTGCAAGATACACCCCTGTGTAATCTGGGGAGATATTCCCAAACTGGCCAATTTACACTCCCAACTGCGTATACGAGAGCTGTTTCCCCACAGCCACCCAGACACTCTGGTTATCAAACTTCACAATTCACGTCAATGTCACAGTGAGAAATGGCACCTCTGTGTGTGCTTGTCTCCTGGTACTAGTGAAGTTGCACACTGCCCATGGCTCCATGTCCTGGGAGGTATCTTTGTTCATTTTCTATTTGGGAAATTATGGCTGGTCTTTTTCTTATTGATTTGTAAGAGCTCTTTATATATTAAGGAATTAGACTTATCTACAACATGAGTTGTAAATACTTTCCTCATCTGTTGTTTGTTTACATACACATTTACTGACTTTCCTTGGGAAGATCAGCCCTGGCGGGGAGTGTCCTGGCTGCCCTGGCACCATGTCCTCTTCACCCGGGAGCCTGCCCTACCCAGGCCTGGTGCCCAGGCTCAGGTGACACTCTCCTTGCCCAGTGCCCTGGACTTTGCCAGGGGTGGAGGCCAGGGCAGGGCCCAGATCAAGAGGCTGGCGGGCCCCTCGGAGGTCAGGAGAGAAGTGCACCCCCCAGGAGGCCCCCACTCGGGAGGACAGACTCCCTCCTCACTCTGATAAAGGCCAGGGGCTTCGGTCCAGGGCAGCTGATGTCTGATGGTCCTAACTGGGTCCAGAAACTAAGATTTCCCACAGAGGAGAACACCACCAAATCAACAGCAGGGTCAGAGCTGGCGTGTGGCGCCCAGAGCACAGAGCCCTCTGTCCTGGAGGTGGGGATGGGGCAGACTCCCTCCTTCCTGTCCTTGAGGGTGAAATGCACTGTTTTCGGCAAATGTCCAGGCTCACAGGACACCGGAGGTCCCCACCTGCCTTGTATCTCCTGGCTGTCCCAGGGCATTTCCTCCAAACCCACACCCATAGCCCCTGATCATTCTAGAGCAGCCTGCCCCTGCCCCCATGGCCCTGCTCCAGGAAGTAGCTCTTCCCAGCCACTCTTCCTCGCCTGCCCCTGGCCCGCAGCTGACCCCGGTGCGTCCCATCCAGTGTGAGCTGGGCCTGTCCCCTGGGTGCGGAGCTGCAGCTGGGTGGGTGGGGCAGACCCGGAGTTAGTCCTGTCCCCTCCCCCTCAGGCACAGGGAGGAGGCCTGGGGCTGGGCAGGCAGAGGGCAGGCAGAGGAGGTCCCTCTGGTGAGGGCCAGGCCGGGCCCTTGGGGACGCGAGGCTGGGGAGAGAGGCCACCTCCATCCTGCTCTCGGGACACGTGGATTTCCAGGAGCCAGACCCGCCCACGTCCACCCCCACCTCCCGCGAGTCTCGGTGTCCCCATCTGAGCAGTGGCTGGTCACTCCCCTCAGGGCTGTGGCAGGCTGCCCAGTGCACCGTCCCCGGGGGGCCTGGTACCCGGGTGGGGGCAGGCCAGGGGTGGCAGCCCGAGCTCAGGGCTGGGGGCCAGCTTTCCAATAAAAGCGGTGAGTGTTTTAACAAACGGAAGGTCCTGGAAATTGCTGAGGAAAAAACCAGTCCTTGGGCCCATCAGGCTTGGCTGGGACGACCACGGGGAGAAGCCGCCGCCCTGGGCTCCCCGGACTCACCGGAGAAGAGGGGCGCTCAGATGGCCGCGGACAGGACGGGCGCCTGGCCCTTGCCCCTACCCCAGGCCACGCTGTGGACACTGGCTTTCTTTGGAACGGAATCCCTGGGCCCGGCAAGCTCGGACCCCGGACGCTCCCAGCTGGAGCCGGGAGTGGGGCTGGTCCAGCCGTTCCCCCCGGGGCCCTGTTCAGGGAGCCTGGGATAAGCAGGTCTGTGCTGCTCCTCAGCTGTGCCTGACGCTCAGGGCCCACCTACCCCAGGCCAGCAACAACGACCCTGCAGACCTTCACGTCCTCTCTCGGGCCCTCCCCCAGCTGATCTTGGCCAGCAGTGCCCCTCCTCCCCTCCCCCCTCCTCCCCTCCCCCCTCCTCCCCTCCCCTCCCCTCCCTCTCCCCTCCCTTCCCCCTCCCCTCCCCTCCCCTCCCCTCCCTCTCCCCTCCCCTCCCCTCCCTCTCCCCTCCCCTCCCCTCCCCCCTCCCCTCCCCTCCCCCCTCCCCTCCCCCTCCCCTCCCCCCCCCCACCAGTGGCCCAGCCACCTGCTCTCACCCCCACACCCAGGGCTGGGCGTCGGTTTGTGCGCCCCCTGTGCTCCTGGCGGAACTCCCACCACCCACCTCGTGGGATGCCCCAGCCCTTCTGCCCCATGACCGAGACCCCCGGCCAGGCTTGCTCCCCCTCGAGGGACCCTCCCCTGCTCTCCGCAGAGCTAGGCCAAGCACTGAGCCTGGAGGCGGGGCTGCTGGGGGCTCCTATCCTGAGCTGCCGTGAACGCTGCTGGGGTCCGTCTCTGAAGGAGACCCGTCTTGCTCTGCGACCCCTGTCGGCAACAGGTGCCCCCTCCCCTGGGAGGCCGGCGGCCCTGGCATCCTGGCTGAGCCAGTGGCCCTCCGCTGGGCAGACTGGCCCCCACCCAGGTGCAGGGCCAAGGTGCCTGCTGTGGGTCCCAGACCTGAGGCCCCTTGTCACCTGCTGACTCTCATCGCTGGTCTCTGCCCCTGGGATGTGGTCCCCACCGAGGTCACCCTGGGTGGCAAGTGTGAATGGACGGTTGGGGACGCCCAGCAGTGGGAAGTGGGGGGGTGGCGGTGAGGGGTGGCTGTGTGACGCACTGGCCAGGGTCACACACTAGCCAGGTGACCTTGGCTACCGGCCCCTCTGCCCTGGCAGACCTGTGGCAGCTCCACGTGGGCCCATGGTCAGCCCAGGGGAACTGGGGCCTGGCCTCGGGGGACACGCCGCGGTCTGCGGCTGGGCCCTCCACGGGATAAGCGGATGGGCAGTGCCAATCCACCCCGTGCTGGGCCCTTTTAGTTCCAGAGGCTGGACTGGCCCGGCCCTCAGGCAGGCACCCGGAGAGGCGGCCGAGGCTGGGAGCTGCCCGCCGGCTTGCGTGGTGGGACACGGGGACACCAGAGAGGGCCACCTCCCACTCAGGGCCCTGTGCTGGCCCTGGGCAGAGCAGGGTCACCCTGGTGGCCCCCAGTCTAGGGACGGGGGGAAGACTCTGGCGGGAGGCGCCGTCACCCGAAATCAAAACCACGTGCTGGGGCCTGGCCATTCCCGTGCTGCGCGTCTGCTCCCAGCCCCTCCATCTGTCTCCGGGGGCAACGGCGGGGCCCGTGCTGGGTTGGCAGGAAGCCACGCTGCGTCCCGAGTGTGGCCCCCCTTCCGTGAGGACGGGGTGAAGGGTGGCTTCCCCTGAGGCCGCATGAGCCCTCTGCCCTTCTGCCGGTCAGGGCGCCCCCTCTTTTCTTTTAGGGCCTCCGTCCTCCCCTGTGGTTTTGTGAGCTCATCCCACCCTCTGCCTGGACTGCGGGGCACAGGCCTGCTCCCTGGGGGGCCTCGCTCGTCCCTGCCCGCCCCCCCCCGCACCTGGGCCCTGTCTGTCCTCCCCACAGGGCTGCCCGGAGCAGGGCAGTGGCGGGAGGGGCGCCCACACCTGGCCTGCAGCCGAGGGGCCTCGGGCTTCCTGCTGGGGAGCTGATGGGGAGCAGCTGTCAGCCCCAGGCCCAGCACAGACCACACTCCCCCAGCAGTTAGCTCACGGGTACACGTTCTCCGCAGACCAATGAGCTGTCCCGGGAGGGGACGGGTCCCGGGGTGCGGAGCCAGCGTGCCCTCCCAGAGCCACCTCAGACCGGGGCCCCGGCCTCTGCGTGGGGCTGGTTGTTCTGAGGCCAGACCTCCTCTTGGTGGCCTCGGCCCCTCCTCCGGGGCCCCTCCAGCACCCCAGCCGAGCCCCACCCCTGTCGTTGGAGGGCTGCTCTGGCTGCTTCACCAAGAGGTTCTTTATGACTTGATCAAACCACCGTTTTCTGCACCGACTGTCTATCTGGCTTTGCTCACATATTCCAGAATCCGATTCTGGGCTCGATTCTGGGCACCAGACGGCTTACTCTGCGTCTCACTAGCACACGGACGGGGCTTCCATGGTTGCAGGTATGTTCTGAGTCGTGCAAATACCGCCACCGAGACGAGCTGACCTTCGTCCAGCGCTTGGCAGGCGCCCCCGCTCCTGCAGGTCCCCATACTTCACGTGGACCAGCCCACCGCCACACGCCCCTCGACAGCCGTGGGGCCCCGGGCTCTGGAGGCGCAGTGGCCACCCAGGGTCACTCAGCTGGATCTGGACCAGGGCCCGCGCCCCTCGGCCTCCATCCCTCCACGTGTTCTACATGTGTCCTCCACGGCGACTTTAAGTAAGTCTTCATCACGGGAACAGCTGGGATCCCACCGGGAGCGTGTACACCTGCTGCGTCTGGGTTTCAAGCCTTCCGAGAGCCTTGAGTTTTTGCATCTGTTTAGGTCTTGTTTGCTCTGCACTCGGCGGGTGTGGTTCTGCTCCTGCCGTTTTGTTCTCGTGGCGAGACTGCTGCTTGACACACTTGGTGCCCCTCCACGGCATCGTGCCCTCACCACGCACACGGCGAGGCTGCACCCGGGCCCCTGGCAGCCAGGCGAGGCCTGGCCGAGCAGTGACCACGCGGAGCAGATGGGCTGACGTGGACCTCCGAGACGTGGCCTCGGAAGAGGTGGCAGCTGCTTCCTCCCGTAGGCTGGATCCCGCAGCCCAGAAGGCAGCCCCGGAGGCCAGTGGGGAGGCGTGGTGGAGGGGCCGGTTCCTAGGCCTGCGGGAGCAGAGCGGCCATCAGGGTGAGAGCTGTGAATGCCTTTGGCCATTAATGTCACCTTTACTCTTGGGGCTGCTTGACCACAGTTACTGCTTTGAACGGAATCTCTGCTGCCTTGGCTTCTAGGTGCTCATTGCTCGAGAAGTTACTAGCTTTTGTACTTTTATCTAGTATCATTCTCTTATTCATTTTTAATTTTTTAAACTAGGGGATATGGGGGAGTCTTTAGATTTATAATCACGTCATCAACACTAAAAATTTTATCTATTTTTTCTAAGGTTGATGTCATTTATTTTTCTTCTCTTGTTGCATTTGCTAGAACCACCAAGAAAGTGTTGAATTACAACAGACAAAGGGGAGTACCACTCCTCTCTCCTGCATTTTTGAGACAGTTTTGTGTTTTCCATGCAGCATGATCTTGGCCTCTGTTGTGGGCAAAGTCTTCACTTTCTCTTTCTCTTTTAATTAATGTTGTTACTATTAATAATCGCTGAATTTTGTCACATTTCTTTCCAGTACTTATTGATTTGGTTTTATGAATTTTCTGTGCTAATTTGTCCATTAAATTATTTAGGTGAATCATTGAGCCACCCGTGGAAGCCTGGCCTAGACCAGTCGTAGTACCTAATTCTGCAGACTTTTTACTGGGTTCTCTTTGCTACTCTCGTATTTAGATTTTTTCCTCATCTTCATTTGTAAGTAATATTTGTCCATAGTTTTCTTTTTTGGTACTACATAAGGTTTTTGTATTAAATTATACTGGTTTCATGAGGTGAATTACAGAGTTTTCCATCTTTTTAATGTGTCTCGGAAAAGTTAAAATAACACTGGAATAACTTTTCTTGTAACTTAAGGTTAGCTCTTACTCAGCTGTGAACATCTGTCCCTGGTGCTTTTCCCTATTTGTTCATTTTAAATCACCTTCCCAGGTTCTTGTATTCGTCTGCTCATGTTTTCCCTATGTTAAGTTATTTTGGTGATATGCATTCACTAGAAAATTACCAGTTTGCTTCAGGTTTCTGAACAGTTGTCCCAGATTTGAAACTTGTGGTGTGTGTCAGCCTTCCCACCTTTTCTGTGCCTGAGTCTCCTTCCTCGTTCCTAATTATAGGCAGTTTTCTAAATTTCATACGTAAATTCTAAATCGAGACCGCCATTCCTTCATCAGGCTTTTGGGCAGGGCCAGGCAGCTCCATTTTATTTTCAAAAGAAAATAGAAAAAAACACTTTTATCATTTCTCCTTTTTTCTTATTTGTTTTCTACTTAACTAATTTCTGGTTTTACCTTCATAATTTCCTCTCTCTACTTTCTAAACTGCATCTTATTGCTCTCATTCTAATTTCCTAAGATGGGCACGAAATCCCTCACTGTTATTCTTTCCTTGGAGCGCCTGAGCGCTGGTCGGTTGAGCCTGTGGGCTCAGCTGAGATGCTGAGCTTTCCAGAGAGCCTATGTGTTCAGATTTGACTTCCCGCTTTATCTGAGTTACCTAGGAAAGTCTTCCTTAGTTTCTGAGTGGTCAAGATTGGGGCTATGTGTGTGACACCTTTTAAAATTTATTTTAAATTTTCTTGGATTATAATAAGATCATGTTTGTTAACCTACTTCTTGCTCATTGAGGTTTCCTTTGTGGGCGAGTCCACGTCACGGCCTCGTAGAAAGTACAGTGTTTTCTCTCTGAGGAACATGAAGATCCGCATCTACACCCACATCTGCTTGTTTTTCAGTTGCCACGAGACCTAACTACGAAGAGGTCCGGGGGGAAGTCCCGTGTCTGCATCCACAGTCCTTGTTTTACCTTTCAGTTGGCTTTATGTGTTTAGCCCCTGTGTTATCTGGCATGTATGTTTACGGCTTCCTGCCATCTGCTTGCTCATCAAACGCGTGTGTTAGCGTGTCCAGCGCTTACGTCAGCCTCCGTGCCCAACCTGCTTCCTGTCCTGAGCCGCGTCTGGACATGGGCTTGTACCCTCTGTTCTGATCCGTGGTCAGTGCTGGTCTGTTTCTGGAATTCTCCTCGGACGGGCTGTGTGGCTGCCACGCTCACAGCCACTACTTCGGGGCTCGTGTGCGGTGCTGGGTGGGGCCCTCCTCCCTCTGAGACCCATGGGTGACACTTCACTGTCCTCCGCTTCCAGGGCTGCCGACGAGAACTGCAGCCCTCCTTAATATTTTCTCTCCGGAAGTAACATGTTCGTTCTGACAGCAAGCACGAAACCTTCCCCGCCTGCGAGGGTTTGGGAGGGTGAGGAGGGCGCCGGGGCGGCTGCGGTCACGATCACGGCAGCAGCTTCTGCGAGCCCCTGCCTGGCGCCCGCCGTGCTGCTGCCACACCCGCCTCCGTGCTTTCAGCCGGCGACCCCGTTGGACACCTGTGGGTTTGCCCAGTACAGTGGCAGAGGTGAGAGATCAAGAGAGAGCCCCCTCAGCCCTTCAGTGCCTTGCAGACCCTGTGCTCAGACGGGGAGAGGCGAGGCCCTGAGAGGCACAGAACCTCCCTGGGGGCGCATGGCTGGTGAGTAAAGGCCCTCCACGGCCTCCCCTCCCCAGAGCCCGCGGCCTCCTGCGGGCGTGGCCCAATAGGGAAGCGGGAGAGGCCGCTCCTTCCCTGGGCACATCCCCTGGCCTGGGCTCCCTCTGGGTGCGGCTTCCCGGCCCACTGGGGGTGAAGGGGGAAGGTCGGTGGGAGGGCGGGCAGCCTCCAGCCTCCACAAGCCTCCTAAGAGGCCAGGGTGCCAAGAACTCCCCGAATTGGCCCCCTCTCACATGAGTCACAGGACCCCAGCTCAGATCACCACAGCAAAGGGGAAACTTACTGCCTTAAGGGGGGAGTGGTGGACAGCCCCCGCCAGGCCCTGCGGGACCCAGGTGTACCCACTTCCCTGCACTGCGTCCCCCAGGGTGGGCTGCCCCCCAGACAGCTGACGAGGGGCCGAGCCAAAGCCCACACCGCTTGGCACCCTCCCAGGCCCACTGCGGTCAGGACGTCCAGGACATCAGCGGTCTGGTTGCCAGCCCCTCCCCCACAGAGGGCAGGACCCCCAGGACAGGGGGAGCCAGGAGAACGGAGACAGGACAGGGTCGCCCTGCAGAGGACCTGGGGAAGGTTGGCCAGAGCCACCGTCTCCCCACAAATCCCATCTGCACCCGCAGGGCCTGTGCCTGGCTGGGGGCCTCACCCCAGCAGCTCGGGGCCCAGGTGCCGACCCCTGGGGACTCTCGCCCCGGCCTGAACACAGGGATCTACACGTTAACACCCCGACCTGACCCCTGAGGGGGACGACCGCCCTGCCGCCCTCATGGGACTCCTGCCCAAGCCAGCCTCCGAGGTCTGATCACACCCTTCAAACCGCCCGGGACTCACGGGTCCGCAGGGCAGCACAGGGTCCGGGAGGGGCTCCTGCACGGGGGGACGCCAGCAGAAAGCTGCTGACCTTTGGGCGGGTCTGCGGCTTGGCTGGCGACAGGTGTTAGCGTTAGTGTGCTGGTTCTGACCGCTCTTTGGGGCACTTAAAGCCTGAACGGTGGACGGGACAAGCAACTCGACTGTTTCGGCAACTTTTCTGTAAGCCTAAGTCAGTTCAGAAACAAACGTTTTCTTCACAAGTGTCTCTGCAGTCGGGGTGGTGCGGGGCGAGGGCTCGTGATCTGCCTGTGGAAGCCCGGATGGCACGCTGGCTCACCAGAGGGTGGACGTTCGTCCCCTCCCCGTCCTGCCACCCGAGGCGGGCTCCGTGCCCCCCCAGCCGATGAGCGGCTGCTGGGCTCCTCCTCATTCCTCTCCTCTGTGGCTGGGGGGGGTGGGCAGCTGATGCTTTCTTTAAATCCCTAAGAACAAGGCTCACTTTCCACCTGTGTAAGATGTCCTTTGGGAAGTCCCAGAGGAGGGGGGGCATTGCGCAAAGTGCACGTGATCCTGCGAGCCCCCCACCGGCTCTGATCTCCGCGGTCTGTAGGGGCTGCAGCAGGCGCCATGCCAGGGGCGCCCTCCCAAATTGGGGGACTCCTCTCCCCACGAACAGAGCTATTTGGAGGATCGGGGCCCTGTGGGCTGCTCAGGGGGCCCGAGGACTCTAGGAGGTGCTGCAGACCCCCTGCAGGGGCGGTAGGGGCACCCACGGGGCGGGCAGGCCCCATCAGGTGCCCCTGGGGGAGGAGTGGACCCCAGGGCGGGGTGCAGCACCTTCTTTTGGCAACGGCCAGCCTGACCCCCAACACGCAGCCAGACCCAGTCTGAGCACGGCAGCAGGAATGCACGGGGATGGGCGGCCGCTGCGGGGCCGGGGCTGCGCCGCGTGTTTTTCCTGCCAGTGGCTCTGGCCCCCGGCCACGGGAGCTGACGCTGACCCACATTTCCACCGCGCCCGGCAGAAAGCAGGCCACCGCGAGGCTGGAGCCGGGGCGTCTGGCCGCAAGGCTGTGGGCTCAGAATTTCTAGGCTGGGAAGCAGGTCCCGAAGGGGAGGGAGGCCTCCCCTGGTCCTCAGGGTGCTGGCCTCGCCAGGCTTGTGGGGGGAGGCGGGGAGGCCGCCTGGGCAGGGGGAAGGGGACAGAGCCTGGTGCCCCTCGCACTCCCCCCTGGTGACCCCTCCCCAGCGGGGCTGGTCCGGGGGCCCCCACCCTGGGGTTGGCTCCTCCGGTGATGCCCCCGTCTGAAGGCAGCCCCTTGACCGGGCTTCCTCTGGTTGCACCTGCCACCCTGACTAGACAGGACAGGCCTGGACGCTGCAACACAGACCCCAGGAGGGGCCATTCGCCATCCTGGGGGAGGGGTGGATGGAGGCCAGGGGGCATGGCTTGGGGAGGGTCCTTTGCCCTCTGGTAGCCCCGCCTGCCGTGCTCAAAGCCCAGGCGGTGTGTCTCCCCCACGATGGGGAGCCCTAGCTGTCGCTTCCCCCCAGGACCCCCCAGCAATGCTCAGGGCCACAGCGAGTGAGGCCACCAGGGGTGTCAACGGCCTCACTTGCCGGCCCCAAGGCCGGGTGCGCTGGCACTGCAGGGGCCCTGGGGATTCTTCACCCAGACACCTCGGCCCCCCGCCTCCCTCCCCCGGTGCTCGGCCGGCTCTGCTCCCCAGAAGGGCCCAGCCCGAGGGTCCGGCCCCGGCTGTCACCGGCGGTCTGCAGCTTCAGCCAGCCCCTTCCCCATGGCTCTGTCTCCTTGTTGACAGGATCAGTGGGTGGTGTGGCTCCCGGGAGCCTGCTGGACCAGGTGGGGCTGCGGCACAGGGAGCGCTGAGGCAAATGCCCTGGGGCTGGGGCACCCTGGACAGCGGGACACGTCCAGGCTTTTAGAGCAACAGGCTGTGCCTCCCCCTCTACGCCCCACCCCTCCCCAGCCTGTAACCCAGACTGTGAGTCCTGTGAACCCGGCAGACGAGGAGGGAGGCGTCGACGGAGGTGCTCCCTGCCCCAGGGGCGAGGCGTCTCCTGGGGTCCCCTGCTTGGCCAGAGAGCACCTCCTCTGCTGGCAGCGCCCCCTCTGCTGACAGCGCCCCCTCTGCTGACAGCACCCCCTCTGCTGACAGCACCCCCTCTGCTGGCAGCGCCCCCTCTGCTGACAGCGCCCCCTCTGCTGACAGCACCCCCTCTGCTGGCAGCACCCCCTCTGCTGACAGCACCCCCTCTGCTGGCAGCACCCCCTCTGCTGACAGCACCAGCACCCCCTCTGCTGACAGCGCCCCCTCTGCTGGCTCTCTCCAAAGTTGCCCCTCTCCCCACCACATGTCCTTCCGAGGAAAGATGCTTTTCCTGTGGAGACGCAGCTCCTTGAGCCCATCAGAACTCGGCTTCCAGGTTCAGATATAGCAGATGACTTCACAGCCCCGTGGAGAGCAACAGAGGAAAATCCAGGGGGAGGAAGATAATGTGAAAATTAAAGTGTAAATCCCCAAATCCCAAAACTTTCCCCAGGATCCACAGCCAGCCTGGCCACCAGGGAGGGCCTCTGACTCAGGGCTTGTACGCAGCTCCAGTCCTGCACGGCCGCTGCGCCGGCCTGTGGCGTCATGAGGACAGGGGTCATCTCTGTGGGAAAGCACTGGGAGCCAGAGGGGCTGGAGGGCCATCAGGGAGCTGGTCACACCCCACACTCCACAGAGACACCGAGGCAACTCTGGCTCAGGGATCCCTCAGCCCAGCTCACCCCCGAGCGCGGAGCGTCCGCCGCCCCGTCAGAGCCCAGAAGCCCAGGGCCACCACCCTGGTGCTGGGCGCCCAGGCCCCGAGGCAGGGGCTGCTGTCCTGGGGGCCCTGCCCCTCCACCTGCCCTGGTGCAAACCCCGTCGGGAGTGTGTGTTGGGGTCCTGCCCACGGGTTCAGCGTCCCCTCTGGGCCGTACACACATTCAAGCACCGTCCCCTGCTGCCCACTCCAGCCAGTGCTCCCCTCCCCCGACCCCCAGGCCGTCCCTGCAGATCTCAGAGCCCTTCCCAAGGCCGAGCTCTGCTAGACAGGGTCCCAGAGAGGGTGTAAGAGGCAGCGGAGCACACAGCCCGGGAAGAGGCCATCGGGCCAGGTGTCGGGTGAGGGCAGTGAGGACCCTCCTGCCCCCCTGGGTCCTTCCCGTGTGCGGCCATTCAGCACTGTCTGTCTACACTCGTGGCCGAGACCCAGAGCAGATGGGCAAGCACAGCCCCAACCCGCCCCATATCCTGCTGGGTGGGAGCCCACACTGGGCACCCTTGTCGTGGGCCTGGGCACGCAGGGAGCATGGGGTGGGGTCCCAGCCCTCGTCTGTATCTCAGCCCCGCCCCCCTCTGGGTAAACTTCCTACAAGGCTTTCACCTGCTCTCTGAGCACCTGACCTTCGGCTGCTCTGCAGCTGCTTCCCTGCTCGACGCTGGCCAGCTGGTTACTCAGCGTCCCCTTTGGAGCCCACCTCTGATTGGTGGGTCGCATTGGGACCGGGGGCGGCAAAGAAACCTGGGGCGCTTGATCCTCTTCAACACGCCACGCTTTGGCCCCTGGGTGCGATGACCCTGTAACTGGTGTGTCCCTGCAGGGACCCGGAAGCTCCTGAGGGGTGTGAGCTGCAGCCAAGACCCAAGGGCAGCTCGTAGGTCCCCCAAATGTCCACAAGCCCTCCAGCCCCACGGCGCCGCTCCCCATCAGAGGTGGGGGCTGCTGCCTGTGCCGTGACCTGGGGCTGTGGCTCCACGACTCACGAGGGCAGGTCAGGAGCAGCCGTGCAGCTTCCTCCTGGCTCGTGTTCCCAGGGCACCTGCCCGGCAACCAGCCACCGCGCTGAGAGGAAGCACGGGGCACGCAGGAGCCACGTGCAGGGGCTCCAGGCCCCGCCAAGGTCCCAGGCCAGCACGAAAGCCCTGGCGGTGAGCGGAAGGGCCTCGGGATGACCTTGGCCATGGCCTTCCAGCCACCCGGTGACACCAAGAGGAGGGGGCCAGCTGCCCACTGAGCCCTGCCCACGTGCAGGTTTGTGGGCAAAACAGATGGCGCGGTGGTTTCCAGGCACTTGGTCCCGGGCTGGCCGGTGAAGTGCCGGCCGATAGCCAGAGCAGACCCCCCGCGGGGCCCTGGGTGCTGCCTGCTGGCAGCTCCTTCCAGACCCTTCTGAGGCGCGTGGTCCCTGCAGCGCTGGGGGTCTGAGTGCTCACGGGAGCCCAAAAAGGCTTCCTGCCCTGAATCCAAAGCCCCACGGCTGCGTCTTCCAGAACGCTCTGCAGGGACGGTGCAGGCAGTCGGGCCTTCCCCCAGGATTGCTGCTCACGGGTCTAGTGGGTTGCTTCTCCTCAGAGCCCACGCATCCACCAACGCCCCCACCCCTGCGATGTCCAGACTCTCGGTGACTCCCGGCTGGCACCACTGTGTGAATCTGTCGATGCAGAACTTCCTTCGCTGAAGGAGCATCTTCTTCTACAGTAAGTCCCCTGCATACCAACCTTCAAGTTGTGAACTTTCAAAGACGCGAACGTGTGTTCCCATGTCCAGTCACGCAAGTAAGTCATGTGTCTGGCATACGTTGTCACGTGTGTGCATCCTCTGCCAGTGGTTGTGCACTTTACTGCACAGTACTGTATAGAGTACGGTAGTAATGTATCTTTATTTCAGGGCCAGGATGTCCGGAAGCAAGAGTAAAAGCAGCAGTGATGTAGCTGGTACTACTGTACTTTTCAAGGTACTGTACTGTAAGATTTTAAAAGTTTTCTTTATTTTTTGTTTGTTTTTTACATATTATATGTGTGAAAAGTATAAACCTATTACAGTACAGTACTATATAGCCGATTGTGTTAGTTGGGTACCTAGGCTAACTTTGTTGGACGTACAAATAAATTGGACTTACGAACACGCTCTCGGAACAGAACTTGTTCGTACATAGGGGACTTACTATACTGTATTTTTGAGACAAATTTCCCTGTGTCTTATTCTCTCTGGAAATACCAGCAGTTTATTGTGAACCCATGTGCTTGTCTGGTTTCCTCTCTGTTTTTTCTCCTTTGCATCTCGTCTTGAATACCAGGCTCCACCCGGGCTGGCATCTTTGCTCTACCCCTTGACGTGTCTGGTGCTGAGGGCTGTGCCTGGCACACAGGAGTCACTGATTGTTTTGACTGTCTTTTCTTCTTTTTTTAAAAAATAAATTTATTTATTTTATTTATTTGTTTTTGGCTGCGTTGGGTCTTCATTGCTGCACACGGGCTTTCTCTATTTGCAGCGAGTGGGGGCTACTCTTCGTTGCTGTGCGCGGGCTTCTCACTGCTGTGGCTTCTCTTGTTGCAGAGCACGGGTTCTAGGTGCATGGGCTTCAGTAGTTGTGGCACGTGGGCTCTGTAGTTGTGACTCGCGGGCTCTAGAGCGCAGGCTCAGTATTTGTGGCACACGGGCTTAGTTGCTCCGCGGCATGTGGGATCTTCCCGGACCAGGGCTCAAACCCGTGTCCCCTGCATTGCCAGGTGGATTCTTAACCACTGCATCACCAGGGAAGTCCTTGACTGTCTTTTCTTGATGGTGTCTTTTGGAGAACAAAGGTTTTTCATTTTGATGAAGCATAACTTATTTTTCCTTTGGTTGTTTGTGCTTCAGGTGTCAAAGCTAAGAAATCATTGCCTAAATCCACGGTCACAAAATTTATACCTAAGATTCCTTTTATAGTTTTAGTTTTATGTTTGGGTCTTTGATCTGTTTGGACCTAATTTTTGTATACGGTGTGAGGTGGGAACCAAGTTCTCTCTTCTGCGTGTGGACGTCCATTTGTCTCGGCACCATCTGTGAAGACACTGCTCTTTCCTCTAGCAAAAGGTTTTGGCACCCTTGTCAAAGATCAATTGACCATAAATGTAAGGGTTCATTTCTGAACTATCAATAATGTTCCATTGGTTTCTATGTCTATTCTTATGCCAGTGACACACTGTCTTGATTCCTGTAGATTTGTAATAATTTTTGAAATTGGTAAGTGTGAGTTCTCCCACTTAGTGCCTCTTTTATAAGGTTATTTTGGTTATCTGGGGCCCTTTGCAAATCCATACGAATTTTAAGTTCAGCCTTTCCATTTCTGGAGGGGAAAGAAAAGCGGCTGGAATTTTGATAGGGATTGTAATGAATATGTAGATGAATTTGGGGAATGTTTCCATCTTAACAATACTAACTCTCCCAATCAATGAATGTGAGATGTCTGTACGTCTTCTTTAATTTCTTCCAACAACGTTCTATAGTTTTCAGTGTACGACTTTATACTTCTTTGCTTAAGTTGACTCCTAAGTTTTTTATCCTTTTTGATGCTATTGTGAATGGAATTGTTTCCTTCATTTCACTTTCAGATTGTTTCTTGCTAGTGTATAGAAATACAACTGATTTTTGTGTATTGATCTTATATCTGCAGTCTTGCTAAGCTCATTTATTAGCTCCAATATTTTTTGTACAGATTTCTTTTGATTTTGTATACAAAATCATGTCATCTGCAAACAGAGATAGTTTTACTGCTACTTTGTCAACTGGTTGCCTTTTGTTTCATTTTCTTGCCTAATTTTCCTGGCTAGAACCCCCAACACAATGTTGAATAGAAGTAACGGGAGTGGGCAACCTTGTCTTGTTCCTAATTTTAGGGGGAAAGCTTTCCTTTTTCTTTTCTTGCAATGACTTTATCTAGTTTTGGTATCAGGGTAATACTAGCCTTGTAGAATGAGTTGGGAAGTGTTCCCTCTTCTATTTTTTCAGAAGATTTAGAGAAGGATTGGTGTTAATTCTCCTTTAAATATTTTGTGAAATTCACTGGTGAAGCCATATGATCCTGGACTTTTCTTTATGGTAAGTTTTTTTTATTACAATTCAATCTCTTTATTATAGGTCTATTCAGATTTTCTATTTCTTCTTCAGTCAGCATTGGTAGTTTGTGTCTTTCTAGGAATTTATCCATTTCATGTAGGTTATCTAATTTATTGGCATACTATTGTTCATAGGATTCTCTTATAATTCTTTTTTATTTCTGAAAGGTCATTAGTAATGTCTCCTATTTCACTCCTGATTTTAATAATTTGAATCTCCTCTTTTTTTTTCTTGGTCTAGCTGGTCAATTTTCTTGATCTTTTCAAAGAAACAACTTTTGTTTTCATTGATTTTTCTCAATTTTTGAAATTCTCCATTTCATGTATTTCTGCTCTAATATTTATTATTTCCTTCTGCTTGATTTGGATTTAGTTTGCTCTCCTTTTTCTAGTTTCTTTAGGTGGACGGTTAGGTTACTGATTTGAGATCTTATTTATTTCCTTCTAAGTACTGCTTTGCTTCATCCCATAAGTTTGTGTATGTTGTGTTTTCATTTTCATTTATCTCAAAATATTTTCTAAATTATAATGTGATTTTTTTTCTTTGACCCATTGGTTACTAAGGAGTATAAGGTTTAGTTTCAATGTATTTTTTAATTTCCCAAATGTCTTCCTGTTACTGATTTTTAATTTCAGTCCGTTGTGGTGAGAGAACGTATTTTGCATGATTTCAATCATTTTAAGTTTACTGAGACATCTTGTCACATGGTGTATTCTGGAGATGCTCCATGTGCTGAAGAACACTGTTGTTGGGTAGAATGCTCTCAGACGCCTGCTGGGCCGAGTCTACACTGGGTCTACAGAGTAGCTCACGTCCTGTGTCTCCTTATGATCTGCTGTCTTTTTTTTTTAAGATTTATTGATTGATTGATTGATTGCTATGTTGGGTCTTCGTTTCTGTGCTAGGGCTTTCTCTAGTTGCGGCAAGTGGGGGCCACTCTTCATTGCGGCGTGCGGGCCTCTCACTATCGTGGCCTCTCTTGTTGTGGAGCACAGGCTCCAGACGCGCAGGCTCAGTAATTGTGGCTCATGGGCCCAGATGCTCCGCGGCATGTGGGATCTTCCCAGACCAGGGCTCGAACCCGTGTCCCCTGCATTGGCAGGCAGATTCTCAACCAGTGCGCCACCAGGGAAGCCCCTGTTCTGCTGTCTTGTTGCTTTATCCATCATTGAAAACAGGCTATTGAAAGTTGACAGTCCCCAATGATTATTGTTGAATTGTCCATTTCACCCTTCATTTGTCTAGTTTGCTTCACGCATTTTGGGACTCTACTGTGAGATGCATATACTTTATAACGGTTATATCTTCTTGATGGATTCGCCTGCTATCATTATAAAACGCCCTTCTCTGTCTCTTGTAACCATATGTGTCCTGAAGCCTCTTTTGCCTCATATGGTAGAGTCACTCTCACTTGCTTTTGTTTACCGTTCATCTGGTTCATCCTTTTACTTCCACCTCTTTCTGCCTTTGAATGGAATGTCGGTCTTTTGCAGACAGCATGTAGTAAGATCAGGTTTTATTTTTGTCCACTCTGCCATTCACTGTCAGTTAATTGGTATTTAATTCATATTGAATCTTTAACTGTAAGGTAGGATCTGCCATTTGCTACTTGTTTTCACCTGTATTATATCTTTTTTGTTCCTCTATTGCTCCATGCTGCCTCCCTTTGTGTTAAAGGGATATTTTCTAGTGTCTCATTTTAATTCGCTTGTTGTTTCTTTTTAAATTTTATTTATTTATTTATTTTTTGCTGCATTGGGTCTTCATTGCTGTGCATGGGCTTTCTCTAGTTGTGGCGAGTGGGGGCTACTCTTTGTTGCAGTGACCACCGGACAGGTCAAATAATGACAAGTTTCTGGGGACACTGCTTTGAAAGTGCTTGGCTCCATTCTGATCTCCCCAGTGGCGCTGTGTTGTTGGTTTTCACCATGAATCTGGGTTGTCAATTTTCAAGGCTACTACAGAGCTGGAGGGTGGGGCATGGGCCTAGGGCAAATTAAAACACCTCACAGCTTGGAGAGGATGTGGGGAACCTGGAACCCTTGTGCACTGTTAACAGGAATGTGAAATGGCGCAGCAGCTGTGGAAAACAATGTGGCTGTCCCTCAAAACATTAAAAACAGAGCTACCAACTATACTTCAACAAAAAAAATTTTTTAAAAAGAATTTCCATGTGATTCAGCAATTCTACTTCTACCCAAAAGACTTGAAAGCAGGGTCCCAAAGAGATATTTGTGCCACCTTGTTCGGCAGCATTAGTCACAATAGCTAAGATGTGGAAGTGTCCATTGTCAGATGAATGAATAAGCAAAATGTGGTAAATACGTATTATTATACGTACTATTATTCAGCCTTAAAAAGGAAGGGAATTCTATGAAGGAAGTCAAACACCAACAGTACATTATGTGACTATTTGTATCAAGCATAAAAAGAGGCAAAAATAATTGATAAAGTTGGAAATTAGGCCAGTGTTCACTTTGGGGATGGTAGTGGCTGGACGGTAACAAAAGCGGAGGCTTCATGTGTTCTTAAATTTCTGTTCCTTGATCCAATCACTGATTACATGAATGCCTTCCATTTCTGAAAATCCACTGAGCTACATGCTAGGAAAAATATCATTTTCTTTATGTACATTACACTTTGTAAACATTGACTTACAAGGAAAAAAAAAATTACAGGGACATTAAAAAAACAAAGGAAGGAAATTCTGACACCTGCTACAACATGGATGAACCCAAGAACATTATGCTGAGTAAATAAGCCAGATACAAAGGGACAAACACTGCATGATTCCACTCAGATCATGTCCCTAGAGTCGTCAAAATGACAGAGACAAAAGTAGAGTGAGGGTTTCCGGGGCTGAGAGGAGGAGACAGGGAGCTATTGCTGGAAAGGGACAGAGTTTCAGATTCAGAAGATGAAAAGTTCTGTGGACGTATGGTGGTGACGGTGGCACAACGATGCAAATGTGCTTCATGCCACTGAGCTGTCGCTGAAAAATGGTTAAGATGGTAAAAAGCAAAAACCTCAAAGCTGCTCTTACCAAGATTCAGCTAATTTTCTTGATTGAAAAACAGAAAACAAAAAACAGCTCTCCAAGGACTGCTGCAAGCTTCTGGTTAATTTCCAGAGTACAGAAAAAGTCGGTTCTGACCGTTTTTGCCTATTTTCTCGTTGCTATTACAACGGACAGTGTTTTCAGAGGTCCGCACTCTGCCGTTTTTGCTGAGGTCCTGGCATCGTAACTGGGATGGAGACACAGCAAATTCTGCTGCACAGACAGTCCTGTGTTTCTGGAAGCTGGGCTGCCGAGCAGAGGAGGGAACTTTCATGTTTACAGCCAGATGGAGGCATATCTCCCCCCAGGCCTGCGGTCGGCGGCCATGGAGGCCTCCTCCGTGAAGGTGAGGCTTGGCGAGAGCCCTGGCTCCCCTGGCCCTTCTGCAAGCCAGGTTTGCTCGCAGGGGTGACACCCACAGAGGCCGAACCAGTGGCGAGGCCCCCCACTGGGCCTCCCTGCACGAGCGCGGGGAGCCGGGTGCTGTTGGGGGGCTCAGCTCGCCCAGCACCCATCCTAGCGCCTCCCGGACCCAGGGTTCCCTGACCTGACTCAGGCCCCACCAATCAGAAGTGCTAAGAGACCTGAACCCAGGATGGAGTGAGGTGGGAAGGGGGGAGGGAGGGAGGTCTCTGGGCAGGTGGGCAGCAGCTCACAGCTGCGTTCCTCAGACTCTGGGCTGCAGGACTCCCGGGGCAAATCCCTGTCTGCTCGGGCAGACTTACTTCTCTGCAGGAGCCAAGACTGTAAACAAGGCAGGGCCGACCAGGCCTTCCGGGGCCCCTGTCAGGAGGAGCTATCCCTGAGACCCGAGACGGGAAGAGGCCGACCTGGAAAGAGCTCTCCAGATAGAGGGAGCCGCAGTGCAAAGGCCCTGGGGCACATGGGGAGGAGGTGCTGGGACAGGAGGGCGGGCGGGCGGGCAAGGGGCCAGCTGGGCGCTGGGAGGGCTCAGCCTCGGGGATGGGAAGCCCCTGTATGCGGGCTGTGGCGTCTGGCAGGAACTTGGCCCTCGGTCAACGTCTGGTGAGGGGACAGACCAGCAAACAAACGCGTGCCTGTCAGCCGGCCAGCCCCCGAGGAGCCAGACTCCATGCCAGGTCTGGGTGCCCCCAAGGAGATGGGCGTCCCCACGCCCAGGGCCCCACCTGAAAGAGCCCTTGTTACCCTGGCCCCAAGAGCCCCTTGGCCAGAATACAAATAGAAGGTCCCGCTGGAGCCCAATGCCCCTCGGGCCCCTTGGGTTCTGGGCCGTGGCAGGGCCCCAGCCCGGGGCACGGACATGACCACTGCATCCCTGGCATCCCGTGTGCCTGGCCCGTCCTCAGCGGCTCACACAGGGACTCCTGCTAACTCCACGCCCCACCGGGGCCAGTTGGGGCAGCCCAGACCCCGCCCCAAGTCCCCCAGGAGCACCACTTGGCTAGAAGACGCCGTTTAGAGCCGCCAGCCCCTGGGAGGACAGTGCCAGCGGCTCGTCCCGCGCTGTGCACCCATTTGAGCTACAGCGGCCCTGGGGTGGGGGTCTGGGGTCGGGGTGCCCGCTGCAGCCATCGGAGTCGTGGGTGGGCGGGGGATGCAGGCAGGCCTGGGAAGCGGGGCTTGGACAGGGCTCTGCCACTGGGGCAAGCGGGGAGGGGCAGCAGTAAGCGAGTGTGGAGTCTGCAGAGGCCTGGCCACAGCACAGCCCTGAGCCTCGGTCCCCCGAAGCCACCTCGGGGTGACTGACCATAGACTGACGTACGGGAGGGGACCCTGGCCTCAGTGTCGGCCAAAGAACCAAGCAGTCGCCGAAGAACAGAATTCCACCCACAAATGCACCCAGGTCCCCAGCCCCACAGCCTCGGGGAGCAGGGCTTCTGTCCGTTGGGGTCACTCCCGTGTTCCCGGCGCTGAGACCCGGGAGGTGCTGGACATGTGTTTGCAAACGGATGACTTTACCCGGCGGGGGCGCCTGTGTGCAGAGGAACCTGCTGTCTGCAGGGCTGTCAAGTGCTGCCCAGATGCCCCCTCACCTGCTGCCTGTGAGGGACGGGGCACCGCATCCTGGTTGGCGGAGGAGCCCGAGGGTCAGAGTGGTTTGCAGTGCGCCCGGGGCTCAGAGTGTAAGCTGACCCCCGACTGGCCAGGCTGCCCTGCCGGAGACCCAGCCCAGGCCAAGGGGCCACAGGCCGCCGGCTCCCAAGCCTGCCTCCGCACCCCTCTCTGAGCAGGGCACCCCGTGCCCCGCTGTGTCCCAAGGACTCCTCAGGCATGCTCTCAGGGTCACTCCACCACCAAAGGAAGTGCCTCCCTGTTCACCCTCCCCCCGGCCCCTCCCAGGGGAGCCCTGAGCAAACAGAAGGTCCAGCCTTCAGTCTCCACTGGCCGCACGTCGAGGTGGGGCCCCGGGAGGGCAGAGCTGTGGGTGTGAGGGGCTAGGAGGGGAGCCTCCTGTAAAATGGGGCGAGCCCTGAGGCCACCCGCGGCCGCTGGACGGCGGGCCAGGGCTGCCCAAGCACGTCCTCACTTCCCAGCACGAAACGGCCCAGGCCCACCTCCCACTTTCTCTCCTCAAACCCGGATCAGCCACTTCTCCAAGGACAGGGTGTGAGCAAAGACACCCCTGCCCGTTCTGCACCCGCTTGCGAGGGTGTGGGGACGTCCCCAGAGGCCACGTGGCACATCCACGCGTGACGAGCCTTCCGAGCTCCAGCTGCGTCCCTGCACGGCTGGCCTGTCTGCGAGGATGCCAAACAGCACGGCACGCACCTCGGAGCGACCACGGGGTGGCAGTGACCGTCCCACGTCTCCCAGGAAGCCAGACAGAAAGAGATCTGCACTCCCCGCTTTTTTCACAAAGGTTTTCTTTTTGAAAAAGAGTTGTTTTTCATAAAGCATTGCTATTTATGTTAATGTGCAATAGGTTTCTTTTTGTTACTTTTAAGTGAATTGGTAAGTATTCCGAGCATTTCCATTAGGATCTCAAACATGGTGAGATCGATGGATGTCACCCACACAAACAGAAGCTCCTTGTGGGTCTCAGTGACTTTTCAGAGTGCAAGGGGTCTCGAGACCAAAGTGTTTGAGAACCACCACGTTGGGCTCTGTCTAGAGCCTGAGGACCCGCAGTCTGAACGCGGTGTTTGCAGCCATCCCCCCGCGGTTGTGTTGTTTACTTGAAACACAGGTTAGATCATTTGTTTTTGTTTGCGTTCTATTCTTGTGGATTCTGTTTATTTTTCTCTCTTTTTTTTGGAATATGTAAAACATTAACATGGTTTCAAACATCAGAGTGCTTCCTTTTAAGCTTTAGAGCTCCCTGGGCGGTTCTTACAAGCCAGACCACCCCACTGTCCTTGTCTTTCCCGGCTCCCAGACCCCGTGATGAGGGTTCTGGAAATGTTCTCCCGACAGTGAGCAGAGATAAGAATCTGCTGGCATTTTCTTCCGTATGCCAGGCATCCTTGGAGCTCTTCCCCATGGAGGGAAGTTGGGGGACCCGGGGTCACCTCCTGGCCCTTGGGGAAGGCGGCCTCATGGTTCCGACTCCCCTCGGGGGGACGGTCCAGATGCCCTGGCCACGGTGTGGACGGCACGGCTGCTCTATGCAGCTCCGTACGCAGGAAGAAGGCAGCTGTGTCCGCTGAACGCAGGGCCCCTGCTTCCCCGCCCGTCCCCAGCACTCGGACAGACGGACAGACGGACAGACGTCAGGCCTGACCATGGCCCCCACGTCCCACCCTGCCCTCAGGGCAGGGCAAGCTGGCGGCCCTGGCCCAGCTCTCTTCCCAGCCGCTGGCTTTGGCACCCCCTCCGGGGAGACACCAGGGAGGCCCTGATGGGAAAGGAGAGAACTGGGGGGAGAGGGGGGTGGGCGGGAGGAAAAGACAAAGGAAGGGGTGCGGCGAGTGGCCGGCGCCCGAGGGAGGAGTGACCTCAGCGCTGGAGCAGTGTCTGCTTGGCGTCAGAGCAGGCGGGCGGCCAGGCCAGCTCCAGCACTGAGGTCCCTTTCTCTCCCTCTCCCCCGCGTCCCATCTGCCGCTCGCTCTCCGGCGGCCGCGGTGGAGGACCTGGGGCCTCATTGGCCGGCTGGGTGCCGTCTGCAGCATAAATTGGAGCTCTGGGCTCTTGCTGGGACCTTCGGCTGCCCACAGCCTCCGGTCGCTCTTGCTGGGTGAGTACTGCGTGCGCTGGCCCCGGCCCCGCAGCCGCGCTGGCCTCCTGGCGCTGCCCCCGCCCAGAAACCCGCAGCACCCCAAGAGGGGCAGCACCCCAAGAGGGAGGCCCATCTAGTCCGGGGCACGGCGACCCTCCTGGTTCCCAGGGTTCCCTCAGACGGCAGCGCCAGAGGTGTGTCCCTCGGGAAAGCTGCAGGGTGCTGAGCTGGCTGTGAGCTCCATGCCAGGTGTAACCGGCCAGGCATCCTGGGCTCCTGTAACCCAACCCGGCTTGGCATTCCAGCCATGGGGTCAGGCCCAGCCAGAGCCTGGAGGGGGAACGCGGAGGGAGGTGCCCGGCGTCCTCGGGGGCCTGGAACCAGGGGCCGTGCGCAAGGCATCGGGGACCAGCGGCGCAGCATGTGGCCCCCCCTTCTCGTAGGTGATGGGAACCCTGAGATCGGCTGCCGCCTGGGGTGGAGCCCTCTGGGCGCTCCTCCTGGCCACACTTGGCTGCTCGGCCGGCCAGCCGCTGGGGGGAGAGCCCATGTGCACGGCCCAGCCCCCGGCCAAGTACAGCATCACTTTCACGGGCAAGTGGAGCCAGGCATCCTTCCCCAAGCAGTACCCGATGTTCCGCCCACCCGCGCAGTGGTCATCCCTGCTGGGTGAGTGCAGCCCCTGCCGTCCCGTGCCCGGCGGGCCTGGCGGTGACCCCCAATGCTCGGGAGGGGACGGTCACCCGACCGCGGCCCCGCACTTCACAGTGTGGAGGGGACCTCACCCAATTCACTTCGGTGCAAGAGGTACTGGCTGAGTGCCTACTGTGTGCCGGCAGCAGTGCCCTGGGCTTCGGGGACGTGGCGGGGCAGGGTGGCCAGGGTCACGGGAAGGGCCGGCCGGTTGCCCGTCCTACCAGTGAGGCGCCGGGCAGCGTGAGGCGCTGTGGGACATGCCGCCCGGCCCCACGAGGGGCGGGACGGCGTCCAGGCGCGGTGCTCACAGGGCGGGCGGGGCCCAGGGGCAGCACACAGCCCCGACTACAGCCTGTGGAGGAAGGGCCAGTACGTGAGCAACGGGCTGAGGGACTTCGCGGAGCGCGGCGAGGCCTGGGCGCTGATGCGGGAGATGCAAGCTGCCGGGGAGAAGCTGCAGAGCGTGCACGGCGTGTTCTCGGGCCCGGCCGTGCCCAGCGGCACCGGGCAGACGTCCGCGGAGTTTGAGGCCCACTCCAGGCACTCGCTCGTGAGTGGGGCGGCGTGGACGGGGGTTGGGCGGGCAGGAGGGGGGGCGCGGGGGCTGCCGCTGAGCCCTCGGCCCCCAGGTGTCCTTCGTGGTCCGCATCGTCCCCAGCCCCGACTGGTTCGTGGGCGTCAACAGCCTGGACCTGTGTGACGGGGGCCGCTGGAGGGAGCAGGTGGCGGTGGACCTCCACCCTTACGACGCCGGGACCGATAGCGGCTTCACCTTCTCATCCCCCAAGTTCGCGACCGTCCCGCAGGACACGGTGACCGAGGTGAGGGGAAGGCGGCTCTCTGGGCGGCGGCGCTCCCCGGGAAGACAGCCGGGGCCTGGGGGCGGGGCTGGCCCTTCCTGACCCGTCTCCGGGCCGGGCCCCTCCTCCAGATCACGGCCTCCTCTCCCAGCCACCCCGCCAACTCCTTCTACTACCCGCGGCTTAAGTCCTTGCCTCCCATCGCTACGGTGACCCTGGCGCGGCTCCCGCACAGCCCCAGGGCCTTCCCGCCCGCCCTGGGCCTGGGGCGCGGGGGCAACGAGGTCGCCGACAGCCTGCCAGGTGAGCCCAGCTCGCACCCCTCCGTAGCGCCCACGGCCACCCCCCACCCCCGCTTCACACGCGTGATCCTGGGTTGCAGGCGCTCGGGCTGGCGGGCAGCCGCGACATGCACCACTGGCTGCGTCGTAGCAGAAGCAGCACCTGGGTTTGGATGTCAGTCGGGGACTTGCTCAGACGTCACCTGGTCCCGAGCTCCCGCTCCAGCTCTTCCCTCCTCTCACCCTTAGAATAACCCTCGAAAGTCAGTGCCCGCCCCAGAGGGAACGCATGTGAGGTGACACCCGCTGCCTTCACAGAGGCAACCCGTCCCCGCGTGCGCCCCGCCCCCAGGGGCCATGGTCCGGGGCTGAGCCCTGCACCGCCGGCCCGCCCCACGCAGAGCGCCCGTCGCCTGGCCACAGAGCTGGGTTGGGCGGCCGCGTGGGGTGTGAGGACGGGTCAAACCGGGAGAGGCCGCTGGTGCTCAGAGGGCAGGGCAGCGCCGGCGGGGCTGCGTGAACCCGCGTCTCTGAGCGACTTTAAAAGCAGGATGGGAGCATTTGGTTGGGGACGCTGGTTCTGAGAGATTTGGGATTTGGTTCATTCAACTCCAAACTGAAGAGTTAACTCTTGCCCAGCACTTTCAGCTGAAAGCCCTTCACACTTCTACAGCCCAGAAGTGAGTCGGAGAGGCCCCAGGCCCCGCCCGGTGTCCCCGCTGACCCCTGTGTGCCCTCCCGGCAGCGGGTCGGTGGCGGCGGCGCTGCCCGCGGGGGCGGTGCGAGCGGTGCGCCGGTGCCGGGCGAGCGAGGGGGCCGCGCCCCCAGTGTGGCCAGCTTGCCGAAGGGTCGGTGCCTGGAACAGCAGAGCAGGCGGTGGAGACCCTGCCCGTCTGTGCCCGCGTCAGAGAACGCTTCACGACAGGATCTCCGCTCTCCCCCCGCCCCACGCCCTCCCCCCACCACCCCGGAGAGCGGGGGTCCAGCCGGCATCGGGCTCGCAGGGCGGAAACCTTCACCCAGTCGCTCGGGGGTGGCTTTTCGGGGGTGTGCTTGGCGGCGTCGCCTTGGAGGCCGCTGGAAAGCGTGCTGATAAAATCAGGAGTTTCCTGGCCAAGTTCGGAGGCGGTCTCGGGCAAGGACCCCCTTCCTCTCCCGCAGCCCCGCCCCGCTCACCATCCTCCTTGCGCCCCCAGCTCCGGAGACGCCGCTGGACTGCGAGGTGTCGCTCTGGTCGTCCTGGGGGCTGTGCGCAGGCCCGTGCGGGCAGCCCGGGGCCAAGAGCAGGACGCGCTACGTCCGTGCGCGGCCCGCCAACCACGGGGCGCCCTGCCCGGCGCTGGAGGAGGAGGCCCCGTGCGTCCCCGACAACTGCGTCTGACGCCGGGGCCGCCAAGCCCCCTGAGCCCCGCCACCGGCGACCTCCGCGCAGAGACGCCCCCGGCCCGGCGGCCGCGCTGCACGAGAGCCGCACCCAGGCCGTGAAATACCTCAGACCTGGTCGCCAGGCAGCCGCCCGGGGCCGCCGGGTCACCGGCGCGAGACCAACACCTGCCTCGTCGGTTCCCATCCCAGCTCTTGAATAAAGATCAGCGTCTCCTGACACCCGGTGCTGTGGTCTGTGTGTCCTGGGCGGGCGCCGGGTGAAGGCGGGGCCGGCAGATGGGCCACCAAACTTCCCTGAGGAGCAGGTGTCACCCTGCGGGGAGGAGCCGGTGGACCGTGGCACACACGTGGCACACACACACGTGCGGCACACACGGCACACACACACGCGCGGCACACACGGCAACACACACACACACGGCACACACGCAGCACACACACACGGCGCACACGCAGCACACAGGCGGCACACACACACGGCACACACGCGGCACACACCACACACGGCACACACGTGGCACACACACACGGCACACATGTGGCACACGGCACACACGCGGCACACATGGCACACATGCGGCACACACCGCACACACAGTACACACAGCACACACATGGCACACATGGCAGACACACGGCACACACGCACACACGTGACACACACGGCACACACACGTGGCACACACGGCACACGCCACACACGCGGCACACACACAGCACACACGCACACACACGCGGCACACATGGCACATGCGGCACACACGGCGCACACGGCACACACATGGCACACGGCACACACACACGACACACACGGCACACACGCGGCACACACAGAATACGCGGCACACATGCACACACGTGGCACACACGGCACACACACACGGCACACACACGGCACACGGCACACACACGGCACACAGGGTACTCAGAGGACCAGCAGTACCGCCCCCCCCCAGGCCTCTGACCATCGAGGCCCCTGACCTCGCAGGGGGGCCCTGAGGCCTCACTCCTGTCCTGCCCTAACCCTTGTCTGAGGTCGGGGTTCACAACCTCGTCCTGCTGGCGTGGATCCCGGCTGGTCCCTCAGGGGACTGCCTGCTCCCTTGACGCCCCCAGACCACTCTTTCTCCTGCTTGGCCTCCTTAGAATCAGACCCCACGGCCGCCCACCGCCCAGCACCACGCCCTCTGCCTGCTCCTGCCGATTCTCGGACCCTTTCTCTCCCACGTGGAGACCCACTCGCCCACCCTCTCCATCCCCTTAGGGTCACCTCGTCCACCTGAAGATCGCTCTGGGCGGCCCTCCGGGCTCCCCACAGCCTCGGTCATCCCTCGAGGCAGCACAGGTGACCCTCCGTGTCCCGTCCAAGCGGCTGGCTCAGGCCTGCCCCCCAGCTCCGCGCACCTGCCGTGGGGTCTCCATCACCAGTCTCCCCTCTGTGCCCCTCGTCCCTCTGCACCAGCAGACGTGCTCCTCCTTCCACCCGAGGACACGGTTCTCTCGTGCCCGCCCCCGCTGGGTTGCAGACACGCCTGGAAAGGGCTCTCGCGCTGCCCGCCAGCGCCTACCCCTCCTCGCCATCCCCCTCTCCCTGCTGTCCAGGGCCCTGTCTGCCCATCCCTGCACCTGGGGGCCCGTGACTTTGCTCCTGTTCCTTGCCCCGCATGTGCCCTTGACCCCCAGGCCCCCGCCCCATCCCCCCACTGGCCTCTCTGTGTCCTCTGATGGCGCCCCTCTCCTCCCTGACACCCGCCCCACGAGCTCGACCTCAGACCCCCCCCACCCATCCTCTCCACAACAGATTCCTATCCCCCACGGTCACCTTGACCCTTGACCTCAGGGAGGAAGGAGTGAAAGCAGCCGCCCCCAGTCAGGGGCTGGAAGCCCAGAGGAAGCCCTGCTCGACAGACGGCACGTGTGCTAGGAGGAGACTCGTGTGCTCGAGGTTCCCAGCAGACGTGCTCCGTGGACTTATGGGCACAGGGTCTTCGGGCACAGCACTCCCCAATGGGGGTGCCAGCCCGCACCCCACCAGGCGCCGCACCCGCATCCCGCATCCCTGGCTCCCTGCACGTCACTGGAGCGCCACCCGGGCCAGATTCCTGGGAGTCCAGGGGCACAGACGTTCCTGCCCCCAGGCAGCAGCTGCCCTGCAGGCACCCAGCAAGCGGCCCTGGGGTGCAGGGCAGGGGCAGGGTGACTTCGAGTGATTGAGAAGCTTGATTTGCTTCATCTATTTGGCAGGAGTCCTGACACTGAGTACCAGACAGAGGAGATGGCCTTGTTTTGCAGAGGGTGGCCACCGGCGAGCAGTGGTGCAGGAGCCAGACTCCACCCTGAGCAGCCCCTCTGACCTCTGAACCCTCTGCCTGGTGTCTGAGGAGCTCGCAGCGGCAGCCCCAGCATGGGAGCCAGTACACAGCCGGCCCTGCGAGAGCACAGCCTCCGGCACGGGGCTCTACACAGAGAACACGATTCCCGAACGCACCCCGACGCTCGCCGGGGCTTGCGGTCTGAGACCACAGCAAAGGTCTGAAACCCCCAATTAACATCCTGAGGCACCGAGAAGAAATAAGCATAGGTGCTCCCTGCAGACCCCACAGTGGACTCTGGACTCAAAATCCCCACCTTGACATGAACTCAAATCAAACCCACCGAACACGGGAAAATGACACCCCTAAATTGGAGGAGACGTCAAGCTCCAAAATCAGACCACAAAGCCATTCACGTTGGGATGATCACGTGTAAGATGCAGTGAAGCAGGCTGACTGTGTCATCCACACCTGAGCTCAAAACTCAAGTGTACCACTGAACCGAGCATGTAACACAATTACAGATTTAAACCTGAATCAATGGGCTAAACGCTCTAGTCAAATGAGAGACTGTAGGCTGGACTCACAAACCATGTGCCATTTACAGGACAGGGGACATCCTGTGAGAACACTGAAAGGCTGGGGAAAGACGGTGGGGGCACCCCTGGGACACCCGTGTCCACCTCCCCCTCCTTCTGGGGCACAGGCTTGGGTGGGGCCTTGGGGGAGGGGAGTGTCGTCTTTGGGGCCAGAAAATCTACTGCCCATGTGGGAGCACAAGTCAACAGCGAGGTGCCTTTGCAGAAGCCTCCCGGGCCAGCACCCGGAGGACGGCACCTGGAGAGAGCCCAGGGCTTAGAGCAGACTCAGAAACAAGTTTGGTGTGTTCAGGAACGAGATGCGAAGGAAGCACGTGATGAAAGCAAAGCTGTAAAGGAATCCTGCGCTAGGAGATGCTCAGGCTCTGAGGAAGAGGGGCTGCGGCGCTGCTGCTGCTGCTGGTGATGCGGGCGTGGGGCTGGTGGTGCTGGTGCTGCGGGTGTGGGGCTGCTAGTGCTGGTGGTGCGGGTGTGGGGCTGCTGGTGCTGGTGATGCGGGTGTGGGGCTGCTGGTGCTGGTGGTGCGGGTGTGGGGCTGCTGGTGCTGGTGATGCGGGTGTGGGGCTGCTGGTGCTGGTGGTGCGGGTGTGGGGCTGCTGGTGCTGGTGGTGCGGGTGTGGGGCTGCTGGTGCTGGTGATGCGGGTGTGGGGCTGCTGGTGCTGGTGGTGCGGGTGTGGGGCTGCTGGTGCTGGTGGTGCGGGTGTGGGGCTGCTAGTGCTGGTGGTGCGGGTGTGGGGCTGCTGGTGCTGGTGATGCGGGTGTGGGGCTGCTGGTGCTGGTGGTGCGGGTGTGGGGCTGCTGGTGCTGGTGATGCGGGTGTGGGGCTGCTGGTGCTGGTGGTGCGGGTGTGGGGCTGCTAGTGCTGGTGGTGCGGGTGTGGGGCTGGTGGGGCTGGTGATGTGGGTGTGGGGCTGGTGGGGCTGGTGATGTGGGTGTGGGGCTGGTGGGGCTGGTGATGTGGGTGTGGGGCTGGTGCTGGTGATGTGGGTGTGGGGCTGCTGGTGCTGGTGATGCAGGTGTGGGGCTGCTGGTGCTGGTGATGTGGGTGTGGGGCTGCTAGTGCTGGTGGCGCTGCTGCTGCTGGTGCTGGTGATGCGGGTGTGGGGCTGGTGGTGCTGGTGATGCGGGTGTGGGGCTGCTGGTGCTGGTGATGCGGGTGTGGGGCTGGTGCTGGTGATGCGAGTGTGGGGCTGGTGGTGCTGGTGATGCGGGTGTGGGGCTGCTGGTGCTGGTGATGTGGGTGTGGGGCTGGTGGGGCTGGTGATGCGGGTGTGGGGCTGCTGGTGCTGGTGATGTGGGTGTGGGGCTGGTGGGGCTGGTGATGTGGGTGTGGGGCTGGTGGTGCTGGTGATGTGGGTGTGGGGCTGGTGGTGCTGGTGATGTGGGTGTGGGGCTGCTGGTGCTGGTGCTGGTGATGCGGGTGTGGGGCTGCTGCTGCTGGTGCTGGTGATGCGGGTGTGGGGCTGCTGGTGCTGGTGATGCGGGTGTGGGGCTGCTGGTGCTGGTGGTGCGGGTGTGGGGCTGCTGGTGCTGGTGGTGCGGGTGTGGGGCTGCTGGTGCTGGTGGTGCGGGTGTGGGGCTGCTGGTGCTGGTGATGTGGGTGTGGGGCTGGTGCTGGTGATGTGGGTGTGGGGCTGCTGGTGCTGGTGATGCAGGTGTGGGGCTGCTGGTGCTGGTGATGCGGGTGTGGGGCTGGTGCTGGTGATGCGGGTGTGGGGCTGGTGGGGCTGGTGATGTGGGTGTGGGGCTGGTGGGGCTGGTGCTGTTGGTGTTAATGGTGGTGGTGATGGTGTTGGTACTGGTGGTGGTGGCAGAGGTGATGTTGATGGTGGTAGTGCTGGTGGTGATGCAGGTGGCAGTGCTGGTGGTGATGCAGGTGGCGGTGCTGATGGTACAAGACGCTCTTTCAGGAAGGTGGCTGGGGACAGCCTCCTGACAAGCCCCTCCAAGCAGAGCTCTGAAGGAGGGAGGGAAAGCCTTGCAGAGATATGGCAATGAGTGTCTGGGCAGAGGAACATCGAGAGGCAGAGGACACAGCCAGGGGGCCTGTGTGGCCGGCACAGAGAGCGGGGGTAGCCTGGCAGGAGGCCGGGGCAGACGGGCTGTGAGCTTCTGCTCCTGGTGAGGTGAAGAGTGGATGGGACGTCACAGGAGGGCTTTGAGTAGAGAAATCACTCATCAGTGCATGTTATAGATGGTCGTCTGGTCATTTGGAGAGCAGAGTGTAGGGGGGCAAAGGCAGAAAAAGAGAGTTAGGGGCCACTGCACTAACCCAGAGAAGAGGGAGGTTTGGGCCGCAAGGATATGGTGGAAGTGGTTGGAAGTTAATGAATTCCAGGCTGACTTTGATGTAAAGGCAACAACGGTACTCACAGACTGGAGACTAACAGTACGTCCCCCGGTCGGCTACGTCGGCCCATCCTACCTCGGAGCATCAAGTTCAGGAAGGTCTTGGCCTGGTGGCCTGGCTGGGTCGGCCCGGGGATGGGGCACCAGTGCGGACAGGCTCCCTCCTGAGGCTCCTGTGGGTTCCGCAGTGCATCACACGTCAAATAGACGAGGGACACCGGGCCAAGCAAAGTGATCCCAGCACCTATGCTAATGCCTGAAGGCCCCTCACATGGGCTAGAAATGCGTCTGCTGGGATTTCAGGGGGCTGCTGGCTGGGCCCCGTGGGTGGCCGGACACACAGCCAGCCCACTGCAAAGGAGGCAGAAGTGGTCAGAATGTCCACTGCTGGAGAAGGAAGGGGAGATCATGAGAAAGCAAGCAGGTAACGGGGATGGGGTGAGCAGTTGGTGGCACTGGGGGGAGGAAGGCAGAGGGTAGGACATTGAGAAGTGACAGGAGGGGTCTTCCTGGAAGAGATGGTGGGCTGAAAACTCACATCTAACTCTATTCCCACCCAAACCCCACTGTTTAGATGGCATAACCCGGATGCCTGCCTTGGGTGCTAGGTCTGCTCATACACCCTGAGGAGACTTCTTCCACCACCACTGTACAACTAGACCCCGCACTCTGGATAGAAACACCACTTGAGACACTGCCCTTTTCATAAGAGGTAGGAGAGAACTGTCACCTCCTCGTCCACTTCTACAAATAAGCAAACAAAAAACTGAACGGGGCCTGGAGCAAAGAGGAGCCGGGGTTAAACCACATTAAGTAAGCGCATGAGCGGCGAGGTGAGGGCTCCCTGAGGGCTGCGGCTGAGCTTAGGTCAGCGGCAGGATGGGGAAGACACCCAGTCTCCTGCACCAAGTTCAGCCCTCAAGGTCAGCAGCAGCCCCTTGAATAAGGGAAGAGCAGAAATTAATCTCTCTGTAGAAAGCTTTCCCAACTCCCACCAATCGAAACCAAGCAGTGAGTGAAACACAAAAATCACCAATTAAATGAGAAAATAAGTCACTAAAATTGAAGGTCAGCAGAAAAAGACCCAAGATCACAGATAATGAAATTGTCAGAAATAAAATATGGAACAATGACAACAAAAAATGACCAATTAACACGGGATAATTAGAAACAAACAGATAAATCTGGAAAGGAAAAACTGTGTGGAATGACAAGTCCTCAGTGGGTTGAAGGGCTGAGCTAGGCATAGCTGGAGAAAGAATTAGTGAACTGGAAGCTATATCACCCAGAATGCAGCACACAGAGACAAAGAGATGGAAATGTTCAAAAAGATATGGGATATAAAGTTATAAAGTGTTTTAAGTTAAACACTCTGAAGGATATAATAGGGATAATGGAGAAGAGATAATATTTAAAGAAAAAACAGTACAAAAGTTACAGAACTGGCTAAAATAAGAAACACCTTTTAGACCATATGCTTTTGTATTTAAGAACCAGTGCTATTCTGTCCAACGGACACAGGAACCAAGAGACAGGGAAGATGGCAGAGTAGGGGGCATCTGTGAGGTGAGACTCCATCTCCCACCCAGACAACAACTGCAGGGGCAGAACCCTCTGATGTAACCATCTGGGAACTCTGGAGTCTGCTGATGGCTTCCAGGGGAAGCCTTGGATGGTAAACTGCAGTTCATTTTGGTCAATTTCAGCTCTTAGCACCATAGAAGCTACCCACCCCCCCTCCCCCAGCCAGGAGGCCCGAGGCCAGGAGGCCATGCACCTGTTTCTGGAGCAGCCTGCCCACAGCTTGCAGGAACCGGTGGGGCAAAAAAGACCCTGTACAGATATCGGGGGTCTCTGCTCTGATCACTGATTGCTGCTTCTGATCACAGAGGTGCAGATGAACAGGCCGGCGGCCATTGTTGTTGCACTTCCCCCATTATTGCAAGACCCTCCCCCTCCAGCTGAAGTGACTTCCAGGGGACTTAAAGGGTTGTAAACCTGCCCCACCCCTTCATTTTTTACTTTTTCTCCCTTTTGGGAACCAAACATTAAAGACAAGGACATTAAAAAACAACTGCAAATGCAGGGAAAACTATTGATAGAAACTGACCATGCGCGCCCAGAAATGACCTGAGAAGACCTTAGGTTTACACCTTAGGCTGGTCCTCAGCACAGAGACAGCCTACAGCCACGAACGACAACAATAACACCAAACAGCAAACTCTGGGGAAGGGGGAGAATCTGATTTCCAGAATTACCACATTATTAGATCCAACTGTCCAGGGTTCAACAAAAAAAAATAATCACAAGGCATACAAATAAATAGGAAAAGTATGGCCTGCACAAAGGAATAAAAAATAAATCAACAGAAATTGTTCCTGAAAAAAGATCTAACGGCAAACACACTGGACAAAGACTTTAAAACAACTGTCTTAAAGGTGTTCAAAGAAGTAAAGGAAGATATGGAGAAAATCAAGGAAACAATGTGTAAACAAAATGGAAAAACCAATAAAGAGATGGAAAAACCATAAAGAAACCAAAAAGAAATGCTGGAGCTGAAAAGCATAATAACTGACATTTAAAATCCACCACAAGGATTCAAAGGCAGATGTTAGCAGGTAGAAGAATCAGTAAACTTAAAGCTAAGACAATGGAAATTATCAAGTTTGAAAAACAGAATGAAGAAGATGAAAGAAGAGTGAACAGAGCCTAAGGGACGTGCGGGACACCACCAAGCAGAGCCGTAGACGCACTTGGGAGTTCCAGAAGGAGAAGAGGGAGGAAAGGGCGGAGAGCATATCTGAACAAACAATGGCTGAAAACCTCTGAAATCTGATAAAAGACATCAATACAAAAATCCAAAAGGCTCAATGAATTCCAAGTAAAATGAACTCAAAGAGACCCCCACTAAAACATATTATAATCAAACTTTCAAAAGACAAAGAATCTTGAGAGCAGCAAGAGAAGCAAACTGTCACATACAAGGGATCATTAATAAGACTGTCATCGGACTTGCTCTCAGTGACTTTGGGGGCCAGAAGACCAATGTATTAAAAGTGCCAAAAGAAAAAAAAAAGCTATCAACCAAGAATCCAATATCTGGCAAAACTGTCTTTCAAAACTGAGGGGGAAATAAAGACATTCCCAGAAAAACAAAAGCTGAGGGGGTCCATGACCACTAGACCTGCCCTGCAAGAAATATCCTTCAGGTGAAATGAAAGGACATCAAAGCTGTATGGAGAAATAAAGATCCCAGGAAAGGTAAATACATGAGCAATTATAAAAGCTAGTATCATTATAACAATGGTTTGCAACTGCAATTTCATTTTCTACATGATTTAAGAGACTAATACATTTAAAGAAAAAAATTATTAGTGTAAAATCTAGTAATACTATGACTTTGGTTTGTAACAACAAATCTTGTTTTCTACATAATAGCAATAAGAGACTAATGCATTTAAAATAATTATGAGTTTATGTTTTGGGGCATACAATGCATAGAAGTGTAATTTTGTGGGACTACCCTGGCAGTCCAGTGGTTAAGACTCTGTGCTTCCACTGCAGGGGGCACAGGTTTGATCCCTGGTCAGGGAACTTAGATCCCGCATGCTGCATGGCATGGCCAAAAAAAATAATAATAAAAATAAAATTTCAAAATGTAATTTTGTGACATCAAAAACTGAAAGGGATGGGAAGAGTGCTGTAAAGGAGCAGAGTTTTTGTATATTTTTGAAGTTAAGCTGGTATAAATTCAAATTAGAGTGTTATAACTTTAGGATTTAAATGTAATCCCTGTGATAACCACAAAGAAAATAGATATAAAATACACACAAAAAGAAATGAGAAAGGAATGTAAACATTCCTCTACAGAAAAATAAACTAAACACACAAAAAAGACAGTAATGCAGGAAGCCAGGGCCAAAAAAAACCTCTAAGGCATATAGAAAACAAACAGCAAAATGACAGTAGTCCCTCCCTATCAGTAATTACTTTACATTTAAATGAATTAATTTTTCTCATCAAAAGACGTAGATTGGCAGAATGGATAAAAACACATGATCCAACTTTATGCTGTCTGCAAGAGACCCACTTTAAATCCAAAGACACAAATAGAGTGAAACTGAAAGGATGGAAAAAGACATTCCTTGCAAAAGACATTCCTTCCTGATTTCCTGCATTTCTGTCTTTTCTGTGTGTTTAGTTGATTTTTCTGTTGAGGAGTATTTACATTCCTTTCTCATTTCTTTTTTTGTGTACTTTATATCTATCTTCTTTGTGGTTATCACAGGGATTATATTTAAATCCTAAAGAGAGCAGGGGTGGCTATACTAATATCATATAAAACAAAATTTAAATCAAAAATAGTTGTAAGAAACTAAGAAGGACATTATATATTAATAAAATTTTCAATACAACAAGAAAATATAGGGACTTCCCTGGTGGTCCAGTGGTTAAAACTCTGTGCTTCCACTGCAGGGGGCATGGGTTCAATCCCTGGTCAGGGAACTTAGATCCTGCATGCCACGTGGTGCAGCCAAAAAATCTTTTTTTAAAAAAAAGAATAAAAAAAGGAAAATATAACAATTATAAACATTTACACACCTAATGACAGAATATCAAAATATATGAAGAAAAAACTGACAAAATTGAAGGGAGAAATAGACAGTTTTACAATAATAGTTGGAGACTTCAATACCCCACTCACAATAATGGATAGAACAACCAGACAGAAGAGAAGTAAGGAAACAGAGGACTTAACCATCACCATAAACCAACTAGATCTAACAGACATGCACAGAACACTCTACCCAATAACAACAGTATACACAATCTTCTCAAGCGCACATGGGACACTTTATAGGATAGACCATATGTTAGGCCACATATTAAGTCTCAATGGATTTTAAAAGGTGATATCATATAAAATATCTTCTCCAACCACAACAGGATGAAGTTAGAAATCAACAGCAGAAGTAAAACTGGAACATTCACAACTTTGTGGAAATTAAACAACACACTCTTAAACCGATGGATTAAAGAGGAAATCACAAGGAAATTAGAAAATACTTAGAAAGGAATGAAAACAAAAACACAACATACCAAACGTATGGGATGCAGTGAAAATAGTGCTAGGGGGGTGGGGGTGGGGTTATAGCTATAAACACATTAAAAAACAGGAAAGATCTCAAGTCATCAATCCACCTTTACAATCTAAGGAACTAGAAGAAGAAGAAAAAACTACACCCAAAGCTAGCAGAAGGAAGGAAATAATAAAGATTAGAGTAGAGATAAACAAAATACAGAATAGAAAAGCAACAGAGAAAAATCAATGAAACCAAAAGCTTGTTCTTTGAAAATATCAAAATTGACAAACCTTTATCTATATGGACTAAGAAAAGAAGAGAGAAGACTCAACTTACTAAATCAGAAATGAAAGTAGGAACATTAAAATCAATACTACAGAATAAAAAGGATTACAAGAATACTATGAATAACTGTACACCAATAAATTAGATAATTTAGCTGAAATGGACAAATTACTGGAAATACAAAACCTACCAGGACTGGATCATGGAGAAATAGAAAATCTGAATAAAACTATAACTAGTAAGGAGATTGAATCAGTTGTAATAATAATAACAACAAATCTCTTGACAAAGAAACTGGGCCTGATGGCTTCACTGGTGAATTCTACCAAACATTTAATGAGGAACTAATACCAATCCTTCTCAAACTTTCCAAAAAAATTTAAGAGGAGTGGACACTTCCTAACTCATTCTTTGAGGCCATTATTACCCTGATCCAAAGCCAAACAAAGACACTACAAGAAAACTACAGACCAATATCCTTTATGAACACCGATGCAAAAACCGTCAATAAAATATTTGCAAACTGAATTCAGCAGCATATTAAAAGGATTACACACCACAACAAAGTGGGATTTATTCCTGGAATGCAAGGATGATTCAACATATGGAAATCAATCAATGTATTGAATATTATGACACATCAATAGAATGAAGGCAAAAAAAAACAACACATGATCATCTCAAGTGATAGAGAAAAACCATGTGACAAATTTCAAATTGATGCAGAAAAGCATCTGACAAAATTTCATGATAAAAACATTCAAAAAACTGGAAATAGAAGGAAATTACCTCAACATAATAAAAGTCATTTATGAAAAACTCACCAAAAGCATCATACTCAATGGTGAAAGAAAAAAGCATTTCCTCTAAGATCAGGAACAAAGCAAGGATGCCCACTTTCATCACTTCTGTTCAACATAGTACTGGAAGTTCCAGCCAGAGCAATTAGATAAGAAAAAGAAATAAAAGGCAACTAAATTGAAAAGGAAGAAGTAAAATTATCTCTGTTTGCATATGTTCTTAAATGTAAGAAATCCTAAAGATCCCACCAAAAATCTGTCAGACCTAATAAATGAATTCAGCAAAGTACCAGGGCACAAAGTCAACACACAAAAATCAGTTGCATTTCTATTCATGAACAATGAAAAGTCTGAAAAGAAACTTACAAAAACAATTACATTTATAGCAGCCTCAAAAAGAAGAAAATACTTAGGAATCAATTTAACCAAGGAGGTGAAAGACTTGTACAGTGAAAACTATAAAATATTGCCAAAAGAAATTAAAGAAGACATAAATAAATGGAAACACATTCTATGTTCATGGATTGAAAGACTTAAAGTTGTGAGAATGTCAAAACTACCCAAAGCAATCTAAAGAATCAATGCAATCCCTATCAAAATCTCAATGATGTTTTTTCAGAAATAGAAAAACCCATCCTAAAATTCATATGGAATCTCAAGGAAACTCAAATAGTCCAAACAATCTTGAAAAAAAAGACCAAAACTGGAGGACTTAAACTTCGGGATTTCAAAACTTACTACAAAGCTACAGTAATCAAAATAATTTGGTATTGGCATAAAGGCAGGGATATAGACCAATGGAATAGAATAGAGGGCCCCAAAATAAACTCTCGCATATATGGTGAAATGATTTTGACAAGGGTGCGAAGACCATTCAAGGGGAAAGGACAGTCTTTTCAACAAATGATTCTGAGAAAATTGGATCTCCATATGTAAAAGAATGATGTTGGACCCTTATCTATACCATATACAAAAATTAACTCAAAATGTATCAAGAATCTAAATGTAAGACCTAAAACAATAAAACTCTTAGATGAAAACATAGTAGAAAAGCTTCATGACATTGGATTTGGCAATGATCTCTTGAATATGATACCAAAGGCAGAGGCAACAACAACAAAAAATAGACAAATTGAACTTCATGAAAATTTTAAAATTTTATGCATCAAAAGACACTAGCAACAGAATAAAAAACCATATATCTGATAAGGGATTAATATCCTGAATATATAGAGAACTCCTAAAACTCAACAACACGATTCAAAAATGGGTAAATGACTTGAATAGACATTTCTACAAAGAAGATATCAAATGGACGATAAGCACATGAAAAGATACTCAACATAACTAATTATTAGGGAGACGCAAACCAAAACTGCAATGAGATACCACTTCACACCCAATAGGAGAGCTACTATCAAAAAACAGAAAAAAATGAGCGTTGGCCAGGATGTAGAGAAGTTGGGATCCTTGTGCATTGTTGGCAGGAATGTAAAATGGTACAGCCACTGTGGAGAGCAGTATGGCAGTTCCTCGAAATGTTAAGAGTAGAACTACCCTATGGTCCAGCAATTCCACTTCTGGGTATATACCCAAAAGAATTCAAAGCAGCCTCAAAGAGATATCTGTACACCCATGTTCATAGCAACATTATTCACAATAGCTAAGATGTGGAAGCAACCCAAGTGTCCACTGATGCATGAATGGATTAACAAAATGTGCTACATCCATAAAACGGCTTAAGAAGGAAAGAAATTCTGCAATATGCTACAACATGGATGAACCTCAAGGGCATCATGCTAAGTGAAATAAACCAGTCACAAAAAGACAAACACAGCATGATTCCACTTATCTGAGCTACTCATAGCAGTCAGAATCACAGAGACAGAAAGTAGAAGAGTGGTTGCTAGGGGTTGGGCAGAGCGGGGAAAGGAGAGTTACTGTTTAATAGGCTTCAGCTTCATGAAATGAAGAGGATTATGGAGATGCAAAGTGGTGATGGTTTCACAACGGTGTAAATGTATTTAATACCACTGAACCGTACATTTAATATTGGTTAAGAAAGTAAATTGTGTTATGTGTAATTTACCACACACACACAAGAAAAGGACATAGGAGCCAAACTGAAGGGACTGCCAGGGGCCAAATGTGGGGTCATCTGAGCATCCAGAAGAATAACGACGGCAATATATCGGGAAAGCATTAAATATGTAACAACTCATGAGGTCATGATGATACACGACGGAAGCCCCGTTGGTCACCACAGGAGGTGACTGAGGCACCGGTGTCTTACCTTGGAAGCTGATAATTACAGGGAAAGAATCAAGCGTGCAGTCTGCCTCTGCTGTGCAGACTGTACATCAGGGTAACCAACTAGTTGATGAGGGAACGTTCAGGAGCTTGTCCGAGGTCACACAGAAGGTACGTGCAGAGAAGGCATTCCAGACGGGCCCACGTCTAGGCTGTGAACACCACACTGTAGCACTTCTCAAAGGGAAAGCATGGTGGTTGCTGTGGTCTAAATGAGTCCCATCAAAATTCGTATGCTGGAACCCTAACGCCCAACATGATGGTGTTACGAGGTCGGCCCTGGGATGTGATTAGGTCACGGATGGGACCAGTGCCTCGCAGGAGGCCCCACAGAGCCCCTTCGCCCATTCTGTCACATGAGGACACAGTGTGAGTGTGCCCTCTGCAGCCCGGAAGCAGGCCCTCACCAGAACCCAACCAACCTCCAGAACCGTGAGAAACAAACGCCTATTGTCTGTGCACTGCGCGGTCTGTGGTGTTTGGTTGTAGCAGCCCAAACAGACTACGCCAGTGGTCAGGGAGGGACATGGCGTGGAGGACACGGGTCGACAGGAAGGGAAAGGCCGAAGCCCCTGATAGAGCAAGGTCCCTGACGACAAGGAGAAGGAGGGCTCCAGTGCCAGGAGGGCTGGGGGCACGGTCACAGGTGGAGACAGAGACAGAGGACCCGTGCCTGGTGGCCACTGCCTCGCACTAGGAATGCACCCAGCAGCCGCCCCACCGAGTGCCAGGAAAGGCCACCGTGCGCATCTTGTACTGAAGGCCCACTGTGTGCCTGGCACAGAGCTAGGACGTCCTACTACCGGCCTCACCTAGGCCCAACCACACTGCTGTGAGGTCAGTGCTACCACTAGCTCCCTGCTTTACAGATGACAACCCTGGGGTCTGCTGGCCTGTCTGTGTTCTCACAGCTACAAAGCAGGTCAGTGAAACAACCCAGCCATAGGAGTCTAATCTCTTAATCCAAAAGCAATGCTGCATTTCCCCCGTTTTTCTCTACTTGTTTCAAGAGTGTTCATAATTACTTGCTGAAGCATTCTTTTGACAGCACACTCACATTTTAAAAAAATGAGTGTGTGCAAAAGCTGCTGAAATCCATGTAAGGTCTGTAGTCGAGTTAACTGCACTCTGCCAATGTCAAAATCCTGGTTTCCGTGATGGCTGTGCAGTCCGTGGGTCATGTAAGATGTTACCGCTGCGGGGATCTGGGTGATGGGTACGATTTCTGCAACTTTTTGTGAGTCTATAAATATTTCAAAATAAAAGGTTTAAAAAGAAAACATTGCATGCCAGAGCTGAAAGAAATAATAAATCACACTGGACGACTTTAACTGTTTTCTTTTTAAAGAGAAAACGGAGACTCGAGAGAGTCGTTTGGGGTGAGGGCTCCGTTAGACTCCGGCTCTCACCCCTTCCCAGGCCCGGCGGACTTGCGTTTCTCTCCCCCACGAAGCAGCCTTCACTCCCTCCTCCCCCCACCTCCTGCCAAGCAGTGGACGTGACCAGAGAATGGCCATTTGGGTTTGGTCGCTCCCACACAGCTCAGGCCATCTCTGGGCCTCTGCCGGGTGCGGCGCTTCAGGGTCTCCAAGGCTTGTCCCTTGGCCTCACTGTCTTTCATTCCATTGGAACATTTCAAAATCCTTAAAAGGAACCGATCCAAAGGAATTCTGATGTCATCACACTTGGCAAGGTCCCAGGGTTCAGGCGTCTTTTATCTTGTTCTCTGGGACCTGCTGCAATCACCCGCCCAAGTGTCGCCACCATATGTCACTTCTCACAAAAATCAATTTACAAAGCTATCCAAAGAAATGTAAGCACTCAGTAAGCAGTATCAGCTGCAACGGATCCATTTCAAAAGAAGTAGAACC
This sequence comes from Balaenoptera physalus, assembly GCF_965194825.1. Classification (NCBI taxonomy): domain Eukaryota; kingdom Metazoa; phylum Chordata; class Mammalia; order Artiodactyla; family Balaenopteridae; genus Balaenoptera; species Balaenoptera physalus. The sequence continues at coordinate 150,403,281 of NC_138884.1, forward strand.
AGAAGTGGCAAAAGCAACAGAAATGCAGATGTTAACATTTCTTTTGAGTTTTTGTTTTTCACTTTCAACTGCTTTTTATTTCCACGTAGGGGAACGAGAGGAGAAATGCATAATAGAAGACATTCCAAGTGACACCTTGATAACAGGTGGGTTAGATGAACTCTGTTGAATGTTGAACTCAAGATGTCATCTTACGGTGGTGTCGTGCTAACCTCTTTTGTTTCTAACATCTTTATTGGACATGCTAACCTCTTGCTGTGTACGCTCTTTGGCAGAGAGCTTCACGCTGTGCGCTTTTCTCTTGAGACACGTTAGCAAATTACGCAGAACTGGCTTGAAAACAGCCTTAAGAGGGAATTGCATAATTCGTAAAACAGGAAACCCAAACACAAGACCACAGGATCCAAGCTTGATTTGTTTTTCCAGTTGTCAGGTTACCTTAAGTAAAACAATCTCTGATGCCGTTAATCATGCTAATTGTGGTTGAATTCTCAAAAGATAAATGAGGTCTCTAGACTGGTCCAGTAACACAAGACAAAACAGCAGAAGTCAGTGTGTCTTCTGAACTTCAGCTTCCAGAGGCTGATTTAATCATCAGCCCACTACTTACATGTGCCAAATACTATAATAGCATACCCTCGATACAATTCTTAAACATTTCCTTTAAAGGTCCTTTTCATAAAAAATTTCATTGCACATTTACTCTCTGCTTTTTGTTCCCTGTGTGTTGCAAGCCCCTAAGTCTACAGCCAGGACCTTAGCTCAGTCCATCCGCTCTGAGCGTGAATACATTCCCGACCGCTGTGGGCTCTGCACGCTTAGGCTGCCTGCACCCCGAATGACTGTTTCCACTCCGTCTCACTGAACTATCACTAAACCTTCGCCGCCTGTCAAATCCCTGACTTTCACTTAGTGATACTTGATCATAAATGCATGTGTCAAACCCTGCCTGGTTAAGAAGTGTCAATCCAGAATATGCTATATTTAATGTTTAGATCACCATTAAAATGGAAAAACAAAAATGTTAAAATTTCTGTGGATCTGTGGGGACCTGAGACCATGCCTGGTGGCCCAAGTCTAGGAAGAGTACACGGCAGCTATGCCTTTTCTTTTCACATCTCTGAGTTCCTATGAAGTCTGGTGAAACACACCATCTCGAACGTCCAAGAGAGATGAGCTCAGAGCCAGTCATTTAGTCAAATCTACCTAAAAGTGTATTTTTGCTCCTCGGGACTAAAAGTAGGCGGCCGCCTTCCCCAGGCGGAGGCCGTGCAGGGCACCGCAGGAGGACAGAGGTGTGCCGGCCATCGCCGTCATCGCCCGCAGCTGGGTGACTTTCAGCCTCGTCCCCTTATCCATGAGCTGGAGGCAGCACCTGCCTGGAGCACCTGGCAGCCCCGACCAGCTGCAGGCGTGCGTCCCGCTTTCTCCCAGCCTCTTGGACTCTGTTTCCAACCTGTCAACTCGGCCTCCCAGGGTCTGTCCGAAGGTACCAGAGAAGCAGGTGTGGCCCTGATTCTGGCTCCAACCCCTCCCTGAAAGGAAGGAAATTCCTGAGAAGCAGAGGAGAGCCTGGAATCCCTCTGCTGGAGGCTGAAAGGGAGACAAAGCCACCTGCGCACCTGTGAACCGTGCCAGCGCAGGGCACTGCAGCCAAGCGCAGGACTAGAAATCCTTGCTCTGTAAACTTGCTTGGAAACTTCAAATACATGGTGTACTTTTATACTGTTTCTCTTAGTTCCTCGTAGCAATGCTCTTTAACGATAAATTCCAGGTTGTTTTGAATGAACACAGGGGGCGAGGTTTTTAGGAGGAGAGGGACGAGAGGGACGAGGGAGCTCTGGGGGGCTGTGAGGTAAGGGACCGCCGCCGGCCCGACGAGCTTTACAACCACCTACTTGCTGATCCTTGGAAACACTTTTTAAAAAAATAAATTTATTTATTTTCCATTTATTTTTGGCTGCGTTGGGTCTTCATTGCTGTGCACAGGCTCTCTCTAGTTGCAGCGAGCAGGGGCTACTTTTCGTTGCAGTGCGCAGGCTTCTCATTGCGGTGGCTCCTCTTGTTGCGGAACACTGGCTCTAGGCACATGGGCTTCAGTAGACGCAGCACGCGGGCTCAGGAGTTGTGGCTCGCGGGCTCTAGAGCGCAGGCTCAGTAGTTGTGGCGCAAGGGCTTAGTTGCTCTGCGGCATGTGGGATCTTCCCAGACCAGGGCTCGACCCGTGTCCCCTGCATTGGCAGGTGGATTCTTAACCACTGCACCACCAGGGAAGTGCGGAGACACTTTTTAAACAAGGCTGTCAGTTCTTATAAAAGTCAGGCGCTGAGAGAAGGTGAGAAGTGCCGTGGAGCACAGTGATCACGTGGGAGACTGTTCATTAAAAGGAAAAGAATTAGAATTCAGAAGCAATGAAATCTCGCTCCTGGTCGCTCCCTTCCAAAGGGTCCTTGGATATGACTCTTGCACTCGGCCAAAGTCTCCAGGGTTCTGTAGTTCTCTTTCTTCAGAGTGCAAACCTTCAGCCAGACCAGGAGATGGAGGAGGAAGAAGCAAAGCTGAACGAGGATCATCGCTCATCACCGCACCTCAGGGGGTCAAGGGCTGGGTGCCCACTGAACCCCCCCCCTGAGCCAAGGAGTCAAGCGCAAGTGATTCATTAAGGGGGCGTCCCCCAGGAGAAGGAGGGAGAGAGGCCAGGCGATGGGAGGCTCCAGTTGAGGCCAGGCTCAGACTGAGCCCGGGGAGCTCAGGAACGTGAGCCAGCACTGCAGATGCCCACCCAGTGCCCCCACCGCCGAGAGGACACCTGGGAGTGAGGCTGGGGACCCAGACAGACCCTCAGACCCCTCGTTCAGGCAGCATAATTCACAACAGCCAAAGGAGGCAGCGACCCGTGTCCGTCAACAAACAGATGCATGAACAAAATGTGGTCCATGGCACAGTGGAATATTATTCAGTCGTGAAAAGGAGTGAAATGAATAAAAATGAAATTCGGAACCCACTGTAGCATGCAACAGGACAGATGCTGTGTGGTTCCACTTGTATGAGGTCCCTAGAGGAGTCAGATTCAAAAATCAAAAAGTAGGAGTGACGTGACCAGGAGCTAGAGGCAGAGGGGAAAGGCAGCTATTGCTTAAACAGGTGCAGAGTTTCTGTTTGGTGGAGAAGTTCTGGAAATGGATGGGGATGGCTGCACAGCAACGTGAACATCCTTAATGCCATCGATTTGCACACTTTAAAATGCTTACAATGTTAAATTTTGTTATATATGTTTTACCACAATTTTAAAAAATTAAAAATTAGTTGGCTAGGAAGCCCCCCAGAATTTTCCCACCTCCCAGCAAAGGAGCTGGCGGCTGGGCCCCACCCCACGCTCCGGCTCTGACGCTCTGGACCCCTCCCAGGCCCCGCTCCAGCCTCGGAGCGCACAAGCCACGAGAGTCACGGCTGCTCTTTCTGCCGCCTCAGAGGCGCCAACGTCTCTGGGCGTCCCGCCTGCCCCAGGCCCTCCCTCTGCAGACACCCCCGGTTTCTACGGACACGGGTTCGGGAGACGCGTCTGCACGTCTGGCCTCTCCTTGGTGACACAACTTTGACACCCAGGACGAGTGTGCAACTAAGATGCACACCTCTGCACAGAAGGGACCAGCGTGGAGGACCATCCACGGGAGGGAGACACGAGCTGAAGAGCAGCAGACACTTCACAGGCGGGGGACCCAAACAGCCAGGAGCGGGTGGAAAGGCGCTCGACTCCGTGCCCACCAGGCAACACAAAGCCCGTGAGACGCCGCCACGCACCCACCGGTGAGAAGACCGAGCGTGCCGGCAGGTGTGCACCACCACCCCCGCTCCAGGCGGCAGACTTCACCCCCAACATGGTGCCCCCCGAAGATGAACACAGGCCCCGTCCACAAGCTGGGCAAATGCAGGACATGCCCAACAGAAATGCACACACGTGCTCAGCTGCACAAGGATCTTCAGAGAGGCACGACCCGAAATGGCCCAAACCAGGCCTGTCCAGTTCCCATCCACGGACAGATGGAAAATAAAGTCATCCGTTCACATAACGAGACCCTGAGCAGCAGCAACAAGGGATGGTCTACACCTGCATGTAACACGGACAAGCCCCCAACGCATGCTGACGGTGTTCCCAAGAGGACACGTACTGTATAAAGTACAAAGACACAAAAATGCTGTGTCTTCACAAGTCAGAGGGCTGGTGGCCTCCGGGGATGGATGCTGAGGGGCACGGGGGTGTTTGGGATGTCAGCAATGTTTTGGCTGGTGATTTGGTGGCAATTACTCATTGACTATACCCTGGTGGGGTGTGTGGCGTAGGAAGTGTGTGCTCACGTCCGGTCAGTGACATGTCACCTCCTGCGCTCCCTCCACACAGAAAGAATCTCAAAAAGGCTCACAGGTCAGAGGGAATCCAAGGTGCTCAGGGAGCCTGGAGCATCTGGAAGAGGCCACTCTGTATTCACGGTGACTGTTGGAAGCAACTGCTTTCTATGCCCAGGTTGCACCCGGGTCAACAGGATGGGCTGGCTTTGAACGCCCTCCTACCAGGCAGCCCATCCCAGTTCCTTCACTCGTTCCTCAGACACTGCGGGGCCAGTTTGTCTGTAGAGCTCTGTGCTCAGCACTGGACAAACGACACTGGATCTTTCTTCAGCTCTTTGAATAGACCTCAATTAGGTTACAGAAGAACATTTAAGGACAAAGAAACATGGTCACAAAATAATTGGGTGGAAAAATCAAATCAGAGATGTACAGTATGATTTCATTTTTTTATAAAATATACGATGTGTACTTACAGGGAAAAGGTTAGAAGGGTAATACTGAATACCAAAGACTTCTGGAGGGGATTTTTACTTTCCAAAATTCCTACAAGAGATGCATTTTACTTTTCTAGCATCAACTCAGATGGCCCTCAGTTCCAGCCTCAAGGACTCACAGGCTGCAGCAGAAGGCACAGCCGCCTCAGGGGTCGCAGGACGAGCCGAGGGCCTGAACAGGGGCGCACACAGGGTCCCAGGGAGGCAGCTGGCCTCCTGTGGCACGCGGCTCACGCCTGCCACCCGACAGCTCCCAGCCAGGGTCACTGAGTGGAGCCCCCAGGAGGAAGGGCCCCTGGGGAGCTAGGTCAGCACAGAAGTTCTGCCAGGACTACACCTGGGGTTTAACACGCGCGCCACACAGCCCGGGGCTGCGTGCAGAGCAGGGGTGGAGTTTGTGATGAGGGGCCGAGCGCTGAGTTGGGAACCGAGCCTGCAGAGTTTTCATCCTGGCTCAGCCTTTTATTTTCTGGGTGGTGTTAGACAAGTCCTGTAGACTCTGCTGTAAAGGTGGGTATTATTATACAGACTTTCCAGGGTTGTAGGCCCTAATGGGCGTTGACATCAAAAGCCCAATAATAATGTAAGGAATAATTCATCAAGTGCTTGCATAGCGTTTACAATGTGCTAAGTGCTGCATTAAGCTGTTTACAAATAATAACTGGGTCTTCACACCCCAAGTGATATACACCCTTGTTATCCTGATGAGAAACACGTCAGGCAGCCTGGCCCGCTCTGGGTGCCCGTCACATGGGCTGTCCTGTCCACGCTGCGAGGACCGCCAGGCCCAGTCACCCGCGAGCAGTGCTACTCTTCTGCCACCTGGTGGTGGCCATCGGGCATAACACCTCCCTCTGGGCCAGGAACACCGGCGCTGTAACCAGGGGCCACGGGTGCGCATCCATTCAAAATCCTTTATCGAACACGTACAAATCCTCAGCGAGCCCTGCCCTCGCTCAGTCCGGGCCCAGGCGGCCCACAGAGGAAGACGCCGCGCGTCCCCAGACTCCAGCCTCTCCCAGAATGCGGGTGGTGGGGGCGGCACTGGGACAGTTGCACGCGGACAAGAGGGCGGATGGTGCGTGTGGGGAGAGTGACAAGAGCAGAGCCCTAGAGGACAGGGAGGGGGAGGCAGAGGGCGGTGAGCTGCCGGGGAGAGGGTGCTCGTGGTGGAAGACAGAGACGCTGAGTGCGTCCACGTGGGCAAGGCAAGCCCCGGACGGGGGAGGGGCTGGAAGAGGCTCCCGAGGAGACCCGTCGTCTCGGAGGACAGGAACCCACGCGGGCATTTCCAGGCGGCCGTCCGCCTGCCTGTGTGCTTTTCTCCAGGAACGTTCGGCTGCTTCAGCAAAGGTGCCGCGTCAGGTTTAGGGCTTTGTTGCCTAACTTGGTGAAAGTTCCACGTGCACTTGAAAAGAAATGTGTACCCTGCTGTTTGGGGGCCATCCCAAAAATGCCAAGCAGGCCCTGCTGGTGGACGGTGCGAGTCAGCTCTCCCACGTCCACTAGCCCTGTCCACGGCCGAGGAGCGCTGACGACCCACGGGGTGGACTCGTCCACGTCTCCTTTCAGCAGTTTTACTTCATGTGTTTTGAAACTGTTGATGCATTTAGGATGGTTATGTCTTCATATTGAATTGACCCCTTTATCATTACGTTAAGGCCCCTCTCTGTCCTTGGTAATTTCCTTTGCTGTGGAGTCTACTTTATCTGATATTTAGAGTCACGTGAGCTTTCTTTTGACTGTCGTAATGATATGTCTTTTCTATCCTTTTACTTTTAACTTACCTATAGCATTATATCCAAAGTGATTTTCTCAAAGACCTAACAGTTGGTTCATTTTTTTTTAAATCCAGTCTGACAATCTTTGTCTTATCTCCGTTTATACCATTTACATGTAATGTAATTATTGATACGTCAGGATTTAGGTCTGCTGTTTTATTATTTGTTTTCTTTTTGCTCCCTTTGGGTTTTGTTCCCATTTTCTATTTTGTATCTTCCTGTGGGTCACTTGAGTGTTTTGTAATCCATTTTGTGTTATCTATAGTATTTTTCACTGTATCTCTTTGTATAGTTTTTATTAGTGGTTGCTCTAGGGATTACAATACACATACTTACCACAGTCTACAAGGATCAATATTTTACCATATCGAGAGGAATATAGAAACCTTATGACCATGTAAGTCCCTCTGCCCCCCACCCTGTAATATAGTTGTTGTAAATATTATGTCTACATACTTTGAGAACAACACCAGGCAATGCTGATTTTTTTTTTTACCTTCAACTGTCAAACATCTTTTTTTTAAAGGGGAAGAGAATACTCTATTGTGGTTTCCCCGGTGTTGACTTCCCCATTGTTCTCCCTTCATTCCTGCTATTCCAAGTTTCCGTCTTACCGTTTTCTTTCTCTCTGAAGAAGTTCCTTTAGCAATTGTTTTACAGTAGGTGTTCTAGTGAAAAAATCCTCTTAGTTTTCCTTGACCTTAAGAATACTTTGCCTTCATTCTGAAGGGTATTTTTGGTGGATATAGATTTGACAATTCTTTTTCTTTCAACACTTGGAAATGTGCCCCTTCCTTCTGGCCTCCATGTTTCTGATGAGAAGTCTGCTGTTACTCCAATTGTTTTTCCCCACCAGTAATGCAGTGTTTCTCTCTGGCTATTTTTCATAGGTTCCCCCCCACCCTTTGGTTTTGAGAAATTTAATCATGATGTATCTGGTGGTAGATTTGGGGGAGTCTGGCCTTGTAGGGTTCACTTAGCTTCTTGAGTATGTAGGCTTATCTCTTTCACCCAGTTTGGGAAGTCTTCAGCCATCATTTCTTCCAGTATTTACTCAGCCTTACACTCTTTCTCCTTTCTTCTGGGACTTGCAAATTATGGACCTTTGATTATTGTCCCACAGGTTCGTGAGACTGAGTTTCTTTTTTTTTTTTTCAATCTATTTTCTCTCCATTGACCAGATTTGATTATTTCTATTGATCTATAGTTTTGTTTGTTTGTTTGTGGTTTTGTTTTTTGGTTTTTTTGGCCATGCCATGCGGCATGTGGGATCTTAGTTCCCCGACCAGGAATGGAACCCACGCCCCCTGCAGTGGAAGCACGGAGTCTTAATCACTGGACCACCAGGGAAGTCTCCATTGATCTAGTTTCAAGTTCACTGACTCTTTCCTCTGTCATCTCTATTCTTTTATTGAGTCCATTTGGTTATTTTTCAATTTCAAATATTATATTTTTCCTGTTCTAATGTGTCCATTTATTTATTTTTATGTCTCTTTTTCTGAGACTCTCTACTTTTCCATTTAAGGGTGTTCAGACTCCTTGTTGATGCATTTTTATGATGACTTTAAAATTCTTGTCAGATAATTTCAATGTCTATGTCATTTTGGTGTGTCTACTAGCTGTCTTTTCTCATTCACGTTGAGGCTTTCTTGGTTCTTGACATGGTGCATAATTTTGTAATGTATCCTGGACATTTTGAGTATTATAACTCTGGTTCCTATTTAAATATTCTATTTTAACAAGTAGTCAACCCATTTAGTTTCAGATCACACATCCTAACCTTGTTTTTCTGAGACTCTGCACTACTATTCTGGCCTACCCTGCTTGCGTGCTACCCAGAGGCCAATCTGAAACCTGGGTGTTTTCCACACCATGGTTGGATTCTCAAAGCTTTTGCTGTACATATTCTGGTTGGTCTCATGTACAGACTGCTTAGGGGCGTGCCCAGGACACCCCATACACAGATTTAAACACCGCCTTCTCCAGCTCCCACCTCTCTGTAATCCTCCCCATCTCTGCCTCTTCATTGTCCTTCACTAAGTGCAGGTCAGGCATCGCCACAGGTCTTCACCCCAATCCCCACATGAAGCAGCCCGTGGAGAGGGTGCCGTTTCTTTCACAGGGTTCGTCTGGAGTAGGGCAGGTGTAGTCAAAGGGGTTCCATCCTGTTGGGTCACCCTATTCCAGATCCTTTTGCACGAGAGAGCAGACTTCTCCTGAGCGGGTTTTCTTTCCTCCTCCCTGCCTCTCTTTCAGTTTGGTGGGGACTGCTGTTTGCTCCAGCACCCAGGCCAGGATATGGGGGTGGGGCGCAAACAGGGAACTCACAGCTGAGTCACACTTTGAGTCCCTGGCAGTCACCTTCCTTTCTCCACCTTTCAGAGTCTTCTGATAGTTGCTTTAGACATTTTGCCCAGGGTTTTTAGTTGTAATTAGTGGGAGAAATAGGGTGGAATGGGCTTACTCCATCTTTTCTGGTATCACCAATGACACCTTTTTTAAAGATCCTCTTCAGCTGGAACATTCTAAACAGTCTATAATGTACACTATACAGAGTTAACAAACTTGTGGAGACAAGACAACCAGGACTGCTCAGTGAGGCCTAAACTGAAGTCACTCCAAAGTGTAGGCAGGGGTCAGGGGCGTTGCCGCCTGCCCGTCCCAGGAAACGCGCTCTCTCCCCAGGGCTGCCTGTGCGGTCGTGTCCAGGGTGAGATTCCCATCAGGGATGTGTCTCCATCTGCCTCCCAGGGAGTCAGTGTGGTTCTGGGCTCGGTTCTAATTCTGCCCCTACAGCTTATTCACTGTGTGACTTTGGGCTATGACTCTTGACACTCAGTTTCCACCTTGTAAAATAGGGACAATACAGAATCCAACACTTTTTACAACCTCTGCCACTAGTACCTGGTCCAAGCCACCTAGACTACGACAATAGCCTCCCTTCTTCCACTCCTGATCCTTCTTCATTCCTTACTCCATGCGAAAAAAAATTTTAAATGAAAGCCACCTCATTTCACTCACCCGCCCAATTACTTCCCAATTTTCTTTTTGAGGAGGGGAATAGGGTCTTTTTTTTTTTGAATTTATTTATTTTTGTCTGTGTTGGGTCTTTGTTGCTGCGCACGGGCTTTCTCTAGTTGTGGCAAGTGGGGTCTACTCTTTGTTGCGGAGCACGGGCTTCTCATTGCGGTGGCTTCTCTTGTTGTGCAGCACGGGCTCTAGGCACACGAGCCTCCGTAGTTGTAGCACGCGGGCTCAGTAGTTTTGGCTCGCAGGCTCTAGAGCACAGGCTCAGTAGTTGTGGTGCACGGGCTTAGTTGCTCCGCAGCATGTGGGATCTTCCCGGACCAGGGCTCGAACCCATGTCCCCTGCATCGGCAGGCAGATTCTTAACCACTGTGCCACCAAGGAAGCCTTTCCCCAAAATTTTAAAAAGGATTTGTAGACCCTCCACGATCTGGCCTGTTACCCCTTCAGCCTCATCTCCTGTGATTTTCTTCCTGTTAACTTCACTCCAGCACTCTGCTGTTCCTTGAACACTCCAAGCATTCTCCTGCCCCAGGACCTTTGCATGTCCTCCTGCATGGAACGATCTTTCCCCAGTGGAGGGAGCATCACGTGGTAGTAAGGAAAAAGGCACTACACTGCCTAGATTGAATCTTGACTCTGCTACTTGCTAGGTACGTGACCTTGGGCAAACTACTTTATGCTTCGGTGTCATCACATGTAAAATCGTCATAAAATGGTATCTACCTACATAGCGCTGTTGTCATGAAAATTCAGATTACGTGTAAATTTCTTAGAACGGTGCTTGGCACACAATTAACACTGAATGTGATGTATAGATAGATACAGATGTAATCTGCATATATGTGATAAACAAATATTATTAAAGCGGATATTATTTTTACTCCCCTGTCCTTTCAGGTCTTTGCTCAAATGTCAGAGAAGCCGTCCCTGACTTCCCCACATAATGCTTCCAAGTCCCCTACCACTCCTACCCTGTCTCTTGCTTCTTCTTGTAGCATATTTAACATCTTCAACATTATATATTTACTAGTTGTATGTTTCTCCATGGGAACGAAGACATTGTCTATTTTGTTCACTGTGTCCTCAGCTCCTAAAACAGTGCTATCCCTTTGGGAGGTGTTTGCTATACACCTGTCAAATGACCTGTCAACTGTAAAAATACAGTTGACCCTTGAACAACACAGGTTGAACTGCGCAGGTCCACTTACTCGTGGGATTTTTTCAATAGTAAATACTACACTACTACATGATTCACGGCTGCTTGAATCGGGGGATATGGAACCACAGATACGGAGGGCCACCTATAAGTTATACATGGATTTCCAACTGCTTGGAGGGTCGGTGCCCCATCCCCTGCGTTTTTCAAGAGTTCATGCTGCTATCCTCAGAGCACATTAAATAAGCTGATGCACATTAAGTGCTTAGGACACTACCTGGCACATCAGGTATTGTTAGCTACTTTCAATAAATGTTAGCCCTTTTTTCATTCCCCACTTAACTTTCAAGGGCACAAGGGGGAAGTTAAGCCACATGACACTTATCACATCCTAAAGGGATCAAGTGGGACACTCTCCCAGTGATGCGAACTTTAGCAGGAACACCTGGATGCAGCAAAAGGAAGGATGCGATATGAATACACCTGTTCTTTAGGAAGGAACTGCGCCAGAAGCAAGTAGGTTAAGCTACAGGAGGAAGAAGTGGAAGGCAGGAGATCTGTGGGGGAGATGCTGGGAAGTCCTCTCAGGCCCGACCCACAGGAATTTTACATTCCAGGTGCAAAGCTTTCATAGGCTACTTTTTATTATTTTCAACAGTCCTCACAACTCTGAGGCTTAGGAGCGATGTGTATTATGCCCATTTTTCTGAATAGAATGCTGAGGCTTGGAGTGGTGAAGCGACTTACAAAAAAGAGTGAGAACAGGACCAAGAACTCTGTATTCCAGAATCTTCCTTCTCTGCTACATAAGCTAATCACCAAAATATAAGCTGTTCAAAATAACAGTATTTTGTGATTTGGATAATTTGAAAAATTCATTTATCAGTAATCATATGTAACTATTTCTTAACTTATTTTATAATAAATGTCTTAGGGACTTCCCTGGCGGTCCCGTGGTTAAGACTTCGCCTTCCAATGCAGGGGGTGTGGGTTCGATCCCTGGTCAGGGTGCTAAGATTCCCACATGCCTCGTGGCCAAAAAACCAAAACATAAGACAGAAGCAATATGGTAACAAATTTAATAAAGACTTTTAAAAAATAAATAAAAATAAATGTCTTATATTTTTGAAACAGGGACTTTCAAGATACAACGGTGGGACTTGGGCAGACACGATTTCCTTGAATCTGCTCCTGGTTTGGGAATGTTTGTGACTGTTACAACTTACAATGATGAGGTAAAACACACTTTTTGTCTTGCTACTGAAATCTTTTATTTTCTGAAAAGTCATGTGTCATGTACACCCACAAACTTTAAATCTCCACACAGCGCTCACTATCCAGCATTTCATTTTTAACGTGTGTAGCCCTGACAGCGGCACTGCACCAAGACACAGGAAGTGCCTGCCTTCAATGAGCCTACAGTCTAGCTGAGGAACAGAGACTCCTTAACATACAAGGTAGGAACAACACAAAGGGCAGGACTCGCACTCACCATCCTGAGGTTTTGCTGGTCTTACTGGGCAGAGGGAACCCACAGGGCCAGTGCGTCCCTCTGGTCGTGCAGGGCCAGGCTTCATCTGCTCTGCAGGCGCCACAGCCTCACCCAGACACGAGGGTCAGATAGGCCGCCTCTCCCTCCTCCTGTCTGGTGGGGTTTCTGTAGGAATGCTGCCTCTGCGTCTGTCTGGCCTCACAGGGTGCCTCCTCGCTGGGAGCTGCAGAGTAGAAAAGGCACCACGGTCTAAAGGAAAGAATGTGGATCTTGGAGTCGGAGCCAGGTGGAAGTGTAGATGGTCATCTACAAGCTGAACCTTGAGTGGTTACTTGACTGCTTTAAGCCTCCATTTTCTCCTCTGTCCAACGGTCACAGCAGATGTTGTTCCCCACCGTGCCAGCTCAAGGTACTGTGACCTGCTCCATCCAGTAATTCAAGCGTGACTGCAGGAACTACTTCCCTTTGGACTTGCTGTCCTGGGGATGTGCTCATGACGTAGCAGGATGGTGGTGGAGCAGAGCCTCACAGAACAGACAGGCATGTCTCCAGCTGGCAAGGAGAGGGTACTTGATGTAGACGGGCCCAATTTCCAGTCCTCATGAGGGCTGCGCTCAAGCCAGACACTGTGACACCCCCGCTCACGTGGAGGCCAGGAGACTCCATTCCAACTGGACCACTGGACACCTGATTCCTGCCCACTGTAGCAGCCTTCTCCTGGTACACCGGGCACCTCCGTGACAACAGTTCCACTGGGGCCATTTTCTGAATTCTCATACAGCTACCCTCTCCTCCTGACACCCCCGCCTCCTTCGCTTCCTGCCCAGTTAAACCAAAACGCAATTCTCTGCTGTCCTTCCCTGTAACCTTTCATGACTGATCTGGAAATGTCTCCATAGCTTGTTAAACCCAGAACCCAAATTTTAGTTGGACAAAACACCTTCGCAGAAAAACCTGTTCACTGTTTTTAAGACAGAGCTGTTTCATTCTCCAAAAAACACATTTACTTGAAACAATACCCCCTTCTAGATGGGAGAAGTGTTTTCATTCTGCAAACATCCAACAAATATTTGCCACGGGCCAGGAGAGGGAGAAAATTCTCACCCCAAAGGCCTGATTTTCAGGAAGGCTCTCTCCTTTTGGAAGTAAGAGGCCCAGACACAGCTCTGGTTTAACATTCCTAACAAGCTAAGATGCTCTTTGAAGGTCCTGAACAGCACCCCGGCAAGGAGTCGGGCTGCTCCTACCCGGGTCGATGTGCCTGGATGCAGGGTACTCTCGGACGCTAACCTGAACACATGTCCCTTCCTACGGCAGGTGACTGGCAGGCCAAGGGGTAACGTGGCTGGTAGGGTAGGCAGGGCAGACAATGACAATATACATGCACCATTCAAACTATGCGTTTTGTATTCCATTGTCCATTATTCCGTGTCCAATATTCCTATTCCATTTTGCAGAAGAGAAAACTGTGGTCCTGAGAGGTAAAATGACTTATACAAGATCACATCATCAGCAAGTGGAAACACTGAGGTCTAAATTCAAGCATGTCTTTTTCCAACACACCAAACTAAGAGGCATTGCTGACTAACATGTTTGCTGACTTGAATATTCACTGGAAGCAGACTATGTAGAACCCTGACACAACACTAAGGCTCAGAAATTGAATTTAACAGGTGATGAGTCATCACTGGATATTTTTCCAGGGAAGAGTACTCTGCTATTCATAAAAAATTAGAAATCAATTGCAAAATCTGATTCTTGAATGCAGTTTTTATTTAACAAAGTTTCCCTATCAACACTCTGTTAAGTGAAATTAAGTACATGGCAAGATCCTTTAATTTTCTCCAAATCAAAATTGAAAGATTTAAAAAAAGAATCTTGGTTGCATTCTTCTATGTGTAATACATACCTGTTTTTAAAGTGATTTAATAGATTATCTTTTCGAGCAGTTTTAGGTTCACAGCAAAATTCTGCATAAAGTACAAAGTTCCCGTATGCCCTCTGCCCCCACGTGAACAGAGCCTCTTCCACTAGCAGAACTGGAATGGCACAGCTGTTACAACTGATGACCTGCACTGACACATCATAGTCATTCAAAGCCCATGGTTCACATTAGGATTCCTTCTTGGCGTTGTACATTCTATGGATTTGACAAATGTGTAATGACATGTATCCATCATCATAGTATCAACACAGAGTAGTTTCACTCCCATAAAAATCTTCTGGAACCCGTCTATTCATCCCTCCCCCCTCCCTAACCTTTGGAAACCACTGATCCTTTTACTGTCTCCACAGTTCTGACTTTTCCAAAATGGCATACATCTGGAGTCATACAGCAGGCAGCCTTTTCAGAGTGGCCTCTTTCACTTAGGAATATGCACTTAAGTTTCCTCTGTGTCTTTTCATGGCTTGATAACTCATTTCTTTTTAGCACTGAACAATATCCCATTGTCAGGATGTATACCATGGTTTACTGATCCATTCACATGCAGTGGGACATCTTAGTGGCTTCCAAATTTTGGCTATTATAAATAAAGCTGCTGTAAACATTTGTGTGTAGGTTTTCATGTGGACGTAAGTTTCCATCTTATTTGGGTAAATAAATAGTAAGACTGCAGAACTGTACGGTAAAAGTATGTTTAGTTTTGTAAGAAACCACCAAACTGTCTCCCAAAGTGCCTGCACCATTCTGCGTTCCCACCAGCAGTGACAAGAGTTCCTGTTGCTCCACATCCTCGCCAGCATTTAGTGTTGTCAGTGTTTTGGATTTTTGCCATTCCCATAGGTGTGAAGTATCTCATTGTTGTTTTTAATCTGCAATTCCCTAATGACATACGATGGGGAGCATCTTTTCATGTGCTTATCTGCCATCTATGTCTTCTTTGGTGAGTTGTCTGTTCAGATCTTTTGCCCATTTTTCAATTAATTTGCTCATTTACTTGTTGTTTTCAGAATTCTTTGTATATTTTGGATAACAGTACTTTATCAGATACGCCTTTTACAAATAGTTTCTCCCCGTCTGTGGCTTGTCTTTTCATTCTCTTGACAGAGAGACAGACAGCTCTCTCTTCTGCAGAGCAGTTTTTAATTTTAATGAAATTCAACGTTTTAATGTTAAATGTTTAATGAAGTTTAATTTTAATTAAGTCCAGCTTCTCAATTCTTTCTTTCATGGATTGTGCTCTTGGTGTTGTACCTAAAAAGTCATAACTAAATCCATGGTCTTCTAGACTTTCTATGTTACCTTCTAATAGTTTTATAGTTTTGCATTTTACATTTAGACCTATGCTCCATTTTAAGTTAATTTTTGTAAAAGGTGTAAGGTCTGTGTCTACATTCATTTCTTTGCATATGGATGTCCAGTTGTTCCAGCACTATTTGTTGGAAAGACTACCTTTTTCCATGGTATTGCCTTTGCTCCTTTGTCAAAGATCAGTGGGTCTATATTTGCATGGGTCTGTTTCTGGGCTCTCTGATGCATTGATCTATTTGTCTGTTCTGTCACCAATACCACACTATCTTGGTTACTGTAGCACTATAGTAAGTCTTCTTTTAAATTAACTTTTATTGGAGTATAGTTGCTTTACAATGTTGTGTTAGTTTCTAATATACAGCAAAATGGATCAGCTATACATACACATATAGCTCCTCTTTTCTGGATTTCCTTCCCATTTAGGTCACCACAGCGCATTAAGTAGAGTTCCCTGTGCTATACAGTTATAGTAAGTCTTGAAATCAGGAATGTCAGTTCCCTGACTTTATTTTTATCCTTCAATATTGTGTTGGCTATTCTGGATCTTTTGCCTCTCCATAGAAACTTTAGAATCAGCCTGAAGATATTCACAAAATAACCTGCTGACACTCTGACTGGGATTGTGTCAAATCTATAGATTAAGTTGGGAGGAACTGACTTTTTCACAATATCGAGTCTTCCTGGCATGAACACAGAATATCTCTCCATGTATTTTATCTTCTTTCTTTCATTACAGTTTTTTAGTTTTCCTCATATATCTCTTAAACATATTTTGTTTTATTTATACCTAAGTATTTCATTTGGGGGAGATGCTAATGTAAATGGTATTGTTTTTGATTTCACATTCCACTTGTTCACTGCTGATATAGAGAAATTGATTAACATATTAACCTTGTATCCTGCAACCCTGCTATAATCATTTATTAGTTCCAGTAAGTTTTCTGTTTATTATTTTGAATTTTCTACATAGACAATCCTGTTATCTGTGAACAAACACAGCTTTATTTCTTCCTTCCCAACCTGTATACCATTTGTTTTCTTTTCTTCTCTTACTGCATTAGCTAGGAATTGAAGTATGACGTTGAAAAGGAATAGTGAGGGACTTCCCTGGTGGTCCAGTGGTTAAGAATCCACCTTCCAATGCAGGGGACGCGTGTTCGGTTGGGGAACTAAGATCCCACATGCCGTGGGGCAACTAAGCCCACGTGCCACAACTAGTGAGCCCGCATGCCACAACTAGAGCCCATGCACCCTGGAGCCCGAGTGCCTCAACTACTGAGCCCACGCACTCTGAAGCCCACATGCCACAACTAGAGAGAAGGCCACGTGCTGCAATGAAGATCCTGCATGCCACAACTAAGACCCAAAAACAGCCAAAAATAAAATAAATAAATAATAAAAAAGAAAAGGAATAGCTAGAGAGGAAATCCTAGCCTTGTTTCTGATCTTAGTGGGAAAGCCTCTAGCTTTTCACTATGAAGTATGTTAGCTGTAAGGTTTTTATAGATTTTTTTAATCAAATTGACAAAGTTCCCCTATTCTCAGTTTGCTGAGAGTTTTTGCCACGAATGGATGGTGGATTTTGTCAAATGCCTTTTCTATATCTATTGTTATGATCAAGTGATCTTCTTTAACCTGTTGATGTGATGAACTACATTAATGGATTTTAAAATGTTGAACTAGCCTTGCATATCTGGAATAAATCTGACTTGGTCATGGCGCATAATTCTTTTTATACATTGTTGGATTCAATTTGCTAATATTTTGTTGAGGATATTTGCATCTATGTCCATGAGAGATAATGGTCCATAGTTTTCTTGTGTCTTTCTCTGGTTTTGGTATTAGGCTAATGTTGGCCTCAGAAAATGATTTAGAAAGTATTCTCTCTACTTCTGGAAGAGATTGTAGAGAATTGGTCTGATTTCCTATTTAAATCTTTGGTAGAATTCACCAGTGAACCCATCTTGGCCTGGTGCTTTCTGCTTGGAAAGTTATTATCGATTCAATTTCTTTACTAGATATCAGCCTATCCAGATTGTCTATTTATTTTTGTGTGAGTTTTCACAAATTGCGCCTTTCAAGGAATTGGTCTATTTCATCCAGGTTACCAAGTTTGTGAGCACAGAGTTGTTCATCGTATTCCTCTACTACCCTATTGATGTCCATGAGACCTGTAGTAAGACTCCTCTTTCATTTCTGATATTATTACCTTGGGTCTTCCTTTTTTCCTAGTTAGCCTACCTAGAGGTTTATTGATTTTATTGATCTTTTCAAAGAACCAGCTTTTTGTTTCATTGGTTTTCTCTACTTATTTCCTGTTTTCATTGATTTCTGCATTAGCTTTTATTAGCATGGATCTTATTTCTCTTCTTATGCTTATTTTGGATTTAGTTTGCTCTTCTTTTTCTAGTTTCCTAGGCTTAGATGATTAATTTTAGATCTTTCTTTCTTTTTAATATGTGTTCAATGTTATAAATTTCCCTGTAAATACTTCTCTGACTGTATCCCCCAAATTTTGATTAAGTTGTATTTTCATTTTAATTCAGTTCAAAATATTTTTTGAGATTTTTAAATTGTGGTAAAATACACATAACATGAAATTCATCATCTTAACCATTACTAAGTGCACAATTCAGTGGTATTAAATATATTCATAATGTTGTATAATCATCATCCTCATAACTCTTTAAATCTTGTAAAAATGAAACTCTATACTCATTAAACAATAACTCCCCTATGACTTTAACTACTCTAAATACCTCATATAAGTTGAATCATACAGTGTTTGTCTTTTTGTGATTGGTTTACTTCACTTAGCATAATTTCCACAATGTTCATCCATGTTGTAGCATGTGTCAGAATTTGCTTCAATTTTAAGGCTGAATAATATTCCACTGTACGTATATACCACATTTTGCTTATTCATTCATCTGTCAATGGACACTTGTGTTGCTTCCACATTTTAGCTATTGTGAATAATGCTGCCATGAACATGGGTGTACAAATATCCTGATACCCTGCTTTGAATTCTTTTGGGTATATATCCAGAAGTGGAATTACTGGGTCATATGATAATTCTATTTTCATATTTTTGAGGAGCCACCATAATGTTTTCCACAGCAGCTGCACCATTTTACATTCCCACCAACAACGCACAAGGGTTGAATCCTTGCCAGTACATTTTTTTGTTGTATAGCAGCCATTCTAATGTGTGTGAGGTAGTGCCTCATTGTAGTTTTGATTTGCATTTCCCTAATGATCAGTGAAGTTGAGCATCTTTTCATGTGCTTGTTGGCTTTTTCTGGTTGTTTGGGGGTTTTTTTAGCACTTTGAATGTATCCGACCACTGCCTCTGGTCTCCAAAGTTTCTGATGAGAAATCTGCTGTTAATCTTATTGAGAATCCCTTCTATATGATGACATCAAAAATCCCTGACATTTGGAGGACACGGTCCTCTTTGCCTACCCTGGCTTCTAAGAGATGCATGCAAGCTGCTCCAGGAACACCTGTGCAGCTGCCTGCCATGTGGCTGGCAGGGGGGTGGGGGGTGGGAGGTAGGTAGCTACTACTGTTCTAAGAGCTGATATTGACCAAAATTAACCACAATTTGCCATCCAAGTCTTCCCCTGGAAGTTGCAAGCTTTCAATAGACTCCAGAGTTACAAAACAGTTCCATCAGACAGATTCTTCCAGTGTAATTGTTGCCTAGAGACAGATTCCCGGTGCCTCCTATTCCACCATCTTCCCAGAATTCTCCTCCAATTCAAAATACTGTTTCTCTTGAGATTTCTTCCTTGACTCATGTGTTATTTAGAGGTATGCTGTTTAATCTCTAAATATTTGGGGACTTTCCAGCTATCTTTTTGTTATTGATTTCTACTTTAATTCCATTATGGTCTAAGAGCATACATTGTATGGTTTCTATTATTTTAAATGCGTTAAGGTGTGTTTTATGGCCCAGAATGTGGTCTATCTTGGTGAGTGTTCCATGTGAGCTTGAAAAGAATGTGTATTCTGCTTTGTTGGATGAAGTAGTCTACAGATATTGATTATATCCAGCTGGTTGATGGTGCCATTGAGTTCAACTGTGTCCTTACTGATCTGCTGCTGGATCTGCCCACTTCTGATAGAGGAGTATCCAAGTCTCCAACTATAATACTAAATTCTTCTATTTATCCTTGCAGTTCTATCAGTTTTTGCTTCATGTATTTTGACACTCTGTTGTTAGATGCA
The DNA here is from genome assembly GCF_965194825.1 of Balaenoptera physalus. Lineage (NCBI taxonomy): Eukaryota > Metazoa > Chordata > Mammalia > Artiodactyla > Balaenopteridae > Balaenoptera > Balaenoptera physalus. Next base: position 150,423,067 of record NC_138884.1, read on the forward strand.
TACACATTAAGGTTTGTCTTCTTGGATAAATGACCTCTTTATTACTATGTAATGCTCCATTATGTAATTATCCCTGATAATTTTCCTTGTTTTGAAGTCTACTCTGTCTGAAGTTAATATAACTATTCCAGCTTTCTTTTGATTAAAGTTGGCTGAAAGTTGACATATACATCTTTCTCCATCCCTTAACTTTTTTTAAATTAAAGATTTTTTTGATGTAGACCATTTTTAAAGTCTTTATTAAATCTCTTACAATATTGCTTATGTTTTGGATTTTTGACCATGATGTGGGATCTTAGTTCCCCAACCATGGGATCCAACCCGCACCTCCTGCATTGGAAGGCAAAGTCTTAACCACTGGACAGCAAGGGAAGTCCCTCCATCCCTTAACTTTTAATATATATGTGTCTTTATATTTAAAGAGGGGTTCTTGTAGACAATACATAGTCGGGTTTTGGTTTTTTTTTTTTGGATCCACTCTGACAATGTTTTAATTGGTGCATTCAGACCACTGACATTCAAAGTGACTGTTGATATAGCTGAGTTAATATGCATCATATTTATTAGTTTTCTAGTTATCGCCCTTGTTATTTGTTCCTATTTTTGTTTTCCACTCTTTTTCTGTCTCTCATGGTTTTAATTATTTTACGATTCCATTTTATCTCCTTTCATAGTTATACTTCTTTTAACTTTTTGTCAGTGGTTGCCCTGGAGTTTGCAATATACATTTACGACTACTCCAAGTCCACTTTTGAATATCACCATATCACTTCACAGGTAGTACAAGTACCTTATAATAACAAAGTAATCCTAATTCTTATCTCCCATCCCTTGCATCTTTGCTGTTGCTAATTTCATTTATATATAAACTATAATCATCAAATACATTGCTGCTATTATTTTGAAAGACGTATCTATTAACTCAGTTAATAAGAAAAATAAAAGTTTTAATTTTACCTTCACTTATTCCTTCTCTAATGCTTTCCAATCTTCACGTAGATCCGAGTTTCTGACCAATATCATTATCCTTCTCTCTGAATAACTTTTAACATTCCTTGTAAGACAGGTCTATCAGGGACAAATTCCCTCAACTTTTGTTTGAGAAAATCTTTCTCTTTTACTTTTGAAGGAGAATTCTGCAGGATACAGAATTCTAGGTTGGTGAGTTTTTTTCTCTCAACACATTAAATGTTTACTCTCTCCTTGCTTGCATGGTTTCTGAGGAGAAGTCGGGTGTAATTCTTATCTTTGCTCCTCTATAAATAAAGCCTCTTTCTAGATTTCCTCTTTATCTTTGATATTTGCAGTTTTAATATGATATGCCTAGGTATAGTTTTATTGGCATTTATCCTGCTTGGTGTTCTCTAGGCTTCCTGGCTCTGTGGCTTGGTGTCTGACACTAATTTGAAATTCTCAGTCTTTATTTAAATATTTCTTCTGTTACTTTCTCTTTCTTCTCCTTCTGGTATTCCCATTATGTGTATGTTACACCTTTAATAGTTGTCCTGTAGTCCTTGGATATTGTCCTTTTTTTTCCCCAGTCTTTTTTTGCTTTGTAGTTTTGAAAGTTTCTGTTGACATATCCTCAAGCTCAGAGAGTCTTTCCTCAGTCCTGTCCAGTCTACTAATGAGCCTATCAAAGGCACTCTTTATTTCTGCTACAGTGTTTTTGATCTCTGGCATTTCTTTTTATTCTTTCACAGAATTTTGATCTTTCTACTCACACTACCCATTTGTTCTTGCATGTTGTCTACTTTTTCCATTAGAGACCATAGACTATTAATCATAGGTTTTCTAAATTCCTTATATGATCATTCCAATATCCCTGCCATATCTGAATCTGGTTTTGAGGCTTGTTTTGTCTCTTCAAACTGTGTTTTTTGCCTTTGAGTATGTCTTATTATTTTTCTGTTGTTGTTGAAAGTTGGACGTGATGTGCTGGGTAAAAGGAACCCGTACTGGTTCCCACAGAGGTTTCTGCTCAGGTAAGTTGTGACTCTTTGTATTTGCTTGCCTCTCCAATTTTGGTGGCAGCAGTTTACCCTGTGACCTCAATTCTCTGACAGATCTAAGAACTGATTTTCTTTCTATGCAGATTTTTACTTGTTAAGACAGAGGGACAACTTCCAAGCTCCTTATATGCCAGACTTGAAGTCCTATAACTGTTTTTAAAATGCCAAACAGGGCTTCCCTGGTGGCACAGTGGTTAGGAATCCGCCTGCCAATGCAGGGGACACGGGTTTGTGCCCCGGTCTGGGAAGATCCCACATGCCGCGGAGCAGCTAGGCCCGTGAGCCACAACTACTGAGCCTGTGCATCTGTAGCCTGTGCTCCGCAACGGGAGAGGCCGCAACAGTGAGAGGCCCGCGCACCGCGATGAAGAGTGGCCCCCGCTTGCCACAACTGGAGAAAGCCCTTGCACAGAAACTAAGACCCAACACATCAAAAATAAATAAATAAGTAAATTTACAAAATGCCAAACAATATAGAAATGTACTAAACAGAAAAGTCAAAGTTCCCCAACAAATATAACTGCCTAATAACTTGGTATATATTCTTTAGAATCTTCTTCTAAGCACGTGTAGTTTTACAAATGATACTTTTTACAAAAATAGGATCCTATACAGACTATCCCTGAATATTGTGGACACCTTTAATATAGATATGGGTGTAATAGTCTCTTTTACTGCTACCTAGCATTTCTTCATTTGGCTTTGCCTAAATTTAATCAATCCACACTAAAAGGTATGAGTTATTTCAAAACGCATATTTTTAAATAGATAACATCACACTGAATATCCTTTTACATATAACTGTCCATTTGGGCATTCCCATAGGATAAATTTCTACAGGTAGCACTGCTGGGTGAATGGTTTTATACACTTGGCCAAAGCACTCTCTGAAACGGTTGTTCAATTTACATTCCCAAAACAGTGTTTAGAGATAGTATTTCTCCATACTATCCCCGCCCCAGGTACTTTTAAGTCTTTGCCAATCTGAAAACCAACAAGGAATATCTTACTGTGGTTTGTATTTTTTTGATTACCAGCAAGACTGAGTATTTTTCATGTTATTGGCCATGTGATTTCTTCTTTAAGAATTGCACAGTTTTCACTAGATTACATGGGGCTGATTTTTTTTTTAATGGAAAGTAGAGAATAATAAACTTAAACTATGGAAATCCTCAATCCTAGGTATTACTGTCAAGGTTGTATGGCCCACAAGGAACATTCTATTTCACTTCACATTCACCTGGCGAACACATCATTTGCTTAGAATCTAATTCTACAAGGCTTGTGTCATTTGGAGGGAGTAAGCTGGTAAGTCTGTGCCTCCGTGTACTTGTTGATGAGCAGCGTCAGCACTATTCAGGCGTGACAATGATACGCAGAACCATTATACCCAGATCTCAGCACAGCAACCAAAGGGGGAGCTGGAGAGCTTGGAAGGGGTTCAAAGGAGAGCCACGGAGTTGATTAAAGGGCTTGAAAAATGAGAACTGGGAGGGAAGCTTAAGAGAACTGTGATTATTCAGGCTTGAAAACAATTGAAGGCTGAAGGGTGAATTAATAATGGAATTCCAACAAATAAAACTCTTACATGGTAGATGGTGATTGGCTATTTTCTAAATGTGCTGAGAACAGATGAAGAGAATTTGTACTTTAGCATCAGAAATTTAGTTATATGTAAAGAACATTCTCCTGAGAGCAATCAACTTCTCTCAGGGCCAAAGGCTCTTGCCTAACAGTCTATAGTTAATATAAGTACTCTTTCAGGTCAGCAGGTACTATTTAATGCATTATTATTACAAAGAAAGACTACTGAGTATAACAGGGAATAGAGTGGCGGTGAAGAAAAATAGAGAGCTCGAGAATGAAGTAGTGTTTGCTCTCAAAAAGGGAGACTGGAGAAAAAGGAAGGAATGGGAGGACACAAGGAGGGAAAAAGCAAAGAAGAAGAGTGAGCCATGTTAAAAACATGTTTCTTCCTTTTTACTGTTTGCACAGCGGATCCACTTAGATATTCGAGTTGGAGAACATGACCTTGATGCAGCCATTGCTCAAGCAAAGGACAAAGTTAATGAAGTTAGCTTCAAGCTTGAACATCTAATTGAGCAAATGGAGCAAATAGTCAAAGTACAAAACTATCAAAGGGTCAGTTTGCCTATTCAGCTTATGCTCCCTCTTCCTGCCCAGCACGTGATTCTCCACAAAGCCCCCGAACCAAGGAAAGAGTAAACTTTCTGTTTCCCGGGCTTTCTCTGAGCTAGGACTGCGTGGACATGCAGGGGATGGGGGGACAGTGCTCTCTCACTGTTCGCGGGACCGTGAGCTCCTCTAGGAAGGCGACTGTGGCTCACTCGCCTCTGGGGTGTGAGCTTACAGGATGAATAAATAAGCGTTTCCAAACACACCCCACATAGCCGCAGAGTCTCAGTGTGCCCACTTTCTAAATCACTATTTTGTTCTTGTGACATTATGTGTTTCCTGGGTCACTGTGCTCAGTGGACCCTCGTCAGACGTGGGCTCAGATCTGCCCCCCCACTCACTAACCTTCTGTCGTCTCTAAGCTTCTGTTTCTTTATCTGGAAAATAAAATGAGCACAGTGCCCAGCTTAAAGTAAAGTAAGAACCTGAATGATGAACATCTATCAATTAGGTAATGTTCACTTTGTTTGATGGTAACAAATAAAACATATAAAGTAATAGATCAAATACCTGATATTTTACGCCAAAACACAAAAGTGTGTTTTATAAGGTTGACTCTTCTTCCTTGTCTTTGACTAACAACACCCCTTGGCTTAGAAAATGATACTGCACTTTGGCATAAGAGATTACCTGGGTGACATTAAGTACCTTGAATGCATACAGCACCTTCCCCTCAAATTCATGCATGAAGTACCTTAAGAAACTTAACCTGCCTATTTCTCTTCTGCATAGGACCGTGAAGAAGAATTTCGAATGACCAGTGAAGATACAAACAGCAACGTTTTATGGTGGGCCTTTGCACAAACACTAATCTTTATCTCAGTTGGAATTTTCCAAATAAAGTACCTTAAAGACTTCTTTATAGCTAAGAAACTTGTTTAAAAATATTAATAAAGGCAAATAACTACCTTCTACCTTGCATGTTTGAGTTAATATCAAAATATATTCATAAGCGTGCATAACTTTTCTGATTTCAAAGACATCAGAGGTTGGAATTGATGTTATATCATTGTAACACTGATAAAATGTCACTTTAACAATGTGGCTTCTGAGTTTGATAAAATAAATACATGATCCAGTTCTTATTTTAAACTTGGTATAGGTCAGCACTGTCCAACGGAAATAAAACGTGAGCTATATATGTAAATTTTAAGTTTTCTGGTTGCCACATTAAAAAAGTTTTTTGGGGGGCTTCCCTGGTGGCGCAGTGGTTGAGAAATCTGCCTGCCAATGCAGGGGACACGCGTTCGAGCCCTGGTCTGGGAGGATCCCACATGCCGCGGAGCGAATAGGCCCGTGAGCCACAAGTACTGAGCCTGCGCGTCTGGAGCCTGTGCTCCGCAACAAGAGAGGCCACGATAGTGAGAGGCCTACGCACCGCGATGAAGAGTGGCCCCCGCTTGCCGCAACTAGAGAAAGCCCTTGCACAGAAACGAAGACCCAACACAGCCAAAAATAAATTAATTAATTAATTTAAAAAAAAAAAAAAAGTTTTTTTTTTAAAGAGTAAAATTAACCCTAGTGACCTATATTTAACCCAATGGATCAAATATATTACCATATTAACATGTAATCAATACATAATTATTAATGAGGTAGTTTACATTCCTTTCTTGATAGGAAGTCTTAGAAACCCAGGTGTATTTTGCAATCAAAGCACATCTCAATTTGGACCAGTCACATTTCAAAGGCCAATGGCCACACGAGGTTCATGGCTACAGCACTGGACAGAGGGAGTACCTCGTTTCCCCACGGCGTTCCACTTAGAGTGGTCCTGAATCTCTGCATTTCTCTATTTCCCTGAAAGATGGCCACTTTTCTCCACACAAGTGAATGGCCCAGAGGCTTTCTCTGAAACCAAGTTTTCTCAGTGGGTCCCACTCTGATCCACCTCCACAGGCGGATGGAAACTGCTCTTTGGAGAGGATGGGGCATCCCGCAAGGAGTGTAATTCTACGAAAAGCAACTTCCATTTATTTCTTCTAAATTTTAAAACAAGCATAAGCTCACTAGAAGTTGCAAAAAACAGTATAGAGAGTCCCTTCCACCAACTCCCCTATCCACCGTTTTTAAAAGCGAAATAACCTCCCCCAGGTCAAGCCTTTTCACATGTGCGTGTTCGAGGCAAGCAACGGCGCCTGGCCCGACCCGGCCCACCTCGACCATGGGGTCCAGCCAGTGGGCCCTGGGCCCCACTCACACCCCATCCTGATCCTGACCTCCGTCCTGGGCTACCAGGTCTCCTAATGCCCCGGCCCCAGAGCTTCCCATCCCCTACCTCCGACTGCTCAGACCCCCTTGCTGTTCCTCTGGTCCCTCCTATCTCCCGGCCCTCATCCTCCGGGGCCCAAAGGACCCTCCGCCTCCCACTTCCAGTATGGCGAGCACTGAGGGCCCCTCACCCTGACCTCCCCCCGCCCCGCATAATGGAGGGCACGAGGGGCCACCTGGTCCACCTAGCCTGTCCGCTCAACGCACCGCGTCTCAAGGTCGATGCACATCCCGCCTCCACACGATCACTTCCACCCAGCCCTCAGGCGCGGCCTCACCTGACCCTGTCGGCCTGCCGTCGGTCCGGGAGGTGCAGCGGCCTCCCACCGCTCTGCGCCTGCGCCGCCCGGCGCACCCACCTCGACGCCGCCCGGGGGTCCACGTAGGTCCTGGGCTACAACGCGCTGCCCTCAGGAGAATCGCTGGAGATTGCAGCGCTGGAAAGAGCTAGGCCAGGTCCTCGCCTGTATGTTCCTCCTCCCTGACGTCCAGCCAAAACAACCCGCAGAGTGGAAAGTCTAATTCTAACCTCACTCTCTTTCCGGGTTGGTACCTTCCAGCACAGGAGTTCTGGCGGGTTGGCGCCGCGTTCTGGTGCGCAGGCGTGGAGTCGCAGCCCTCGGGCCACGCCCAGATCCCGCGTCCAGGTCTCGCGTGGGTCTCAGGAGGGCTTCGGTTGGGCTTGGGCCTTGCGGCAGCGGCGGCAGCAGAAACCGCTGCGTAGCATGGCCGGCTGGGTGTTTTGTAATCGCTGTTTCCAGCCACCCCAGGGGACGGCGTGCTTCAGCCTGACTAACTGCGGCCACGTGTACTGCGATGTCTGCCTGCGCAAAGGTCAGGGCGGGGTCAGGGCGTTGAGGGCCCTCGGGCCAGGCCCACACCTGGACCCCTGGGCTGGGGGGGGGGGGGGGGGGGCTTCCAGGGGGCGGGGCTTCCGGGGGAGGGGGCCTTGGGGGAGAGAGTCAGCGAGCCTGGCCGGGGTGGGAGGGGTGTGGGGGGGGGGTGCGGGGGGGGGGGGTGCGGGGTGGGGAGAGGACCTTTGGAGCAGGGGGCCTTGGGGGAGGGCGGGGCATGCGGGGTTGGGGGGGGCACAGACCGAGAGGCTCCCGGTCGCTACTCTTGGGCGCCTGCCTGCGGGCTGGGGGGGCAGGACCTGTAGGGGACACAGGGAGGGCGGGCAGCGCCCCGGCCGAGTGTCTCAGTTCTGGCACTGGCCCGCCTGCCACGTGGGGTCCGGCCTCAGGCTGGTCCTTGTAAGGACAAGCGCAGCCGGAAGCGGGGGGATGCAGAAGTGTCCAGGGCAGAGGGGGTGGGAGGAAGGGGGAGGCCTGAGGCGGGAGTGGACTGCGAGTGAGGCCCCGGCCCCGCCTGTGGGCAGCGGGCAGTGGGCAGTGACGTGATCGACGTGTTCTTTTCTTCTTGTGAAATGTTTTTATTGACGTATAGAGTTTATACAGGAAAAAAGCCTAAATGGAAACGCAGTGAGTTCTCACAAAGTGACTTACCTGTGAAACCAGCTCACAGATTAAAAATCAGACCATCTCACACACACACACCCCCAAGGCCTCCTCAAGGAACACCACTGTCCTGATCCGCGTTGGTGTCCATCGCCTTGGACTGTTTAACCCCGGTGAGCGGGTGGTCCAGCGGGCAGCAGGCTCCCCCCACACACACCCGCCCCGGGTGGCCCCTGCCTGGGCCTCTCGCTGCGGGATCCTCGGTGCACACTTGCCCCTGGTGTCCCTTCCTTGCTGCTCGGACCGACGCCGTGTCCTGGTGTATTTCCCAGCTCGCGGCTGACCCTCGGGCTCTTCCAGGCTTTGGCTGTCAACAGGTGGTGCTGCAGGCATGTTCATGCTGGGGTCTGGGGGCGAGCACCGTCGCGTGCCCAGGGGTGGGCTGGCTGAGTCTCGGTCTGCGTGGCTGGGGGAAGTGGAACTTGGCGGGCGGCAGGACTTGGGGAAGAAGCGGCGCCCTGCACAGGGGAGAGGTGTCGGAGCAGGACAGCCACCCGCGGGGCTGGACAGAAGCAGCGGGCAGGTTGGGCAGACCTGGGTGCAGGAAGGCATCTCGGTTTCCAACGTGTGGAGCTCGCCGGGGTTGGCGGTGGGGTTCCCGTGGCCATCCAGGACGCTGTGGGGAGACAGCGGGTTTGAGGTGAGGCTCAGGACCTCACCTTTGGACACGGAGGTTCCAGGGAGAGCCACGTGGGGAGAGACCAAGGGGGACTGTGAGGACACACGAGGGTCTAGGAGTCCGGGCAGCTGGAGTGCAGCAGGGAGAGGTTAGTGCAGAGAGGAGAGTGGAGATGCTGGGGTGGCGGGAGGGCTGAAGGCAGGGGATGCAGGAGCCCGTTCTCACCTGGGGAAGAGCATTTCCTAAAGAAGGTGGGTGGAGACAGGAGGAGGCTGTGAGGGGAAGAGAAAGCAGAAACGTCAAACCAGGCATCCCAGCGCAGTCAGCCAGCGCATCGGCATGTGGCCCTGGCCTTAGAGGGTGGGTGACCTGCGTGATGCCGTGGGGATGGTGGGGATGGGCTGGCTCGGGGCTGGGAAGCGCCAGGGAGGGCTAGGGGCGGAGCTTAGTGGGAGGGCGTCTGAGCGAGGACAGGAGCCCTCGGGGCTGTAGGAAAGAGAGGAGGTGAGCACAGGGTGGAGTGTTAGGCCTGGCCTGGGGGGCCGTTGGCCTAAGACAGAGGAAGAAGGCCGGAGCGCATCGGCCACCGTGTGGTGCCGGGGGAGAGATGTGTGCATGACGGGCCTCTTCCTCAGTAGACGACACAGGGGCTTGTTTGAGTACCCCCTGCAGGGAACTGGGGGGAAATGACCAAGAAAAGCAGAGGGGTGCCCAGCAATGCTGCAGATTCCGCAGTGTTGGAATCGTGCTTCTCAGCCGCGTTGAACTGGGGGTGGGGGGGAGGCAGCCCCGGGTTTGGGCTGCTGTGCTGCCTGGAAGGACCCGTGGCGGGTGGATGTGGACCGACGGCTGGCCTCCAAGCTGCCTAGTGGAGAACCCAAGATCAGAGGCTGTGAGGACGAGGCAGGGCCGAACCAGGAGCTGGAAGCGAGGGGGACGGAGTAGGGGGAGCCCTGAGGGGTGCAGGGCCAGCCGGTGGAGGAGGAGCATGTGGAGGCGGGCAGCCCACGGGGAGGAGGCCGAGCGAGGGGCGGTGGGGGACATGACACCTCCGTCCTCAGCCCCCGGCACTGCCTGGCCTGTCTCAGGAGCTCAGTAAATGCTCCGACGCCCAGTGAGCTGTCCCAGCTGCCACAGGGGTGAGACCAAGGGGCAGAGCAAAGCACCGCAGCTGCCAGGTGGGTGGGAGGAGCTTTTCATTTTGTAGAGTTTAAAAGTTTAAGTTACGTTATTCCTATAAAATCTGATTGTAAGAAATATCTGGGACTGATCTAAATTTGTGTTGTTGATCTTTTTGGCCACCGTTTTGGAGCATAATTGCAAAACAAGAAAAAAAAGATTGTTACTTATGTAAGTCTTTTCAGCTATGTGCACGCCCACAGGCTTGTCCACTGCAAGTGCTGTAATCCTGTATACTTTTGCAAGAAGTTCTGCATTTATATGTATTTAAAAGCACTACTCACTATAATAGAATAAAATTTGCTTTCTGTTGTAGGTAAAAGGGATGAATGCTTGATTTGTAAAGTTCCATGTCGTACAGTTCTGCTTTCGAAACGTGTAAGTTGAAATCTGTAGTATCTGAAAGTTAATCACAGTGTTTCTTTTTAAATGTGACGTTCAATTTTTAGTCATTTGCGGTGTCTAAAACGTTTGTTTGTTTTGCTGCGTGCAGTAGGAGATCTTACAAGCTTTCTGCATAAAGTCCAACAGCGTGGTTCTGAATACCTTGCACAACTTTCTCCTTAGCCAGAGCCTGGCCCCATAAGGAGGTGTGGTGCTCCTGGGAACAGAAGTCGGGTGCCTATGTTTCTTCAGTACAACACCAGCTCCTCAAGAAGGTGGTGGAGTTTGGTTTTCCTGGGGTCATTTCCAATTAAGAGGGCTGAGGGCAAGTCGGTGAAGTTGATTCCTTCACATTTAGGGTCTAAGATGTGCATTTGATCTGATGTTTAATCTATAAAAATTGCTTTTCTGATTACAAATATAGTATAAAATTACACAAAACTCAAACCTAACAGAAAATCATAACAGAGAATGTGAAGGTCCCCCAAATCCTACTTCCCGAAGATGATGACAGCCAGGAGTGTGGATCCTTTTCTGGGTGTTAGTGTGATTTATCTTTTATATGGTGTTTCCCAGTTGACACTACATTTTCTAAAACGTACACACCCACATTCTCTAAAAATGATTGCATGGTATGACAGTATTTTCCTATTGGTAAACCTTTGGGTTTTTTCAGTTTTTTACTATTTCAAACAATCTTACAGTGAATATTTTTTTTTTTTTACCATAGTTCCACATACCTGTAAGACTATTTCTAGAGCATAAATTCCTAGAAGTGGGAAAGCGAGGGCTTTCTGTTGGGGTCTCCGTGCGTGTGGAGTGCAGTCACTCCCCCCGCCTTCTGTCCCATTCGGGGACTCCGTCCGTATTTCCTCTCAGGAAGGCCCTGGGCCCTAACTATAGTGAGGTATCACCTCACACTGGTCAGAATGGCTGTCATCAAAAAATCTACAAACAGTAAACGCTGGAGAGGGTGTGGAGAAAAGGGAACCCTCCTACACTGTTGGTGGGAGTGCAAATTGATACAGCCACTATGGAGAACAGTGTGGAGGCTCCTTAAAAACTAAAAATAGAACTACCATATGACCCAGCAATCCCACTATTGGGCATATACCCAGAGACAACCATAATTCAAAAAGACATATGTGCCTTCCCTGGTGGCGCAGTGGTTAAGAATCCACCTGCCAATGCAGGGGACACAGGTTCGAGCCCTGGTCCGGGAAGATCCCACATGCTGCAGAGCAACTAAGCCCGTGTGCCACAACTACTGAGCCTGCGCTCTAGAACCCGCAAGGCCACAACTGCTGAGCCCGCGTGCGACAACTGCTGAAGCCCGCACGCCTAGAGCCCCTGCTCCACAACAAGAGAAGCCACCGCGATGAGAAGACTGCGCACCGCAATGAAGAGTAGCCCCTGCTCGCCGCAACTGGAGAAAAGCCCTCACGCAGCAACGAAGACCCAGTGCAGCCAAAAATAAATAAATAAATTTAAAAAAATAAGACACATGCACCCCAGTGTTCATAGCAGCACTATTTACAATAGCCAGGACGTGGAAGCAACCTAAATGTCCATCAACAGAGGAATGGATAAAGAAGATGTGGTACATATATACGATGGAATATTACTCAGCCATAAAAAGGAATGAAATCGGGTCACTTGTAGAGACGTGGATGGACCTAGAGACAGTCATACAGAGTGAAGTAAGTCAGAAAGAGAAAAACAAATTTCATATGTTAATGCATATATGGGGAATCTAGAAAAATGATATAAATGATCTTATTTGTAAAGCAGAAATAGAGACACAGACGTAGAGAACAAATGTTTGGATACCAAGGGGGAAAGGGGTGGGGTGGGAGGAATTGGGAGATTGGGATTGACACATATGTACTATTGTTACCATATATAAAATAGACAGCTGATGGGAACACACTGTATAGCACAGGGAACTCTACTTAATGCACCGTAGTGTCCTAAATGGTGGGGATATGTGTATACATATGGCTGATTTATTTTGCTGCGCAGTAGAAGCTAACACAACATTGTAAAGCAACTATACTACAATAAAAATAAATTTTTAAAAAAAAAGAAGGCCCTGGGCCCTGACAGGTCAGTGCTGACACCCTCGCCTCCCTCCTGGCCCATGGAGGTCTTTGTGTAGGACCGGGTTCTCTGTGGGCGTCAGTCTGGTCTCCACTCACTAGGGCCCCTGCCCCTAGTGTGTAGGCCTCACCCAGGCCCTCAGGGGAGGCGTGGCTTCTGTCCTGTTTCCCTTGGAAGATGGGGCTCGAGGCGCGTTGGGTGCTGTCCAGGGTCTCGGGTGGAGGTCAAGCGCGGGGCTCACGTGCACGCGGAGCCCTTGCCATGGGCCCCCTGCCCTCCTGGCGCCCTGCTCAGCCCTCCTCCGAGCCGGCAGTGGATTCTGGAGCCGCTTCCCCTGCAGCCGCCCCTCCACAGGGTCCTCCAGAAGCTCCTCGGGGGCCCTGGCCCTTCGAGTGCATTTCCTAGTTTCTAGCTCGGGTCTCGCTTTCCCTAAGTGCAGTGTTACTGTCATTTCAGCTGAGATGGGGAGCGGCTGGGCCCGTAAGCTTGGTACAGACTGAGAGGGGCCCAGGCTCCTGGTCTCATCGGCCTGTGTGTGTCCTTGTCCCGGCCCTTCTGTGTCTCTTGTGCTGTTGTGACCGGGTGGTGGGTGGGGGCAGGAGGCAGGTGTATCTGCACGAGGAGTGTACGTGGGCAGGTGCCGGTTCGTAAACCCTACTTTTTCATGTTTGCTTTTTAAATAACTCAACACGGGGCTTCCCTGGTGGCGCAGTGGTTAAGAATCCTCCTGCCAATGCAGGGGACAGGGGTTCGAGCCCTAGTCCAGGAAGATCCCACATGCCAAGGAGCAACTAAGCCCATGTGCCACAACTACCGAACCTGCACCCTAGAGCCCGCGAGCCACAACTCCTGAGCCCGTGTGCCACAACTACTGAGCCTGCACTCTAGAGCCTGCGAGCCACAAGTACTGAGCCCGCGTGCTACAACTACTGAAGCCCGTGCACCTAGAGCCCATGTGCCACAGCTACTGAGCCCGTGAACCACAACTACTGAGCCCATGCGCCACAACTACTGAGCCTGCGCTCTAGAGCCTGTGAGCCACAACTACTGAGCCTGCGAGCCACAAGTACTGAAGCCCCCACACCTAGAGCCTGCGTGCCACAGCTGCTGAGCCCAGGTGCCAAAACTGCCGAGCCTGTGCTCCGCAATTAGAGAAAGCCCACGCACAACAATGAAGACCCGACGCAGCCAAACATAAATAATAAATTTATTCTTAAAACTAAAATAAATAACACGTACTTGTGAGCAGTTTGAAGTCATGCCCCTCGCTCTTCCCACTTCTGATTTCACTGTTTCCTTTGTACGCGGCTCCCCCCAGCCGCCTGGAGCCCCTCAGCACTGCCCTTGGTCCTCGAGGAGGTGGCACCGTCCCTCACCCGCGCCGTGGAGTACTCGGTGCCCCTGGGACGCAGCCGTGACGTCCTTGCGGCTGAGTCTGGGCCCTGAAGCGCGTAGAGCCCTGGCCTGTGGAGGCAGTGGCGGTGGAAGCAGCCTTTTCTCTTTCAGACAGACTCCGACATCCAGGCCCTCTTCATGGGCATAGACGGCCTGTGCAGGAAGTACGCAAGGGACACCTCCCAGGTGAGTCCTAGGCTTTGCCCTCAGCCCTTGGAGGCTTGGTGTTGTGGAGACCAGTGCACTCTGGACACACGGTGGGCGAGTGTCTCCCACCCCCACTGTGGCGAAGCCGTGCACTCTGTCCCGTGGTCTCTGTGCCTTTGCTGGGTGTCAGGACACAGTGGTCGCTTGGTCAGGACGCGCCACTGAGCCTCATGATTCGAGGGACGGACCTTAGATCTGGGGTTTGGAAGGTGGGGCTGGGGCTGTCTGGACTCCGGGCAGTGGGCTGCTTTGTGATGCTGTCCTTTCCTGAGGGTCCCTTGTGCAGCCCTCGCCCACCCTGTGGCCCCCGTGGCATCCGTGCCTGCCCAACCCTCCTCCTCGTCACTGTGCACATCCCCCCTTTGCTGCTTCACACGCTCGCCCCCGTGCCCAGCCTCTAATGCTCTGCATCCGTGCCCTCCTCACGTTCCTCCCTGGACGTCACTGCACAGCCTGTGGTCCCCCCAGCTGTCCTTCTGTTAAAGGCACAGCCCCCACTGTTGGCTGCCTGCCACCTGCCCTCGGAGGCCGTGTGGAGGAGCGGCCAGGAGCCGCCTGAGGCCGAGGCCCTTCCCTGGGGCAGCGCCACTCGCCCAACCGTTCTTGCCCTTTGGCCTGCATGTCTGGAGGCCGTGGTCAGCCAGCCTGCCAAGACCATCCCCTCCCCTGGGAGGCTGCTCTCTGGCTCCGACGTGGCCAGAAGCACCGGTGGGGCCGTGGCTGTCCCCCGTCATCCTGGGACTGCTCCAGGGGGATGCAGGGGTGCCCCAAGACTCAGCATCAGCACAAGGTGAGTGCTGGGGTCGGGGGTCGGGGACTGCCCGCATCGCCCCTTTTGCAGTGGGACCCTCTTTCGGGCCAGGTCCCCGGGGCCAGAGCTGGCTCTGTTCGGAGGAACACAGCCCTGCGCCTGGGGGAGTCTCACTGAGGATAGCCCAGCACGGGGCCTGGGGCCGCCCCTCCATCTCAGGCCACGCGCCCCCGGCGTGGAGGGAGGACCGTGGGGGGGGCAGCCCAGCGGCCTTGGGTCCGCCGTCTGGTGGTTACGTGCCCGTCTCAAGTGCAGGGCTGCCGCACGACAGAGGACATAGCAGCTCGCTCTGCGTGCTGGCCTGTTGGGTTTGCTGTTACTTTAAATGAATTTAATAAACATCTTAAATTTCTCTCAGTATTAGTTTCTCGCAGGGTAAAGGTTGGCAGGTAAGACCCATGTAACAGCCTCTGTGGGTCCTCGGTGACCTGAGGAGCGTGCAGCGGCCTGGCACCAAGGCTGTGAGCACGTGGGCGTGGGCCCTGGACATGCCAGGGCCGTGGCAGAACCAGGCCAGTTCCTCTACCCACTCACCCTCCCGATCTCGTTCTGCCCCTGAAACCTCCTTCCTCTGACGCCTCTCACCCACCAGCCTCTCCCCAGAGACCGGAGGTGGGAAGCAGGGCAGCGGACTGGGCAACGCCTCCTGAGCCCTCGGCACGGACGCCCGCGGCCCCACCCGAGGGCGCTGTGCCCCTCCTCCGGCCCCGGTCTTCGGGCCGCCCGCCGGGCACCAGCGCGGAGCGGCCGTGCAGGCCAGCCCCTCCTCGGTTTCTGAGCAGAGCTGGGGCGGCCGCCGTCTGGCGCGGCCTCTAGGCTTCATGCAGTCTCATCAGGCCTTGCCTGTGTCTCAACCCACATGAGGACTCGAGCCCGTTTTCATTTTGTTTTGTTGGAACCATCTGACCCCTGCCCAGGTCACAGCGCTCAGCCTCGGGCGCCCCACCCCGTGCAGACGGCGTGTGGCCGCAGGGTCCGGGCTGCCCCCGAGCCCGCATGAGCCTTGTGCCCTCAGTGGGGCTGCTCTCGCCCCAGCGGCCGGCCCCTCTCCCAGGGCCAGCTTTGCCCGTGGCCCCGCCCCTGCTGTGGCCTCACCTGTCCTGTTGCGTCTGTATCAGCCACAGAGGGCCTGCACGCTTGTCTCGCCAAGGTCCTCGTTCAAAAACGGCCTGCCAGAGTCGAGATAGCCGCTGGCCTGTGCGCAGGCCTTGCTGAGCCCCAGTGCCTCCAAGGCGGGGTCGCATGTGCCAGCTGGAGCGTGGCCCACTCCCAGCCGCTCCAGAACGGCCCGGGGCTGCTCCCAGAGGCGGTGCTGTCTGTTTCTCAGTTTGGGCCCTGCACCAAGGCATGAGGTCAGGGGTCAGCATGGGACATTAGTCTCTCACCGCAGGTGTAGGACACACGGAGGAGTGAGCTGCGGAGACAGGTGACTGTCACTGTGTCTTGCTGAAGGTGATTGGGGAAGGCGGCTTGAGAACTGTCTGTACAAAACCCCTCCCAGCTGTGCACGGCCCCCCCCTCAGTCGGGAACCCGATGGCCCTGCCTCAATGCCCTGCACGCTGTGAGGAAAAGGCAGCGGGTCACGGGCTGACGGGGGCTTCACCTCGCCCGGAGTGAGGACCCAGGAGTCCGCCTGCTGAGGCCCGGGGGCAGCAGGACTTGAGAACCGTTGGTGCGGTCCAGAGCCTTTCTGGGACGGGGCCTCGCGAATCATGAGGACTTGTGCAGGGGCGACATTGGGGTCCCCTTGGGGCACCCCTTCCACAGGCTGACGCTCTGGGCAGAACCTGTGTCCGTCGACCCTCCCCTGGGTGGAGACACGCGTCCCTGGTCTCATGGAGCGGGGGGCTCGCTGGAGCGCTGTGGAGTGTGTCCCCTGACCCGAGGGCTCTGAATCCCTCAGGAGATGTAGGAGCCAGGCGGTCAGGAGACTCTGAAGAGGTGTTTGTCCCTCCTGACCACAGCCCCGCCCTCTGGAGGTGGCCTGGCCCGAAGATGGGTGGGCTGGGCCAGCCTCCTTTCCACAGAGGGATTTTTCTCCCTCAGTTTGGACCAGACCAGTGAGCCCCAGGGAAAAGGCCACCGTCCCTGGATGTTTGCACGCATGTTGGCAGATTCCTAGGGGGGAGTGAAGTGGGTGATGCGTTTATACAATGTGGTCTTCAAATCCCAGTTTGCCCAGCACATGGTTCTGCTGTGTGTCAGCTGTGCGCCGACGGCGACAAGAATTAGGTTTAAGCAATTCAGTTTAGTGTTTTGAGAGAGTGGGTGTCGTTGTCTGAAACTCCAGTGGTGACAGTAGCGCTCTCTTCCGTTGAGGAAATCACAGTCGCCGTTTTCTAATGTACGTGGGCGCTCTCAAGGACCAGTCCAGGCTCTGGGCACCACAGACATGGAGGTTGGGGCTCACATAAATGGAGGACCAGGGATGGTGCTGGTTCCTGGTGCTGCTGGCCCTGGATGTCCAGTCAAGGTCACTGGGCTCCTGGAATGGCATGGCCCTGTCTGTCTGCCTGGTGGCATTATTGCCTGGCGCAGGCCCAGTCGGGGAGGCAGGTCAGGGGGTTCCTGGTTGGTCTGTCTGGTCAGGGGGCCATCCTGTGATCCAGTTGCTGTTGCCTGAGGGACAGCACACGGTGATCGGCCCTTGTGGAATGTGTCCCATCCCATGGCCTGGGCCCCGAGCGCCCCTGAAGCCACACGGAAGGGAGGCACAGCAGCCCTCGTGCCCACACGATCCCCACGTGGAACCTGCGGCCCTCGCTGCCTCTGGGCGGAGTGCGCCTGGCTGTGACCGTCCACTCAGCCTGGGCTCTGCTGGCATCTGCTCTGGCTGCCAGGCAGCAGCGGGGCCACGTCTTGGGAAGAGCTGGTGGCTGCCAGAAGTCCCCACCGGCCTCTGCGGCGGCCACCACACGCGCGTCAGCAGCTGACACGTGTTGTCTTTGCAGGTTTCAGAATTTCAAGAAAAGCACAGGAGGAGACTGATAGCCTTCTACGGAGAAAAGGTAACTCCAGTTGATTGGCAGCGAGGAGAACAGCGGTCGCGTCACCCAGCGCTTATTTCCTGCACACCTGATGCCCTGGACTTGGTGCACGTTCACTCATAGATAGCGTGAGGGCCACTGCCACACAACTCACGTCTGATTTGTGGTTTAAGAAATTGAGGATCCACGTGTTGCGTCTAAACTGTCGCTTGGTGTAGTGCGTGTGGTAACTGGAAGTCGTTCAATTGTGTTTAGATTTCTCAGCTGGAAGAGTCCCTCAGGAAGTCAGCGCTGAGGATGGAGCAGCTGCAGAGGTGAGCCCCGGGGCACGAGGGCGGTGGGGGGCCTGCTGTCGTGACTGGTCGTCTGTCTCAGCCCTGTCGTAACCGAGGGCGCGGAGGAAAGAGCGCTTCGGTTGGCTAGGAACTTCTGTCAAAGCAAAAGTGCAGGAAACTGGAGGGGAGGAAAGGGAGACAGAAAAGAAGAATTTTTAAGAATGTGAGTGGTTCCCCTTGGGGGGGCCCCCAGTGATTCCTGGGGTGACGGGAGGGGGCCTGGGAGGAGAGTGAACCCCGCCTGCAGTTCCCTGGAGAGCGCATGCAGCACACGCATCCCCTGGTCCGGGCCCTGGGGCAGCCCTGGGCCCACTGGCCCCCGGGGGTCAGTACAGCACCACCCGTGTTCAGCCACGTCCTCGGTTTTATGAGCCACGGTATGAACGCAGTGAACGTTCAGAAGTCCCAATTTGGGGGCCACAGGTTAACCTGCGGGGTTGCTGTCTACCCAGCAGTGACCCCCCTGCCCCAGTGCGTGGACTCCCGCCTCCTTGCTGCATCGGGCAGCTGAGGGCAGCGTGGGTGCCCAGGGGCCACCAGCCAGAGTCGGAGCTGGGCGCCTGCCAGTGTGGACTCAGCCTCGTCTGGGGTGAAAAGGCCTCCACCCACCCGCCTTCGCGATGGGGCATGAGCTGCTGGTGCCGCCTGTGAAGGCGTGTTTGGGGTCAGCGAGCTGTGGGCCAGCGCAGCGGCAGAGGAGGCCTCTCCCTTCCCTGAAGGACTGCGGGGAAACAGCGCGGCCGAGACCTCCTGTGGCGGGCGAGGCCTGACCCTGACACGGGGACAAGAGGCCCCCGGGCCAGTCCCTGGGATCTGTCCTCCTTGGTGTGCAGTTTGCTTTCTTTCTGTGGAATCATGTCTTTCCTTAATTCTGGAAAATTCCCAGCCCTTACCTTTCCCATTCGCCCTCTGTGGCTTTGTCCCCCCCTGGTGTCTGCACCTGGTGGCCTGCTCCTTCAGACCCCGGTACCTGCAGCACCCACTCCGCCCCACCGCGCACGCCTTCTCCCCGCGTCTGGCTGCTGTGTCTCACCCTTCCAGCCCATCCCTGGCCATTTTTGGTGCCGTATTCTCGCTCTGCCTCACAGGCACTTTGTGTCCCACCTGGTGTCTTCAGGGTCCAAATCTGCCTGTTTCCCTCGGGCTCCAGGTGGAGCGTTCCTGGCACGGTGGGTTCTGTGCCAGGCCCACCCACTGACCGCTCTGCGTGCACCACGTGGCCTGTGTCTCCCTCTGGGGGGAGCCTGTGCCCCCCCACGCGGCACCCTTGCCCCAGACCACGCCTGCCCGGGTCTGCCCCGCCAAGCACGGCGTGGTGTCACCGCTGCTGACCCTGTCACGGAGCCTGTTTGGGGGGGGCCTTGGACACTCGCCCTCCCCACACGCCCAGCATGGCACCCAGTTTGTTCCACTGAGTCACTTGGAAGCAGGAGTGAGTGCCCTTCAGGGAGCTGGGCCCCAGCACGGCCAGTCCCCCCGCCGGTCGGTGGGCCGCTCAGCAGGCCTTTATTGAGCGCCTGCTGTGTTCTCAGCACTGTCTTGGGCTCTGGCGAGTCAGAGGGAGCTCCCTCCGTTCCTGTGGGATGCAGCCAGGCGTGTACAGGAGCTGAGGCTGGGGAGGGGGCCGGGGGCAGTGCCACGGAGAACAGGGGCTGTTTCTGTTTTCTTTACTTTCAGGTTGGAAGGAATTACCTGGAAGTAAACGTTTGTGGCTCAATTAATGCCTTTTCTCCATCTATTTAGTGTGAGATTGTCACAACAGACAGCTTTCAGCACAATAAAAAATCCAGCTTCAAGTAAGTAAAGCGATGCCCGGAAGGGGAGGGTTGTGGCGAGGTGCGGAGTGGACCCGATGGGCTCCAGCGCCAGGTTTCTCGCCACAGCTCCTTCGACAAAGCCCAGTGGGCCTCTCTTCCTGCCGCCTGACTCGTCAGCCTCTGAAAGGTGTGCACCCCCAGCCCCCAACCCCCGAACGTCAGCGGGCAGTGTTTCAGACGCAGGGGTACGTAGCACAGGCACCAGCAGCTTGCGCCTGGCTCCGCTTCCGTCCCTGTGGCCGCAGGCATCGGTGGGGGGTGGTCACGTGACCCGGGCTGGACAGCTGGGTGTCGTCCCCGGGACCCTCTGACCCTGGGACCAGAGAGACGTGGAAGGAAACAGGACGAGAGAGGGGTGGCGGCCGCGGTGGAGTTTTTCTCTTGGGAGGTTGGAGTTGAGCCCACGGGTAGCGGGTGTGATGAGGGCGCCCGAGGCCCCGTCAGCCTGGCCGCCCCCGCCCCAAGCTCGTTCAGAAAGTAGGGAGCAGGCCCTCTTCCCGCCGCCTCGTGCTCCTGCGGGGATGCCCGGCCACATCCCACGCCAGCCTCTGGGCTGGTTAATCAGGGAACTGCCGTGGACCAAGCCCTGCCTGCACGAAGCGTGTGGGCCGGGCAGTAGGTGCTCCTGCTTCCGGGAAGCCCGGCAGGAAGCGGAGGAGCCCAGTGACGGCGGCCGGAGGCGGGCAGCCAGCCTGGAGGAGGCCATGCGGGGACCTTCTGGGGGAGGCGGTCGGAGGGGAGACAGGAGGGCTCGTTGGGGCCGGACAGCAGGGGCTTCCGTGTCCTTGGGTGGGTGCGCGGTGGTTCCCAGGCCTCGCTGACCACGCGGGGCTGAGATCCCCAAGCTCCCCTGGTGCTCGGCAGCTGCAGGAAGGAGAGCCGCCCGCGGGGCCGCGTGTGTTTTTGTTCCTTGGTCGTAACCAGGCCCGTGACCGTGTTTCACTGTCTGTAACAGGGTGGAGTCCATGGAAGTTGACCTCACGCCCTCCCCGAGGAGAAAGGTGAGCGCACCTGCCCTCCGCGTGCCTGGTTCCCAGATGCCTCGCGTGGATGGTTTTCTCGTCACTGATGACCTTCCTGCACGCCAGCTCCGCGGACTCTGGGCAGCCAATCTCCAGGCGGCTCGCAGGAGGGACCTGGGAGGGAGGCTGGGGTGCGGCCGTGGGGCCACTGGGCTCTCGGGGCTTCGGGGGGGGGGTGCCCTCCTCCCACCGCTGGCGTCTGAACTCAGTCCTGCCTGGAGGCCTCGCGCTGCTGTGGTCACCGAGTACACACGACCTGCGAGGTGGATGCCAGCGTGCGGGCTGGTTGGCGAGAAGCGGTGCTCACCCCCAGGGAGCCATCCTGGAAGCAGATGTGGAGGAACCTGGGCTGCAGGGCTAGGCCGTCAGGGGCGGGGTGGGCAGCAGAGCCACTCCGGCTCCAGTGGGGAGACGCTTCCCACCCGCTACCCCTCGTCAGCCGTCTCCCATCGCAGAAGGGGGCGTGGGTGCACCTCCACCCTGCCGCAGACCTCGACCACTCACGAGGCAGTCCCCCCAGCCTGGAGCTCACAGGTCCCTGCCGGCTCGCCTTTGTCCCAGGAGCTGGACCGCGAGCCTCGGCCCACATGGGGCCCCATTCCGGAGGTTAAAGAACGTTCCAGAGATTAGGGCTGACGGCTCAGCGACGGGGTGTTCCTGGGCGGCACATTGGAAATTGTGCCTCGGGACCAGAATGCCACAAGCTGGTTTGAGATTCCAAAGTGAGATTCTAGACCAACATCTACGCGGGCTTGGGTGGACTCTTGTGGACCCATGTCCCCATCTCAGCACTCACCCCTCGCAGTGTGGAGCAAACAGGCACGGCCATGTTCCAGGAAAACCATCGATCACAGGCTGTGGCTGCCAGAACGGGACGAGCGTTTTCAGGGAAAACTGGTCCACCCAGCGGCCCACCTCCCGGACACCCCGTCAGCCCTGGGGTGGGTGTGCGCACACCTCTCTGGTGGGGCTGCCCTGAGACCCCGAGCGGGGCAGTGAGGCGTCTCCTGGAAACCCCAAAACCCCCCAGGAGGTCCTGCAGACGGCATGGCTGGGCCCACCCTGCAGCCATGGAACAGAGGGCAGTGCCCACGCTCCCTGAGGTGACCCCGGAAGGAGTCTGGTGGTCTTGGCGAGGGAGGTCCTGGAGGAGGAGAGCGGGTTCCTGCCCCCCTCCCACCCCCCTGCCCCGGGCCTGGGTCCTAGGAGGGAGGGAGAGGCAGAGCCTGCCACCCGCCCTCGGCCGCGCCTGGGAGCAGAGAGGGACCCGCCGGTGAGGTTCCGCGTGGGGACTTGGACCGTGGACGCTCAAGGGCTAGCTCGGCAGGTGCTGGTTCCCCGGAGGGGGTGACCCACGTGTACAGTGAGGACGTGCTTGAGCCCGTGAGCCGTGGGGAGGTGGCACTGCGGGCAGCAGGCGGGGGCCTCCCAGTCATCCCCTCCAGGGCGTGGCCTCCAGTGAGGACGTGGCCCCGTGGAACCCCGAGGGGCTGCACACGCACATGGCCCCACCATGCCTTCCTGGCACGGGGCCTGGGTCTCTCCAGAACGCCCGTCCTCTGGCGGCACGAGCTCCCCGTGGAGTGAGGTGTGTGGAGGAGGCCGTGACGCAGCGTGCAATCACGTCCCACAAGCCAGCCCGGTTATATTACGGGGACTTGGTGGCTGATGGGCCAGTGGCGGGCAGGGGACCCACCCCAGAATGCAGCCCAAGGTTGGGCCCCTCCCTGGCCCTGGCTGCCCTGGTCGGGTGTGGTCCCGCTCTGCCACATCGGCCCAACCACCTGGCCGTCCACGCGGAGATGTGCTTGCAGCCGAGCCAGGGTGACCGTTGAAATCCTGAGGGCAGCCGAGTACGGCTGCCAACAACCCAAATTCGCGACAGCAGCTCCCAGGCGCAGGCGCGCTCGAAGAAGCGGGTCCTGTGGGGGCCTGTCTCGGCACCTCCGCTTCCTGGAGTTGCGCCCGCGCCCTCCCCCGGCCTGGGCCGCGGCCAGCGCTCACCTGCGTCACAGCCACCGTCCTGGACACGCCGCATCTTTAAACTCTTCCTGCTTCGCCTGTTACTGGAGCCTCCCCCAGACAGGTGCTAACCCGACAGGAGTGATTTCGTCTCCGCTCTTTGATAACTTTTCAGAGTTGGCCTGTGCTGGACACTCGTGGCCTGACATGTAGGACAGGCCGGAGGTGGGAGGAGGGGCAGGGGCCGGTGCACAGGTGGCCGCAGTGGGACCGGGGAGGGTGGCCGAGCTGGAGGGAGGCTCTGAACGCAGCAGAGAAGCAGCAGCAGCAGGAAGGGCTGTGAGGTCAGGCCCTGCTCACCACGAGCCATGTGAAAGCCACGGCAGCAATGGGACGAGGGCACCCTGAGCAGTGAACGTCCCCAAGCCAGCCCTGCCGTTCTCGCGGACCCTGGAGAGGCCCTTGCCTTGGGCACGAGCCTGGAGTGGGTGGGCCGGGGAGGGAGGCCAGAGGGAGGGGAAGCTGCTCTGGTGGATGGGCACCAGCCTGCCAGGCAGTGAGACGCCGTTTGCAAAGCGTTCGAGGGTGGGGCCCAGTCCCTCCAAGGTCAGAGTCTTGCCAGCAGGCGTGAGCCGGAGGCAGGGCCGGGTGGGGACATCTGCAGAGGCTGCCCTGAAACGAGGCCTCCGCCGAGCTGGCGGGGAGGCTGCTTGACAGTGTAGCAAAGGACCGTCGTGGGCGCAGGAGCTGGGAGGTGGGCCCGAGGTCGCAGCAGGGCACAGGTGGGGCGGTGGCCGAGTCTAGGGCCCCAGGAAGGGCCAGGATGGGCTGTGGAGATGAAGAGATGGGCACGGAAGCAGCGCCAGGCCTGGGTTCCTGGCAGCGGCTGTGTGCCCCACCCCAGGTCCCACTGCGCAGTTACAGTTAGAGGGGCGGCTCCGGGGGCAGAGCGGGCGGGATGGGGCGCCGCCTGGCGGACGCTGCCATGTGCGTGGCGTGAAGCAGGCCTGGCACCGGGCACTGCCCGCCAGCCCTAATCATGCCCATCAACATCTGGATTTCGAGGTGACAAGACGCTTCCCAAGTGAGGATTTACTCAGGATTTTGAAATTCCTAACGTCAGCCAAGAAGTTGGTTTACTTTTCCTATTCGGAGACTCTTAAAAGCACTTGGTGGGTCCTTCGTCCACCCACCACCGCGGGCCCCACCCGCTCGGCCGCGTCCCCGCACAGCACGAGGCCAGACAGGAGTTTCTCAGGCAGATGAGACCGAGGAGCTGTGTTCTTAGCAAATGAGGAGGTTCTTTCCTCCTGAGTGACAGCTCTGGAACGTTACCGATTGTTTTCTTCTTACTACTTAGCGTGAGGTCGCCCCTGGCCTGACAAGGATCTCTCTGCTCAGCCCGCCTCGGGATGGACGCATGGGTAAGTGGAGACCCGCCGCCTTGCCCCGGTCCACACGTGCTGAAGGACTTACCCGGTGGGTGTGGGTCCGTGTGGAGGCACGTTTCCCCGAGAACGGGCCCCTCCTGGCTCCATCCGGGGCACCTGTGGGGCCCCACCTGACCCGGCACAGGGGAGGCGGGCCCTCGTGTCCTGCCTCCTAGGCCTTGAACAGGAATCCTAGGACCTGCTGTGCTGCCTGGTGCTTGCTGCAGTGGCTGCTGGGTGAGCACCTGGGCCCTTCCCGGGGGTCAGCGTGAGCCCGCCCGCCTGCCCAAAGCACTAGGCTCTGGCGCACGCCCCATCCTCCACCCCGAGTCCCTCCCTCAGCAAACTCGGGCCAAGTCCCTGGAAGTTTCCTCGGTGTCATCATGGAAACGTTTACATTTGAGATAAATGCTTATTCATTCTTAATCGTCAGCTCTTCTGTTTTCTTTCTTGCCGTTGCTTCTTGCATCTCCGTCCTTAGATTCATTTTTTTTCTTGCTGAAGTTGAGATTCTGATAGTTGCCTCTGAGGTGTAGGTTTTCTGAGCCGCATCTGTCTAGGGCCTCTTGGTGCCGCCCTTGCACCTGAGCACCTGGCTGGGGCTTGATTTGCTTCTGCACTTTGGAATCGCTGCTGCGCCTGCCCCTTCCTCCCTCCCCTCCCCTCCGTGGGTGCTGTGCTCCCAGCCTCAGCTCACAGGTCAGGCCTGTGTCTTCCTGTCTCCCTTCCCTGCCCTCCCCTGGGATCCCAGGCCATCTGTCACTCCAGGGCCCTTTCCTCTCATGCTTCCCACCTCCATCCTCCTGTGCAGCTGGAGTGTCCGCCCGTCAGGGTTCCCTTGGTTTTGGAGGTGGCGTTTCCCCTGGGTGCTGGGGTGTCCTGTGGGCGTCAACATCCTCTCCGCCCTCGTGCCTAGCCCAGTGTCCCCGCCTTGTGCCCCCACCTTCATGCTGCCGTGCGGGTGTGGGTTTCAGGTCAATGTCGGCAGGTCTGCGGGGCAGAGCCCGGCGCTGGGAGCATCTTTCCCTCAGGAACCGGGGGTCTGGCAGATATTGAATGTAGTTCCCTGTGCTGTTACAGTAGGACCTCGTTGTTTATCTGTTCTATCAATATCTTGTAACGACCTAAAATGGAAAAGCATCTGAAAAAGAATATATATGTATGTATAACTGAATCATGTAGCTGTACACTTGAAACTAGCACAGCACTGTAAATTAACTATACTTCAGTGTTTTAAAAAACAAAAATGCAGTTTAAAAGAGGAATTGAAATACTTACATTGAAAAGCATTTAGAAGGCAACACGGGCAGACTGGCAAGAAAGAGAATGAGGTGCAGACAGTAAATAGCAGGAAGGCAGGTGCAGGTGCACGTCAGCCGCCCAGTACCCGTGAGCAACCGGCCACACCAGTGAAGAGATGCCCCGCGTGCTCCCCACGAGAGCCGTGCTTGAACTACAGCAGCACAGACACGTCCCAAGTGAGAGGACACTGTGCGTGTGGCAGCCAGATGAGGGCTGGGGTGCGGCGTGAGTATCAGAGAAACAGACCAGGACGAGGACGGTTCTGGAGGCCAGGAGCAGAAGGGACCCCTCGTAACAGGATGTCAGGAAGACACACAATTACAAATGCTTATACGCCTGACAGCAGAGCAAAAGCTGCCAATGGAAAGAAGAGCCGACCATCCAGTCTGGGGAGCTCGGTGCTCTCCCCTCAGAGGTGGAAAGCTGTGAGGGAAGCAGGAACGAAAAAGACACGAGACACGCAGGGAAAGAGCAAAGTGGACACGCTGACGTAAGCCACGGACGGCATCGGGTATGAGTGTGCAACAGAGGCAGAGACGTCAGACTGCTGCACGCTGTCTGCAATGGACACATCTTGGACCCAGAGGCACAAATAGGCTGAGACAAGATGACCGACAGGGTGCATCAAGCAAGCCAGCCAGTGCAGAGCTGGAGCAGCTGTCTTCACATCACATAAAGGTCGTAAGATAGGAAACGTCTCTAGAGACAGGGGCATTTCATGATGATTAAAGGTCCATTTATCAGGAAGACATAACCGTTAGTGCAAACACGCCACAAAAGAAAGTTCCCAAATGCATGAGGCCAGAGTTAAAAAGAGAATTAATTCAACACATGATTTGAGCATTGCAACAGCCCACTATCAATAGTCGATGGGACAACTAGACAAGTGATCAGAGAGAAGATGAGAGACTGCTTATCTGACAAACGCGACGCCACCAGCAACAGCGGAGTGTGCAGTCTTTCCAAGTGCAAATGGGACATTCTCTGGAAAAGATCACACGGTGAGACACAAAACAGGTCCTGATACTTAGGACTGTTCATATGGAGTGTATTTTGGGGCCACAATGGAATTAAATTGGAAATCAACAGAAAAAATTCTGAGAATAAAATATTTGGAAATTAAACAACACACTTATAACTAGCTTATGGATCAAAGAACGTCACCAGTGATATCAGAAAGTATCTTGAACTGAGTGGAAGAAAATACAGTGTACCAAATTTACAGGATGCAGGTAAAGTGGAGCTTAGAGGGAAATGTATAACTTTAAATGCTTATATTAGGAAGGAGATCTAAAATCAGTAATCTAAGCTTCCACCTTAAGAAGCTACAAGAGAATAGAGTAGAAATCTACAAAATAGGAAACAAAAACAGTAGAGAAAACCAATGGAACCTAAAGTTTATCCTTTGAAAAAATTAGCAAACTCTTGCCTAGACTGACCAAGAAAAAGAACACAAATTACTAGTATAAGAAATGAAAGAAGAAACATCGCTACACATCCTACAGATAGTAAAAGGATTATAAGGAATATTATGAACAACTCTGCCAACAAAGTAGATGACTTACATGCAATGGACAAATTCCTAGAAAGAGAGAAAATATCAAAACTACCTCAAGAGGAAATAGTAAGTCTGGGTAGACCTCTATCAAATAAAGAAGTTGAATTAGTAATTTAAAAATCTTTCCACAAAGAAAAGCCTAATTCTCATTGGCTTCATGGGTGAATTCTTTGAAACATTTAAAGAACTAATACCAATCCTACATAAACTCTTTAAGAAAGTAGGAGAGGATCAAAAACTTCCCAATTCCTTTTATGTCAGTGGTATCTTAATAACACAGCCAAAGATAACACGGGGAAAAAAACTGAACAATAATCTTCATGAATATTGGCGCAGAATTCTTTAAAAATATACGAGGCAATCAAATCTAGCAACATATAACAGGATTTATATACCATCACCAAATGGGGTTTATCTCAGGAATTCAAGGTTATTGACATCTGAAGATCAATGAACTGTATTAGTAGAATGAAATACCTAAAAAACAAGATCTTTACAACAGAAAAAGAATTTGACAAAATTCCGCAACCATTCGTGGTAGAAACTATTAGGAGACACGCACTAGAAGGGCACTTCCTCAGTCTCATACAGAGCAGCCAAGACCCTAATGTGGGGAGGTGGAACCTTTTCCCTGGAGACCAGGAACAGGACAAGGATGCCCACAGCCGTCACGTCTACTTGCCTTTGTCCTGGAGGCGCTAGCGGAGCAGAAATTAAGGCACATAAGTTGGAAAGGAGGAGGTGTAACTATTTTGTAGACAGCTGATCTTGCTGTAGAAGATCCCAAGGGGTCTGTAAGAATACTGTCAAGAATTATAAACAAGCTTGGGAAGGCTACAGGGTGCAAGATCCAAATGCAAAACTCCGCTGTAATTCTGTACACTAACAACTAACAGTCCAAAATTGAACGTAGCTGATCATAACCGTGAAGGTTTCCTTCTGGGCTTTCTGTTCTGTCAATGAGTATATTCCATCTTTCCTTTCATAAATGCCACATTGTTAAGATTACTTGTGCTTTACGGTTAAGTTTTGAAATCAGAGACTTTGTTCTTAATTTACCGAAGTAATCTTGGCTCTTCTAAGGGCTTTGCATTTCCATATGAATCTTAAGATCCACTCGTCAGAGTCTACCAAAAAAGCCTGCTGGGCTTTGATAGGAGCGCATCGGTTTGGGGGTGTTGCTCTCTCGACACTCCTGCGTCTTCCGGTCGGTAGACCTGACGTGTCTGCCTCTCCGCTTACCGGTCCCTGATTGACCTGAGGAATCGTCGTTTTCAGTGTATGGGTCTTGGGCGTTATCCATAAACTGGTACCCGAGTAGTGAGTTATCTTGATAGTGGAATTTTCTTTAATTTCAGATTGGGTACAGTTTGCATGGGGCATCTTTTCGTTCCTTGCTTTCGCCTGATTGTGTCTTTGAACCCAGAGTGTGCATCTCGTGGACAATGTGTGGTTGCATCCTGCTTGTAATCTCTGCCTCTGACTGGAGTGTTTAGTCCATTGAGTCAGCATAGTTATTAATAGGTTTGGATTGATGTCTGCCTCTTTGCCATGTGTTTTTGGGATTTTTTGTTTATCTGTATCTCCTTAACTGCCTTCTTTGGCATTAAATATTTTTAGTGCCCTGTGTCCCCTCAGAGCTGTGACTGCATTCGGAGTCAGGGGTCTCTAGGAGGTCAGCGCCGTCCTGAGGGTGGGACCTAATCTGATAGGATTCGTGTCCTCACGAGAGACGGCACGCGCAGGAAGAGGTCACGTGCGGACACAGCAGGAAGGCACCGTCTGCAGGCAGGAAGTGGGATCCACTGGATCACCAGGAGTCAGATCTGCCGGCACCTTGATCTTGGACTCCAGCCTCGGGGCCTGTGAGAAATAAACGTCTGTTGAAGCCCCAGCCTGCGGTGGTGGCGTGGCAGCCAGAGCGGACGGGGAGACTCGACCTTCCGTTGATATCTATGCTGTCTCGCTGTTTTCTTGCCTCGGGAGTAGCCTCCCGCCTCTTAGCGGCCATCCAGCTGGATCCTGGTCAAATGCAGCAGCTTTGCTCGTGCAGTCTGCTTACTCGCCGCTTTGTGATGCTTTGTTCACGTGTAGCCACTTAGGTTACGTAGAACCCCAGCGATACGGCCTGTAATGACTTCCCTTACAGAAACTCACGTGTCCTAAAGATCAGGAGAGGAAACAAAAGCACACGTGCCCCTCACGCTTGTCAGGTTTCTGGACCCACTTCCTTCCTGTGGAACCAAGTGCTTGTCGGTGGGTATTCCTTTCAGACCCAAGTACCGTTTTATTGTGGGGCAGTTTGGCCAGCTGTGAATTCTCCGAGTTTCTGTCACCTTTGAATGATGATGTCTTCATTTGGAGGATAATCTCAGTGGGAAGAGAATTCTCAGGTGACTGTTCTTGGCACCTTGCGGAGTCCTGCTGCTGCCTCCGGCCCCTCCCTTGTTTCTGGCGCGGAGTCGCCGCCCTCAGCCGTGTCCTCGTGTGTGATGAGTCGCTTTTCCCCTTTGCTCTGAAGACTGTCTCTGCCCTTTGCTCACTGTGGCTTTGGAGGACTTTTCGAATTGGTCAAGTGTGAGTCCTCTGACCTCGCCCTTCTCTTCCAGGGTGGCCGTGGCTGCTCTGTGGGCCTGTGCAAGCTGGCGCCCGGGCATCTCTCAGGCCAGGCGGCCTGTCTGTGCTCAGTCTCTGCTCTGCACGCAGCAAAGCTGTGCCCCCCCCAATTCCTGCAGGGTCACACCCGGCCGTGCCCTTTCCTCCTGCTCTCAACCCCCGACGCAAAGGCGCAGCTTCACAGGGGCTGCTCACGGCCCAGGCAAGGAAGCCCCCTTCCCAGGCAGGCGGCAGTGGGTGTCCGGGCACGGACGCTGTTGTCTGTCTTAGACGATGTCCTAAAATGGTCCCGTCTCATGCTCGGTCTTGGGGAGGGGCTTCGCGGACTTCAGCTCCACCCAGCTGGAGGTCCCTTCTCGGCGAACGCTCCCTGGGTGAGTTGAGGAGCCGCGGGTGCCTCGGCCTTGCTCCCCTGCCGGTCTGTCCCACGAGCTTGTGCACGATGCCGACCCGTTCACACGTCTCGGGCCGCCCGCCCGTCAGTGCCCAGGTCTCGTCCACAGGACGCAGCCTGTCCGCCTGGCAGCACAGGGACACGAGCGTCCCCACATTCTCGACCTTGAAACTTACCCTCTTTAAATGTCAACATGTTTTGCATTTAAATTTTTCAATGGAAATCTTTCCAAGTGTGTTGAATCACACCGCTTTCCTGAACAGAAACCCGTTCCTGACTTGGATGTGTCCTGTTGGCCGTGGAGCCTCAGCCGGTCACTGGCTTTCAGTCAGGCTGTAGCACCGGCCCTGGGGGCGGCTCCTCGGTGCTGCCCGGGCCTCCTGCGGCGCCCGGGGTCACCGCCCTCAGGACCGAGAACTGCCGTGGCCCATGGTTCTCAGGCAGGACCTAAAAGACCCCCTACTGAGGGCCTGGCACCCGCTGTTCCTGTGGTCAGAGCACTGCCCACACGGCCCATGAGGCCTCGGTGGCCTCAGCTGTGTTGATAACCGTTGTCCCCATGAAGTCCTGTAAAGCGTACGTGAGAAGGTGCTGCTGCTGGCCATCGTGGGGTCGAGCGTGTAGTCACTGAACAGAGGATTGTACCCGGGACCCGTCAGGCGTGTGAGGCCAGCAGATGAGGAGCCGCCGCCGTGCAGGAGGAAGAGGGACTCACAGCCCCTGGAGGCAGGCGGCACGGCCGCCGGGAGGGGTGAGGCGGAGGCCTGGGCCAGAGCCTTGGCCGCGGGAGAGGCTGGCAAGCTTGAGGTTGGCTGGCTTGAGCGTCTCTGTGGTCGCAGGTGTCGGGGCCGCCCCGCTTGTCTGAGGTCCGGCCGGGCTGATTGGGGCCGAGTGGGACAGCGGATGGAGGAGGGGCTCAGAGCCGGCTCTGGATTGGCTGCTCTTCATATCACAGGCACGCCCCGCTCACAGGCAGACCGGTACCGCCTCTGGGAGTGGGCCCGCCCTGGCAGGGGCAGTGCCTCCAGGGTCAGCAAGGCCCCCAGACGTCAGACCCTCATAAAGTACAGAAAATAACAAACCCGACGAACGTAGCTGCCGAGATGGTTTATCCTCCTGGTTCTCAGCTGTTCTCCGGGGCTTTCTGAGGGTCACCTGCAGTGGGCACAGCCCAAGACAAAGAGATGAGACCCCCATTGCCCACTTCGTGCTGTGCAGCCTTGGGAAAGGCACTCGCCCTCTCTGGTCCAGGTTCTTTGGTTATGAAAGGGGTACCGTGAAAGGACACAGAGGGAGCCTAACCTAAATGCTGTCTGCCCTTCTTTCCCTGGCTTCCTTCTGTTGAAACTCTCCAAAATTTAGATGCAGAGGAATTCAGGTATTAAAGAAGAGCAGTCTTTTCATGTCTGCTCCCTGGTGTGACTAAAGCATACCAGGAATCATTTACATGTTTAAAAGAAGCTTCTTATTAGCCCAGAAGCTGTCAACGGGCAGAAGTCGAGCCGTGTAAAACTCCTGCGGTCTGGGTGGAGGTGACACGGCGCTCCTGGCGCCAGGGGTCACCCGCAGCCCCACGCTCTCCCTCTTGTCCCCGGAGTGGTTGTCAGAGTAACAGGAGCCAAGGCTCAGAGTGCAGGTCCAGACATTTAATGAGCGCCTGCTGCATACCAGGGGCCCAACGGAGTCCGCGGGCAGTGTGAGTGTGGACAGCGGCTGAAGGTCAGCCCCGGCCAGTCTGGGCATGAGACTGCGCGGTCAGGACGGTGCACGTGGGTGAGAAGATGGGGAAGAGGGTGGGGTCCGCACCCTCCCGGGCGGGGGCAGGGCTCCACCTGTGGCAGGGATGGGGAAGCAACTCGTTCACTTCTCGCCCACCCCCAGGCAGCGTTGCCCACCGCCCTCAGCACCGCGGCCTGACACCGAGTCACCCCAGCGAGCCCCAGGCGCTCAGGTAGGTCCCGCTCGCGGCTCCTGGGGGGGTGACAGGATTAGGTGGGGGCGGGAGGACCCGCCCGTCCCAGCGCTGCCGTCTGCGGGCCCTGAGTGAGGCGGGGCCCAGTAGACCACGTCATGTTCTTGAAGCTAAAACGTAACTTAAGCAGGTGCCCTGTCGCGAAAAACCCCGGAAGAGCCATTGCGGCTGCAGGACGTTTTACTCCAGGACAGCCCGGGGTCGGCAGGGTTTCCTGAAGGGCAGGTGGCCGCTGCGGCCGGTGCTGCCCCCTCTGCCAGGTCCCAGCACCACCGCGTGCCCAGGAGCAGCCGTGCCCTTTCTGCACGCGGGGCCGGCTCCGCGCGGGGCTCCCTCCTCAGCGCTGGGCGCTCAGGCGGCTTCTCCGAAGGTGGGCCCTCCCCCGGCCCCCCTCCCAAAGCCTGTCCACGCTTTGCCCCTCGGCACAGTCCAGCTGCTGGCCTCCAGACCGCGCGCCCGCCGCCCCTCCACTCACAGAGCCACCCACCCAGCCCCTGACCACAGGCTGCGCCCGGGACCCCTGTGAGGCTGCCTGCACCCCACTCCACGGCAGGAGCCCGCCCCAGCTCCGTGCCCTCTGACTGTAACTTGACTCTTTCAGCGTCAGCACAGAGGGGCCCTGTGGGAGGGTCCAGCGATACAGGTCCTGGGCCCTGGTAATAGGCAGCAGTTCTCGGGGGCCCTGCCACGGTCACCAGGGCCCAGAGAAGCCCTCCCGTGGGGCTGCCTGCCATGCACTGCGCATGAGCTGCTCCTGCTGTACCGGCGGCCCCAGGCTGGCCGCGCCGCCTTGAAAACCGGAAAACAGTCCACGCTTGAGTGACCTCGTTGCCGAAGGCGCGGGTGATTTTGTCTGTTGAATTTACCACTAGGATCCCAGCCCTGCAGACGCCCCGCGAGTGGCCCAGCCAGAGCCCTGCGACCCAGGCGGCAGGCAGAGCCGGGAGCGGGGCCGCACCCAGGCAGCCCCTCAGCATCTCGGGGCTGCTGCAGAGGCAGCATTTAGGTAAGTGCCGCGGGGAAAGGCAAGCGCTGTGTGGGGAGCAGACACGGAGCTTGGGGTGACCCTGAGAGCTGCGTTTCTGAGCCTTTGGAGGTGGGCCAGAACCCAGCCGCGCTCACCTGTGCGCCCCTGTGGGTTGTGCCTCTGCCGCTTCTGCAGGGTCTGCCGGCCTTGGGGGGCGCGTGCAC
Organism: Balaenoptera physalus; assembly: GCF_965194825.1. Taxonomy (NCBI): domain Eukaryota; kingdom Metazoa; phylum Chordata; class Mammalia; order Artiodactyla; family Balaenopteridae; genus Balaenoptera; species Balaenoptera physalus. Next base: position 150,456,345 of record NC_138884.1, read on the forward strand.
GAGCGATGAGCAGATCCCGCCCGTCTGGACGTTGGCTCGGCGCCTGCCCGCAACACGTGCGCGTGTCCAGTGCCGTGATTCTGCGTTTTCCTGATGGAGCGACTCAGTGATACGCGTGAATAAAGTGTTTTTCGGAATCTCTTGGGGCAGCAGTGTATGATGTGTTTGAAGTTGGTACCTTAGAACTTCCTTAGGGGCGACCATCCCCTGCCTCCTCCCTGCTGGGGGCTTCCAGCCTCGGCTCCTGGGTAGGCGAGGGGGGGTCTGGGCGCTGAGCACCAAGGCCTGCAGGTGGCCACGTGGGTCAGACCCGCCCCAGGGCCGGGGGTGCCTGTCGTTGCCCAGGTGGGCCCGTCACGTGAGGCTCATCTGTCTCCAGACTTGGGCTTCGTGTGTGACTTCTCCCTGCAGGCCGATCGCGCCCTCCTCACCCCAGTGTCGCTCTGGACAAGGCCGGCTGGAAAGACGGTTAATTACCATCCTTCGTGTAGCAGTTACCTGGAACTTGCCCCCAGACTGCCGGCTCCTCTCACCGGGGTCAGGCCCGCAGCCTGAGGGCGGGAAGCAGATGCCACCCGCTGCTCACTTGGGAAGCCGAGGCTGGTCAGGCTGCGCTTTGTAGCTTTGTAGCCAGGGCATTCCCCACCCTCCTTCCCCGGGGCTCTCGGTGTGCAGCCATCCCCGCTGCGAGATAGCAGAAGTCGTTGAGCGTCAGAAAATGCTCCCGTGTTGTAAAATCCCTGGCCCCGTTGTGTCCCCTGTGTGCATCCAAGTCCGGTGAGCGTGAGACCTCAAACGGGAAAACGTAGGTGCCTGTGCAGAGCAGAGTTCACCTGTTCACCGCTCGGCGGCAGGTGAAGAGGGGGAGGGGCTGGCGGGAGCCGAGAGGAGACGCGGTGGCCACCTAAGAGGAGCCCACGTGGTGCCGCCCCCGGGCTTCCTGCAGATGGAGCCCTGGCTCCGTGGGTTTGGGGCCTGCTCGTCGGTCCGCGGTTCTGAAATCCCACTCTTCCATCACCTCAACTCGCTTTTCAGACAAAAACTTTGATGCCACGTTTTTAGCATTTTCTGTTCTTTATCTTTGCTGTTTTTCACAGTTGAGCTTCAGTCCCATGGGCATCTGGTCAGCCTTTGTGCCCCCTGCCCTTTCAGCTCAGCTGACCACTAACATCAGCACATCCACTTTCCTTTTTCAATTCTTCTCATCGGAGAGGCAGAATTAAATAAAAGGTCCAAATAATAGCACACACCTTGCTGTAGACAAAGGCGACGTCGCAGCCCAGCACCTGGTGTCACACCAGCTCAGACCCTCTGTCTGTGGACGCACGGACGTCCAGATTCAGCCTGGACGTTGACCGATACAGGGGAGTGTGAGCTGCAGGAAAACAGGTGGCCGGGAAGCCCAGGGCCAGCAGCAGGGTGGAGGGGCGTCGTGGGGTCGCAGGAGGGGCGGGTCACAGCCAGGGCCTGGGGATGGGGAGAGCGGGGTGCCGGGCCTGCACGGGCTGTGTCAGGACCTCAGTGCCTCGTCTGCGACGTGGAAATTAAGTGAAACTGTCCCGCCCCACGTGTCACACAAGGACAGTGGCGGGCGTCTCGACACCTGTAGCCCGGGGGTCGTGTGACCGCCAGATTCACCACCTGGGCCTTTCTGTCCCTGCAGCCGCCGCGCAGACGCGTGGGCTCCGTTCTCAGGAAAGGGGGCCACTGCCGGGGCTGCCGGGCGAGTCTGTGAGAGCTTTAGGCAAGAAAGAAGAAGGAAAACCAAAACCACACAGACAGCATGGGCGCCGTGGCTACGCCCCGAGGCTGGGTCTGCGGAGCAGGCTGGCGGGGACGTGCCCCCGAGGCGAGTGGGGGCAGAGCGCGCCACAGCCGAGAAAGCACCGCAGTGTCCGCGGCAACAAGGCGCCCGCACAGCCCGGTTCAGTCTCGGTACCGAGAGTCCCGTGCAGAGTGCGGATGTGAAATCACGGGGCTGACCGCACGCTCGGGGGCGGGGGATAGCACCTTGTTTTCCTTTCTATAACGGATTCTATTCAGAGGTGCCCTTGCTGTTATTTGCATCTTATACCTGATCCATTTAGATACAGTGCAGTCAGTGGGTGCTGACTAAATATTTGGCAGTGTATCTACCACCGTGGTTTTATCTTGTTTCTCATCTTTTAATTACAAGGTGATACCTATTCATTCAGCCCCAGAGCTGAGTGAGCGGAAGCGAGTCCCCTCAGGCGGGCCCCACAGGCGCCTGGGCAGGGCACGGCTCGGACACTGCCCAGGCAGCACAGCGTCTTCCAGACACGTCCCATCTCTCAGAACCCGGCTCAGTGGGTGGGGTCGTTGGTTGTGGTTTTAATAAGAAATGGGATCCCACTAGGGGGCCGTGGGGCCGGCTGGGCTGTGAGCTCTTCCCGTGGCTCCCGTGGCGGCGTTGGCGCTGGCTGTCCTGCTGTCTACAGCCATGTGGCTTCCGCAGCGTGACGGTCAGCACCACGGCCACACTGCCCTCAGCACCCGCGACGGGGACGAGGCTGGAGACGGACGTGGAGGCCCCATGGGCAGGGGCGCGGGGCTGAGGCCCCAGCAATTCACGAGCGTCCTCAAGCCCATGACCCTGGAAAGCTGGGGGGCGGGAGCATCTGGGGGATACGGGGGGTCCGAGGACGACAGGTTCCCGGAGTTCTGATGGGGGACTGGGCTGGGGGAGCCGGACTGGGCCCCCCCCCATTAGGACCCCCTTCCCTAACAGGAGACGTGGGCCCAGAGGAGGCCCACGAGGCCGGCGGGTGAGGTGGGACGCGGTGAGGGCTGCGTGGGGTGAGTCAGAGGGCAAGGCGAGGGGCAGGTGAGGACGCGCCGCAGGCCGCGGGCACCTGGTGGTCACTCCTGCAGTGGAGACGCTGGCTGGCTTGGCAGAACGGCCCCTGCACGAAGCAGGAGAGGCCACTCCAGGGCAGACACACGGCACCCCACGGGGACCCCCGGGGACACGCGGAGAGGCACACTTGTCTCCTCGGACTCTCTGTTTTTAGGGGGTGCTTTCAACCTGATCTGTTTATAATTGCATCACATATTTCTGTGCTTCTGAAGTCAGATCTACCCAAAGAGAAATCTTCGAAGAGGCCCAGCGTCTGTCTAACCCCCACCTGCTCCCCACTCCCCTGGACAGAGCTAGTCTTAGGTTCAGGCTTCCATCTTTACCACCTGGAGGAGGCACTCCTGCCCTTCTTCTTGGATGAAGACGTTTTCACTTCCTGCGCCCGGGGCGTCGCGGGCAGTCAGCGCCCAGACCAGTATTCCAAGCTGCCACCCTTCCCTCGCCGCTGTCCTCAGGGGCGTTTCGGGCCCTTCTTGGGAGGAGAGGCCAGTGCCTCGGGCTGTGCAGGAGCCAGACCTTCTCAGTCTGGACATCGCCGTCTCTAAGAGACAAAGCTGAGACCAGCTGGCAGAAAGTTCATTTTCAGCCAGAAAAGGTCCATGGACAAATAGTGTCGAGTTAGGTATTAATTTACAGTCGCTGGATGTGTTTTTCGAAGGTGAAAGAAAGGGTTCCGAGCAGCACCGTTTCCCGGCACACAAAGTGAACTGCCGCCAGCCAGGGAGCCAGGGGCCAACCCTCCGTGGCTTCTACCCGCCAGCCCACAGCGAGCTTTATAGAATAATCCAGAAAGGCCTCCAGACAGACAGGAAGCCCCAGGAGGTGCTGAGCTCTGGAGAGAAGCCCCCTGCTGCCCCGGGGTCGGCCCTCCCAGGGAGCGTCCACCCACCACCAGGGCCCTCCCCGGACAGGCCTGGCCCCAGGGGAGCGGGAGCTGGGGCGGGGCACCTGGCAGTAGAGCCCCCACCCCCAGACACAGGCACATGGCCACCACGGAGAGCACGGAGGCCCTTCCACGCCCCTCGGTGGGACACGGAGGTTTTGAAGGAGTTTTCTTTTCAAACCAAGAGGAAATTCCTAGAATTCTTTGGTGGTAAATCCAGGCCCCTGCGTGGAGCTTAGGGAGCCGCGGAGCCAGGATGCACGTGGCGAAAGGAGGCCGGGCATCCTGTACTCCCTGTTTGCGCCTCCTGGGGACCCCAGATCCCTGGGGGTCTGGCCGTAAAGGAAGGCACCCAGAGGATCGGGTCCTGTGGCCGGAACGTCCACAGTCCTCGGCGGGAGCAGCCTGATGCCACCCTCGGCCGGGTGACCCACCAGGCTTCAAACTCGGGGCCCCACCCGCCATCTGTGTGAGTCAGTGCCCAGCACCCGGGGGAGGCCCCGGGAGGGACGTCCACCAGCCCTGAGTCACGGAGACCACACATCACCCTGTGACAGGGATGCAGCCGGCACGCAGGCGAGCGCTCAGGCCCCGCCCGCCTGGACGCTGGCCATTCGCCCCCAGAGTCTGCTCAGGCCCCGCCCGCCTGGATGCTGGCCACTCGCCCCCAGAGTCTGCTCAGGCCCCGCCCGCCTGGACGCTGGCCACTCGCCCCCAGAGTCTGCTCAGGCCTCGCGGTCAAGCCTTCATCCTAACTTCCAACTTGGAAAGACTCTCAGGCAGAAAAGTTACAAAGTAACATCGATGCCGAGGACAGGCCACCCTTTCCCCAGACTCACCCGTCGTGGACAGCCGTCCATCTGCTCCACCACTCGGCTGCACACGTGCTCTGCACACGCAGGCCCGGGGCTATTTTTCAAGCGGAGTGGTTCTCATTCTGGCTTCACCTGACGTTTTCTCGTGGCCAGTTGCAGGCGTCCGGACAGAGGACCACTCGCGTGTGCTTCCGGGCGCCGAGGGTCGGCACCCCTGCTGGTGACCAGCACCGTGCGGACACGCCTCCACGCTCAGCGCGGCTCCCTCGGCCTCCTTGGACGTCAGGGACGCGAGCGCGGTGCAGTGGACTCCTCTGCGGCGGGCGTCCCGACGCCCCTTTGCAGACACGCACGGGCTCCAGGCAGGCGCGCATCGCGCATCGCCAAGCCCCTGCCCGAGTGTGGCCCCGGGCGGGGGGGAGGCTCAGGTGCTGCCGGGGGAGGCGCCCAGGCCCGGGAAACGGGACACGGTGCCCCGCGCTCCCCACGCGCAAGGGCTTTTGCTCTGAAACTGCCAGCCTGTCACGGGGCCATACTTAGATAAATACGGCAAAGAAAAGAATCACTAGAAGATGAAATTTTAAAAGAAATTTAAAATGACCAGAAGATGAAATTTTAAAAGCACAAGCCTGTTTCTTTCTTATGAGATCCAACAGATGTACAATCTCCTGACCGATTGCGACAGAAGTTTCTGAGCGCAGGCTCACGCCGAACCCCGCCCCCCGAGCACTCTCCAGGGACGGTCACCAGCGGCTCAGGGATGAGGGCCGCAGCAGCCTCCTCCCCCCCCAGCCCCCCTCCGGCTTCAGGAGGCCCTGCCCCCCACGACCCCGTGGTGAGAAGTGGAACGTCTGAGTGTCCTGAGGGAGGCTGTGGGCCGGCCGGGAGATGGTGCGGGGGCCCGAGCTCAGCCAGCTCTCGAGGCCTCGGAAGGAGGAGGCCAGGCAGAGCCGGCCCAGGCATTGCTGCAGGGTAGCTCCGAGGTGGGAGGCTTTGCAGCTGTCGTGCAGCCGTCGTGCAGCCACTGAAATCCTCAAATGAGGGCCAAACGCATCCACAGGACTAACCCTCCAAAGCTGATGTGAGGTGGATTTTAAAATGAGAATAACACTTGTGTTAATGGCACACAGGCCGTGGGGGTGGGCGCCAGGGGCACTGCACCTGCCTCAAACGGGATGTGTCACCAAACCTGGGCACAGAAGGCGGGGGGCGGGGGCACAGAAAGCGGTATTTCAGAATCAGAAACCAGAGGATGTTAAATAAAATACCGAGCGCACGCACATTTTCATCCGCGACAACCTTGAAGTTGGTGCGCTGCATGTCGTGCGGACACGCCAGTTAAGTTTTAAGGTCTCAGGGCCTGGGGCAGGGGGACGGGGCAGAACTGCTAGTTGGATAGGTTTGTACTTGGGGTGATGAAAACGTCCTAGAGCTGGATGAGGTGACAGCTGCACAGTGTGTATGTCTGGATGCCTCAGAACTGTACACTTTAAAATGGTAAATTTTGTGATATGTAGAGTTTACCATGATAAAAAAAAACTTAAGGCACACTGAAATTAAAGATGCTCACACGTAGAAACACCATTTTCACAGTTTAAAACATTCCGTGTAATTTGCACCAATGTGGAACGCTGGCTCTGAGCCTGTGCTTTTGAAGTCAGGTCACACGCCTCCTTCTGGTGACACCATCGTAAGTGGGACAAAAGGCTGCTGGCCAGGTGAGTGATCAGATCCCGGACAAGGGTGGGGGCGGGGGTCCCTGCCTGGTTTGGAGAGGCTCTGGGAGCCCTCAGCTGCTCGGCCACCAAGGCCCCAGGTCCGCACCTCCGTGGCACCTGGTCCCGGGGGCCAGGGAGGGTCGGCGTGGGCAGTGGGGCCAGGAGGGCGGACAGCCCGCCCGCTGTTGTGGGGCAGGGGACCCCCAGGGTGACAGTGCAGCCGCACCGCACCCGCCCTGAGCCCACTCCGGAGTGTCTGCTCAACCCAGAGTCCAGTGGCCGGCAACGTCCACGGGCAGGCGGCCGTGCCCCAGTGCGGCCACACTCAGGACACAGGTGAACCAGCTGGACGTGCGCAAATGACACATTTGCCCTTGGCCCCTTCCAGGACTTTTTCACTCGAACTGTTTCTTTTTAAAACCTCGTTTGTTACCTAATTTATTTCTCTGGACACAGCGATGAGCAACTTAGGACCTTTCAGTCCCGATGCCGGCTGTGCTCCTGCCCCAGGGCGCGTGCCCATGAGTACATCGAAAATCTGTTCTCGGGACTTCCCTGGTGGCGCAGTGGTTGAGAATCCGCCTGCCAATGCGGAGGACACGGGTTCGAGCCCTGGTCCGGGAAGATCCCACATGTCACGGAGCAACTCAGCCCGTGAGCCACAACTACTGAGCCTGTCCTCTAGAGCCCATGAGCCACAACTACTGAGCCCATGTGCCACAACTACTGAGCCCACGTGCCACAACTACTGAAGCCCATGTGCCTTGAGCCCATGCTCCGCAACAAGAGAAGCCACCGCAATGAGAAGCCCACGCACCGCAACGAAGAGTAGCCCCCGCTCGCCTCAACTAGAGAAAGCCTGTGCGCAGCAAGGAAGACCCAAAGCAGCCAAAAATAAATAAAATAAATAAATTTTTTTAAAAAAAGAAAGAAAGAAAATCTGTTCTTCCACAGGAAACGTTGCTGCCAAGGGAAACGCCCCCCACAGCCCAGTGCCTTCCCTGCCTGCCGTCACTGGGCCAGGCTGGTGGCTACGTGGGCCCAGAGGCCGGAGGACGTGCAGCTCTCGTGTCTTCTAGAAGCAAGGCCCTTTGCCCGCAGCACCAGGGTCCCACAGGAGCTGCCCCAGGAGCGAGCAGTGTCCACAGCAATGGAAATCAGGTGACGCCACCCCTGAGGGGGAGCTGCAGGGCCCACGTGTCGCTAGTGGTCACTGCTCTGCCTGCTGGACTCATGGACACAGGACTGGCTGTGTCCACAGCCCAGGATCTCGGCACTGGGTGGGGGCCGAGGCTCAGGACAGGCACGCACAGCCACCTCCCAGGAGCCCGGCACGGAGGGCGGCTGCAGGTCCGGCCTGCTCCAGGCGGGCTCGGGGGAGTGGAAGGCACTGGACAGGCTGGCGGATTCCGGAGGCCGCACGAGTCCCCGTGAGGCTGCGCACGAGACGGGGCTCGGGCTGCAGAGAAATCGTTCCTCGTCTTTCTGAGTGCCGTGTATTTCGCTCATCCTCCTCTCCTTTCGGGAAATTGCTTTCAGCAGAGCCTGCCTGACCTGAGGGGCCAGGGAACGCACTCGGTGACGCTGTCGTCTGTTTGGCAGGTGCGCTCGGCGCTCGCAGCCCAGGACTCACGTTAAACTGGCGCTCGGGCACCGTCCAGAGCAGAGAACAGCTGAGAGCCATCATGGCGATGGTCTCGGGGCCCCCCCTTGGGCTCCACGGAAGATGTGTGGGCCCAAAGCGGGCAGGGTCTTGCCCACCTGGGGACCGGACCACTGCCCTCTGGCAGCAGGCAGACAGCTCTGTGCCCTAGAGACATAGGGCGCCCTGCCTCGTTCCCCTTGACCGCCTGCCCCGGCAGACTCAGCACCAGGCACTGCCCGGGTGGGGCCGGGGGAGGGCGCCTGCAGACTGGGGCGCAGCGGTGCCAGGAGGGGCTCGGGCAGCCCACTGAGACTTCGCCCGCTCCCGCTGACGTGAGGATGGCGCCCGGCACCCTGGAAGCTCCAGGCAGCGGCCTGGCCCCCAGGAGAGGCTGCAGCGTGGGAGTGGGTGCTTGAACCCTCAGAGCCTCGGGGGAAGGGAAATTTGGCGCTGCAGAAGCACAGGAGGAGCGGGAAGAATTCCATGACTCAGGTCATAACCCGTTTTCGGAAACGTGTTTTCTTCCTGAATCCACAGCACACAGCACCGTCTGCAGGCCAGACTGGGCAGCTCCGGGCTGCGTGCGGAACCCCGTGGCGGGGGCGGGGCTCGGTCCAGCTCGGCCAGGAGCTCAAGGGGACACCGAGCAGGGTGCCCCGGGCCCAGGCCCAGACCGGAGCCGCCCCACCGGCCTCCCCGCCCCCGCCCTGCTCCCGCGGAGGGGCCGGCTGGCGACTCGGTGAGCTGAGTCTGTGTGTCGCCAACCCTGGCAGCATTGCTGGCCCGCCCGGAGCCCCGCAGAGGGTGGGGCTGACCGGGAGGGTGGAGAGCGCAGGAGTCGGGACAGGACCGAGGGTGCGGGGTCGGCAGGGGGCGCAGTGCTGTCCTGTGGCCGCGGGGCTGCGTCGAGCCCCCGCCCGTGCTGAGCAGGACAGGACCCTGCTCTGGGTGGGGCGCCCCTCACCCTCATGTCCAGAGCGGCGTAGGCCTCCGGACGTGGCCCTCGGGACACACACACCAGCCACAGGCGCCACATGTGAGTGGGCCAGCCTGGGTCGCTCTGTCCAGGAGTCCAGCTGGCACCTTTGGCTAACCCCTCCCCTCTCCGGGCACCCACGACACTGTTCCCCAGCCCCACGGGGCGCAGGACCCCTGAGCAGGGCCCTCCAGCCTGGCCTGGGGCGGCACCAGAGCTGGGCACACTGAGGGACCAACAGACGGACGCCGGGATGGATGCATAGGTGCGCGTGCATCTGTGGGGAATGTGCGGGGGACCCCTGCTCAGCCCCTGCTGGGGGCATCCGCACACCGTCCTGGGGCCTTGGTCTGGGTCGGCAGCTGCTGTTTCTGGCCCCAGATGACTCGGTCCTGACTCAGGTCTCAGGCCAGCAGGGAGTGAGCAGCAGGCTGTGGGCAGGACCCCGGCGAGGCCCCCAGTCCCAAGGGCCCCAGGCAGGTGGTCGGCACCCGGGCCCTTCCAGACCTTCCTCCCAAGCTGACTCCTCCAGGCATCTTCTTACTTTTATTGCTGCTGGTTTTCCATGTTTTTTACATCTTCCCCCCAAATTTGGCAGAAGGACAACCTGCCTCGGGGCTTTTCCCCCCGAGGCCCCGGTGGATTGATCTGGAGCACGGCGGCTGCGCTGGAGGGGGCATCCTTGGAGCGGAGTTTGTTTTCTTTTCCGTGGAGCTGGAATCGGCAGCTTCCGCGTAAACCCGGAGGGCGTCATGCCCCCGGTGAGGAAGCATAGCCATGGTTTCCTGGCTTGTGACCTGGTGCTGGGGGCCCCCTCCGGCCCCTCTGCTGGTCCCCCACCCCGGGGAGGAGCTGGGGTTACCGAGGCTTCTAGAGTCCGCCACAGGATCACGGGAACACTTGGCTCCCCCAGGGCTGAAGGACAGCCTCGGCTGTCCTTCCTGGGAGCAGCTCCAGCTCCTGCCCGGAGGAGCTTCCACTGGGCGTCTAGACCTTCTGCCCAGGCCCCCGGCTCCCTGTCCGCACCGCCAAGCTGGGAGCACCGTTCAGGCAGTGCGGTCGGCGGGCGCACGGGTCGGAGCCGCCAGCCTCCCGTCCTACACGAGACGGCCCCACTTCCAAGTGCGAAGAGCTTGAATCCAGCCCTTGGAAGCGTTTCCAGAGGTTCTTGGCATCAGAAAGAGCCTTCTGTGAACCTGGGAACGTGGCCGGTGGACGCAGGGGTCCCCGTGGGCACTTCCGGGTGGGCAGCCGCACCGCACCAAGAGTGTCTGCTGCTTTCCAAAGCAAACAGGCCTGCACTGGGCCGCTGGGCACCCCTCAGCCCTGGCCGGGGGTGTCTGGCATGGATGACACACAGGGACCAGGGCAGCAGACAGAGGAAGCCCGGGACCTCTGCATCCTCCCTGGAGACCTGTTCGCCCTGTCGTGCCGGGGCACCGGTGGCTGGAGCCCTGCCCTGACCCCTGAGTGTGGAGGAGGCTGGGGACACGCCCAGACTCACACCGTGTGCACACTCACACAGGCACGGACACGTGTGTGCACACCCAGCCCGGCCCCCTCCGCACACACCGTGACGGCAACACCAGGTGACGGGTGACAGCTCGCCGAGCCCCAGAGCAAACCCACCGCCCTGCGCCCCGAGATCCCGGGAGCCCGGCTTGGCAGCCGGTCCTCATGTCCAGCCTGGGACGTCCGGGCACACACGGGACCGAGACGGCGGCTCCCAGCGCTCGGCCTCCCTGGCCTTGGGGTTGGGTGCAGCCCACAAAGCCCTGGGCGGTGGATGACCCCACGGGACAGAGAACCCCTTGCTGACGTCTCCCTCCTACTCTGGCCACAGCGGCCTCGACTCCCACACCTTCCCGGATCTGGGCCCGCGCCCCCAGTGCCCCTCGGCCAGGCCGACGGAGGTGTCCCCCCAGAACTGCGGGTCAGCCTGCCGCCTGGCCCTCCGCCGGCTGCCCTGGGCCTCAGCCATTACCGCTGAGTGAGCGCTGGTCAGGAAACTGGATATATTTGCAATTATTTAAAAGCTCAGAGCCAGCGTTCAAAATGGGGCTGTTTTTCCAGTGGAAACTGTAACGTGAGCCCAGGATCTTCCCACCAACCCCCTTGGCGTGTGAGGCCGACACCCCACTCGGGGCCACGCCAGGCCAGCCGCCCCCCGGCCGGGGTGGTCCCACTGCAGTGCCTGCCCTGCCCCGACCCGCCGGGAGCCCCCTTCGCACAACGGCCCGACCCTGGAGCGAGGGCGGGGCTGCCCACCCGGCCTGGCCGACACGAGGGCCGGGAGGAGGCGCTGAAGACCCTGCGGCCAAGCCCCACGCCCTGCGCCCTCCGCTTCGCTCAGACCGCAGGTGGCGCCGGGTCTGTCCTCCGCCGGCCGGCCGGGCGCGAGAGACTGGCCACAAGCACTTGGCTCCCAGCAGCCACGCCCTGGAGCGCAGCGCCCTCAAGCGTGCCTCCCTGGACCACCAGGCTGCAGTTCTCGCTCACCCTCCCCAGGGACCCCCAGGCTGGGCCCACCTGCACACACCTATCCTCCTTGGAGGAACGGCTGTCCCCACTTGCGTCGGCTTAAGCAGTGGAAACGCGGCACAGTGGTTATGGCTCCGTGGCCCAGAGGGCGGCACCCAGTGGTGCTTCGGGGCTGTTCACGGAGTGGAGCCTCCAACCACTCCAGGTGCCGGCGTCGGGCAGGCAGAGGGGGTCCCGCGCCCCAGCCTTGAGTCCCTGATCCCAGCGGGGCTGCCCTCACCCACCACTCACTCTAGGACCTGGGCCCTAAAGAAAGGGGTGGGGGCCCCAGGCCACTCTCCCCCACCCCACAGGGGCCTCTGCTCCCCCCCCTGCTTCGGACACTGAGCCCCAGGTCCCTGGCACAGACGTGCCCTAGAGGACAGACTCCCCCCGCAGGCTGGACACACCTGAGCGCTGCCTGCGGGTCCCCGGAGCTGAGAGGAGCCGGCGGGCAGAGGTGGGTCCCCCCACGGCCACCTCCTCCCCGGAGGGACAACAAAGCACTCTCAGCCCCTAGCGGGGGAAGGGCCACGGGAGGTGCGCACTGGGGGACATGCATGACCCAGGCTCCCTGCCTGAGCTGAGGGCCCCCTCCAGGCCCAGAGGGCCGAGGGCGGGTTGGGTGGTGTCAGGGGCCTGGGGCCACAGGCCAGCACACTTGGGGGGCCAGAGGGAAACCTGCTGCCCCCCCCGCCTCGAGGGCTCCAGGGAGACCAGGAGGTCGTGGGACCAGCCGGCATGGGCGGCCACTCCCCTAAAACGGGGGACACGCTCCTTTGTCCTGAGTGTGCGGTAGCCCTGGCCAGACAGTGGGAGGGGACGTCGCTCGGGAAGGCCCTGGTGGACGGGAGGGGCAGCCCAGGACCGCACCGCTGCGGCCCCATCCTGGGCAAGCGCCGGTGGCCAGGGGCACAGGGCAGGCCGGGGGCCACGCTGGGGCTAGAAGGCCACAGGAAGCCAGCCCTGCCAGGGACGGGAGCCACAGGTCCGGCCACCCTTCGCGGAGCCCAGCCTCCTCTCCGCCTCAGGAGGGAAGCAGAGGGGGCCTGCGCAGTCGAGGGACGGTCCAGGTGTCCGCTGCGGCCCAGGGCCTGGGCTGGGGGTGGGGGCAGGGGCGCCTCGGGGCATCAGAGTCTCCCACAAAGCCACAGGGCCGCAGGCTGGGGTGCTGGCCACTGCCGGGAAGGCTGGCGCCTCGGCCAGGGCAGGCGGGGCCCAAACACCACAGCGCCCTCTCCCCACCCCATGCCCAGCAAGGGGCCCCAGCTCTCGTTGTCTATGTGGACTGTGCAGCCCCCGGTGAGTGATGGCTGGCATGGCTGACACACACACACGCGTGGGCACACGCGCCTCCCCAGGCACGGAGCCCCTGCCCCTCGCAGGGCAGGGCGGCCACGTTCCCAGGCCTCAGAGTCCCTCTCCTTGCCCTGAGGACCCCAGCCCATGGCAGGTCCCTCACCCTGAGTCCCGCCCTGCTGGGGGCTGAGACTGGGCCCCAGGAGTGGACTCAGGTCTGGCGTCGGGTGGAGGAAAGTGCAGGCTGCCCGCCGCCCCCTGCCCTCCCTGGGCCCCCATCCTGGCCACCTGGCTGAGCCCGGGCCTCAGGGGTGTGGTGACAGCCCCGAGCGCCCACCGCCTTCCCACTCTGGGTGGACTTCAGGCCCCAGGCCATCTCAGAGGGTCCAGCGCCCGGACCTGAGCCGTAGATGGGCACCAAGGCCGCACTGGGGGATCACCCCCAGGTGCTCCTGCCAGGTGACCTGAAAGCTGCTGTGCCTCCGGTGGGACCCCAGGCCAGCACCTGCTCTGGTGTCCAGACTGGTGGGACCTCTGCCTGCGAGGATGAAAGCTGGGCCCCGCCGGGCGCCCCACCGGGCAGAGTCAGCCCTTCCCAGGGGAGATACGGATCTCGGAGCAACAAAGGGGCCTCAGGGGTCACCTTTCAGCCTCCACACAGGCTAAGGAGAGGCTGAAATGCATCCGAGATGGAGACATCAGGCAGCCTGGGCCCCCAGCCCGCTGAGCGCCACTGGGGCCGGCCTGCCCTGGAGACGCCAAGGGAGACCCCACCGGGCCGTCTCACAAACAAGGCTCCCGGCGGTCCTCTGGCCTCACACCTCCTGCCCCGGCCCCCCTAGGAAGGGTGCATGGAGTGAAGACAGATTTGAGGGAGGGGACGGAAGGGGTCCCAAGCGCCTCACACCCACATGCACACTTGCACGCGTGCACGTACACACAAGTGTGCGTGCGCTCCCGCCGGGGCCCGGGCTGCCTGGACAAGGCTGCAAGCCGGTAGCACGGCCCCCGGGGGGAGGGAGAAGCTTGGCTGCGTCCAGGACGGGCCACAGACCCTCGGTCACGTCCAGGGGGCTCTGGGCAGCGGCAAGGAGCAGGGTGGGGTGTGGGCCAGCCCCCCAGCTGGACAGACCCTGCCTCCCCCATCCACCCTCGGCCAGGAAAGACACGGGCGCTCGTCAGCGGCCAGGAGAGGAGCGAGGAGGGAGGGTGGGGGAGGCCATGGACGGGGGCTGGCCTCAGCCTGGAGCAGTGGCTGCCCGGGGCCTGTGCTCCGGCCACGGCCCTCTGCAGTGGCCAAGCATTCGGGGTGCAGGGGTGGGGCCGTGGCCAGGCCTTCCTGGGGTGGGCGTGCAGGGTACGGAGGGGTGTGGGCCTCCAGGTCCAGGCCACTGGGACCTCCAGCTCCTCTGCTGGGCCCGGCCCTGGCGTCCGCAGGGCCCTGGCGGCGAGGGCTGCCGGGCAGGCGAGGGCTGCTGGCTGGCGCTCCCCTCATTTCCTCTTGGCCCGAAGGCTCCAGGCGCCGCGGGAACAAAGGGTGGATTGTGCCTCGTCCTGGGCCTGCTCCCCGCCCGGCCGCTGCCCCTGCAGGGCCCCATGGGCGACGCTTGTGTCTGGAGCCAAGCAAGGCTCCTCCGGCCAAGCTGCGAGGGCTCAGCGAGCGGGCGGCCACGGGCACCGGCCGTGGCCCGGGAGCCTGGGAGCCTGTCCCGAGCCCAGCTGGCCCGCCACCCGCCCTGCCGGCCTCCCTGAGTCCAGCGGCAGCAGCCAGGCGGTCTCGGCTGTGCCCGCCCCTCACCTTCTCCTGTGCAGACACTTCCTGTCACCAGCCCACGGCTCTCCAGCCCCGGCCCCTGCCCAGTCCAGGCCCCCCGTGTCCTGTGACGCTCACCACCACCCACCCGCCCCGCTGGACCAGAGGCAGACACCCCCTGCTGTCCGTCCAGCCAGGCCTCACCGTCACTGGGCATCTGGGGATGCCCAACGCTCAGAGTTGGCTTCTGGGGGGCCACGCGGGCCAGGCCCCTCGGTTTCCAAGTGGGCAGAAAGGAAGCAGAGGAACTGCGCCCGACATCCTGCATCCAGCACCCCTCCGGCAAACATGTAATGAGCGCTGCTGTGTGCACGTGTGAGCCCCAAAACCCCAGCCCTCCGCAGCCTACAGATGGGGATGGTGGCAGGGCGCAGACAGTCCAAGGCCAACGCCATCCCGTTTGCCCATCGGGCCCAGGGTCCTGTGGCGGCAGACCTCCCAGCAGGCGGGCCAGTCCCTGCCTGGCCGGCACCCACACCTGGGAGACGCTGGTGGACACAGGGCCGTCCGCACGGCCTCCCCCAGAGCAGCCGGGGCCGGTGGGCCGCTCAGAGCAGAGCTTCAACCAGAGGCGCCTGGAGGTGCTGGGCTTGGGCAGAGGGGGACCAGCATCCTCCCCACCAGAAATGGGGCCGACCCTGGCGCGACCCCCACCCCCGTGGAGCCCTGCCCCCAGAGGATGCCCAGAGGCCTCCGCTTGGGGCGTCCCGTGTCTCCTTCCTCCCTCCCTCCTCCCCCACCCCCACTGTTGGTTTAGCTCCCGCCGCTGCTGTCAAAGGAGCTTTGTGGCCGCGAGTGGAGCCGGTGCCGATGGTCTTGGAGGGGCTCCAGGAACGAACAGCGGAGGACGGCTTTTGGAAGAAACTGGAAAAAAAATAAGAGGAAAAAGTTGTGAAGGAAGAAGGAATTTGCCTCTGCTGAGCCCGGTGCCGCCCCAGCCCTCCCTGGGCCTGGGTCCAGGCTGAGGTCCTGCCCACCCACCCCACCCCCCCCGGCCAGGGCCATTCCGTGCCTTCTGGGCCCAGGCCTGAGCTCACCTCCTACCCAGGCAGGCCCCAAGGGCTCCCACCGGCCCCTGAGCCGGGTCCTCTCGTCCAGGCCACAGATGAGGAGACTGAGGGTCAGAGTAGCTGGGCAGCTGCCTAGGGTCCCATGACACAGAGAGGCTGCTGGCCTGAGAAGACGGCCTGTGCACGCTGGGTGGGAGGTGCTGCCGGGCGCTTTCAGGCTGCACAGAGCACGGTGAGGGTTGAGGCTGGGGTCCTGGCTCCCTGCCTCCCAGGGCCCGAAGGGGATAAGGTGGTCACCCCCCGGACTCCCACCTTCCTGTCCCCAGGCCATGGCAGTTGACTTCAAGCTACACTTTCTGCCAGCGGCTGGGCCACACGAGCAGTCCTGGAGGCTGGCCGTGACTCCCCTGTGGTCCGGGGGGCAGGGGGGCAGGGGTGTGTGGCCACCAAGAGCTCACTGCCCCTCGCGCATCAGGTCCTGCGTAAAGCTAGGTGGCCCTGGCGTTGCTGGAGGCGTAAACCCATCCCAAGCCGGGTCCCCACGGCGTGCCTGAGGGGAGGCTCCAGCAGGCAGCGGCAGCTTCAGTGCTGCCCTGGGCTGGCGGGCCTCGTGAAAAGGCCACTGGGACAACATTGGGGCAGAGCTAGGGAGGGCCTGGAGGGATGAGGCAGCGGTCCCCAGCGAGAGTCCAGGGCTCCAGGGACCCACTGACAGGGGCTGCCAGTTTCCCAGGAAGCTCAGGAGTCCCTGAGCTGGAGGAAGAGACAGCGTCAGCGGGGGGCCTCCACCCTCGCCAGGGCCCCCCCACCAAAACCCACCTGCACTGCCTGCCAGCGGGGTGGGCGCTGCTGGGGGACGGCTGCTGCTTTCCAGCAAAGACCCCCACCCACTGGCCTTGCCCACCCCCAGCATGCAGCCCCCAGACCCTGGGGACCCCACAGAGGCAGATGGAGCCTCGGGGGTCCGCAGTCCTGGCACCAGGGCCAAGATACCCCCTGCCTGTCCTGTTCTCCCGGGCTGTGCTCTCCGCCAGGGTCTCTCTAGGGCCCAGGGATGGCATTTTGGGGACATGAGGAGGACAGCTCGGCCTTCCCTTCAACGGCGGGTCATCCCAACCAGACCCTCTCCATCTCCCACCCGTGACTCGGGATAAGCGGCCCCGCCCCTCTGGCCAGCTGTTGGCAGCTGTCACCACCTGCCGGCCCAGGGCCAGATGCCCCACGGCTGTGGAGCGAGCGGGGGTGGGGCGTACAGCTGTCTGGGTGCGAGGGCGTCTTGCCCCGCCCCCGCCCTTACCGGAGCTGCTGGACCTTTCATGGACCCCCCCGCCCCATCCTGGGATCAAGTGTGCGTCTGCGCCCAGCCACCACGGGGCGGGGGGTGGGGACCTCTGGTCCTAACCTGAGGCTGCTCCATGCAGCCAGGCCAGCACGCGCCCCTCCCCAGGGCTTGTCTGGGGGGCTGGTCGGGCCCTCAGAACTGTGCTGCTCATGCTTCCGGCTCAGCTTCCCTGGAGTCTTGAAGGTGCAGTGCGGGCGGGGCAAAGTGGGTCAGCGCAGCCTCTGGGGACGGACGCCCGCGGCCCAGGAGACAGGAGGGCGCAAGCCCCCGAGCTCTGGGCAAGGCCCAGGCAGGACTGAACCCAGATCAAGGAAGGAGGGGCCGTGTGTATCTCAGCCCGAGACCCCCTGCCGCGGGAGCATCAGTCCGCTGCGCTGGCCACCGGCCTGACCCAGACACTCTGCCTTGTCACCCCAGACAAGTGCCAGAGACAAGAGCCCCCAAAAGGAGCCAGCCTGCACCCTGAGAAGCAGGAGTGTGCTGAAGGCCCCCAACGCAGGGCCTCGTTCTGCCCCGAGCTGGTACAGGATGGGTGCTGGCAGAGCACACTCCCCCCAGCTCCCCAGGCTGCCCAGGGTGCCAAGGCAGGGGCCTGAGACGCCGGGCCTGGTCGTCAGTAGCCTTGTGGTGGATGGGCACACCCAGCCGGGGCCAGTGCAAGTCCTGTGTCAGCGGCTTCCACGCCTCAAACCAGCGGTGCCAGGGGTGCGGGCCGCTGACTGGGACGCCACTTGCTGCAGGGTCTGGGCTGGGCTGCTGCTCGGCAGACCCTGGGGGGGTGGGCTCTTGAGCCCACCGGGCACGACCCCAGGTGACCCCAGGCAACACAGCCAGAAAAAGGCGTCGGAAGCTGCTGACCCAGGGCTCCACTGGGCGCCACCCCCTGGGGGTCTCCACGAGAGAAGCCCCTTGGGAGGCAGATCCCACCTCCAGGGCCCTACATTCCCAGGTCTGGGGATCCTTGCAATCTCCCACCTGGGGTCACTGACGTGTGCTGGCCTGAATGGGAGGTCGACCCTCCCTTCCACAGACGGCGGCAGTCCAGGGGTCAGGGTGGCTGGGCCGGGGGGAGCACCGGCTTGCGGAGGTCTCTGAGCCAAGGCAGGACTGGAGAGGGCTCAGCAGGGCAGCCGTAGGGGTGGGGGACAGCCTGGGTGGGGCTGGCAGGATGGGGGTTGAATCTGGGGAAGGAATGCATGGACCTTCACTGGGCTCCTAGGAGAGGCCCTGGCCCTCAGCTCCCCTGACACCCGGCCCATCTTGTGAGGGCCCTGAGCCCAGCCAGGCCTGGGCGGTTGAAGAGGACGGGCACCCGGAACCGGGTGAGGTCAGCACGGGGCACAGAGGGAGCCCCCAGCTGCCAGGCCCCGCCCCTGCCCTGCCCAATCCCCGCCCCTCCCCGTGATCAGCAGCCTCGGTCCCTGCCCACCATATGCAGCAGGGACGTGCCAGGTGCTGGTGCCAGGCATGGGGCGGAGGCTGCCTCCCAGGCCAGCCCGGGGGCCCGGCCCCCGCACAAGCTTGGCCCTGTGGGAGTCCCCTGTCTCCGTACCACACCTTGCAGCAGCCCGCCCCACAGGCCCGTGCGTCCCAGGGCAGCCCAGCCCACGCCCTGGGTCTGGGCAAGGTCCGCCGGGGGCGCTCACCTTTCGGCCCCTCGGGGCCCAGCCCCTCCATGCCACCTCAGCCCCCGCAGCAGGTCCAGGGCCCTGCAAGCCCCAAGCAACGCCACCCGGGGGGCTGGGGCAGCCTGGCTGGCGCCTGCAGGTCCTTGACCCCATGCTCCCAGTCCCAGGTCGAGTCTGTGCTGGTCCCGACCCCATGTCCTATGTTCCTGTCCCTTTTCCTGTGTCCTACATCCTGCATTCCCGTCCCAGGTCCCCTGGCCTGGCCCCCAGACAAGGCTCTGATCCCCTGCCAGGCCCTCCCAACCCCAGGTCCACGGGGGTGTGGTGGCCCCACGTCCCCTCATCTTCAGCTTCTGTCACATGGCCTGGTCCCTGGACATCAGCCTCAGGCCCCCCCTCTGGGACAGCTGCACAAGACTCTCGGCCACCCCTTTGAAGCCAGGAGGGCTGGGCTGCAGGGCTTGGGGGTGGGGAGGGAGCAGTCACACCCGAGGGTGTCAGAGCCTGGGCTGCCCTTTCAAGGTCACCAGGCTTCAAGGGGACCAGCTTATCACAGCCCAGATCAGAGGGAAGATGCTGGCCTGGCCCCGGGGCTCCTCCTTCCTGGCACCCACCCACCCAGCACCCACCACCCAGCACCTCCACCACCCAGCACCCACCACCCAGCACCTCCACCACCCACCACCCAGCACCCACCACCCAGCACCCACCACCCAGCACCCCACCACCCAGCACCCACCCACCCAGCACCCACCACCCAGCACCCACCCACCAGCACCCAGCACCCCCACCATGGACATCGGGAGTTTCAGCCCAAATGGCTCTCAGAAGCCTCAACAGTACGAGCCATTACTGGCTGTGAAATCAGATCAAGACATTGACTCCCAGTCTGGCCTGGGAGTCACTCTGAGACACAGCTGGATCCCCCTCCTCTCCCTTGAGACTGGGGGCCCCCACTCCCACCCCACAGGGAACCCCACAGAGCTGGGCACGGGAGGCATTTCTGTTCCTGTTGGGGGTCCTGGTAGCATCATGGGTGGCTGTGCCCTGGTCTTTCTGCCTGTGGCCAAGGGCACATTAGGGCCTGGCCTTGGTGTTTGTGGAGGGGCAACTGTGGCAGGAAAAGCCAGGGTGCGGTGCCTCAGAACCCAGGAGGCGAAGTTCTGCCGCGGTGCCCCTCCTCATGCCACTCTGGGCTCCCCGGCCATTCGGAGCCCAAAGACTCTCCACTCCGGCCTGGCCTGCCACCTGGCCCCGCCTGCCGCCTGGCCCCGCCCACTCGCGCTCCCATTGGCTCCGCCCCCGCACAACCTGGGAGACCCCAAGGGGCACGGGGCGCCAGGGAGAGGGAAGGAAAAGGGGGTGTTGGACAGAGGGAGGGGGGCCGGTCAGTTGGAGGCCCAGTGAGCAGACGTCTGTCCTGGTGGGCTTCGTGGTGGCCAGGCAGCCCCAAGAGGATAGGTCTGTCTGGTCGCCCAGACCCCCCGCCCAGCCAGGCACCCTAACATGTCCACGGAATGACCAGCCCATCAGCAGCCCTCTCTCCTGAAAGGGCACTGGGGCATGGGCCCGGAGCCACTGGTCTCCCGAGAACCAGGACCCGGGGCCCTGCTGGGCCTGTCAGGTCATTAGCCCCCCAGGCTTCCCGGGGGCAGACGATGAGGGTGGTTCTCGCGGGAGCCCAGGTAGACA
Organism: Balaenoptera physalus; assembly: GCF_965194825.1. Classification (NCBI taxonomy): domain Eukaryota; kingdom Metazoa; phylum Chordata; class Mammalia; order Artiodactyla; family Balaenopteridae; genus Balaenoptera; species Balaenoptera physalus. The sequence goes on from NC_138884.1 coordinate 150,476,564, forward strand.
GCACTGTCCCTCAGGCCAAGAAGGGCACAGGGCTGGGAGTGGCAGAGGGGGACTGTACCCTCAGGGGTGCTGGGCAGGGGGCAGCTCATGCCCTGTGACCCAAAGATGGCCCACAGCCTGAGGTCTCCCCACTGCCCAGCGTCTACCCTCTCCCCACCCTACCCCCTCAGACTGAAACCCAACCAGGCGTCGGCTGCAGCGTGTCCTGTCTGGGGAACATCTGTTCGGTCACCAGCTGCGGGCTGCCTGCAGCCCACACTACCCCCCCGGCCACTGCAGCCCGGCTCCCCACAGCCGGCCAGGCCCTAGGTCTCCCGCGGTGCCCACTATAGGTGGTCTCCGTCACCAGGCCACAGCTTGGTCACTGCCCCCAGAGTCAGGACCACCCCAGTGGGGCTTACCTCAGAGCTAGCCCCTGCCTCCTAAGAGATAGGAGTGGGGTCCCCCCTGGGAGGCCAAAGGATGGGGGCAGGTTGAGAAGGACAAGGGACCCCATCCTGCACTGCATGGGGGTCCCAGTGGAGGAAGGGCAAGGGGACTGGGGACTGAGCCCTGGGAGACTAGAGCAGCGGGAGGGGACCAGCCCGGAGCTGGGGAGGAGGCAGGGGGTGGGCAGCAGCTCACTGCCCAGGCACGGAGGAGGGGAGACTCGGCCCTAGCCGTGGGCCCAGCGTCGCCTGGGCAGGATGGCGGGCACCCCGACCGGCGGGTCGGGCAGAGCCTGGGCTTGTTTCCTGAAGCGCTGGGAACCAGCGGCTCGGGCTCGCCCCTCCTGCCGACCTTCCGACATACCGCGCAGGGGGCTTCGCTAAAATCGCACCGGCTCTTTTCTTAAGATGCTCCAGAACCTCTGGGCCAGGGGCAACCCAACCCCTGCCTGCTGGTTGAGTGAGTCAGAGCCTCAGTTTCCTCATCCGGAGAGCGAGGCCACGGGTGCACACCCAGGGTGGACGGTTCCCTGCAGGCAACTGGCCCTAGCCCACCTCCCCACCAAGGCCACCCAGGGGACCCCAGAATGTGGGACGGGAGAAACACGGGCCCTGCACTGAGGGCTGGGGGGCCCCCCCCCGGGCCAGATGTTCAGGACTCTGGCTGGCCAGGGAGGCGCACGCAGGTGAGTGGGGAAGAGTCCTTCGGTTCAGGGCACTGATGGCAGCACCTGGGCACCCTCAGGCCTCAGCCCCCGAGCCTAAGGCCTGGTGATGGGGCTCCTGAGAGCTCCCCCATCCATCCTATAAACAGGCACATGCTCACGCACAGATGCAAACACAGGAAGAAACACCAGCTTAGAGGAAAGGATGCACATTTTCTTGTTTAACAAAATAAATTAAATATACGAAGCTTCAGCTCAAACTCTATATAAAATTACAGAGGCCTGGGGCCGCCACGGGTAGTGGGGTGATGGATGCCCGGTCCCGAGGTGGACATCCAGCGTGGCCAAAAGGCCAGGTGGGTCCTGGGCCTCAGGAGAGGCCGAGTCTCTGTGGCCCAGCCCTCCTTTCATCATTATTAATATTATTATCTTAATTTCTTAAATATAAATATCAAGGGCCCCTTCTCTCTGGCAGTGGGACGGGAGGCACCCCCAGCCAGCTCCGGCCTCTCAGGACGGGGCCTAGGACTGCTCCGCCCGACCCCCCTGCCCAGGGCACTGGTGGACTCCTGGACACCCAGGACAGGTGGTGGCAAAAATAGCCTGGGCAGGGACACAGGCGGGCAGGCGTAGGGAAGGGGGTCGGAGTTTTTGGTTTGCAAAGCCAGGGTGCCTCTCAGATCTCCTGCCAGGCCAGGGTGGGGGGGTGACCATGGCCCCCATGAAATCCTTATCACGGGGCCAAGGGATTCCTTCATGAGCTAGCCCATCGCTACATGCGCACTGCAGAGTTACAATACAGACCTTCCTGAAGGCTTCTTAGTCTGAGTGTGTGTGTGTGTGTGTGTGTGTGTGTGTGTGTGTAGTTGTGTGTGTGTGTCCAGAGGTATGTCATGCATGTGTGTGCGTCCAGGTGTGTGTGTGTCTCACGTGGGGCGCCTCTCACCACAGTCCGTCCTCCTCTGTGGCCCCTGCCCCAAGCCTGCCCGGCTGGCCGGGCCCCCACAAGCCCACCCCGAGGCACCCTAGCACTGGTAGTGGATATGTTGATGCTGGTGGACCTTGCCCTCCACGTGCGAGTGCGTGTGTGAGTGCGTGTGCGTGTGCGTGTCCGTGTAGAGTTTGGGGTAAAGCTTGGGGCCGGGGGCTGAGCCCGGGCCCAGCAGGTGCTGGGGGGCCGCCGGGGGCCCGAGTTCCTCACACAGCCCCACACCGGGGCCGGCACCGAGGGTGGGGGGTGCCGGCAGGTCCTTGTCCCCGCCGCGGTCGCGGGCCGTCGCGGGCGGGCGATGTGCAGGCACCAGAGGGGCGGGCGCCGGGGCGCATGGCTTCTTCTTGGCCTGGCAGAGCCACAGGAGCACGGTGCCCAGGATGAACACGGCGCCGGCTGGGATGCCGATGACCACGGGCCACGGCAGGCTGGTGGTCGAGGACGAGGGGCCCACGGGCGGCCCTGGCGGCTTGGGGTCTGCGGGAGAAACCGAGGAGGGGGCGGGGAGGGGAGCGTCACGTGTGGGCGGGGCCCGGGTGGGGCGGGGCGGGGCAGGGCGGGGCCCACGCACCGGGCAGCACGGTCAGGAAGGCGCTGCGAAAGCTGTAGCCCATGGTGTTGGCGCCCAGGCAGATGTACATGCCCGCGTCGTCCTGGCGCGCGCGTGTGATGAGCAGCTTGTTGAGGTAGGAGCCGTCGGGCCGCGACCACACGTCACCCGTGGGCAGCACCACGAACTTCTGGCCGCCCACGTCGATGGTGGAGTTGTAGCGGCCCTCGGCGCCATACTCCACGCGCTTCAGCCACTGGATCACCGGCTTCACGTCGCTGCGCACTTTGCACTGGAAGGATGTCGTGCCTCCGAAGTCCACCGTCGTGTTCACGGGGTGCGTGCCCGTGAGGACGGGCTTGGAGCGCGTCCGCTCTGCGCAGGGACATGCGTTGGGCACAGCCCCCGGGCGCAAGCCCACCCCCACCCCTGGCCCCGGCACTCACGGATCACGTCCACCTTGTAGGTGGCGTTGATGGCGCCCGCGCGGTTCGACACGCGGCACGTGTACTTGCCGCTGTCCTCGGGGCGCAGGTTCTTCAGGCTCAGGGTCCACTTCTTCTTCCTGTGCTCACCAGCCTCCGGGCGCGCCAAGGCCTGGTCGTCCTTCATCCACATGATGTCGGGCCGTGGGTGCCCACTGGCCACGCACTTGAGCCGCACGGAGCTGCCCACGGGCCGCGCAATCACCCGGCGCCTCATCTTGGAGGGCTGCGTGAAGCGGGGCCGGGCTGCGCGGGGTGGGGGGAGCGGGCGGGGCACAGAAGTCAGCGGGCACTGGGGTGGAGGCACAGCCCCACCCCCCCGACCAAGATGGTGACGTCTCTCCCCGTGCTCACCCCATTGCTTGCTGGCTGGGTCTTCCTGGCCCCCGGAAGAGCCGTCGTGCCCCGGGCTCTCCCTTCCTGGACTGGTGTCGTCTGCAGAGGGGAGGGTGCATGAGAGGGGCCTCGGCAGCCCCTGTAAGACCCCAGGACTGGCTCCCAGGCCCCAGCCTCAGGCCCAGCTGGGAAAGCTCTAGAAACGCCAGCAGGAGGCCGTGGGTGCACACCCACATCTCAGAATCCCAGAGACAGCTGGGCAGGAGCCGCCCACCCGGCCCACTCCCTGGGTGCAGGTGACCCCGACAGGCGTGGGTGGGACGGAGATCTGGCTCCCCCACCCTGGCTCCGGGGGGTCTGCAGGGCCTGGGGGAGGTGGGGACCAGGCCCAGCCGGCAGCTGCAGTAACCCTAGCCCACATCAAGGGGCCGAGGGCTAGGAGAGCTGACATGGCTCGCATACCGCCTGGCCATCCTCCCCTTTGAAAGGACGCTGGGGGGACACCCACAGGACTCCCATTCCACAGCCCAGAGAAGGCCTGTGAGGCCTGAGGGGGGCGGCGTGCTGAGGAATGCCCCCCCTCCCGGTGACAGCCGCGCCTCCACGGCCCAGGACCAAGGCCAGGCGCTCAGACCCCACCCCGGAACCCAGCGGAGGGGCGCATGGCTCAGGCTCTTCCTTCGTGCTGCCAGGGAGCCTGCCCCGAGGGACCCGCCCGGGAGCCCGTGGGGGAGGGCCAGGCGCCAGCGCCCGGTACCAGCGAGTGGAGGGCGTGTTGCTGGGGGGCGCCGCCCGGTCCCCACGCCGGGGCCCCAGAGGCAGAGGAGAACAAAAGGCCCTTCCTTCCCAGCGGCCCCTCTGAACTCCGAAACCTGAGCCTCAAAGTCATGGCCGACGCCAAGGCTGCCGGCCCGCCCGCCCCGCCAGGCTGCCCTTCAGTGGGACCACCACCTGGGGCCCCCATACCCACCCCTGCCGCCCCCCCCAGCCAGCCCTGGCCCCCAGGTCAGCAGAACTTTGGGGGAGAAGGGGTCGGGAGGAAGGGGAACCCCAAGGTGAGGCCTGAGGGGGCGGGGCCCGGCCTGGGGGTGGTGGCCTGGGCTCAGAGGCGGGGAGCAGGACGGGTGTGGTGCTGGGGGCCGTGGGCCGAGCTCATGCAGGGTGAGGAGTGGGCACACAGGGAAGGTCTGCCTGCCCGCCCGAGCTGACTAGGCACGCACGGCAGGCCCCGCCCTGGCACGGCCAGCACTGACCCATCACGATGAGGGTGTAGTTGACGCTCAGGCTGCCGAAGCCGTTCGTAGCCTTGCACACGTAGGCGCCAGCGTCCCCCCGCTCCACCTCCTTCACCTTCAGCCCCTGGGGCAGCACGCGGAAGCGGCTCCAGCCGCCATGGATCGTCCGGCCGTCCTTGGTCCACATGGTCAGTGGCGGCGGGTCCCCCTCCACGGGGCACTGCAGCCGCACGGTGCGGCCCAGCCGGGCCACCTGCCGCGGGACTACCTTGTCCGCCATCCTCGGGGGGCCTGTGGGGGTCAGAGGGCTCGGTCAGGGAGGAGGGGACCGGCAGGTGGTCGGTCAGGGCCAAGGCAGGCATGGGCACTAGGAGCCGGGGGAGGGCTGTCCCTGCCGGGTCCCCACCCCAGGACTCCACCCAGATACACCTACCCAGCTCCCAGACCACAGGAGGCGGTGTTCACCCAGGGCCCACTGCGCTCCCGCACGGGAGCCGGAATGCAGGGGTGGGGGTGGGAGGGGGGAGGAGCGGCTCGCCCGGGAGGCACGTCCACAGGCGAGCGAGGGCGGCCCCCACCACCTCCCTGCAGGCACCCCGTTTGTTTGTGCGTGCACGTGTGAGCGTCCCTGCGTCTGGTGGCCCACGTCTGTGCCTGTGTGTGCATGGGCTGCATCAAACCGGGTCTGTCTGCCTGGACAAGAGCCTCCCTGCTGCCAGGCAGGCCACACCAGGTCACCAAGGCCCTGGTCAGAGGGCAAGCAGCTGGGCATCCCAGCCCTGGGTGACCACTGTCTGCCGTGGGAGAAGCCTGAGTCCTGGGCTGAGGCCATGACGCCCTTCACCAGCGGGGAGAAACCCATCCCCGTCCGCACCGGCCCGGGTCCACCCAGCCTCACTTTCTCTGGAGTCAAGTCCAGGGAGAAGGGGGATGACCAGGCCTAGAGGGCAGCAAGAGACGGGCCAGCTGGGGAGGACGCTGCAGACATCAGAAGGCTATGGCGCGATTGCCTGGTGGACCCTCAGGCCCCTCCCTGCCGCGCCCCCACGCCTGACGCCCTGAGCTGGGGCTGGTCTGCAGCCCCTGCACCACAGGAAGACCACGAGGCGTGGAGGGCTCTTACGCGGTCACCCACCCACGGTCCCTCCAGACCACGAGAGGCAGCCACGGGCACCCAGCTGCCCTTCCCAGGGGCCTGGCTGGGCCCGGCTCCCAGGACTCCGCCCACCAGCCACTGGAAGGGGCACCCACCCCGCACGGCAGCCACTCCAGGCCGTGAAGGCCAGGTCCCGAGCCCTGGCCACACGGAGGTGCCGGAGGCGCGGCTGCTCTGAGATGCTATCGCTACAGGGCCTGAGAGCGGCATGTGTTTTTAATAACCAGCTGGTGTTTCTTCAACATGCAATTGCCAGCTGGTTCTGCTGCCGCTTTGCAACCAAAGTGCTCCTGTGGGTCCCCCAGAGACTGTAGCTCCCAGGGACTCTCACAGAGCACGGGCCCCCATCGCCTCTGCCTGGGGTGCGCAGGGAGCGTAGGGGGCCATCCCCATTTGGATGGAGGGAGCTGACAGCCCAGGGCTCAGCTTCTCTGGGGCCCCAGGTGGGGAGGGGGTCCCGAGTCTCTGATTCCAGGGGACTGGGGTGTGAGAGACACAGAGACACTGGGCACCTTCCCTCTACAGCCTCCCCCCTCCACATCCTGCCCCATTCGGGTGGCCCCACCCCCTCCATGCAGCCCCTGGACAGTGGGCCGTGCCAGAGGTGCCAGCCAGCCAGCCAGCCCTCTGGCTTCCCCTGATACCCGCCTCTCCCTAATCACTCACTTGTCTCCAGGGCCCCCCAGGCACCTACCCAGCTCGCAGTGGGAGAGGCTTCAGGGCCCCCAGACAAGTGGACCTTCTGAGGCCCCCCAGGCCGCCCAGGGTCCGGGCCTCATTCCCAGGCAGACCCTGTCCACCACCTGTCACTGCCTGAAATTCCACCATTCACAGGGGCCTCCCAGGCTGCAGGACAAAAGGGCACCCCCCAGCCCTTCCCGGGCTGACACCTGGGTGCAAGGATCACACACACACAAGCACAGGCACACGGACCCACACATGTCCACACAGACACACACAATGGCCCGGAAGGCATGTGGGGAGGACGGTGCCCGCACGAGGAACAGCACCCCTCCCTGCTGGGGCTTTGCCTGTCCCAGCGGCATCGCGGGGGCACCACTGGGGGCTGGTTCAACACCCCCGACCCCCGAAGGAGCCCGCCTCAGTGGCAGAGAAAGCGCCAGCCTGACAGTGAGGCCCCTCCCTCTCCCCACCCACCAGAGGAGACCTTGTTGGGGGGCACCTACTGGCTGGCAGGGACGCCACCCTCGGTCCTGCGGAGTGGAGGGACAGAGCCAAGTGACCGCCAGATGGGCCGGAAGTGTGGCCCCATGGGCCGGCCTGTGAGCAGTGAGGGGGACAAGGCAGCGCCCGTCCAGAGGCCCCGGCTGGAGCCAGCCTTATCCTAAAGCAAACAGCCCCCCTCCCCTCTGTGGCCAGCCTCACCCCTCCCCACCCCCACCTGGGCTCCAGGGGACCCAGACACGAGGCCGGGGCCCTGCCCCCCACCCCGGCCTCTGCAGAGACCCCCCAGCAGGCTCACCAGCGGGAGGCCTGGCCCCCCAGATTCCTGGGAATTTTGGCCGCCAGCACGGCTGCTGCAGCTCTATATTTAGCCTGGGAAACACAAGCCCTGTTGTTCCACCTGGACAAGGCCTCCCACCCCTCAGCCACGGGGAAACTGAGGCCTGAGCTGGAGACCCGCAGGCCCCTGGAGGGCATGTGGGTGGGGGCAGCCGACGCAGCCTTAGCGCCTTCCCCGTGAGCACCTCCTCCAGGAAGCCCCAACCCTGCACCCACCTGCAGTCGCAGCCCTAGGAAGCCGCGGGCACAGGCAGGAGGCACACGGCGCAGGCAGGGCAGACGCGGGGCAAAGGCAGGCTGGGGCAGGGTCTCACCCCAAGAGGGGGGCTGAACGTAACGGGCAGGGAAGGTGTCGCCCCTTCCTCTCCTCCATCCTCCTTCACCCTCAGCTGTGAAAACATGGTCAGGAATGGGGGTACTGGGGGGGATGGGGGGCAGCCGCTCCGAGGGCCCCACAAACCCAGCTTGGATTCCCAGCCGCCATCCAGAGCTGCTGTCACACACAGACCCTGTCACACCGACCCCCAGATGCACACCCCAACAGTGGATGCAGACTCCCCCACACACACACCCCACCTCTGAGCATTCCAGACGCCCAGGCCCACAGCCCCTCCCCCTGCCTGGCCAGGAGCACCGCTTTCCCCCGTTTAGTATAACAAGACCCGGCTGCAACCCCAGCTGATACCCCTCCTGTCCCAGGGCCCAGGGAGGCAAAGGTGCTGGCAGGGACAGAGAAGGGACCCCCAGCTGTGGCCCACCCCATGCCCACCACCCCGTACCCCCAAGCCGTCTCCACAGGCCCTCGGGGCCGCCCCAGAGCTCAGCACCCCACACCTCACTGCCCCGCGGCCTCCGCCCAGCCTGGCGCACCTTCCCGACACCCCCTCCTCCCTCCCCGCCCCCAGGGGCACGGAGGCCTGCCCTGGCCATTGCATCTGGACCCACGTTCCCGCTCTGTCCACGGTCTGTCAGGGGCTTGGCCGTGGCAGGGGTGAGAGGGGTCCCAAGCATCGGGCTCCACCCCTCCCCACCGCCCAGGGTGTTCTGTGGGACCTGGCTTGCCGACTCCCAAGCTCCCTTCAAGAGGGGCCGGGCCAGACATCGCCCCTCTTCCAGGGCCCGTGTGCCAGAGACCAGCAGGGGCCACAGAGGCCCCGGTGGTCTCAGCCGTCGCCCCGTGAAGCCGCAAACCCAGGTGAGGATGAGGGTGCACGAAGCACCGGCCGGCTTATCCGGGCAGCTCCGTCCCCCGCAAGCCCTGCGAAGCCCCAGAAATTTCCAGCCTGGAAGGAATTCTCTGGCAGGGGGTGGGGGAGGTGGGGGGCGCGTCGGGCTAACCAGCACGGGCCTGGCTGTGGGGTGAGGGCGGCCGGCCAGAAGCCACCGTCCCGCTGTGCGGGGCCAGCTCAGCAAGCAGCGTGGGGAGGGGCGCTGGGCCCTGGCTGGGGGGCCGGGAGGGGGCAGGCACCTGGCACCAGGCAGGGCAGGTAGGCACTCTCTTGGGGGTGCAGGCACCCAAGGTGGTCCTCACAGTGAGGACCGGGCGCCACGGGTAAGCTGGGAAGGCCGTAGGGCCAGCACCCTCCCCAAGAAGGCGAGGCCTCGGGGGGAAAGACAGGAACGCCCCAGGGCAGGGGCACAGGTGAGGACCACCCCAGGGCTGCCACGAGGGGGGCAGGCTCAGCACACGTGCACACCCGCACTCGCACACAGGCTCCCGGTCACCAGCCGGCCCAGGGCGGCCCCCGGGGGCTGGACCCACGGGACCTGTGGCGGAACTGGTAGGACCCGCAGGACAGGTGGTTGCCCCAGAAACCAGGCCATTCTGGGCGTGGCAAAGGGACGGCCTGACCCACCGAGCAAGCCGGCTGCCCAGCCGCGCACCGGGGGGCGGGCAGACCGGGGGCCTCCGGGTCGGTCCTCTTCTCTGGAAGCCCTCAGATGGACCTTCAGTGGACCCCCAGCTTCAGGGCTCCTCCGCCTCACCCTCACCATCCCCAGGACCGACACGGGAGGCCCGGAGCATCACCCTGACGGTGCCACTGCCCTGGGGGGGACCCATGGGAACTGCCAACAGGGGGCAGTGACCGCAAAGCACCCGGGCCCTCACCAAGGGACTCAGCTGAACACCGGGCAGCCCCCGACGGGTGTCCAGATCTCACCAGGCCCACCAGACAACGCGGACCCACCCCGCCATCCACCCCCACCTCACGCACAACACTTGACCCAGACCCGCTCCCAGCTGCCAAAGGACCGAGAAGGCCCTTGTCCAGTGGGGCCTCCCACACCTGCCGGCACTGGACCCAGAGCACAGGGTAATGCGCCGCGGGGCCCAGACCACCCCAGGGGGCCCCGATCCAGGTTCCGGAGTCACCTTGGAGGTGAGACGAGGACATTTTCCTGAGCCTGGAGCCCCTGGGCGTTTAAGCAGAACCTCGAGGGGGAGGGCGATGGCTATGGCAGCAGAAGACCCAACCCACGCAGCAGCCCGGCCTGCGCGGCCCCAGGCCAGAGCCCCTCCCTCCCACCCATACCTGCTCCACGGCAGCCCATGCCCACGGCGGGCTTCTTGAGGCGAGGACTGAGGCCATGGGGCCTGAGCAGGCCAGCCCAGGCTAGGCGCCCCCAGGCCCCCGGAGGCCACGGGGCAGGCCACCTGGCCCTCAAGGCGCACATGCTGTGTCGGGCTGAGCTCCAGAGTCAGCCCCACTGTCCCCGCCGGAACCCGGACAGGCTGCCGCACGAGTGCAGAGGGCAGCCCGGAAGCCACTGGCAGTGGCCCCGGACCAGGAGAGCGCGCTCCGCAGGCCCCGGCTCCGCCGGGGCTCAGGACCGTGGGAGCCAGAGGGGGTCCCTCCTCCCCGCCTGCTGCCCCAGGCCCCTTTATTCACTCCTCAGCCACTCAACAGCGCACAGCTTGTGTAAATCTCTCATGAAATAAACTCCCCGGCAGGAAGAAAAGCAACTGTGTTTCCTGCCAAGATGGGAAACCCTGGATTTCAGCAGCCCTTAGGCTGGAGCAACTCCTGCAGTGCTTCAGGGACAGCTCCTAGGAACCCCACCCTGGGCCAGATCGCCTCAAGGGGGCCAGTCTGTGCTGGACGGGGGGTAGGCACCTACCCCACCCCCCTGCCTGCCTCCAGGCCCCGCCCCCAGCCACTCAGTGGGGGCACAGGGTGTGGATGGAGGCCCCAGGACTCCTCGCCGGAGCCAGGAAGGCTGGCCACGATGTCCTGTTGGAAAAGCCCCCAGGACACCCCCTCAGCTGACCAGCCTCTCGGCCCAGCCCTTCCCCACTCAAGGCCCCTACCCCACTACACCAAGGCGCCCGTGTCCTTTGGATGTCCACTCTGGCCCCGGTGAGCTGCCCACCTCTGCCCACAACATCCCCCCAGCTGGAGGTCTGTCCTTGCCTACCCTGACCGGCCCCCACCTCTCCTTCCAGGCCCCAGAGTGACGCCCATGCCTCTGCGCCCCACCACCCTCCAGTGGACCCCAGGCTGCGACCCCACCTGAGGTAGCCCAGGACAGCGGCCCCTGGTCTCCTGGGGCCCGGAGAGAAGCCAGGCTGGACTTGACCAGGAGCACCTGGTGGCCACCACTAGGAAGAGCAGGTGGCGGGCAAGGCAGGGTGGGGCCACGCTGGCGATAGTGTCCGTGGGGTCTGGGGACGGTGGCACGGGCACGCCTTCTTTCCACATGCTGACCTGCTGACGGAGGCCGTCACTTGGACGCACCAGGGCTGCGGTCACCAGGCGAGGCACAGCATGGGGCAAAGGAGGCCAACGTGGATGGCCACACAGCGGGTAGGCGGCCACAGCCCGCCTCCCCCAGCACGTCAGTGAGCCTGAGACGCCCAGGTGATTGGAGGCTGAGGCTGCTGCTGGGGAAAACCAACACGTCCCCCATTAGGGCTGCGGAGCCGGGCCGGAGCCGGAGGCCCACTGATCCCCCCCACGATGGAGACAGAGCCTGCGGGCGGCCCAGGCTCAGCCTGGCCCAGCCAAAGGCCACTTTGTTCAGCTCCCTCCTCCCCCCAGAGGGGACAGTGATTTATTTTCCCTTCCAGGAGTGGGGCCCAAGGCAAGACGTAAATGGGGCCGCTGGCCCACATCCCCACCTCGCAGAGCCTGGGCCGGGCTCCCACAAGTCCACCTCAGCCCTGGCCGCACACTGGCCAGCACCGCCTGCAGGGACCTAGAGGGGAGGAGGAGGCCCCCTGCAGCCGGGCCAGAGGCCGAGGTCAGCCAACGCACATGCACACGCCACAGCCGCCCTGACGGCCACGTGCTTCCCCAACGACTCACACGCGCCAGCAGACCCTTCCCACCACAGCCCCAAGGCAGGGCAGCCCCAAGTCCTCGCTGTCCCGCAGGAGGTAGGGCACCCGGGCACGCCGGCCAGGTCCAGGGGACAGGGAGGGACCTCCAGGGCTGGCTACTCAGAGACCATCCACTGCACCATCCTCAGAGAAGTTCACACGTGGCACTTCTCAGAAAACCCTGAAATGACTTCTTCCAAAGTAATTTGTAAGAGGTATTTCATTCGGAACCTCTCAGAGCTCTCACTGTGAGAAATAAAATGGAAATGAAGAAAGCCAAATTCTTTTTTCAAACTTGAAAAAAAAAAAAAAAAAAAACAGTTTAAGACAAACCCACCAAGATTGTGAAACTTTGGGAAAAGGGGAACTTTAAAAATATGATTGGAGTCTAGAAATGTACCGATTCCAGAAATTGTGACACCACGGGGAAAACGGCTTTCAAAAAACCACCCAAACTCTCTCTGCGCTGGTTTGTCAGCCTAAAGAAGGTCCGCGATCAGCCTGTTCACTCGCCAAGTGGGAAGGGCCTGAAACGACTCTGCCCTCCAGTCGAGGCCTGGCGGAGAAGCCAGCACAATTCAGGAAGAGCACTGCCCCCCACACCCCCAAAACCACAGAGGCCCTTGCCCTTGGAAAGGGGCTCCCACCTCCCTACTGCCGCCAGGGCCTGCACCATGGAGCCCGAGGCCTCAGCCAAGGGGCACAGGGCAGGGTGTGGTCCCTCTGGGACCCCTCGGCGCCGAGGCAGGCCCTACCGCCCACTGCCATCCATGGCCCGCTGCCACCGGCCACTCCACCTCAGGCTCCAGCCAATGACCAGGCCAGGCCAGTGGCCTCCAGAACCTCCTTGGCCGAGTGGCCAGAGGACAGGCAGGTGCGTGGATGGGGGAGAACAAGCAAATAAAAGAGCAATCAGAGTCCAGGCCGCTGGCCACTGGCGGAGGGGGGGCCCTGCTGGGCATGACCTGAGTGTCCGCAGTACCCTGGCCACTGCCCGTCCTGGCCACGCCTGGGCAGCCCCCACCCTCAAGCCAGCCAGCCAGTCCCTGGCGGGACAGGCGGGCCGGCGGGGGGGGGTGGGTACCGTGGCATGAGGCCCACCTGGGCCGCCGCCCGCCACCCCACACCCGAACGTGGCCATATAAGGCCGGGTTGGTCTCAGTGCGCCCGCTGGGCGGCAGCGGCGGCGGGGGAGGGGTGCGAAGCCGCAGAGGGCTGGTAGACAGGGCAAGGACGATCCTGAGTGGTCAACACGCCCAAAGGGCTGGCCTGGCCGCAGGTCCCGCCTAGCTGAGAAAGGCCAGCACTGAGCATGGCGGTGGGAGTCTACAGGCACGCATCACCCATCAGCCAAGGACGCCCCTTGCTGGGGCTGGTTGCAGGGGCAGGGGTCCCTCCGGAGGCATCTGGGCCTGCCCGCTTGCACAGCAGGTGTGTGAGCCCACGTCCAGGCCCTGGTGTGGCGCACGCCGAGAGACGTAGTGTGTAGCCGGGAGTAGGTGGTCTCAGGGTCTGCCTTAAGACAGGCCCCTACCCTCCACCATGCAGTGACCCCATGCACTGGGCACTCATAGTCTCCCAGCCCCCACCCTGTACCTTCCTAGAGATGGGCAGGCGTAGGGCACAGGGCTGGGTCATTAGTCCCAGAGGCCAAGAATGTCCCCACTGTCCCCACACCCAACCCTGGCCACCAGGGGGGTCTCTGCAGGTTCCCAGGGGCCTAATTGGGTCAAATGTGGCCAAACAGCCCATCACACAAGAATCCACCGTGAGCAGCTGCCCGCAACTGCAGGGATGTGTGTGTGGATGTGTGCGTGTGTCCTGAGGGGAACTGGGGCCAGAGCCCACCCTGCCAGCAAGCGTGGGGCCCCACGGATGAGCTGCGGGTGCCCTGAGGGTAAGGGGTAACCCTGCGGGAGAGCTGGAGGGACCTCATGGGTGAGATGGGGATGCCCCATAGGTGAGGGGTGCCCCACAGGTAGCTGGGGAGCCACGTGGGTGAGGGGGGCCCGCGGGTGAGCTGGAGGGTCCCATGGGTGCACTGGGGCGCCCCGCCGGTGAAGGGCGGGCAGAGCGGGGCCAGCAGGGGCGGGGCGCAGGCACGCGCGCCAGGCGGGCACTGTGGCAGGGTTCAGGGCCGGAGGGAAAGGGGCGGCGCTGGCGGAGGCCGGGGCGCCGGGCTGGGCGCCAGCACTCACCTCGGGCGGCGGTGGCCGGCGGGAGGGCCCCCAGCAGCAGCGGCAGCAGCAGCAGCACCAACGCGGGGCTCGGCGTCATCTCGGCCAGTGCGGACCTGGGGTGCATTCAGAGGCCGGTCACTGCGTGGGGGTGGGGGTCGTCCCGCCCCCCGCCTTGGGCCCCGGAGCCGCCCGCACCCCAGCCCTGGATCGCGGGGACCGGGGTGCGGGCCGCCCCGCCTTCCCTGCCGCGCTCCGGGCGGAGGAAGCGGCGGCGGGGGAACCGTGGTTATCAAAGGCAGACAAAGGGTTTACACTAATTACCGACCTCCCCCGCCCCCCCTCCAAACACCGTCTGGATTCCTGGCTCTTGTAACTCGGGCCCTGCCCGCGGGACACACAACACCGGCGGCCCCGCAGATAATCGCCTGCGCCATTAGCGGACAAATTTGCGTTGGGGGGGGGCCCACGTGGGGTTCAGGGGCGGGGGCGGGGCACTGGCAGGACCTCGGGCCAGGCGGGAGCGGCGGCGGCGCGTGCCGGTGCCGGCGGCTCCCCACCGCAGAGCGGGAACCCGGACGCTCTCAGCCCGGGCCCCCGCCCCCAGCCCCGGCCCCGGCCCCCGGCCCTCCCGAGTCGGCCCGCCCAGTCTGCCCCGGGGATCGCGGGCGCGCGGAGGGGCTCACCTCGGCGGAGCTCGCGGGCGGCGGGGCTCAGGGCCGGGCCCGCGGGGCGCGCTGCGCGGTCATCGCCGCCCCGGGCGCCGCACCCCGCCGCCCCGCGCCCCCGGGCCCGGCCTCGGGACGGGGCGGCGCTACCTGGGCGCGGGCGGCTCGGGTCGGGGCCGGGGCGGGGGCCGTGGGCTGGGGCCGGGGACGGGGCGGGCGGCGGGGTCGGTCCGGGGGCCGGGGCCGGGGTCCCGGGGCGGCGGGGCGAGGGGCCCGGGGCGCCGCGCCGCGAGGCGTCCTTCCCTGCGGGGCTTTGTCAACTCTCCCGGAGCGAGCGCCGAGCCCGCCGCGCGCCCCGCCCCGACACAACTTCCTGCCAATCGGCGCGCCGAGGCCGCCGCGTCCCGCCCCCTTGTCCCGCCCATCTCCCCGCCCCTATCCCCGCCCCGCGCCCGAACTTTCCGCCAATCGGCGTGCGCGCCCGCCCCGCCCGCCTGGCTCCCCGCCTTAACCCTCGCGGTGCGGGCGGCCCGCGGGCGGGTCGGCTCCCCGGGGCACGGCCCCGCCCCCGCCCCGCCCCGCCCCGGTCGGCCCCTGGCCCAGCCACGCCCCCGCACGGCCCGCCCCTAGCCCCGCCCCCAGCCTGTTCCCACCCTCCCCAGCCAGGTCCAACACACCGCGCCCCCTCACGGCCATCCGCCTAGCCCCGCCCAGGCCCAGCCCAGCTTTGCGCACCTCCAGGTCCCGCGGCGCCCACCTCACAGCTGCACCCGTTGGCGCCCGTGTCTGAGCACACAACTTCAGGCCACCAACACCCCGCGCACCTCCAGAGCTGGCCCTGATCGAGCCCCAGCTGGGCCGTCAGGGCCCCGAGGTCTGAGCCCCCGGGTGTCGTTGGGAGCGGAGGGGAGATCCAAGACCCCGCTCTGGCCCCAAGAGACTCCAGGGAGGGCCAAGTCGCAGGTGATGTGGGGCACTGAGGTCCTGTGCAGATGAAGAAACGCAGGCACAGAGAAGTCAGGTAATTTACCCAAGATTTCCCAGGCAGCACTTTCCCAGGCATGCCCAGGACTGGAAGCGCGCGCTGCGGAGTCCAGCTCTCCCGCGGATCTCCCTCCACGCTGCCCCGCTGCCCTTCCCTTCCCTGTTCAGCAACGTGCACACACTGGCTCCCGTGCCTCCCCTATTTCCATCCATCAGGGTCTCCCCGAGCAACCCCCATCCTCTCTGGCCTGTATCAGTGGGTCAGGCTCCCCTGGCTTCCCCTCCACTGTCACATCTCTGGAACGGAGAATCATCATTTAGAACACAGCCTTGACACGTCTCTGGCTCCCCAGTGCCCTCAACACAAACCCCACCACCCTTGAGGCCCTGGATGCCTGGGTCCTGTCCAGCTCCCACCCCCTGCAGCCCTCCCTCCATCCCCTCTGGACCTTTGCCCATGCTATTCCCTCGGGAGCCCTGCCTGGAACAGCCTCTCTCCTCTCAGGAGCTCCCTCTCCCAGGAAGCCTTCCAGCGAACACTGGAACTGGAGAGGCCTTGCAGGTCCGAATCTCCAGGGCAGAGGAGAGCTGGGTGAGGGGGTGTGAGCCATCAGGGTTTGGGGCCCGGCGAGACCCAGGCTGCGCACCTCTTCCAAGCCAGTGAGAAGGCGGTTCCCAAATCCTGTCTCTGGGCCAGGGTGGGCACCTCGTGGAAGGGTGGTGGTGAGCCAGGCCCGCCCCCCATCCTGCCTGCACGCGGGGTGAAGGCCCAGACGTTGACAGACCCGAGTAGCCCTCCTGCGCTTGGAGTCAAGCCCCGCAGCGAGAAGGAAGCCAGGAGGGCGGGTTCAGTGCCCACCTAAGGACGGTGCCAGCGGCGCTGGGGGGTCACAGACAGGTGCTCTGGGACAAAACGGGCATGTGGGGGAAGAGGTCCGGGGCTAGTGGCGGGCTGCGCGGGCAGGGTTATGAGGAGACGCCACCGGGGCGTGAAGAGCTGCGACAGGTGGGCGGCTGCCAGGGGCAGCGGTGCTAAAGGTGACTCTGAAGCGGGGGCGGGGGGGGGGGGTCGGAAACAGGAAGCGGGCCGAGCGCGAGGCGGCCCCGCGCCGGTGGGCGGGATGAGGTGGGCCGTGGGGAGGGGTCTCCGCCAGGTGAGCAGCGCCAGGTGGGGGCGGCAGTCCCTGCTGGCGGGCGAGGGGCCGTGGCCTGGTGTGCGCGTGGGAAGGGGCGCGTCCCGGGCGGGGCTCACCTCCCTGAGCGGGGACGCGCTGCCCCCTGGCGGAGGCTCGGAGCGTGGCGGCCCCGGAGGCCGCCCGGCTCCCCACCCTCCCTCCCTGGGACCCGCGGCCGCCTCTCCGCGCAGGACGCGGCGCTCCCCACGCCGGCGCCAGGCCAGCCTGAGCGCATCTCCAAAGCCGCCTCCTCCACGAAACCCTCCCACCAGCGGGCTCCCACTTCCCCTTCATGACAATGGGCCCGGAATACGGAACCGGTTCAAATACTGTCCTTTTAACCTCCCGGTCTCAATCCTCCCGTCTGCGATCAGACCCCATGGAATTATCCTGGGGATTGCAAGAGTTTCTGTCTCCCACCTGCCGGACACAGCGAGCCCCAAGAAGTATTTATCTGCTCTTCATGCAATCGTCAGTCAACCACGAGAAGCTGAGCCCTGGCTCTGTGCGAGACCGGGACGGGTGAGGGTGGGCAAGGAGGGCGTGTCCGCAGCCCTGAGAGAGAAGGCATCTTAGTAGCAGGTGTAGGGACTGAGAGAAACGCCTCTAATGATGGGAAGCGCTTGCCAGGGAATTGAAGCCCCTGACATACAGGCTTCTGCTCCAGATGAAATGACAGAGACCAGATTTACATGCTCTCCGCATGTTAAAAAATAAGAAAATTCAGAGATAAATACGTGTGAAAAGCAGCAGCCAAGACATCACGCAACAGGAGACATCATGCAACAGGAGACAGCGATCCTTGCGAGATGGCAAACAAATGAAGGGAGACTTAAATAGTCCCTGCTCCCTCCCTGCAGTTTCCAGGGCGCAGTGCAGGCAGTGGGGACCCAGCCCAGAGAGAGGGGGAGTCCCGGGAGGGCAAGACGGCTGGGGTTCACAGGGCAGAGTCCTGGAGAGGAGAGAGCTGTGCAGACAGGTAGCCCCAGAGGCCCACAGAGGGTCACCCTCGAGGCTTCAGCGGAGTACAGATCAGTCCAGAAGTGAAAAGGAACCATCCAAGGCTGGGGAAAAACCACCCAGAAGGATGGGAGCCCACGGGGCAGGAACACAGTGCCTGCATTCAACAGCCAGAGCTGAGAACCTAGTAATTCAAGCGGTGTCAGTTAGAGTAGAAAGAAGGCTCTTGCCTCAGTAGAAGGGAAAAATCAACTCTAAACTAAATGCATTTCTGGTCCTGCCCAGCAAAGCTTAAAAACAAGACCTAAAGGATCACACAGTTTCCAAGTCACTTAACTGTGTCCCAGAAACAAATGCAAGAATATTTATAGGAATACAAAACTATCCAGCACCCAGCAAGGTAGAACACACAATGTTTGACATCCAACCAAAAATTATTAGGCATGAAAAGAAGCAGAAAATGATAACCTGTACTGAGGGGAGAAAAATAATCAAAAAGAACCCAGAAATGACAAAAACAATAGAATTAGTGGACAAGAACATCACGCACACTTCCTGTGACTATATTGCACGTGCGCAAGATGCCAGCGGCAAGGCTAAGTATGTTAAGTAGAGACATGGAAGATTTTTCTAAAGCCTCAAACTGAACTCCAGGGAGGAGAATCAAAATGTCAGATAAAGAATACACTGAACAGGATGAAGAGAACACTGTGAAAGAAAAGGTTGTGAACTTGAAGGCAGAGCTATAGAAACTATGCAAATGAAACATAGAGAGAAAAATGACTGAAAAAAATGAACAAAGCATCCGTGAGTTGGGGGACAGCTTCAGGTAGTGAAATACACCTGGACCTGGAGCCTGAAGGGAGAGGACACAGAGCTGGAAAAGAAAGAATATTTTAAGAAAAAGTGGCCAGAATTTTTCAAAATGTAGTGAAAAACATAAACCCACAGTTCCCAAAAGCTCAACAAAACTTAAGCACAAGAAACATGAAGAAAACTACACCAAGGACCATCCTCCTCAAAATGCTGAAAACCAGTTATAAAGAGAATAGCTTAAAAGCACCCAGAGAAAAAAAGGCACATTTTTATACAGGAACAAAGAAAAGGATGATTGGTTGATGTCTTGAATGAAAACAATGCACCCAAGAAGACAGTGGAGCAGTATCTTTAAAATGTGAGAAAAGGAAACCCACCAACCTGCACTCTTTACCAGCAAAAGTGTCTTCCAAAAACAAAGGTGAAACAGGGCTTTTTCAGACGTAAGAAGTTGGAAGAATTAGTCACTGGCAGATCTGTACTACCAGAAACGTGAAAGGACATCCTCCAAGTAGAAGGAAGATGGGACCAGGGGGAAACCAGAAGCCACACAGAGAAGTGAGGGGCCCCAGAAAGGGAGACTATGTGAGTCGCTGTAAGGAATGCTTTTTTAATGATTTAAATTTCTTTAAAAGATAATCAATCATCTGCTTACAGCAGAAATAACAACAATGTATTGTGTGATCTCTATCACATGAAAAGTTAAAACGTATGACCACAGGAGTACAAAGGCTGGGAGGGGAAAATCAGAAATGGTGTTTTAAGGTTCTCTTCCTACATATGAGATGGTATGATCTCACTCAACAGTGGACATTGACAAGTTAAAAAAATGTATAGTATAAATCCCAATGCAACCACTAAAATAACCGAACAAAGAATTACAGCTAAGAAGGCAACAAAAGAGGCAAATGGGATAATTTAAAAAAATAATAATCCAAAAAAAAGGGCAGGAAAAAAAGAGAAAAGAACAGATGAGATGAATAAAAGATAAATAGCAAGATGGTAGATTTAAACCCAATCATATCAATACTCACATTAAATGTAAATGATTGAAACATCCCAATAAAAGGCAGAGGTTACCAGATTGGGTTAAAAAAAAAAAAAGCAAGATTCAACTATATGCTGCCCACACAGAGCACACTTCAAATATAGACACAAATTGGTTAAAAGTAAAGGGGTGGGAAAAGATAAATTGGCTAACCCTCAACAAAATAACTGAGTGGCTGATGTATTAATATTAAAGTAAAGTTCAGAGCAAGAATATGACCAGAGAAAAATTGGGCCATTTCATAATGACAAAGTTCTAAAATCATCAAAAGGACGTAACAGTCTAAATGTGCATGTACCTGATGGCACATGGTAAGAATCCATGAAGCAAAAGCCAATTAGGAGAAATGGGCAAATCCACAATTATACTCAGAGATTTCAACACTCTTCTCCCAAATGTGATTCAACAAATAGACAGAAAATCATCAGGAATATAGAAGACTTGAACACTATCACCTAACTTGGCCTGATTGATATTTACAGAACAGTCAAACATTTCCTGAGCCACAGGTGGCAATATTTTTTAAATAATTCAAGCCATTCAAAGAATGTTGTCTGACCACATTGGAATTATACTAGAAATCACTAACAAAAGATATCTGGGAAATCCTCAAATATTTGCAAACCAATAATCCACTTCTTTTTTAAAATATTTTATTTATTTATTTTGGCTGTGCTGGGTCTTTGTTGCAGCACGCGGGATCTTTCGTTGCAGCATGCAGACTCTTAGTTGCGGCGTGTGGGATCTAGTTCCCTGACCAGGGATCGAACCCAGGCCCCCTGCATTGGGAGTGCAGAGTCTTAGCCACTGGACCACTAGAGAAGTCCCAGTAATCCACTTCTTAATTTCCCATACATTGAAAAAGAAACCAAAGGAAAATTAAGAATTATTTTTGAACTGAATGGAAATGAAAAGAGAACATATCAAAAACCGTGGAACACAGTTAAAGCAGTACTTAGAAATTTATGGCACTAAGCACCTAATTAGAGAAGACAGGGCTCAGATCAATGACCTCAGTTTCCTTCCAAAGGAACTAGAAAACATGAGAAAAGGTGAAACCCCAAGTAAGCAGAAGAAGCAAACAGGAAAGATCACATTAGAAATTAACGAAATAGAAAACAAAACAGAAAGAAAAAAACAGAGAAAATTAATGAAACCAAAAGCTGGTTCTTTGAGAAGATCAATAAAATCCATAAATCTTTTATACATGGATCTGGGAAAAAAAAGAGAAAAGACACAGATTATCAGTATTAGGAACAAGAGACGCAATGTTACTACAGATTCTACACACATTAGAAGAAGAATAGGACCAGAATTTGAAAAGATACATGGTCACTGCAGCACTATTTACAATACCCAAGACATGGAAACAACCTAAATGTCCATCAACAGAGGAATAGATAAAGAAGATGTGGTACATATACACAATGGAATATTACTCAGCCATTAAAAAGAATGAAATAAGGCCATTTGCAGCAACATGGGTGGACCTAGAGATTGTCATACTGAGTGAAGTAAGTCAGACAGAAAGACAAATATCATATGATATCGCTTATATGTGGAATCTAAAAAAAGGCTACAAATGAACTTATCTACAAAACAGAAATAGAGTTACAGATGTAGAAAATAAACCCCTTACCGGGGGGTAGGTAAGGAGGAGAAGGATAAACTGGAAGATTGGGATTGACACATACACACTACTGTATATAAAATAGATAACTAATAAGGACCTACTGTAGAGCACAGGGAACTCTACTCAGTACTCTGTAATGGCCTATATGGGAAAAGAATCTAAAAAAGAGTGGATATATGTATATGTATAACAGATTCACTTTGCTGTATACCTGAAATTAAGAACATTGTAAATCAACTATACCCCAATAATTTTTTTAAAAAAAAGAAGAAGAATAGGGAATATTGTGAATAAATTTATGCCAATACATTTGGCACCTTAGAAGAGCTGGATAAATTCATTGTAAAAAAAAAAACTACCAAAGCTCACTCTAGAAGAAGTAGAAAACCTGAACGTATTTATTAAATAATTTGAATTTTTAGTTAAAAACCTTCCCACAGAGAAAACACCAGGCCCAGGGAGGGTGGTGGTGGTGTGATGAATTGGGAGACTGGGATTGACATATATACACTAATATGTATAAAATAGATAACTAATAAGAATCTGCTGTATAAAAAATAAATAAACAAAATTCAAAAAAAAAAAAGGATATGCCACTCTCATAAAATGAGTGGGGGGCATTTCCTCTTTCTCTGCTTTGTAAAACAATTTGAATAAGATTGAAAATATCTGTTCCTTCAGTGTTTGGTAGAACTTACCCAAGGAATCATTTGAGGTTGGATTTTTTTGTGGGTATATTTATGTATGTATGTGCCTGTGCACATGTGTGCTTATGTGTGAATAAATTTTAAACTATTAATTCATTTTCTTTACTGATTAAAAAAAAAAGAAAACACCAGGCCCAGATGGCTTCACTGAGAAATTCTACAAAACATTTAAGGAGGAAATAACACCCATTCTACGCAAACACTCCCAGCAAAGGGAAGAGAAGGGGCTACCTCTTGACTCATTCCATGATGCCAAATCCAGAATGACAAGAACAGAAACCTACAGAACAGTATCGGTCATGAACACAGATGCAAAACACCTTAAGTTTTGGTTAATCAAATCCAACAAAAAAAGGATAATATATCATGATCAGGTGGGGTTTATCCCAGGGATGCAAAGTTGGTTTAACATTTGAAAATCAATCAACATAACTTACCATATCAACAGAAAGAAAAAACATATGATTATCTCAGTAGATGCAGAAAGAGCACTGGACAGAATCCAACACCCATTCCTGATGTTAAAAAAAAAAAACTCTCGGCAAACTGGCAAAGAAAAGGACATCCTCCACCTGAGAAAAGGCATCTACAAAAACATTACAGCTAACATCACACTTAATTGTTAAAGAATGACGCTCACCCCTTAAATTAGAACCAGACCTGGGGTTTGCTCTCTCCCTGCTAGTCAACATCGTGCTGGAGGGTCAAGCCAGTTCAGACTGGAAAGAAGTAAAATGCCCCTGATTTGTAAATGACAAGATCATCTATGTGGACAATTCTCTGGACTCTACAAGAAAAGAGTCACCAAAATGAACAGTATTAGTGCACTTAGCAAGGTGGCGAGACACCACCAGTACACGACATACGGGCGCGCTGCAAGCAACAAGTTTCCAAAGAGCCAAGCACACATGTAATCGAGTCACGTGACGTAGCGTCCCACTCGCAGGTATCTACCCAACAGAAAAGGAGGTACATGTCCACACAAATTTGCACACAAATGTTCACAGCGGCTTTACTTGTAACAGCCCCGCACTGGGAACTACCCAAATGTCCGTCAACAAGTGACGGGGCAAACCGTTCTAGGGCCACACAATGGGACGTGATCAGCCACAGAAAGCCGTGAACCATCCGTCGACACTTGGCAACAACGCAGGTGAGTCTGAAGGTAACCGTGCTGGTGGAAAAGGCGTGCGAACTGTGTGGTGGCGTCTGTACCACATTCGAGAAAGAGCCAGTGGGTCTACAGTGACCGAGGCAGACGTGGGGCTGCCCGGGGGGGGGCTGGGAGGGGCCGTGAGACGACCTCTGGGGGTGATGGGAACAGCCACTGTCTAGATTGTGGTCAGAGTTTCATGGACAGAAACAGGTCAAAACGTATCAAATATATGCTCTAAAGAGTGTCAATTATGTCTCAATAAAGCTGTTATTTAAAAAAACACACCAATCAGGTTGATCTACTAGACAGACAGACAGACGAGAGGCCTGTGTGGAGGGACCGGGGAGGCTCGGCCTCGGCTGCTGAGCGAACACACGAAGCGTGAACAGGGGTGACATCACTTTAGACTTTAACATGCACGAAAGACCTCTTTTTGGTTTCGCCTTCTCTCCTGGGGCCTCGCTGGAGCCTCCCCACGCATGGGGCTGGCCACTCCTGCACCTGTGCTGGGACCACTGTGGGAGGGACCCCCTCCTCCCCGAGGGACCCTGGGGGTGCTGCTGGTGACTCTCGGCCACAGACACCGTAGGGATGGGCGGCCTCGAGCCGGGCAAGTGCGGCAGAGGAAGAGGCTGGTTGCTATGGCGACAGCCGTGCTTCTAAAGACTGGGTGTCCCTCCTTCTCCCTTGAAAGGGAAGAGGCAGGACTGAGAGGCAGGGGCACGCGGGGACAGGGCCCTCCTGACGGCTCCTGCGGCCACAGGGCCGGTTCTTTGTGCTGCTGCCGGACCGAAGGCTGAAGCCGCCGGGGCCCTGGTCTGCTCAGGAGCAGCAATTTGCGAGGGAGGGACATGGGGACAGATGGGCAGGACAGCCACACGGCCCCCGTGTACAGCCTGTCCACGTGTGCACACGGGCTGTTCTTCTGCCCACACAGCCTGTCGGACTCATTCTGGGAAGAGGGAGCCCCAACCTCGAGGATCGGCCGGCAGGAGCCTGGTAAGCGCCCGGCAGCGTGCCGCAGCCACTGGGCCGCGGGGCTGGCGCTGGCCCCTGGGACCATCAGCACACGGGTGGTTGGAAATGCGGTCTCAGGCCCCATCCCAGACAGACTAGAGTCAGACCCACGTCTTAACAAGACCCCAGGTGACTCACACGTGCAAGTGTTTGCAGCCATGGGCCCTCGGGGGACTTGGCAAACACGAGATGGCCGATTACATGCAGGGTCTCGAGAAATGAAAGAGGTGGGCAGCTTCTGAAGCGCTGCTTGAGGCACATATAGGCAGAAGATTGTAGGTCCGTTGGCAGGTCTCTGAAGCCCCTTGTCATAGGTGAGGCTAGGGCCTCATGTGCAGGACCCAGAGCCCTGGATGGAGGGGAGGCTGGTCCCCCTGACAAAGAACTGCCTACGGCCCCAGTTACGTAAGGGGCCCCTGCGGCCCCCTCAGTGGCTGCCCTATGGGGGGGATTCCTGGATGACGGCTCTGAAGCGAGGCCGATCCTTACGCACCGGAAAGCCGCCATCGCTGGTCACATGGGGCATGGGCCTGAGTCTGTGAGCCCACGGGTTTGCAGACCCTTCCTGTAGGTGTTTCCATCTCCGCAGAATGTAGAGTGGGCCATTCATACTCAGCGAGGAGCCACAGCCCCACACTGGCCCGCGGCTGCTGCATGGGGGGCTATCGTGGAAGCCCCCAGGCCTGCCCTCCACGCGAAACCAAAAATAGCACCATGTTTCTGGGGACTAGGTCCAACATCAGGAACTGGGGAGATGTGAGGGTGGGGATTCCTTCTCTGTTCTCCATATCACTTGCCAGATGGGTGCTGAGTGACAGATGATCACAGCATAACCCAGGGCAACACCAACCAGCTGAGGTCTGGATGTGTACCTTTACTGGACAAAATCACACAGTCCGGGGCGCCAGTATGCAGCACAGCTGGCTTTTCTATCCCCCTCGAGGAAGGAGACCAGCAGGCTCCCACACATGGCAGGCACGGCAGCACACCTTCAGAGTCTGCCTGATGGCACCAACGCTCCCACCATCTTCACACGGTCCAGGGATCTTGGTTCCCTTGATGACATTATGCCGATTAGACAGGGCGGCCAAGAGATGACAAGCGCCCTAGAGGCCTCGGTAAAGCCCATGCCTCCCGCAGGGTGAGAGGTAAACCTGCTGAAAGTCCAGGGAAGTTTGGGGGTCCGAAGGTCTGGCAATGTGGGAGTGTGCAGGACCACTTCTAGGAGGCAGAGCTCAGTGGGGCTCTGGGTGGGGGAGCGGCACACCCCGCATCTGCACGTGCTGTTCTGACCCATCTCCTGGGCCGCAGGCCACTCGCCCCTTGGGTGAGTAGCCCATCAGACCCCACGCAGCCTGGAGCATCTGTGGCAGACACCTGTGGCAAACGCCTCCAGCCCAGAGCCCTGGCATCCTGGAGCAAGTCCATCTCCTCCTGCATCAAACACAACTCTCCACTTGAAAAGCAGCTCCGGGTCTGCCACTGAGCTCTGGGGCAGGTCCAACTCCATTTACCAAGTGGCCACATGACCCAAGGGCCCAGTGAGAAGACGGTGCACACAGCATTCTGTCCCAAATTTAAATATCAGAGCCTGGGCCCAAGCGCATCTGAAAGCGCGTCGTATGGCCGGGAGCCTCCAGCTCGTCCTGAGCTGCTTGCTGCCTCTCCCTCAACCCACGCCCAGGGCTGCACGAAGAGCCTCCCGCCAGCCGCGTGAGGGACGCGGCTTGCGGGCGCGTGTGCACACGCACCAGGGTCCCCCGGCACACAGGACCAAGGTGCACGTCTGGCTCAAGCAGGCAGCATCCAACAGCTCAGCCGGTGGGCCAGACTCAGAGCGACGAAGACAGAACACTTGGGGACAAAGAGGTCTGTGGAGAGGGACAGAGAGGGTGCTGTGTCCTGCAGAAAAGCTACACGGATCCAGGAAGTGTCCCCTACAGCAGGGGCTCATGAACGGCTCATGTCAATGTCAGCCCCTTTCTGCCATCCCAGTGACCACTCCATGGGCCCAGGTGCAAAGTGGCCATGACAGCAGGGACGGAGGACGTGCATGGGCCAGTTACGTGGACTTCCTGAACTCTCAACACAGCTCCCAGCCCAACCCCAAACCAGCAAAGACCAAAACATGGTCAGAGGATGGGGACATGCCAGCAACCCGGTGGCCGCCTGACAACACACAAGCCACAATAAAAGTGGAGATGGTGACTTACCCCTGGAGACAGTTGTGGCTTTGCTGTCCTGGCCAAGATGCAGGTGCCAGTGCCAAACCCCCACTGACTGCCCCGGAGCCATAACTGTCTCCAAAGGAGGGGTCCATCTGAGATCTCTGCTCAGTGGGGTGTGCGGTGGAGTGTGGAGTGTGCAGTGTCCAAGGAAGGAACCGGGGAACCCAGTACCCCTCCCAGTAAGCTGCGAGCTGAGATGGCCCCTGACCATCAGGGGTCCTCAGGCTACCAAACCAGCAGGTAGAGAAAAGGCTGCTTTAAAATTTTTTTTTTAATTGAACTATAGGTAATTTACAATGTTCCATTAGTTTCTGGTGTACAGCAAAGTGATTCAGTTATATATATGTATATACGGGGTTGGCCAGAAAGTTCGTTCGGGTTTTTCCATAAGATGTGACAGAAAAATCCAAATGAACTTTTTGGCCAACCCAATATATATATTCCTTTTCACATTCTTTTCTATTATGGTTTATTACAAGATATTGAATATAGTTCCCTGTGCTATACAGTAGGGCCTATTGTTTATATATATATATATATTTTTTTTTTTTTAATAAATCTTAACCACTTTTTTTAAAAATTATTTATTTATTTATGGCTGTGTTGGGTCTTCATTTCTGTGCGAGGGCTTTCTCTAGTTGCGGCAAGTGGGGGCCACTCTTCATCGCGGTGCGCGGGCCTCTCACTGTCGCGGCCTCTCTTGTTGCGGAGCACAGGCTCCAGACGCGCAGGCTCAGTAGTTGTGGCTCACGGGCCTAGTCGCTCCGCGGCATGTGGGATCTTCCC
Source organism: Balaenoptera physalus (assembly GCF_965194825.1). Lineage (NCBI taxonomy): Eukaryota > Metazoa > Chordata > Mammalia > Artiodactyla > Balaenopteridae > Balaenoptera > Balaenoptera physalus. The sequence goes on from NC_138884.1 coordinate 150,503,610, forward strand.
AGACCAGGGCTCGAACCCGTGTTCCCTGCATTAGCAGGCAGATTCTCAACCACTGCGCCACCAGGGAAGCCCCTGTTTATATTTTATATATAGCAGCTTGTATCCCAAAAAGAAGAGGCTGCTTTAACGCTGGGGTGATGCATTCCTACCGCCACAGAGAAATAGGGTTGGTGCTCGTTACCGACTGAACTGGATCTCCCCAATTCACACACTGACGTTCTCACCCCCAGTACCTCAGAATGTGACAGTATTTGGAGAGGGAGCCTTTAAAGAGGTGATTAAAATGAGGTCACATGGGTGGGCCCAAATCCCACATGGCTGGTGTCCTTATAAGAAGAGGAGATTAGGACACAGACACACACAAAGGGACGACCATGTGAGGACACGGGGAGGAGGTGGCCGTCTGCACGCCCAGGAGAGGCCGCCTCAGGAGGAACCCCTGCCCGCAGGCTGCGGCCTCCAGGACGTGAGAGGATGAGCGTCTGCCGTGTGGGCCACCTGCCCGCCGTGGTGCTTGGTCACGTAGCCACATCCAGGCAGAGCTTCCTGACGACGCAGGAAGACAACGCCCAGAAACCGGAGGCCCACCGGGCACCCCAGCACCCCTTGTATGGTACCAACGGGGCCCCAGGCACCAAGCCCTGAAGCCTCCCCCAGCGGCCAAGGGCAATGGGGACAGGTGCTGGCTTTGGGGTTCAGGTGGAGAATGCTCACGCTGACATCCCCAGCCCAGGACGAGGCAGCTGGTGGGCCCTGGCGCCCCGCCCTTTCCATGCGGACAGGAGCCGGGGGTGACTGGGCCTCGCCTTCCATGTGCCCTGCCAGGCCTGACCCCCATCCCTGAGCCCAGGCAGCTCGGAGGGCAGCGGAGAGAGAAGGGTGGGTCGGGGCCCCCACTCCTGCTTGCGTCACCCCAGACTGGCTGCACCCCTGCTCCTCGCCACGTGGCCTCGCCACACCGTTCTCTGTCGGCTCCACCTGCCCTGGGGTGGGCGTGGGGGGTTGGGGAGGAGCCCCAGGGCTCTATACCACCCCTCGTGGCTTCCCTGCCCCATGTCCACATGTCCATCCACAGTCCCCAAGTCGCCCTCGTCTGGGCGTGCTGTTTCCTCCTGGGCCCAGATAAGGAGCCCGGATGACTGCAGGAGTGGACACTGCCGGCCTTCCCTGCCACTGCGGACAGTCTGGGCCAGGCAGGGTGCAGTGGGCAGGCTGGCTGGGCCTCAGGAAGTGGGAACCCTCTGGGCCCTCCTGGCGCAGGGGCTGGGAATGGGGCCTGCTGCACCCAGCGGTGACGCCAGAGACCCCAGGCGCGCAGAGCGGGCACCCCAGTGGCAACTCACACCTGTCTGCGCTTGACCCGAGTCCCATCCAGGCTCCCACAGGCGGGGGTGGGGCGAGGCGGGGATGGCCTCACTCCAGCCGGGCCTCGTGTCTGCCCAGTGCCCACCACGAAGGCCGTCCCCATTACTGTGCGTGGAAAGGCACTTTAAGGGGGTGAATGAGGGGCAGGAGGGGACAAACAGAGGGGACGACTGGCTGAGAGGCTGATGGCAGTCCGGCCCAGCACGGCTTCTGGCCGCCCAGGCTCACGGTCAGCACAGGTGCAGTCGCGGGGCAGCAGTGGCCCTCACGGGGCAGGGGCCCCCAGGTACCACACGGGGCTCGAGAAGGGGCCTGGTCGGGCCCAGTAGTCCACAGCACGGACCCGGTAGGAGCCGGAGACGACAGCCGTGTCTGAGGACACAAAGGTACATGCCTGCTCTTCAACCTGAACCCCTCTGATCCCCCCAAGCTCCAGGTGCCGAGAGGCCCTGGACCCCTCCCCGCAGGGACTGTGCTGAGGCAGCAGGCACACCTGGGCTGAACACGAAGAGGTTAAAGGTCGAAGGCTTCCTGCTGATGGGCAGGTACACCACACCCTCAGGGGAGAACTGGATCTCATAGGTCCACAGGCACCTGGGGAAGGTCAGGCACAACCAGGGCTGGGGTCCAGGGGGGCTGGCAGGCAGGGGGCGCCCAGAGCCCTACTCCCCTCCAGCCCCCTTCCTGGCCCCTCCCCGGGGCCCAGGACACTCTTCCTGCCATGACAAAGGGCCACACTGGCTGAGAGGAGGGGTCTGGAGCACAGTGCCAGGGGCAAATGGTCTGTGTAGGTACCCCCACCCTACATTACAGAGGTACAAAGTCATGGGCCATTTGTGCCAACAGTGGGGGCAGCTGTATGGGGGGCAGAGAGCACAGTCCGCGTGGGGTGGCCGAAGGGCCACAGAGAGTGGCCACATGGGCGCTACAGCCCGGAGGATTTGGGGGCCAAGGGCGCGTGGGGGGGGCAGGGGTAGGGGTGGTGACCGCACTCACGCACTTGGAGCCCACACGCTCATCGGACCAGACCAAAAGCAGCTGCCCGCGGGTCAAGGGCAGAGCACGAAGCCGGGTCACCTGGGGGAGTGAGGCACCGAGACTGGTTGGGGGCGGGGGCGACCGGGGCGGCGGTGGGGAAGGGAAATGCCACTTGCCTGCCCCGGCGGCTCCTCGGGGCGCGCGCACACGTGCACCAGCCAGAGCGAGGGCACAGGAAGCTCAGGGCGCAGCGTCAGGCGGCCGCTGCTGGGAAAGGGGAGCGGCACCACGGTCGCCGGGTCCTGGGGACAGAGTCAGGGGCTCAGGGCCCTCGCACCTCGGGAGCCGCCCCGCCCCTTACCCCACGCTCCCCGCGGACCTCGGCCGCGCGCATGCGCCGGAACTGCTCAGCAGAGGGGTAGACGGGCCTGCCCAGGCGCCGCCACTCGCCGTAGGGGCTGCAGAGCCAGTTGTCCATGTAGAGCTGGACAAAGACGACCTCTGCGGAGCGGGATGCTGGGGCGGGGCCTCGCCTCCTCCAGGCCCCGCCCCGCCAGAGCTACCCCCACCCCACGGGCGGGAGCCCCCTCTCCGGGAGCCCTGCTTACCCGGGCCCGAGGGCACCCCGTGCAGGCTCAGAGTCAAGGGTACGCTGCGGTTGGCGTGGGCGCGGGTGTCGTCGCTCGCGTAGACCAGCACTGTGGCGCGCCAGGCGTCGGCGGGGCCCGTGGGGGGGTGGGCGCTGGCCAGGACGCCCACCGTGTGGTTGCTATCCAGCACCGTCCCGCCCCGCGACACCTCAGCCCAGAGCTGCTCGCCGTCTGCGGGGGTAGAGGGGTCACCACGCGGAGTCGTCGCCCCTCGACCCTCCCAGGGCCCGGCTTCCCACCATTTGCCCTCCTCCACCGGAGATCCCCGGCCACACCACAGCCTCTGCGGCCCACTGAGCTGGGGAAGGGTGGGGAGGGACAAGAAACACGCTCCCGGCTCCCCAGCAGGGCACATCCTTCCGCGGGCCTTTGCACAAGCTACCCCTGGCCTAGCACGACATCCCCGTCCAACTGAGGCCTCGTCCTGGCCCCGCCCTCGCAGGAAGCGCCGGGGCACGCGGCTCACCCAGCAGGGCCAGCAGGGCCATCGCCGTGAGCACCGGCTTGCGCAGCAGCTGCACGTGCGGCGGGCGCGTGTCGTTGACCTGGAAGCGCGCGGTGAGCGTGCGCTGAGAGAAGGGGTGCGGGTGGTAACTCAGGAAGGCGTTGTCGTTGCTTAGGAGCACGTAGCGCACGGAGGAGCTGGTGTTGGCCACCAGCAGGTTCTGGTGCTGTGCGATGACCTGCGGGCATCGGGGTGGCTGGGAACGCGACCGCGGGGGCCGCCTGCCCGCCCCTCCCACCCGGGAGAAAGGCCTCCCCCGGGGGCGGGCCTGGCGGCGGGCCCACCTTCACGACCATGGCAGCGTAGGTCACGTCGGCCCTCCAGGGCTGCGGCAGGGACCAGCCCACCAGCGGGTCGGCCTCGTCGTTGTAAACGGGGGTGTCCGCGAACTTGGGGAAGAGCCGCTGTATCTGCCGCACGACCGCCGCCTCCTGCTCCAGGATGTAGATGGAGCTGCCCGCGCCCTGCGCAGAGGCCCCGCCTGAGCTACCCCCGAGACCGCCGCGGAGGGGCGGCGGGGCTGCAGGCAGCAGGCGGGGATTCTGGGGTTGCCGCATGCGGGGGACCCCCGCGTGGGCGCTGGGTTGGGGGCGGGGACGGACGGAAGGGCGGGGATCCCGGGCTGGACCTTCTTGTGGAGGGCGATGTAGTCCAGCCTCACGCCCACCTCCCCGGTGAAGAAGTTGGTGCCGTTGTGGCAGTGCCCCAGGAGGCCCCAGCAGAGCGGGGAGCGCGGCAGCGGGTGGAAGGAGTCTCCGGGGCCGCCCAGGCGCAGAGCCGAGCTGGCGGCTCGCAGACCCTCGGAGCAGGCGTCGTAGTAGTTCAAGAAGCCTGGGCGGGAGGGACACAGAGTCCACATCCCCGCGCCGGAGGGGCGGCTGCCACCCCCTCTCAGATCCGCAGGACCCCAGGAGGCCGGCCTGCCCACCTTGCAAGGTCATGGACACGTTGTCAAAGTCGTGGTGGTCCGGCTCGTTCCACGTCTCGAAATTCCACTTGGAAACGTGCTTGAGGCCGTACCTACCTGCAGAGGGTCCCTACTGTGGCGAGAGGGCCCCTGCCCTGGGACAGGGTCATGGGCTCATGGGGATCCCCAGGGAGGGGCAACCATGGTGGGGGGCTTGGATGTGACGGGAGTGTCTGATTCCCTATGAGCTCGCCCCCCCCCCACTTGCCCCCCTCCCCCATCAGGAGGCCCTGGTTCAGCGGGTTCATGATGAGAAGACCAGAAGGTGGCCTGGGTGGGTGCGGGAGGAGAGCCTGCCCAGCAGTGCCCCCCCTGTCCCCGCAGGGCACGCGCCCCGCCCACCGATGTATCTCCTGGCCAGGAGCGAGACCAGGTCCTTCCACTCGAACACCTGCCGCTTGTCCTCAAAGTCAGTGAAGCGTCCGGAGGGGCTGCCCATCAGCTCAAAGCCTGCAGCACATGAGGGCGGCTGTCCACTGCTCACCTGCCTGTCTCCACCAGGCCCGCGCTGAGGTAGGCCCTGCGTGGACAACCAGGAGGACCCAGAAGGGCCAGGCCAAGGGGAGGGCGTGGGGCCAGCAGTACAAGGGCAAGGCTGGCGGCTTACCTGGGACGAGCTGGTTCTCCCTGAGAAGGTCCAGGTACCGGTCCAGGTGGGTGAAGTTGTAGCTCACGCCCTGCCTGGCTGACCCCCTGTAGAAGGACACTCAATGTCAGGATGGGGGAAGGTGGGCCCGGGGCTGGAACTGTGGCCACATTCAAGCAGCTAACAAACCTGCAAGGTGCCGTGCAGGGCTAGGCTCCAGACTCAACTGGCCCCTCTCCTCAGAAACGTGACTGTGTAAGTCTAGTAGTCACTCACAGCCTAGTGTGAACTAGGCTGTCTGTACTGGAACCCCACCCTCGAGCCTTCAGGGGCTCAGAATAGCCTGTGGGAGGGGGCAGGCAGGTCTTTCGGGAAAGGTACAACAGGATGGAGGGGGGAGAATAGGCATCCTAAAGACAGCAGCTGACAGTGAAGCGGGAGGCTGTGGGATGAGCTTGGCAGGACCCTGTGGTGCCATATCCTGCTTCCCTGCACCTCCTGGAGGCCAGGGTCCCAGACTTGGCTCAACACTACCCCTGCCCCCCTTCCACACTCTGAGAGGCAACGTGAACAGGCAGGAGAGGGAGAAGGGCAGTCCCCCCACCCTGCACTCATCCCTGAGGTAGAAATGAACTCATGATAATCAAGCAGCAGAAAAGCAGCTAGTGGGCCTGGGGCAGAAGAAGGGTGTGGGTTGTGAGAGATGCAGTCACACGAGGCCTCGTGACAATGGTGAGGATGGGACCTGACTCAGGGTGACATGGGCAGTCCTCTCAGGGATTGACGCAGAGCAGTACCATGACTTTTCTTAGGTGTTTGTAAGACAATTCTTTTAGAACAGTTTTGGATTCACAGCAAAATTGAGACGGAGGTACCGAGATTTACCCCCCGCCACGCTCCCTCCCCACATGCACAGCCTCCCCCATGGTCCACATCCCAGAGTGGGACTTTTGTTACAACTGATGGACCTACACTAACATCACAGTCACCCCAAACCCACAGTCCACATTAGGGCTCACCGGGTGATGTACATTCTATGGGTTTGGAAAAATGTATAACGGCACGTATCTACCACTGCAGCATCACACAAAGTATTTTCACTGCCCTGAAAGTCCTCTCTGCCTCACCTCTTCGTCCTCCCCCCACCCCAAACCCCTGACGTGTTTACTGTCTCCATAGTTTTGTCTTTGCCATATTTTGAAAGGATCCCTTCATCGGCCCATTGGAGCCAGAGTGGGAGCTGGAAGACGGTTCCCGGGGGGAGGTAGGTGCCCGGACTGGGTGGCGTCGGCGGCAGCAGCAAGAGGGAACTGGCGCGGATGGATTTAGGAGGCAGAGGGGCCAGCGTCCACTGCCGGACTGGAGGGGAGCTGGGAAGGGGGAGTTCAGCACAACCGTGGATTTCGCTTGAGCACCTGGGGGTGCGTGCAGTTGGCAGAGGCAGGCGGGGGAGTAAGATGGGTCTCAAATGCGCTGGCGTGGAGGTGGCGCACCTGGGGTCGGGGGCTGGGTGAGGAAACTGGTGCTCAGCCGTCAGGCCAAGGCAAGGAGGGCGAGGCAGGCGGAGTAGAGCACCGAGCCTGGGGCTGATGCGGCAGCCTGGGGTGGCCCAGACGGGTGGGCCGGCAGAGGGTCTGAGGGCTTCCCCTGAGGGCACGCCCGGTCCATCCACAGATCTGAGGGGGAGGGCGGACACGTTCCAGAGGGCGTGCAGCTGCGCCCTCTAGTGGCAGCCAGGTGCGTCCCACCTGCGCGGCGGCGGCGGCGGCGCGGGAGGGGCGACGAGGGATCAAGGTGGAATCTGGCCCTGAACCGCTCTGAGTCTAAGTCTCCCAGTCAGTCCCACGCCAGTCTGGCCAGCCCACCGCTGTCCCCCTGAGGGACAGCGAGGGTCTGGACAAGTCAGCACCTCCCTTCCGGGCCTCCTCTGCCCCACTCGTCACTGCACAAGGTCAAGGCCGAGCCACCACGCAGACAGGGTGCCTCCGGCTCTCACCAGACCACGTCTTCCCACCTCCGGAGCCCAGCCCCACAGCACGTGCGCAGCGGGGGTCCGCCCCTTCCCCCTCCAAAGGTCACAACCGGTAGCAAAGAAAAAAAAGCGCTCGGGTAAAAATTAAATGCGTGGCAGCGGACGGGTTCCAAAGTCCCACAGGTGGGGGTGGGGGAGCAGGCGTGGGCGATGGGCGACGCATGTACAGCGGAGGCCCGGGCACGGGTGCCAGGCTTTCTCTGCAGACCCTGGCAGCGCTGGGCCGACTTGGGGCGGGAGCACATCAGGCCTCGGGTAAATTCTGTTCCGGCGCTCAGTGTCCTGGGCCTGCGGGGTGTCACCAGGGCAGCCCCAGCCGCAGAGCCGCTCTCAGCCTGTCACTCTGAGTGGACTTGAGTGTCCGCTGACCAATCCAGCCTCGGCACCCAGAAATGCCCTAGGGGTCAGCAACCTGCCCCCCGGGGACCAGAAGACCCAACCTTGGGGTGATCCCAGGCCCAGGAACCCCGGAGAGCTGTCCTCGGGCCCCACTGTCGGTGCCTAGGTCTCCATCCGTCTCAGCCTCCGTCAGGAGGGGAATTTGAGCGATCAAAGCTAGTGAGGGGGCTGAGCCAGAAGGTGTAGTGCACAGCCCACCCCTGCACTCCCCCTGCAGAGGCTTGGGTCACACACGCAGTCCAGCCCGAGGGCCTCTCCATCCTCCAGCCACGCAGGAGGCCGAACCTAGGCGCGAGGCACAGGTGGCGTCGCCTCCCGCTCCTGGTCCGGCACTTGGGCCGGGGCAGCGGAGGCCGCACAACGACTTTATTCACTGCACGCCGGCGGCCGTCAGGCTGCACCAGGAACCACCCCCCATCCCTGGGCCTGAGCGCGTGCGCCGCGAGGACCCAGCAGCACCCAGGCCTGGTGAGTGCTCGGGTGCGCAGGGCGGGGCCCCAGGCCTCGCGTGCTCGGGCGTGGAATCTGGGGAACACCGGGTGGGGATCGGGCCGGGTGCAGACGGGACCGCGCTTGCTCTTCTGGCGAGGGGAGGGACGCACTCGTGGGAGGGGGCGCAGGGTGGATGGAAACGTGCTGGGTGGGGCCCGGGCCGCGCGTGCTTGGCTTGCAGGGCGCACTCGTGGGAGGGGGCGCAGAGCGGGGGTACGTGTGGAAATGCACGGGGTGGGAACCCGGGGCGCGCGTGGTCGGTAGGGATGGGGGGGCGCGGGGCCGGGGTGGGGAAATACATGGGGCGGGGCGAGAGTGCTCAGAGAGGGAGACACAGACCCGCCGCTGCGGGGAACCGGCAGCCACAGTCAGGGTCCCGGCTGCGAAGGTGCCGGCCGGGGAGGCAGGAGAGTCGCTCTTCTGGAACTGGGAGCGCTGGGGTCTGGTTCTCTGGACCCTGGAGATGAGAATGGGCTTGCAGCCCAGCCTCTTTTCACTTGTGGGGATACATGGCTCCTTTCCAAATAAGTGTACTCAGCGGCTTAAAATGGTGATTTAAAGACCAATATTAAAATAACAACCATCTGGCACAGGACTGGGCAGGAGGCAAGATGAAGGCGGTTCCAGCAGGCGGAGGTGCTGGAGACCCCACGCCCCTTGCTGGTTAACCCACGCCAGGGTCCTGCTGCCCCCCTGCCCCGGTGGAAAAGTCTGCAGTGGGCCCACTGGGGTGAAGGGGGACAGTGGGCCTCGGCCAGCAAGGCCCCAGGAACCAAGACGCTCGCCTGTGTGCCTGGTCAGAGGGCAGCATGAAGACCACAGTCCTCAAAGCACAGAGGGACAGGCAGGGGTTGGGGGGGGGTGGCGCTTAGGCCCCAGGGGCCCTGCAATTCTCAGTTGAATCTCTTCAGCTGCTTAGACACCCAGCCTGGGCAGCGGCTGGGGGAGCAGAGGCCCAGGCCCTGCCACCAAGGCAGCCAAGGCCACCCCTGCGGTGCAGCTGCATGGGGGACATGGGTGCTGCAGCGCTGAGAACAGTCCCTCCCTGAAATATCAGTGTCTCCACCTGCCTAAAATCCCACCACAGGTGCTCCAAACCTAGGCGGCCCCCGAAAGCCCCGTCCCCACCTCCATTCACCCCTCCCCTCCCCGGCGGTGGGCCCAGCCGCCACCGCTGCCCACATGTGCCACGCAGGGAGTTCCCACACTGCCGCTCCGCCGCCGGTAGCTGGGTTGGAAGATAAGCGTGTTATGACCCCTCGGTGGCCCCTCCACTCCAGCCCTGAGAGGAGTCTTATCTGCCCCTGAACTGCTGTGACTTGTCCCACCCGCCCTCTGGCCGGTGGCTCCTGTAAACCACATCCTTGGGCAAACAGCTCCGCCCCAGGACTGAGTGGGTACTGCCCAGGACTCGGGGGGAGGGGCCGGGCTGGGAGGCCCCAGGCTCTGCCCCAGGCTCTGCCCCAGGTGGTTGGGTTCAGCCTCCAGAGGGCAGAGCGAGATCTTGGGGCCCAACACAGACTCTTCAAGAACAAGGAATCAGATCTGGAGATGGACGCGGCATCGCAGTGGGGCCTCGGCCCTGACCACTCCTCCCCCTCGGTGCAGGTGTGCGGAGACCCTCCCACCCGCTGGCTATCCCCCCAGCCACCCTGGGGTTCCACTCCCACCTCTGCCCCCAAATGGGGCCTCTGGTCTTTCCCATCAGGCCATGATGTGGCAGAGCTTTCAGGGAGGCTCTGGAGGGAGGTCCCGAAATGAGGCTGAATGTGGGAGGCGCCTGGGTGGAGCTCCCCCTGCCCCGGGCTTTGGGAGACAGCAGGCCCAGGCCAGCTCAGCCTTGCAGCCCCGTCAAAGGGACCCCTCGCAGCCTCTCAGGTCTCCCCTCCAGGATGGAGAACACTTGGGGCTGTGGTGTTCTTTCCCCACGCTACCCCTAAGGCACCCACTTGTTCATTGTAAAGATGGGAGAACCGAGGTCCTGAGTAATTTTAAAATCAGCAGCGTGCTCTTCGTTAACTGCATGTGGGACACGAGGGCAGTCATCCAAAGGGGCCGTTTACCTTCACACCAGCCCTACGAGGCAGGTTCCACTGGCCCAGGAGGAGTGGACGGAGGCGTGGCGAGGCCAGACGGCCACCCACCGCACAGGGCCAGCACCTGGCTGGGATCCAGGTGGCGGGGCTCCAGGGGACAGAACCAGGACCCCTGCCCCTGCAGCAGGAAGGGCACACCTGGCTAATTGTATCTTGATGCCTGGCAGCCCTCCAGTCCTCGGACGGACACACACACACACACACACACACACACACACACACACACACCAGCGGCCTCATGCCTGCTTTCCCTCCAGTCCTCGGACGGACACACACACACACACACACACACACACACACACACACACACACACACACACACACACACACACACACACACACACACCAGCGGCCTCATGCCTGCTTTCCACACAAGGACACAGAGCAGAAGCCAAGATGTGGCTGCCCTGGGCCCGGCTGGCTCCCGCGTGGACCAGACCCATCGCCTAGCAGACAGGATGTCCAGGGATGGGACCCAGAGACCAGCCCCTCCCTCGGACCCCCATCCTTGCCCACACTCCAGGGTCCTGGGAGCCACGGCACTGGGCCTGTCCCCCCGCCCCCTCCCCCGGTACAACTGGCCAGGCTCCTGAGCTTTCCGCCTCCCCCAGGGGCCCAGAATCCAAGCTTCCTGCTCCAGCCACTCAATGCCCCAGCCCACCGGTCCCGCACCTGGAGCCCTGCTCCTGGGAGGCTGGAAGCTTATGAGTCCCACACAACTGTAATTATGTGTGAGCCTCTGATTACAGTACAACTCCCCGGATTAGCCGCTCAGGTAATGCGCATCTGGGGGAACCTATGACTCAGCAATCTTTGGAGTAAATGATTTAACTGCAAGCCCAGCTCAGCCGAGCAGTCAGATGCTAAGCACAGAGCACTGCCCGCCGGTCAGTGCCAGGCCAGCTCTGTGCCTGAGCCCACCACCTGCATGCCCAACCCGCTAACTGAGCCAGAGGCCCCGCGGACAGACAAGCTAGGCCCGCACTACCTGCCGAGGCCGTGAGGGGCCCCCTCAGGTAAGAGTCCCCCTGGGACCCTGCGGCAGGACAGCAAGGGCTCTAGACGACTTGGCCACAGCGAAGGCCAGCTCCCTGGATGGAGCGGAGGGGCAGAATGCTGTGAGTGGAAAGGCCCGATTCCAGTGTTTCTTTTGTGGACTCCCCGTTGTTTAAACAGTCACTCAGTCGACACACCTGGACCTCGGGGGCTGGCTGAGCTCAAGGTGTCCAGGGACTCCTGTGTGGTGAGGTCTTCAGAGGAAAGAAACAGCTCCCCTAGCATCCCCCAAAGGGCAGGCCTGCCACTCGAGCCCTGGGGGTGGCGTCCGCCTGCCCACACCTCACACCAGGCCGGGACAAGCGCCCGTCCTCCACACCCGGGGACACCCCAGGCCCCGCGTTCCCGGCCAGTGCACACACCGCGCCAGGGTGACCAGGCTCTGAGGAAGCAGAGACCATCTGCTTCATGTCACCATGAGGGGGACAGCAAGAGCTGAAGTCCGGGCGGACCTCAGCACAGCTGTTAACGGGACTCCCTGGCACTCGCTGAGCACAGAGGCAAGGTCAGCCTGGGCCGGGTGGCAGGCTGCCCTCTGGACAGCAGGGACGATTGGCACGCGTGTTCCACGGTGCGTCTTTGTGGCCTGAGCCACCAGCCAAAACCCAGAAGCATTAACACGCACTGGGAAAGGGGCCTGCTGTCCCAGAACACCCTGCAGGCGATGGACACCAGTCACCCCCACTGCCCTCCCAGCCGGCCCCTCAAAGCACGTTCCAGGAATTCTGCTGCAAGGACTGGGCAGTGGCAGGCGCTGCTGCAGCACAGATTTGGGGTCCTGGCATCTGCAAGGCTCTTCCTGCCAGCAGGGCCGCAGTGCAGAGGTGATCGAGGGACAACCAGAGGGGACTATGGTGGTCTGGATGGCGGAGCGGAGGGGCCTCTGGCGTGGACAGAGAGCAGCGGAGCTTGTTCTGGCCACGCGAGTCTGGGTCTCCGTGACGCCCTCTGACTCTGACATGTCTCGCCACCCCAGCAATGACACCCACTTCTGCCCACTTTGCAGGTTTTCTCGGGGGGCGGGCTGGTGCCCCATGATGGAAGTGTCCCCTGAGTGCACACAGCAGGGCAGGGGGCTGGTGCTGGTTCGCCGGCGGCCCCCCGCACCCCCAGGCCTGCGAGAGGCTCTGAAGGCCCGGCTGCGGCGGAGCTGTGCGTGCAGCGTGCAGGGGGCCTGGGTGCTGCTGCAGGACCTGCTCCCCGCCACGCGCTGGCTCCGCCAGTACCAGCCTCGGGAGGACCTGGCGGGTGACGTCATATCTGGGCTGGTCATCGGCATCATCCTGGTGCCTCAGGCCATCGCCTACTCACTGCTGGCCGGGCTGCAGCCCATCTACAGCCTCTACACATCCTTCTTTGCGAACCTCATCTACTTCCTCATGGGCACCTCACGCCACGTCTCCGTGGGTATCTTCAGCCTGCTCTGCCTCATGGTGGGCCAGGTGGTGGACCGTGAGCTCCTGCTGGCCGGCTTCGACCCCGCCCAGGACGGCCCAGGGCCCGGGGCCAACCGCAGCGCCCTCAACGCCTCGGCCACCATGCTGGCGCTTGGGCTACAGGACTGCAGCCGGGACTGCTACGCCATCCGCGTGGCCACCGCCCTCACGTTGCTGGCCGGGATTTACCAGGTGAGGAGCTGGGCCTGGGCCTAGACAGGCTGGCTCAGCCACTCAGAGCAGCCCCTTCCGGTACTGGCCGCCCCCCTGCAAGGGCCAAGCCCGGGGGAGACAGGAGGTCAGGGCGGTGGCTTAACCCGCAAGGAGAGGAGAGAACAGGGCATAGGCAGAAGTGGGTGCGTGACAGCACCCCGGGTCAGGGCACCAGAGGGGTTGAGGGTGCCTGGGGTGGGGGGCCTGCCTGGCCAGCCGCAGAGTGTGGCCTCGGGCCCAAACGTGCCCCCACGTGGTCTGCACATCCTCCCCGGCGTCCTGTCCCAAGTGGGATCCTGGGAACTGCCTGCCCGCCTGCCTCCCCACGGCCTCCCCGCACCCAGCCCTCCCTGGCCCAGGGCTGTCCACCCCAACGTCGCCCCCTCCCAAGGGCCACCTCAGGCCCTTCCCCTCAGCTCCAGGTCCCCCGGGAGGGGGGCGGTGCTGTGGACAGGGCAGAGAAAGGAGCTGCCTTCCGATGCCCAGAGCCCGCGTGTGTGGGACCACGGTGAGCGTCGTGGCCACAGCGCGCACTCCGGCGGCTGCCGTGCCTGTGCGCGCACACGCATGTGCAGGCGGCTGCGGATGGGGTCCACGTGGGAAATGAGCACTGCGAGGGAGGGAGGTCCGGCTCTGCGCTGTGCCCGCGCCCTGCAGCCCTGACCACGCTCTGTCCGCAGGTCCTCATGGGCGTCCTCGGGCTGGGCTTCGTGTCCGCCTACCTCTCGCAGCCGCTGCTGGACGGCTTCGCCATGGGGGCCTCAGTGACCATCCTGACCTCCCAGCTCCGACACCTGCTGGGCGTGCGGGTCCCGCGGCACCAGGGGCCGGGCCTGGTGGTCAGCACGTGGCTGAGCCTGCTGCGCAGCGCTGGGCAGGCCAACCTGTGCGACGTGCTCACCAGCGCCACGTGCCTGGCCGTGCTGCTGGCGGCCAAGGAGCTCTCGGACTGCTACCGGCACCACCTGAAGGTGCCGCTGCCCGCAGAACTGCTGGTCATCGGGGCGGCCACGCTCGTGTCCCACTTCGGGCAGTTCCACGAGCGCTTCGGCTCCAGCGTGGCTGGCGACATCCCCACTGGCTTCATGGCCCCGCATGTGCCAGAGCCGGGGCTGGTGTGGCGCGTGGCGCTGGACGCCGCGTCCCTGGCCCTCGTGAGTTCCGCCTTCTCCATCTCGCTGGCGGAGATGTTCGCCCGCAGCCACGGCTACTCTGTGCGCGCCAACCAGGAGCTGCTGGCTGTGGGCTGCTGCAACGTGCTGCCTGCCTTCTTCCACTGTTTTGCCACCAGCGCCGCCCTGGCCAAGAGCCTGGTGAAGACGGCCACCGGCTGCCGCACGCAGCTCTCCAGCGCGGTCAGCGCCGCCGTGGTGCTGCTGGTGGTGCTGGCGCTAGCGCCCCTGTTCCGGGACCTGCAGCGGAGCGTGCTGGCCTGCATCATCATCGTCAGCCTGCGTGGGGCCCTGCGCAAGGTGCGGGACGTCCCGCGGCTGTGGCGGCTCAGCCCTGCCGATGCTCTGGTCTGGGTGGCCACGGCGGCCACCTGCGTGCTGGTCAGCACCGAGGCCGGGCTCCTGGCTGGCATTCTCCTCTCACTGCTCAGCCTGGCCGGCCGCACACGGCACCCACGCGCAGCCCTGCTCGCCCGTGCCGGGGGTTCCAGCTTCTACGGGGACCCAGCAGAATTTGAGGGCCTGGTCCCCGAGCCTGGTGTGCAGGTGTTCCGCTTCACGGGGCCCCTCTACTACGCCAATAAGGACTTCTTCCTGCGGTCACTCTACAGCCTCACCGGGCTGAACGTGGGGTACGCAGCCGCCAGGAGGAAGGAGCGGGGCCCAGGGGTGGGGGCTGGCGAGGGAGAGCCTGTCGAAGGCAGGGACCTGGGTCCCGGGAGCAGCACAGCTGCGCTGGTGCCCTCGGCGACCTGCTTCCACGCAGTGGTCATTGACTGTGCCCCGCTGCTGTTCCTGGACGCGGCCGGCCTGGCCACACTGCAGGACCTGCGCCGAGACTACGGGGCCTTGGGCATCACCCTGCTCCTGGCCTGCTGCAGCCCCTCGGTAAGGGACACCCTGAGGAGAGGCGGCTTCCTTGGGGAGGACCAGGGGGACGCGGCCGAGGAGGGGCAGCTGTTTCCCAGCGTGCACTGTGCCGTGCAGGCGGCCCGAGCCCGCTGCCAGGAGCTGGTGGCCACCAACTCCACCCTCTAACAGAGCCAGCACCTGCCGCCAGCCTCCACTCCCACCATCCACCACTGCGATCTTGCTGTCGCCTGGTGCCTCCAATCTAGAGGACCCAGGGAACCCCAAATGGGATGGAGGGTGGCAGTGAACACACACAAGGACACAGACACTTGAGAACCCTCAACTGCACCTTTGAGACAAACGCTGCCTCGGTGCCAACCTGGGCCCAGTGCTGTGCATCTGTGGTCCGTGGAGCCGGTCTGACACTCGGTGTCCTGTCTTACTTGAACAAGGACCCTGAGGCAGTCATGTGGCCTCCAAGGTGCCAAAAGGACGTTGGTCCCTTGGCCCGCTAGCGCCCCCCCACCCCAGGTGAGAGCTGGCAGCTCTGGCCAGGGGTGTGATGAGAGTCTCTGTGTCTAGGAAACCCCGCAATGCACACACCCAAGTGTTTCTTACACCCTCTGCCTCAGCCCCCACTGGGGCTGGCAGGGCCAAAGGCAGATGTGACCAACACGACCTCAGCCCGGCCCCTGGCGTGGCATCCCCACACAGTCTGAGCACAGAGCGAGGGTGCCCACTCGCCGTTGCAGGGCCCAGCTCTGCCCGATCCAGGGGCTGCCCCAGCACCCACAGCGCCTGTGCCGCCAGGAGGGTGCCCTCAATTCTGCCCTGCCCCCAGGAAGCTTGGCCGAGAAGCACAGGGGCAACGGCTTCGTGGAGCAGGAGTCCCCCACCCCGTGACCCCGCCATGGCCCGGTACTGCACTGTCCCCCACAACCAGACGCCACCTCCTCTTAGTCTCTGTCTGCATCTCCATACACTGGGCTCTGCCCAGCTGCCCCCAGGCTGCCCATCCCCTCCATCACCCACCTGGCCGTGATGAGGTCCAGCAGCCAGTGGGTCCGAACCTGTTCGATGCCACCATGAGGGACGGCACCCACGTAGGCCAGGTTGAGCTGCTGGTCCCAGCTGAGGTCATACCGGTCAGCCTGGCTGTGCGGCAGTGGGGGACTGGGCACAAAACAAGGGGGAGCGGAGGCCTTAGTCCCCTTGAGTGGGGCTAGCAGAGGGGCCTCAGCACAGGCCCCGCACCTACAAACTCAGGGCAAGGACCGGGGCATGTCTGCTGGTGAATTTTACCGTCCCTGATGTAATAAACTGCCCCCTAGTGCCAGGACTGTGATGAAGTCTCAGGTTTATGGGGGTCGGGGCCTCCCAGAGAGATCACATTCCCACCCTGCTCCCTGCCCCCCCAGCCGGGAGATATCAGCTCCAAGCCCGACAGAGGCAATCGGGGACACCAGGGATGGGGACAGGTCCCACTGCAGGGACGTCGAACGTTCTGGGGTTGCCCCGTCGAGGTGGTCCCGGTCTGCGCCAAAGAGTAGTGTCCTGGGCCACAGCCCCTCCTGCAGCCTGGGCTGCCGCGGTTGGCCACCAGGCTCTTCAGCCTCTGGGGGGTGACCAGGCACACTCAGGACCTGGCCCCAGGCCCCCACCACACGGGGCAGCCGCTCAGCTAGAAAACCTCCGCAGCACCGGAAACATGGCATAGAGCCAGCGGACAGAGAGGAGATCCCCACTCTGAGGCTGGACCCGAAAGGAAGGAGCGAGCCGCGGCCCTCCTCCCTTCGGAGCGCCTACTGCAGGTCTCTCCAGGTGCGACACGGGGGTCCCGGAGGCACGGGGCGGGGTGCGCGGCCGCGGTTTGGGAAGAGCGCGCAGCGAGCAGGGGCGGGCTGGGACGCTCCGACCTCAGTGTCCCCCGCGAGGCGCTCACCAGAAGCCGGTGCTCCTCCAGAAGGGCTGCAGGGGACGCAGCGCGCGGGCCGCGTCCACGCGCACCAGGTGCGGAGCCTCGGCGGCCGCAAGGGACGCGGCCAGGAGCGCGAGCAGCGCGGCGCGGGGGCGAGGTGGGCGCATGGCGGGGGCGCGGGGGACGCGAGCCCCGGGCGCGGGAACACCCCAATCCCGGGAGACCCACGCGGCCCTCCGCGCTCCGGGAGCCGAGGTCCGCGTCCCACCCGCCTGTTCCGCCTCCGGGTCGCGCGCCACGTGACCGCCGGCACGAGGCGGGGCCTCGGCAGGACCGGGCCGGGCGGCGGTCTGGCGGGCAGTGGGAGGTGGGCGGGGCCGGAGCGGTGGGCGTGGAGCGGGGCTGTGGGAGGGGCGTGGCCGGGAGGGGAAAGCAGGAGGCGTGGGCGGGGTCTGGCGGGAGGTGGCGGTGGAGGCGGGCCCGGGGCGGTGGGCGTGGGGCTGGGTGGCGGGGCGGGCAGCTCCCGCAGCCCCGGAAGCTGGAGCGCTTCTCCAGACAGTGGGCTGTGCCCAGATGCCCTCAGGCTGCCATCCCCCCGCCCCAATCTGGAGCCCCTTCCCCGCAGTTTGCTCCCCTCCGTTCCCTCCCGCGCCGAGCGGGCTGCGGGGACTGGGCGGCACTCGGAAAGCGCTCGGCCTTCAGCCGCTCGAGTGAAATCCGTCGTCTGTTAATGCTTCGGAAGGTCGGCTCGCGGGCCGGCAAGTATCCTAACGCGCGCGCCAGGCGGCTGCTCAGTGGAAGGTGGTCAGAAGTGGGACACGTTTGGAAGGTGGATGGTGGCTCTTAGGAATTCGGCTGGAGCAGCGCGCGGATGTGACGTTTTCTGAGAGGAGGGCTGTTGTAAAGCAACGGGGGTGGTCAGGGGGCTAAGCTGCCTCTGAGAAGCCAAGTGGACATTTCTATGGGCAGATGGGCAGCGCGGCCTGGGTGTTGGGGGAGGTGGGGTCAGCGGTGAACGTTTAAGCGTCTAACTGCACATATACTACGGGTGTGTATACCTACATGTACTGTAGGTCGTACAGCCTCACATCCTCCACCAGTCAAGCGTCTCAGGACTCGGGGAAGAGCCTCTGTTCTTGCACTGTCCTCCCTCGGACAGCAGAACCCCGCCCCAGAGTCAACCAGTGTCCAGTCCCTTGGGCTGAAGAGAGAGGAGCTCTAAAAGTGATGGACGACATCCAGTCACAGAATGAAGGCGTGCTCCGTAGCCCGAGGAAAAGTACAAAGGCAGCAGAACCCAGGCGCGTCCTAGTGAAATGCTGAAACCAAAGCTGAAGGGAAAGCCTTCAAAGCAGCTTGAGGGGGAAAGGACCCGTTACCCTCAAAGTGCAAAACAGCAAGAAAGAACACTGACTTTCCAACAGAAGCGGCCAGAACCAGCAGCCAAGGGAATGAAAACTTCAAACTAAACCACTGTTAGCCAGGACGTCTCGATCCAGCAAAAAGCATGCTTTGAAATGGAGGTCAAATAAAGACGCTTCGAAGAATCCAACTCTGAGAACACTTGTCACCACTGACCCTCCTTTACGGAAACGGTAACTGGTGTTCTTCCAGAAGAACAGTGATCCTTGCAGCCCAGAGGGGCAGGAAGGAAGGAAATGCAGCAGAAAGGTCTATTGTCTGTAAGTCTAATGAAGAGTGACACATAACACGGCAATAATAACATCTCGTTGGGCTCGAAATATATCCAGAGACTGAAACACAGGACAACAGTAGTAGCCCAGGGATTGTGAGGGGCACACGGTGTGTGAGCGGCTGGCCCCCCATGTCCTCTGAGTGGGAGCTTCTACCGTGAAGGGACTTTGCAGGTGGGACTAAGTTAAGGGTCTTGAGATAGGGAGATGACCCTGGATCATCCGAGCGGGCTCTGAGTGTCCTTGTAAGGGGGAGGCAGAGGGAGATTTGACACGAAAGAGGCTGCATGGTGACTTCAGAAGAAAGGAAGCCATCTGAAGAGTGTCCTAAAATTTGCACTCAGGACTTGTTTTAATCATGTGTGCTTAGACAGATGGACACAGATCCCTAGAAATAGGAGGCAGGACCACATGGGGAGGTGGAGGGAGGGGATGGGCATTATTAAAGTATCCTTACGTGCAAAGAGTCTTTAGTGCCCAAAGGCAGGACACGTCCCCTTTAACAGAGGAAAGGGCAGTGGAAAAGCTTTGAAACTTGGCGTGAAGTGTGAGTTAGCCAAGGTCCTTGAATTAAGAGAGATTAAGGCCTGGGACAAGACAGAGGCCCATCTAGGGTTCCACTTGCTGGACTGGAATTTGAAAAAGGGTGTTTGAGGAGACCAGTCTTTGTCTCAGTCACACAGGCCCTCTGGGAGCCCTCAGGGACTGTACTTTGAGAAGTGACATGTGTAGCATGTCCTGGCCACACCTCACGTCGTGGCCTTAGTGCACATGGAAACGTGTGGGAGTCTGTGAGACGAGATTCCTAGCGCTCTCACCTCTGAAGGGGGTGATTTTTAGGTGATGGTTGGACAGTGTATGATCGGTGTGCAGATGGGCCACTTGTTCGGGGCAGGCGCTGCTGAGACCGCTGCGTGAAGTCCAGCCGGTGTGCTGAGCTCTGGGTCCGTCCGTCGTCAGGGCTGGGGCATGGGAGGAGCCCCGTCACGTGGGGTAGCTGGCAGTGCTGTCGCACAGTCCATGGACGCCCCCCGCTGCTACCCAGGTCATCCCAAGGGGCTCCCCAGGTAGCCAGGGGGTCTGGGGGAAGGATTTGTGGCCACCAGGACTCAACAAGGACTAGAAGATGTTGGGCCTGTGTGTCCAGTGGCTGTCCTTGGAGGAGGGCGTCGTCACGGTGAGGCCACACCTGTGCTCCTGGAGAAAGGCGTCTGCCATCGGTCAAGGTTGGTCGAGGGCTCGCCTGCCAGGACAGTGCGTGCTGGAAGGCGGCCAGGTGCCGGGGTGGCCTGGAGAGGCGTGGCCGTCCGTTCGGGGTGGAGCCAACGGTGGGGAGAGGCACCCACTGAGCAAAGTGTCTGGTCGCCGCTGGTCGGTGGAGGCCGTGGTGTTAGCGGTGTTGGATTTCCAGTGTGGAGCCCTAACAGTGGGACCACAGCTGCACGGTGTGGTTTTCCACCGTGAGGGACCCTTAACTTTTACAGGGAAAAGAACGGGCAGAACTAGGCCTTATTTTCTCCCCTCTATGCCCTTATATTGGTTTTTTCTTTCATCCTTTTCTCCCTCTTCATTTATTTCTTCATTTATTTTTCTTTTAGGCTTTTCGTCCCTGTCTCTGGCTGGTAAGAGGACCAGGGGCCCTGCTGGCAGCACCATCAATCTTTCTCCCTCTTCCTTCCCTTAAACAAAAGCCTGTTTTTTCTCAAATAAAACCTGGCCTGTATCTCTAAGCAGGGAAGAACGGTTTCCTTCTCTCCGCCCCCCGCCATATCTGTCTTTGGCTGTATTGGCTGTATTCGCTTGTTTTCTGTGTTCTTGGCGCTCTGGCATTTGGGGCCTTGGTCCTGGAGAGACAGCCCTCCCAGTGCAGAGCCTCCCCACGGTGAACCGGCCCAGAGCCCACAGCCCAACCAGCCCCTCAGCCACTCTCACCCCCCGTGCCGACGTGCCCCCTGCCCCAGACCTCCCCGGGGCTGGGCACTGTACAAGCAGCCCTGCCCCTAGCGCTCAGGCCTGCCAGAATTATTCCAACGGTCCAGTCCTAAACTTGCCGTGTGTACCTGTGCTGCCTCACCCACTCCTTCCTGCGAAAGCCCCAGTTAAGGCTCTGGGCCACGTTCTCTTCACTTCTGCTTCTGCCTCCTGACCCAAACCGATGCTCCTGACGTGGTGGCCCCTTCTCTTGAGAAATGTGAATAATAAATTCTTCCTTCAAGGCAGACGTAGAGAATGGACTTGAGGACACGGTGTGGGGGGGAGGGGAAGCTGGGAAGAAATGAGAGAGTGGCATGGACATATACGCACGACCAAATGTAAAAATAGGTAGCTAGTGGGAAGCAGCCGCATAGCACAGGGAGATCAGCTCGGTGCTCTGTGACCACCTAGAGGGGTGGGATGGGGAGTGTGGGAAGGAGACGCAAGAGGGAGGGGATATGGGGATATATGTACATGTATAGCTGATTCACTTTGTCATGAAGCAGAAACTAACACACCATTGTAGAGCAATTATACTCCAATAAAGATGTAAAAATAAATAAATAAAAACTGAAAAAAAAAAGTTCTTCCTTCAAAGGCAGTTGTCTCCGTTTCTGTCATCTTACCATATCTGATTAAAACAAATCCTGGGCACAAATTTTATTTAATTTAATTAATTAATTTATTTTTTATAAATTCATTTATTTAGTTTTGGTTGCATTGCGTCTTCGTTGCTGCACGCGGGCTTTCTCTAGTTGGGCGAGCGGGGGCTACCCTTCGTTGCGGTGCGCGGGCTTCTCATTGCAGTAGCTTCTCTTGTTGCGGAGCACGGGCTCTAGGCACACGGGCTTAGTTGCTCCACGGCACGTGGGATCTTCCCGGACCAGGGCTCGAACCCGTGTCCCCTGCATTGGCAGGCGGATTCTTAACCACTGTGCCACCAGGGAAGTCCCCTGGGCACAAATTTTAGAACAAAGGTGCAGTGCTGCTCAGGAATGCCAGGAACGTGGCTCTAGAAGCTGGAGGCCAGCAGCCCTCGTGGAGGGAATGTGGTCCCGCCCACACCTTGAACACGCGCAGGGGCTTCTGCTATGGAGACAGGGGCTATAGCGCCAGAGCGGTGGGGACAGTGGGGCCCTGGGCACAGATGGACACAGGCACCACAGGGAGGCCATGGGTCCATGCAGTCGCCTGGGTTCACACAGGGCCTTCATCTGCCCAGAAGGTTTTGTAACATTTGCTAAATGAAGACAAAGTGACCACAGCAGTTCCCACACTCTCTCAGGTCCCCCATCACACTTCCCCTCTGGCTGGGGTGGTGCCGGGGGTGGCACTCTCGAGATCTGGCCAAGGGGAAGTTAAGTTGCGGGAACATGGGTTGGGGGTCAGTGGAGAACACCACGCCCTCCCCAGCCACTTGGTTAGGAAGTTACTGCCAAACATCCTGGCGTAGAAAACAGCTTCCAGGAACACCCGTGGCAACTAACCAGGAGGAAGGAGTGAATCACCCTAACTTGGAAAAGGATTAAACATCCGCTGATTTAACCGGAAACGCTGACATTGACAAGATAACGTGGACCCTAACAGCCAGTGTGACAAGGACATGATGTAAGAAGCTTCGTCAGATCAGCAGGGACATTTTAGATTAGTCATGGCCCAGGAAAAGCACACGACCCTGAGGCTTCCCAGCTTATGGAAGAAACTTGACGACGTTCTCTCCAGCTGTGACAGTAGTCCTAACAATGTATGCGATACAACCAGTAACTAGTTGTCAAGCAGAAAGTCTTGTAAAATAACAGTGACAATTTTTTTCAATCAGTTATGCTGGAGGGACTAAATTATCTTTTTCTTTTCTCCCTGGACAATGATATTGCAAAATTGTTATAAAAAGAGACAATTTAAAATGTAGATGAGGGAATTCCCTGGCGGTCCAGTGGTTAGGACTCTGGGCTTTCACTGCCGAGGGCCCGGGTTCAATTCTTGGTTGGGGAACTAAGATCCCACAAGCCACGCAGCAAGGACAAAAAATTTTTTAAGAACGTGGATGAAAAAAGAATCACAGCGGAGTAGCAGGCAGTTATGAATAAAAGGTGTGGGCTTTTTCTAGATTGTGTGATGTTTGTGCCATTTATCGATATTTTTCATGCTTAATTTGTTGTGATTTTTTTCTCTCATTCTGAATAAGTGTGTTTCTAATTTTATCAAAATAATTCTGCATTTTTTCTTAAAAAGAGTCCCATTGACTTCAGGCTGCCCCACACCTGGGCAGGCCCAGCCCCACATTTACCTGGTGGTACATCGGACAAGTGGAGACGCGCCTGAGGCCGCACAGCACGCCGCCCTCTTCCTGAGACTCGGGCGTCTTCGCCGTCTCAGGGCGGCAGGTGCTCGTGGAGCAGGGCTCAAAGGCCCTCCCCAGAAGGGAAAGGGCTGCCCAGCTGGCCGAGAGGAAACAAAGGAGGCCTTCACCAAGAGCCACCGCTGAGCGGGTGGCAGGACCAGCCAGGTGCGGGGGGGATGCAGACACGGTCCCTCCCAATATTCACGGAGCCTGTCTTTGCGAGTCCGCCTGTTCGCGAAGACCCGCTTGTCCCACCGTCGTCAACGCTCGCGGCGCCTTCGAGGCTGTCCGCAGATGGACGTGCACGGAGCAGCGGCGACGGGCCCTGCCTTCTTGCTTCTGCTCACCCGTGAGCGAGCCCTCTTCCTGCCCCTTCGGTGCCGCGTTTCCGCTCTTGTGCTTTCGGTGGTGATTCTGCGGCTTCCGTGGCCCCCGGCCCAGGGCTCGTCACATCCAGAGTCCTGAGCGCGGGAGGCCGGGACGTGCCCCGCGGAGGAACCCGTGTGCCGGGCGAGCTCCGTCCAGGCCGAGGGACAGCGCTGTCGGCCGGGTCGGTGCTTAACGAGCCAACGATGGTGTCTGTTCACTAAGTGGTCTTTTTGTGTTGACTCATCGGGGAAAACGCCGTGACGAGAGGCTGGCAGGAAGCAGCCGTTGTTTCCCCAGGAGCCGTGGGTGAGAGTTTGCGGAGACCACATAGAGCATGACTTTGAGAATACTGACAATTGACTGTAACCAATAAAAGAATCACCTCCAGAATACATAAAGAACTCCTGCAAATCAATAAGAAAAAGACGCTCAATAGAAAGGTGACCAAGGGCTTCCCTGGTGGTGCAATGGTTGAGAATCCGCCTGCCAATTCAGGGGACACGGGTTCAAGCCCTGGTCTGGGAAGATCCCACATGCCGCGGAGCAACTGGGCCCGTGAGCCACAACTACTGACCCTGCGCGTCTGGAGCCTGTGCTCCGCAACAAGAGAGGCCGCGATAGTGAGAGGCCCGCGCACCGCGATGAAGAGTGGCCCCCGCTTGCCACAACTAGAGAAAGCCCTCGCACAGAAACGAAGACCCAACACAGCCAAAAATAAATAAATTAAAAAAAAAAAAAAAAGAAAGGTGACCAAGACATCTAACCAAGCCTCACAGGAAGAGCTGCAGATGACAGACAGATCCAGGACGAGCTGCAGGCCTCTCTCCCCACCGCCACCGGACAAGAGCCAAAGCCACACAGACATCTCTGCATCCTTACCAGAAAGGCTGAAATTGTGACACTGTTAGTGTCCAGGGTTGGCAAAAGTCTTCCGCATTGCTGGTGGAAGTATGAACTTT
Organism: Balaenoptera physalus; assembly: GCF_965194825.1. Classification (NCBI taxonomy): domain Eukaryota; kingdom Metazoa; phylum Chordata; class Mammalia; order Artiodactyla; family Balaenopteridae; genus Balaenoptera; species Balaenoptera physalus. The sequence goes on from NC_138884.1 coordinate 150,527,664, forward strand.
TATTTTTGTGTGGATTCTTGGAAAACTGTTTGGCATTATCTTCTACAAGTGAACATAGCACGTCCTACTTCAGCAGACACAAGGACATGTATGTGTGGTATCCAAACACATGGACGAGAATGTTCCCAGAAGCATTTTCCATAACAGCCAAAGTCTGGCACCAACACCCAAGCCCGCTGGTGCAGAAGGACTGAGAGGCAGGACCCCTACAGCGGACCAGACCCTTACATGCCCGTGACCTGAGCAGCAACAAAAAGACCCTCAGTGGAACTCAAGACAAAACGTTGGGTGACACAGGCCAGTCACCAAATAATGCAAGACTGGCTGTTTCTGGGCCTTCCAGGCAGGCTGGCAGGTCTGTGTGTACATTAGTTTGCCTGGGTTCCCACACAAAGCACCACAAGCTGGGTGGCTTAAACAACATTGATTCTCCCACTGATTAATATGCTGAAACTCTAGCCCCCATGTAATGGCATTTGGAGGTGGGCCTTTGAGGATAATTAGGGTTGGATGAGGTCGTGAGGGTGGGGCCCCATGATGGGATTAGTGTCCCCACCCCCATGTGCCAGCACAGCCAAAAGATGGTGTCTGCAGGCCAGGAAGCGGGCCCTCACCAGAACCAACCACACTAGCACCCTGATCTCCAACTTCCAGACTCCAGAACCAAGATAAATAAATGTCTGTTGTTTAAGCTGCCTGTCTGGAATTTTGTTATGTGTCCCAAGCAGAGGTTTAGATTAAGCTTCATCTAGAAGCTGCTAATTATTTTGGAAGGTATTCCAAAGAGGTCAGGGGACGGTTTGGTGGAAGTATGTTTGCCATTTTAGTTACTATGCTGGATCAGAAAGCAGTTAAAGTCTGCAGAAATGGTCAGACGTGGATTTTTCTTTTCCAGATGTTAGACATGTCCTGAAATCCTGCGTCCTTAGAAGTCAGCTGGTTTGGATTATGGGGAGTGGGCTTCAATAGAAACCTCTGCTTCTTACAGGCACCATGGCTGGGTCACAACCCTCCCGGGGCCAAGAAGCAGGTTGGCCTGGGGCTGGCTGGGGGTTGCTGAGGAGAGGAGGAGGAGTGTGGGCAGTCAGGGCCCTGTGGCCTCAGGGCGTGGGGAGGAGGGAGGGGGCTGGCAGCGAGCTAAATGCTCCAGGGCACAGGGGCCCATCTGGGGAGCCCCAGGCGAGGGGATGTCCTTGCCTTTCCACCATCACCGTCCCAGGGCTTTGCACCCCATTTCCCCTGTTTGGATGTTTGTCCTCCTGGTAGCTCAGTCCTGGCTCCTTCCGTCCACGGCCAGGCACTGAGATACCAAGTGGCGTTTCCCGCCTTATTTTTCAGTTTGCGCTTGTCTGTCCGCCCCAGAACTCAGCCCCAGGGTGGGCAAGGGTGCCAGCCCAGCGCCCCGGTGCACAGCCGGTGCTCCAACAGGATTGGGGGCTGAGTCTCCCCCACCCTCAGGGGTTGGCTCCGGTCTTTGGGCCCGGCCCCGGCCCCGCCCTCCCTCTCTCCTGCCTCCGCAGCTCCTCCCAGCAGGCCTAACACACTTCCAGGCATTTCCTCCCTACTACGCCCTCCCCAGGACAGTATCCTCCCCTGGTTGTGTCCCCTGCCCCGTTCTCCTCCTCCTCTGGGGCTCTGCAGCCCCTGCTCACCCTGCCTTGTCGGGGCCTGTCTCGAGGGAGGGCAGCCCACAACGACGCAGCAGGGATCAGGCAGGTCCCCCGGCAGCGCCTTGGCCCACGACGCCCGGCTCGGCGACGCGCATTACAATCCGCGGTCAGGCCCACAGGGGCGGGGACCCCGGAGCGCTGTCGGGCGATGGGGCAGGGTGACCTGCGTGGACGCGACCCCCACACGTCCTCGAGACAACGCTGGTGGGCAGGGCAAGGGCTGGATTCACTGCCTTCCCTGGGAGTGCGGTGGGGGCGGGTCTTTCACAGCGGGGAAGGGTCCGGGAGGCCCGGGGTGGGGTCGCTTTAGGTCGCCCACGAGGTCGGGGCCCGCAGGGAAGGATGCCAGCCCCTCGGGCTTCCCAAGTGAGAGATGATGGGAGGGAGCTCCTCCTGAAAGGAACCACCCCGTCTGTGGTGAGGACAGGGGCCGGGCGCCTGGGGTTGCTCGCGGCGGGGCAGGGTCCACGCGTCCGAAGACCCCGCAGACTGAGCCGCCCATGCACGGCTGGTGGGAGCACACAGGGCAGACAGGCCGTCCCAGCCCCAGAGCCATCTCCATTGCCTTCCTCCTCCACCATGGACGCCCAGACTGGGGCCCAGAGGGCCTGGCTCCTCCCCGGACCTCACCCTGGGACCCCCCCCACCCCGAGACCCCAAACCCTTCCCCGCCCCTCTGACTCCAGACGGGGGCTCCCGAGGGCAGGGCCTGGCCTCCAGACCCCACTCTGGGGACCTGGGGCAGTGCCGCACGTTTGCCGGGTCGCCCTGAGCAACCGCGGGCCGCGAACGGGATCCCGGGGCCACGAAGGAGGCGTCCGTCTGCGCAGGCGCGTGCCCGGGCGCCGCAGGTGCAAACACTTCGCGTCGGTGTCTGCAGGTCGTGTGCCTGCCTCGTCCGGCCACCGGACCTCGTCGGGCCACCGGACCCATCCACCTGCCCGGGAGGCCGCGGAGCTCAGACCTAGGACCTCGGCCCACCCACTGCTCCGCAGGCCCGCCCCGCTCGTGCCCCGCCCCCATCCCGCAGGCCCCACCCCGGCCCCGCCCAAGGGCCGGGACCCCGCCCCAGACCCCGCCCCGCGGGTGCGCGCCTGCGCAGTGACGGCAGGCGCAGTCGGAAGCACAGCGCGGACCGCAGGGCACAGCTGGGGACGGCTGCCCCTCTTGCCCGCAGCGCTGATCCCGCAGTCGTCCTCCACTGGGGCTCGGGCTGCCCTGGCCGGGGATGGCGGCGGCGGCCGAGCCCGGGGCCCGCGCCTGGCTTGGCGGCGGCTCCCCGCGCCAGGGCAGCCCGACCTCCAGCCCGGAGCTGGGCGCCGGAAGCCGCTCGCGGTCGGGGCCGGGGTCCGGGCCAGGGTCGGGGCCGGGGTCCGGGCCAGGGTCGGGGCCGGAGCGGGCGGGCGCTAGGCCCCTGGGCCCCGCCTCGCCGAGTCACAGCTTCAGGAAGGTGACGCTCACCAAGCCCACCTTCTGCCACCTCTGCTCCGATTTCATCTGGGGGCTGGCCGGCATCCTGTGTGACGGTGAGCGCCCGCGACCCCATCGCAGACCCCAGTACCTGGGCCAGAACGGGCACCTCACCTCTGACCTCTGCACTTCCAGCAATGGCCTCCCCAGGATAGAGCCCCTTGCCCCTCGGGGCAGGGGTGTGCCAGGCCCAGACCTCCCCGTGGAGGTGATGTGGACCAGCTCCTGCGGGGGTCTGGGGGCGTCCAGTGGCCGCGGCCCCTCCCCCAGGACGGTGGAAAGATCTGCTCCCTAGGCGCCCTCACCTGGCTTGGGATCCAGTGGGGGAAGAACGTCGCGGCTGCGCAGGGCAGGTGCAGTGACTGGGGATGAGGCCAGCCAACCCTGAGCAGGTGCAAGGGGCAGCAGTGTGGCCAGGCAGGGCTGGCCTCGGCCACTGGCTCCCCTGGGCTGGTGCTGGTCCATTCTCTCCTGGGTGCACACTGCTGCCCACAGGGTCTGAGTGCTGGCGCTGCCCAGGCTCAGACTCCCAGAGAGCTGGGCCAGGCCTGCCACCCCGAGTGTGACATGCCCCAACAGGGCTCACACCCCGCTGCCAAGCCGGCCTGGCTGGGTGAGGAGGCCCTCCCTCCTCTGGCTCCTGGGCAGCTGACACGTGTGCTTCCAGGGTCGGCTCTTCTAGTCCTGCTCATTTCCGCAGGGGATGGGGCGGGGAGCCTCTGCCCTGCTCAGGGAGACAGGCCTTTGGCTCTGGGGACAGACGGAGCACTCAGGCTGGATCCTGCAGAGGAGACCGGGCGCCTCACACAGGATGCCTTCTGCCGGGGGAAGTGGCAGGTCCCCCTCGTGGGTATGGCCTCTTGAAGGTGCGCACTAGGTCTGAGGGGCGAAGAAGCTCATGGAAGGGAAATGGGGGTGATGTGGAGGCCTTCACTGGGCAGCTGTGCGGACATTCTCCCCAACTCTGGAGAATGAGCTGGTGACCTCGGCAAGCAGAGGGGCCTGACAAGGGCATGGGAGGAAGAGCCCCTTCCCCTGCCAGGGTGCACCCAGCATGTGGGGGGAGCAGGGACCATCTGCATGGGTCAGAGGAGGAAGCTGGGTGCCGCCTGCCCGCAGCCGAGCCGGGCTGGGTGCCTCACCCGGCCCCATGCCTCCCCAGGATGGGTAGGGTGCCCCCTTGCTGCCCCTGTGGGCCTTGTGAGCATAGCTCACCACTGTTGGAGCCTCTGGGCTGTCTACTCCCTGGGCGGGGGCAGGTGCAGCCCTCACTGGGCCAGCCACCCTGCCTGCCTCGGGGGGCTGGGGGGATCCTGGTCTATCACAGACTGGCTGTGGTCTGGGCAGGCACATCGTACGTGGGAGGGGTAATTAGGGGTGTATGCAGTTGTGGGGAGTGAGGGAAGGGTGTCCCTGGTGAAGCTGGTGTAGGGGGTAGGTAGAGGTGCAGGAGCTGGCCAAGTGCCCGCCTGCGCCCCCCCCCCCAGCAGAGACTTGAAAGAACTGGGCCTGTGTGTGCGTGTGTGTATAGGGCACTGGACGGGGGACTCTTGGGACACCAGAACACACCGTCATCCAGGATGGTCAGAGCCACCAGGGCCCTGCTCCCCGCTCTGGGCTCTTTGGGGTGGGACAGAGGGTCAGGTTGTCTCCATGCCCTCTCCCTACCCCTATGACTAGGGTTAGGGTTAGGAAGTTTTGGGAGGGTGGGCCCACTGTGATAGGCTATCTGCCCCGTCACAGAATGCTGGCACCCTACCACGGCCCTTGGCGGTCCCACTGGCTGCGGCCTCCCTCCCGCGTGCCAAGACCTGGGGTCTTTTGATTCCTGGGCAGGACAGGGGCCAACTCACGGGGCTCTCATTCCCATAGTCTGCAACTTCATGTCACACGAGAAGTGCCTGAAGCACGTGAAGACCCCGTGTACGAGCGTGGCACCCAGCCTGGTCCGCGTACGTATGGAGCTTGGGCTACTGCACCTTCGGGGGGAGGGTGCGGAGGGTCAGGGAGGCCAGCTTTTGTGGTGAGGAGTCAGGCCGGCATGTCGGATGGGGTGGGCAGTGGCCCAAGCACTGGGGGGCTGGGGTGGGAGTGTTCCCTTGTGCTGGTCTGGGTCCCTGAGCTGCAGACTGCATCCCTGCCTGTGAGCCCCTCCCAGGGCAGCAGCTGGGCCTCACTTCCCGATGGTTCTGACCCTGTCTTCTCCAGGGTCCCTGATACCCAGCACTGCCCCTCCTGCCTGTTGGTGGGCCTCCTCCACCTGTACTTTATCCGGGTGGCCCGAAATGTACCACGGAGGGGAATAGGCCTGGGGGAGGGGTCAGCACCTGTGCAGCTGGATCAGGCCTGGGCAGGACCAGCTGGGGCCTGAGCTGCAGAGGGGGCTGTCTGAGATCACGGCCCAGGCAGCCCTGAGTTGGTCCTGCACAGGGAATGGGGAGGTCAGCATGCAGGGCAGTCCCCAGCAGGACCCCTTGGGAGCACCGAGGGGCTGAGGCACACACAGCATCCTGTTAATCGTGCTCGGGAGGACTGAGGGGTGTATAGCGGTCAGGCAGGTGGCCAGGGCTGCTGATGGGAGCTCCCTGGGACAGAGAGGAAGTGGGGCTTGGGGACCCGGTTGCCAGGCCTTAGGGCCCAGGCTGAGGCCGAGCTCTGCTCCTTCCAGGTCCCGGTGGCCCACTGCTTCGGCCCCCGGGGGCTCTACAAGCGCAGGTTCTGCGCCGTGTGCCGAAAGGGCCTGGAGGCACCCGGGGTTCGCTGCGAAGGTACCGCCAGGAGCCTGCCTGGCTCCTCTGGGGTCTAACTCCCTCCTCACCAGGGACCTGGCCTCTGCTGCCCAGGGTGGCCCAGCCCTCCCTGCGGTCAGGCGGTAGCTCTAGGGTGGGGTTCGGGGATTCTGGAGCTGCCCGCGCGGGGAGGCGGGGAGGCGGGTGCAGGGGACCGCAGGGGCGCAGGCTGCGTGTTGAGGTGGGCCCGGAGGGGAGAGAAGCGGAGAAGCTGGTCCCCATCACGCCGAGGGAGGGGGGACTGCTCCTGTCTCGCACGTCGTACCCCAAAAGGTTAAAGAATGTGCGGTCAGGGGAGGGGCGGCCCCAGACGGGAGCAGAGAGGCCGGCGAGAAGGGGTCTGGCAGGGTCGGTGGGCAGCGGCGACAGACCCCTAACCCTGCCCGCCCCCCAGTGTGTGAGCTGCACGTTCACCCCGACTGTGTGCCCTTCGCCTGCAGCGACTGCCGCCAGTGCCACCAGGACGGGCACCGGGACCACGTGAGTGCGCTGGGCCGGGGGCCAGAGGGCCGGGGAGGTGGGAGAGGCTGCGCCGAGCCTGCTGACAGCCCTCTCCGCAGGACACGCACCTCCACCACTGGCGCGAGGGAAATCTGCCCTCGGGCGCGCGCTGCGAGATCTGCCGAAAGACTTGCGGCTCGTCCGAAGTACTGGCCGGCGTGCGCTGCGAGTGGTGCGGCGTCCAGGTGGGGCGGGGCGGAGGCCCTGGGGGCGGGGCGGGAGAGGCGCGGGTCCGCGTGAGGCGGGGGCGGGGGTCCTGGGGGCGGGGCTGGAGGGAGGTCGGGGCCAAGACCTGTGGGGCGGGCTGCATCGTCCAGTGGCAAAGCGGGATGGGGGGGCGGGGGTCCTGGGTCCTGGGGACAGCTCGTTTCGATCGGGATGTTTTCCGGCTTTTGGGGTGGGGTTCGGTTGTGCAGGGGAGACTCAGGGCTCTCTGGTTGGGGGTGGCGCCACCGGCCCGTGGGAGCTAAGTGTGGGCCCCCGGGGAATCACTGAGGGCCGGCCTGGACCCAGGTCCTCTCCTGTACCAGGACCCCAGGCTCGAGCCCGTGCCCTCTCCCCCAGGCCCACTCGGTCTGCTCCGCGGCTCTCGCCCCCGAGTGCACTTTCGGGCGCCTGCGCACCATGGTCCTGCCGCCGGCGTGCGTGCGCCTGCTGTCCCGCAACTTCAGCAAGATGCACTGCTTTCGGATCTCCGAGAGCGCGGCCCCAGAGCCGGGTGAGCAGGGCGGCGGGGAGCGGGCGTCTGGGGTGGGGGCCGGGCCTTGACTGAGGCCAGCTGTGACCGTCCCACAGGGGAGGGAGATGACAGCGTGGACGGAAGCACCCCCGCCGGCCCAGGTAGAGAGGTGATGGCACTAGAGTCCAGTAAGTGCCCCTTAGCTGTGGCCAGCCCCCCATCCCATGCCCCGTTCCCCCATCCCGTGCCTCGTTCCACGAATTTGCACCCACTTCCCTGTGGCCCAGGCAAGCAGACTCTGAAGATCTTTGACGGCAACGACGCAGTGCAGCGAAACTACTTTCGTGCCATCACCGTCCCCCGCCTGGCCAAGAGTCAGGAGGTGCTGGTAAGAGGGACCCCGCAGCTGCCTCGCAGGCCCGTCCCTGGGGGGCTGCGGGAACCCACGGTGGCCTGGCTCCGCTCACGCCCACCCCCACCCCCCCTCTAAGGAGGCGGCGCTGCGGGCCTACTACATCACGGAGGACCCTCAGGGCTTCCAGCTGCAGGCGCTCCCCGCACCCGCTCTGGCTGGCGACAGCGGGGCCTCGGGAAAGGTCTGGAGTGGTGGGACCACCCAGGAGGAAGGCAGTAGAGGCCCAGGGGCCCGAGACGTTCCCAGCGCCATTCGCGTTCCCGAGGCCTGGGTCATTTGCGCTCTGCCCCGCACCCAGGAGGTCCTGAAGATCTACCCTGCCTGGCTCAAGTGAGACCCAGGTCCCCAGTAGGGTCCGCGGCGGGAGGGAGGGGTGGGGGCTGTGCGACCCCAGCTCCTGAGCTTGTCCCCTGCAGGGTGGGTGTGGCCTACGTGTCCATCTGTGTGACGCCGCAGAGCACAGCCCGGACTGTGGTGCTGGAGGTCCTCCCGCTGCTGGGACGCCAGGTATGTGTGCTGGGCCCGCCCTGCCTGGCGTGGTGGCCCCATGTGGGTCTTCGGGAGGCGGGGTGGGGTGGGGTGGGGTGGGGTGGGCATTAGGGCTGGTCCTGGCCTGATGCCCTGAACTCCACCCCAACAGGCTGAGGGGCGGAAGAGCTTCCAGCTGGTGGAGGTACTCATGGGCAGCAGGCAAGGTGAGCGGGCAGCCTGTAGTCAAAACCCTGACCAGTCCTACCCCTAGGCGCCCGGGGTCCCAGGGCAGGTGCTTTTGGAGGTGGCCGCAGGGCCTGGGGCTAATAGTGGTGTCTCTCAACTCTGCAGTCCAGCGCACGGTGCTGGCGGACGAGGAGCCCTTGCTTGACCGGCTTCGTGAGATCCGGCAGGTGAGTGGGTGTGGACACTGGCCCCTGGGGAACGGCTGGCCTTTGGACATGGCTTCTACCTCGTAGAGAGGGAGTCTGTCTGCCCGTAGGACACAAGCCCATGCTGGCGGGCAGCTAAGCGTCCCGGCCAGCAGTGCCTCCTCTTCGCAAGTTCTCCGTGTGTCCTTCCTCTCCTCTCCTTTCCCATCTCGGTGGCGTTTAGCCCGGGGCGTCTTCCCTTTGGCCCCCTTTGTGGAACGGGGGGTGGGGAGGCCCGTCCCCTAGTGCTCTGCTCAGCGGTCCCCCTCCCCGCAGACGTCCCTGCGGCAGATGAGCCAGACGCGGTTCTACGTGGCTGAGAGCAGAGTGGTGGCCCCACGTGTCTCTCTGTTCGTGGGTGGTCTGCCCCCCGGCCGGTCCCCCCAGGAGTATAGCAGTCTGCTGGACGAGGCTGTGGCCAGCAAAGGTGCGACTGCCTGGGCTGGTCCGGGCGCTTGGCCGGGTGGGGGGCAGGGCGGGCGTCCTGAGGGCGGGTGTGCGGGCTGGGCTGCGTGCCCGGGCTGCGTCCCACTGCTCCCCCGCGCCCCCCAAGCCCTGGCTGAGCCTTTGCCGAGCTGGTTCCTGGCCCAGAGGGTCTCTGTCCTCACCTCTGGGGCCCAGCCCCCATCACCTCCTCTGGAGTGGGGGGGCGCTTCCTGGGAGAGCTGCGCTGTTGGGTGGTGTGAACTCATTCCTGGCCTGGGAGGCCGGGTGGGGCTGCCTGGGATGGCGGCCCTGGGCCGGGGGCCTGGGGGGCAGGTCCCTGGCGTCCGACTGCAGCCTGCCGCCCCGCCCCCCCGTCTTTGCAGCTGGCCTCGTGTCCGTGAGCCACGTCTACTCCACACAAGGTGAGCCGCCCACGGGCTGTGGTCAGGTTGGGTCCAAGGTCACTCCCTGGGGTAGGTGGGGCAGCCGTGCCCTCTTGCTCCGCCTTGTTTAGGACCCGTGGGCCGGGGAAACGGTGGTGTTTCGTTTCCTGGTTCACGGCTGTGATGCTTTTGCTAAAACGTGACTGAGGTGCAGAGAATGCTTTCTCCACAACCTCTTGTGCTCATGGGTTCCGTCTTTTATGGCGGGAAACGTCAGATCTCCCCAGTGGGAGAACAGTACTGTGAGGCCCGACTCCCCTCTGTGGGTCCATAGCAGTTACCAACGTGCTCCGTGCCTCTCGCGGGTCCTGGGGGGTGCGTGTCTGCTCCACCCTGCCTCCAGGTGGCCTTGCTCTGTCCACCCGGCATCTCCTGTCTCCGAGCCCAGCTGTCCTTGGGGGCTCCCCCCGGGGGAGGGAGTCACGCACTGCGGGGACGCCTTGGGACGGGCTGGCCTGAGGTGGGCCGTGGCCAGAACGGGGGCCATTCGGCCGCGGGAGGAGGCGAGGCCCCAGCCCAGACACCGTGTGGGTGGGGGCAGGACAGGTAACCGAGCTCACGGCCCACCTGCCACAGGTGCCGTGGTGCTGGACGTGGCCTGCTTTGCGGAGGCCGAGCGGCTGTACATGCTGGTCAGGGACACGGCTGTGCACGGCCGGCCGCTGACCGCCCTGGTGCTCCCGGACGTGCTGGTGAGTGGCGCCGGGGCGGGGCCTGGGGCCATAGCTTCCACGGCCAGATTGTCTAATACTTTTGGTCAGCTGGAGCAAAGTCCGAGTCGGTGTGCACGGCTGATTCACACCGAGGGAGGGGCCCGAGGTCCGATGGTGAGAGGCCTGCACGCTGGCTGACTGGCCCTGCAGCGGCCGCCTCTTAAGGGCTGGCCTGTGTTTGTGACTGTGTGTGCGGCCCTCGCAGGGTCGTGGGCCCTGGCCCCGCTTTTCCCGCCCTGGAGGCCTCTGGAGCCCTGCTCGCACCCTGGGCCTCCTCCGGCCAGTAGGTGATGCTCCCTGACCCTGGAGGCTGTCCTAAAGCCCCAGCAGTGCCCCAGGCCCCGCCCTGCGCTGTGTGCCCTAGTAGCAGCTTCTGCTCCTTGGCCCTGCTGGCCCCCAAGGAGCCCCCGAGGTGACCTGACCCCAGTTCAGGCCCAGCAGAATTAGAGCAGAACGAGTTCAGGGTCTGTGCCTGGGCGGGCCACGCCTTCAGGCTTCTGCTGCCCTGTCCTACCGTCCAGACAAGGGGGCGGCCACCGCAGGTCAGGGTCCCCCTCCGCCGGCTCCACGGGCAGAGACGGGTGGGTGAGGCCGACACGCGCTTCCTCTCTCCCGGCAGCTGCCTGCCCTGGGGTGAGCAGGTAAGTGGTGCCCGCAGGCAGCTCGGCCCGGTGGCTCACACGTCACCCCAGCGTGTCCTCGGCCTTGAGCCACGGCCGAGCCCGTGTGCGGCCGCTGCCCGCTGTGTCTGCGCCTGTTTGTCTCCTGTCACCCAGCATCCCCCATCGCGGGGACCCCAGCCCCCGTCCTCACCACGTGGGGACCCCTGCTCCCTGCCCACTCTCGCGGGCGCTGTTTCTGCCGTTGTGTTTGGGGGCGGGCTTTGTCCCGTGGCCCAGGGGAGGTGTGGGGCCGCCCTGTGAGTCGGGCTGCTCCTCCTGACTGCCGTGTGGGTGGGCGGGGGCCTGGCAGCGGGGTGGCTCTGAGAGGGGCAGGCGGGGTCCTGCGTGGGCTTCCAGCCTAGGCTCGTGGGCCACGTGGGTCAGGCGGCGGGCGTGGTCTGAGGACACGTGGCGTGGCAGCTGTGGCGTGGCCGATGTGCTCAGAGCTCCAGGCTGGCCAGTGTCTTCCTGCCCCACTGGCCAGGGGTCTGTGGGCGCCCCTTCTGCTGTGGGATGCAGCCCGAGCAGGCAGTGGAGAGGTGGGGTGGCCGTGTGGCCTTTCTCTGGAGGGGCCGGCCCCAGACTGGCTCAGGCAGGTGGGCTGAGGGTCAGGGGCTGCCACTGCCAGGCCGCGTGCTGGGGGAGGCCCGGCTCTGTCTCCGGGGGCCGGCCAGCCCACCCTAACGCAGCCCCATCTGTCAGCACCTGAAGCTGCCCCCAGACTGCCGCCCCCTGCTGGTGTTTGTGAACCCCAGAAGCGGAGGCCTCAAGGGCCGCGACCTGCTCTGCAGTTTCCGGAAGCTGCTCAACCCCCACCAGGTCTTTGAGCTGACCAACGGGGGGCCGCTGCCCGGGTGAGCCTGCCAGAAGGGGTGCCTGCCCGTGCCCGCCCCCCGGCCAGCAGGAACAGGTTGGGGTTCGGTGGGTTGGAAGCCTCGAGGGCACCCTGGGTGGGGATGAGCTGCGGCCCCTCCTGCCCCGGGGGTGACCTCCTGTCCCTGCTTGTTCGCGGCCGTGGCCAGTGCCGGGACACGTCCTGTCTCCCTGCCGCCAGGTTCCATGTGTTCTCCCAGGTGCCCTGCTTCCGGGTGCTGGTGTGCGGCGGGGACGGCACCGTGGGCTGGGTGCTTGCCGCCCTGGAGGAGATGCGGCACCGTCTGGCTTGCCCAGAGCCGGCCGTGGCCATCCTGCCCCTGGGCACAGGTGGGGCCAGCTGGCACGCTGGGGGATGGGGCCCCGGCTTGGCGGGGCGTGGGGTGGCCGTGGAGAGTCAGCGTGTGTCTTGCCGGTGTCCAGGGAATGACCTTGGCCGGGTCCTCCGCTGGGGGGCGGGCTACAGTGGAGAGGACCCGTTCTCCGTGCTGGTGTCAGTGGACGAGGCGGACGCCGTGCTCGTGGACCGCTGGACCATCCTGCTGGACGCTCATGAGGCCGGCGGTGGGGAGAACAGCGTGGCAGACGCAGAGCCCCCCAAGGTACCGGTGTGCCCGGGAGGGGGTGTGGCACCCGGCGGGTGTCTCTCTACCACGTCCGTCCAGGTGTTCGTCCTCGTCCCAGCCATGCCTTGGCGTTGGCGCCAGCGCTGTCCCCTCGTGGACACGGGTGCCGGGCCTGAGGATGGCCGGCTCAGAACCTGAGTGTGGGGCAGTCACTGGACAGAGCAGCTCTGTGACAGGAGGCCAGGCCCACTGCGGGGGCGGCGGGGAGCATCTGGTGGGGGCCGACCGGGGCCAAGGGAGAACGCGTCTTGTTCTCAGATCGTGCACATGAGTAACTACTGTGGGATTGGCATCGACGCGGAGCTAAGCCTGGACTTCCACCAGGCGCGAGAGGAAGAGCCCGGCAAGTTCACGAGCAGGTGCCATGGGGCAGGGGTGGGCGTGGGGCTGGCCCTGGCGACCCTGTACTTCCTGGGGGTTCACCAGCAGTGGCCGGGGGCTGGGGCGCCCCGTGACTGTAGGTCCCCCGCCAGGTTCCACAACAAGGGCGTGTACGTGCGGGCCGGGCTGCAGAAGCTCAGCCATCCCCGCGGCCTGCACAGGGCGCTCCGGCTGCAGGCCGAACAGCAGGAGGTGGAGCTGCCCAGCATCGAGGGGCTCATCTTCATCAACATCCCCAGGTGCCCGCATGCGGGGCTCCCGGGGCCCCGGCTCCCCTCCAGCCTCCCGCCCGGCCTCCCTCTGACCTGTGTGCCCCTCCCTCTTGGTGCAGCTGGGGCTCGGGGGCCGACTTGTGGGGCTCCGACAGTGACTCGAGATTCGAGAAGCCGCGCATGGATGACGGGCTGCTGGAGGTGGTGGGGGTGACGGGCGTCGTGCACATGGTGAGCGCGGGGGCAGGGGACCGGGGGTCTGGGCTGTGGCGCCGCGGCCCGCTGAGCTTGGCTCCCCCTCTCCCCAACCAGGGTCAGGTCCAGGGTGGGCTGCGCTCCGGCATCCGCATTGCCCAGGGGTCCTACTTCCGTGTCACCCTCCTCAAGGCCACCCCTGTGCAAGTGGACGGCGAGCCCTGGGTCCAGGCTCCCGGGCACATGATCATCTCGGCCGCGGGCCCGAAGGTACGCCCGGCGTGGGGTGGGCAGGGGGCTTGCTGCCGGCAGGCCTCGGCTGCACAGAGCGGCTGGCATGGCCTTGGTGCCCGGCAGTCCTGCTGCGGCTGGTTCTTCCCTGACTCGGGGAGGTCATGGGGCTGGATGAGGCCAGCCAGCCCTTAGGGAGCCCCTTCCCCACAAACCGCGGTCACAGCATGCCCCGCTCTTTCCCCTTCTGTAAGATGGGCTGAGATGGCAGCAGCCGTCCTAGGACCCGGCACCAGGTGGCCTGCAGTATTGCACAGCCCTCAGACCTTGCCTGTCTCGGGACAGGTCCACATGCTCAGGAAGGCCAAGCAGAAGCCCAGGAAGGCGGGGACCCCCAAGGATGTGCGAGCAGATGGGGCGCCTGCCCGAGGGGGACTCCAAGTAGAGGCGGGTCCTGGAGCAGCGCTCGCTGGTGGGTGTACTCGCCCACAGCCCTGACCGTCCCCGTGCCACACAAACTGCTGGGTGGGCAGTGGGCACTTTGTACCAGTGATGGGTGGGCACGGGGCTCTCCGGGGCCCAGGCCACTGTCCTGGAGGGCACGCACTCCTCCCCGGGCCCCTCTGGCTGCTCCTACAGGGCAGCTGGCTCCCTGGGCCCTGGGGTTGCCCGGCACAGACACGGGACACCCTGGCCACGAGCTCTTTGGCCTCCCCTCTCCACTGAGGGCTGTCCTGGGGGACATGCCTCTCCAGGCCCGGGTGGTGTCTGGCCGGCCCAGCCGGAACCTGGCTGGTGGCCCCGGAGCGACAGGGCTGGGACGGGAGGGCCCCGAGGAGGCCAGGTGGTGCCCAGGAGGTAGCAGGAGCCTGGCTGGGAGCCCGGAGGAAGTGAGGAGAGCGTGCAGCGGGAGCGGCTTTAATCAGCAAGGTCGACGCAGCACACGATCGTCGCGGCACTCGGCCTCCCACTCGCCGACAGTCAGCACACGGGTGCCGTGTCCGCTGCTGGGCAGACGGGACTCGTATGGTCTCCGTGCTTCTCCACGTGGAGACTTGGCGACGCAGGATGCAGACGTGGCTGTCTGGCGGGCCACTCGCAGAGCCCCTACCACAGAGCCCCCGAGTTTAGCCGGCCCAGAGTCCCGACTTGGCCCCCTGAAAAGCCCGACCCCAGCTGCCTGGGAGCCCCCAAAGCCCCAGAGAAGGGTCCACAAGCCCCTCTCCTGATTGTCTGGTCTCTTTGCCTTTGGCGCTGTCTTGCCGCTGGGCCCTCGCACCCTGGGTGGTGGCCTTGCCCTGACATTCGGCCTCAACCTCGGACACGGCCCTGCCCAGCCTTGTACCCGCCAAGCTTGTGCCAAAACTGCCCAGACACGTGCATCGGAACAGCCGTGGGTGGCGGCCCGTCCTCGCCACGTGCCTCTAGTAGCTGGTGTGTGTCCCCCAGGTTTGCGTCCCGGGGGGCGGCATTAGCTTTTGCTTTGCGGGCCCCGTTGGTCGATAGGAACTGTCTTGTAAATTGTGGTTCAGGTGGACGTGTCCTCTGTGTGTAAGCGAGTGTGTGCGCCCGGAGGGGCTGTGCGCGCTCTGCACCCCCTCCCTCATGTGTAACTTATCACCTGAAGGTGACCGTAATTTATATCTGGGACAAATATAGTCTGGGCATCCTGTCCTGCTGCCGTCTCCTGCGTCTGTGCCTGAGGCCAGTGTGTTGGGGGAGGAGGGCTGGGATGTGGGGGCCGGTTGGGCAGCCCAGCAGCTGCCAGGGCCCTCTGCCCGCGGGACGTGGGCTGAGTTGCAGGACGTGCTGCCTGTTGAGGACCCGGGGCCACATTGCACACCCACACCCACCACGGGGCTGCGGCCCCAGCTGCCACGGAACCACCCGCCGCCTGCGGCCCCCCCCCGGCTCATCTCCACTTGGTCGAGGCAGACAACAGGCACGTGGGACACAGTGACGCTCCTGCGAGACTCTTCTCTGCAACAGTGGAAGACAATCTGAGGGGCTGAAGTAGAGCATGAAACTTCACAAGGAAGACAAAACCCGAGGCCGGGCCACCCGCCGGACACTCGGACCTCAGGCGGGGGCCGGGGCCGCGCTAGCAGGGAGCAGGGAGGAGCGGGGACTGCGCGTCGTCCGTGGCCCCCGGCGCCGGCCGGGCCAGGCCCCGCAGGCCCCGCAGGCCGGCCAGCGCCAGGCGCACCAGCAGCCGCGACACGAGGAAGGCGAAGGGCACGGCGATCTGCATGGCGTGGAAGATGGCCGTGCTGAACCTGCTCAGCACGCAGGTGCAGGCGAAGGCCAGCAGGCTGGCGCAGGGGTACAGCACGAGCTTGGCGAGCATGAACGCGTGCTCCCGGCCCCCGAACCGCGCCGACGGCTGCAGCGTCTCCCCCTCCTGCAGCAGCGCCGTGGTCCAGATGGCGAACTGGAAGATGCTGGCGAAGAAGATGATGGCGCAGCTGACTCGTACGCTCTCCAGCTCGTCGTGGGGCCGCCTCGCGAAGGCCGACGTCTGCTGGTAGGCCAGGGGCAGGCCGCCCACGAAGGCCAGCGAGAGCGTGTTGAGCAGCCCCATGGGCTGTGTGGCCTTGCGGATGTGCAGGAAGAGCGAGTGGTGGGCGAACCAGAGCAGGCCCACCGTGGCGAAGGAGCCGAAGTAGGCCAGGAAGTGCGGCCCAGACGCACCCAGCGCCGCCACTAGGCTGCCATGGAACTTCTCCTTCACGTCCTTGGAGTCCGGGACGTTGTCCTCACTGAGGGGTGAGACACACAGCATCTGCAGCGGCCCCACCTCGGGCGTCCGTTCCGGGCTGCCTGCCCCCACCCTGTCCCAGCCCCTGCGCGGGCTGCCGGCCCCCCACACACTTGAACTTAAGATGAACGAACGGCATACACTGAGATTGCGCGGATCTGTGTTCACACACACAGCGCCGTTCACCTGAAGTTCAAATTCAACTGCAGCCTGCGTTTTCTTGGCTGACCGCAGCCCTGCCCGCCGGACCCCGGGCTGGTGAGCGGCACGGGCCCTGAGCCCGCAGCCCGTCTGGCGCCCATGGGTGGGTGCTCCTGAGGTCTGCCCACCGTCCTGCAGCGGCCCGACCACTTCGGGAGCGGTCCCACAGACCTGAAGGGCCTTTGCCTTCGAGGTCCTCAGATTCCTGGGCAGAACTTTATCGTAAGGAGCGATTCTAAGGCACATCCGGCCCAGGCTTCTCCCCACTGAGGTCATGGGGCTGCCGCGCTGCAGCCACGCAGCCCAGACACACCTCTGTGCCCACGATGGCAGCTGCATGCATGCTGGTGGGGCTGGGGGCAGGAGACAGAGCCTGGGGGCTTCCTGGGGATCCCCACCTGGGTTCTCGGGGCTGTGGCTCTGGGTGGAGGAAAGAACCCTGACCGCCCCCCCGCCCCGGGGGTTCCCAGCCATAGCTGGTCCTTGCTGCCACCCAGCAGGGGACCCAAGCCAACAGGGGACCCAAGCCAGCATGGCCCTGGCTGCAGGGCAGAAGCAAAGCCAGATCGCCCCAGAACCTTAGGTCTAGGTCTCAGAGATTGGTGCCAATGGACATTTGCCCCCAATTTTTAAAAATTCACAAATTACAGTAGGAAAAAGCTAGTAAGAGAAATTTAGGAGCATCAAGACCTTAGGTGAGGGACTTCCCTGGTGGTGCAGTGGTTAAGAATCCGCCTGCCAATGCAGGGGACACGGGTTTGAGCCCTGGTCTGGGAAGATCCCACATGCTGCAGAGCAACTAAACCCATGCGCCACAACTACTGAACCTGCGCTCTAGAGCCCGCGAGCCACAACTACTGAGCCCACGTGCCGCAACTACTGAAGCCTGCGCGCCTGGAGCCCATGCTCTGCAAAAAGAGAAGCCACCGCAATGAGAAGCCCGCGCACCACAATGAAGAGTGGCCCCCGCTCGCCGCAACTAGAGAAAACCTGCGCGCAGCAACGAAGACCCAATGCAGCCAGAAATAAATAAATAAATAAATAAATTTATATTAAAAAAAAAAGACCTTAGGTGATCAGTTACAGAACATAAAATCAGAGCATTTTAACGTTAACGAAATAAGAATGTGCTAAAGTATGACCGAGGAATAAAAGGCTTTAGAAAAAAGATGGAAGACTCGAAAAAGCAGCAGATAAAACACTGAGAAACAAAATTACAGCAACGAAGGCTGGAACTGTGACAGACTGCAGAGGCCGCCCGGCCGGGCAGAAGAGCAGCAGGGAAGGGAAGAGGCGGGCTCGGGGCAGGAGATGGACGCGGGGGGCTGGGGGTTGCCCGCCCTGCGTGGGCAGCCCTGGGAAGGAGGCGGACCGGGCCCTTCTCAGGTGGGTTCTCAGGTGGGAGCCCCTTGGGGAGGGTGGGCCGGGGGACCTCGGCGCCTTTGTGGGGCTGGCGGAGGAGTCTTGGCCCGGCGGGTCCTCACCAGATGTCCAGGATGAGCAGCGTGGCCACAATGGCGTAGACCCCGTCACTGAAGGCCTCCACCCGCTCCTTGCTGAGCGGCTCGTGCAGGTCGAAGGTGAAGATCTCCAGGCTGCGAGCCGGGGGCTCCCTGGGGCCTGTGGGAGGGGTGGCCAAGCCCTCAGGGCCTCGGGCCAGCTAGGAGGCCCCGCGGGGACGCCGCCTGCCTGGCCCGTGCTCTGCGCCCCACACTCCAGCCCCGCCTGGCACCTACCCACAAGCCTGGCTCTGCACCAGCCGGCGGCCTTGCTGACGTAGGGCAGGAAGATGACTGTCGCCATCAGCAGGTACGACTGCACGAGACAGGGCACCGGGCACGTCAGGGCGCGTGGTGCCTCCACCGAGGGGCCCAGCCAGGAGTCCCACCCCAAAGCCGCCCGCCCGGAAGGGACTGCAGCTCGAGCAAGAGGAGACGAAACAGGTGAATCATCTGTCATCAAGACGGAAGCCTTCCGTGCACAGGAGAACATCACCGGGGGGTGAAGGGACATCGCACAGAACGGAGATGTTTGCAGGCCACACGCCTGATAAAGGGTTACTATCCGGGCTTCATAAGGAGCCCCGACAGCTCCACGACGGAGAGACAGATAAGCCAACTGAGAAACGGGCCACGGACCTCGACTGACATTTCTCCGAAGAAGAGGGACGCGGCCCCGACACGTGTGGGCAGGCGCTCAGCACCACTAACACTCGGGGAAACGCCAGTCACAACCACGAGGAGAGCAGCGCACACCGTGGGACGCTCCCAGCGGGAACAGGAAGCGGCTGTACTGGGCCGGGGCGGCGGTGGGGGGGCGGGGAGGGGGGTTGGGTGGGTGGGGGGCGGGCGGCTGGAGCCCTGTGCGCCGTCGGTGGGAGTGTAAATGGCGCAGCTGTTGGAGAAGTGTGGAGGTTCCTCAGAAACTAAACGGGGACTTGCCACAGGACCCGGCAAGTCCACTTCTGGGCACACACCCAAAAGCACGGAAAGCAGGGGCGCACCCATGCTCACGCAGCCGCCGAGTGTCCGTGGGTGGGTGATGGGGCCCTACCGGCTAATGAGAAGGAAGGGAATCCTGACACCGACGACGTGGACGCACCTTGACAACATGCCGAGTGAAAGAAGCCAGGCGTAGAAGCCTCCTATTTCATGATTCCACTTATATGAAGGAACCAGAATAAGCAAACCCCTACAGACAGAAAGCAGACTCGCAGTTTCCCGGGACTGAGGGGCGGGGAGACAGGGAGTGGCTGCTCATGGGTCCAGGGTTCCTGTCTGGGGGGGATGAAAAGTCCCAGAACCAGCGGGAGGTGATGCACGGCGACGTCAGCGGTCAACGCCGCCGAGCTGCACGCCGCAGATAAAATGGTCACAACGGTCAATTTTTTGTTACGCGGATACCCAATTATTTTAAACAGGGAGGCCGGCGGGCCAGGCATGCTCCCGGGCCCGAGGTGGCCGCAGAAGGCTCCTCGCCCAGCCCTGTCGCCTCGGCCGGTGGCCCCCCTCAGGGAAGGGCTTCCACCCCGTCCTTCACAGTCATGCTTCAAGGTCACCTGGCACCTGGCCTGGTGAGGGGACTCAGGAGACAATGGGCACCTCGGGGACAGACGGGGGCGGCCAGCATCACAGCTCTGCTTACGACCTCCGGTCTCCACATGTCAGAAGACCACACCATACACGTCACTCAACACACACACACCAAGGGGGGGAGTGTCCCAGGTGCCTGGCAGGTGAGCGCAGAGGCCCCAGGGGGCGACGGTGGCCACGCAGGATCGGCGCGTGTGGTGTGTGTGCACGTGCGCTGCGGGGTAGGAGGGGACAGAACAGCCCGAGGGGGAACCTGAGTCCCGGGGCAGGGGGAGATCTAACTGGCCGTGGGGACCTGCCCAGGTCTGGAGGAACAGCAGGCACAGGGCGCTGGCGTGGGAGGCCCTGGGCCCCGAGTGTCACCACGGGAGGAGGGCGGTCCAGAGGGAGGTCAGGACGGCCCGGGCCAGGGCAGTGAGCAGTGGCTGGCCCTGGAAGGTGGGCCCCACACAGAGTCCCAGATGAGGGAAGGGGCTGGTGAGGACGCCCGGAACGATGGCCGTGGGCTCGTGGGGAGGCTGCAGGGGGTGGGCCTGGGGGCCAGGAGGCTCTGACATGCCTTGTCTCACAGGGGACGAGGGGTCAGACCCCCACTGTGGGGAAGGAGGGGGAGGGATGGAGAGGAAGGGGCAAAAAACGCAGCACAGAGAAACGACCGACCGCCCCCTCTGAGACCGCAGACCTCCCAGCCCCACCGAGGACCCTCCTCTCCCCAGTGTGGCGGCCCAGCGCCCGCCTCCCACTACTGCCACCCCGTGAGGGTGTGCCCACTGCCCAGGCTCGTCACTGCCCCCGGCAGCGCGCTGGGCCCTGTCTGCCTGCTCCAGGCCCGGCCAGTGGGCACGGCCCCCGCGGGCCTCAGCTCTGCCTGCTTCTCCTGACCCAGGCCACACGCACCACATCCCAGCTGTGCCCTCCGTCCTCCATGCGACGACCCTCACTGCCCCTCAGCCCCTGACCTCGTCCTCAGAGCCAGCAGGGGCTGTCCCACCGGAAGCCCGGATGCTGCGGGCCCCTCAGTCCTGCCCTGCCGTCTCTCCGTGCAGCCCCCTCGCCAGCCCCACCCTGGGACACCCTGCCTGACCCCGAGGGCCCCCACAGCATCCCTCCCGCCCGAGAGGAGCGGGGCCCACCCGAGAGGCGCAGCCACTGTACGGCGAGGGGACAGAGCAGAAGCCCGAGGCCAGCCCCCACCTCACACACCAGCGTCCACCCTCCCCTTTACCCACCCGTGGCCTGACCTGGGGTGCCCTGGATACTGGACCCCAGCCCCCAGCTCCATCCTCCGGGGCGCGGCTCTGCAGGCCTTGCCATCCTGTTTGTTTTAAACTTGGAATTCTCTTAAAACACTTACTAGGTGTTTAGAGTAACGTTAACCGTTCATTTTTTCACACGTCTTATGATGCTTCGGGTTTAAAGATTCACTTTACTTCACTAGCGCTCAAGTAAAGGCAGGAGCCGTGCATCAAGCTTCTACAACCAGCTCTGAGACGGCGGCTCGTTAGGATTTACCTCCCTTCCTGGATGATGGAAGCTCCACCAGAACAATATGCCTATCAAGTCAGCTGTGGGCTAAACACAGGATGCCAGCCGGCTCAACGCCTGCAGCTCGGCTAGGACGGAACCCCCGTATACACTATTGATACCATGTATAAAATAGATAACTAACGAGAACCTACAGGGAACCCTACTCAATGCTCTGCGGTGACCTAAATGGGAAGAAAATCCAAAAAAGAGGGGATGCATGTGTATGCAGAGCTGATTCACTTTGCTGTACAGCAGGAACTAACACAACAGTGTAAAGCAACTACACTCCAATAAAAAGGAGAAAATAAATAAGTAAATTAAAAAAAAAAAGCACAACCTGCAGGCTCCAGGGCGCCGTGGATGGAGTCCCGCCCGGCTCTGCCCACGCGGCCGCCGTCTCTCCCTGGACGCTGGGGGTGCGTCCGCCCGGCCCTGGCCCAGCTCCACCCACGCCTGCACCTCCCTCTTCTCCACTCCAGTCTCTCCTGCTCTGGAGTTTCTCTCTTCACTTTCTCTCTCTTCCGGTGGCTCACATTCCTACGCAGGCACGTCTTTAGAAGGCGCACGGCCTCCCGGGCCCACTGGGCGTGTGCCGTGTTCACCCACGCGGGCTCCTCCCTGCAGAGCAGCCCCCCGGTGGGCCCCCCACCCCGACTCACCACTGGGTAGAAGAAGAAGGAGAAGCCGGCCGCAGCCAAGCACAGCGCCGGGCCCCGGAGAATGATGCCCAGGATGTGCTGCCGGTAGAGGGCCCGGTGGGCCGAGCGCTCGATCTGGGGGCTCAGCAGGTGGGGGAAGTGGAAGGCGTAGACCACGATCAGCGCCTGCGGGAAAGGAGGGCTGCAGGGTGCGAGCAGGGTCTCGGGTGGGGCTCGCTGCAGGATGTTCTGGGGGTGCAGAGTGGACGGGAGCCCTCGCTCTGCTCTGGGGGTCAGGTGTGGGTCTCAGAGAGCCCCGCCCGAGGGTGCCGGCGGCCCCATTTCACTCTCTCTCCACGTCGGCACAGGAAGCCCAGGCCCCGAGCGTCTCTGGCTTTGTCCTGCTGCAGCCCACGCGGGTGCCCCGTGGCAGGCGCTGCGTGGCGGGTGGCGTCTGCACAACTCCCACCACGGGCGGCCCGGGCACGCGCTACAACTCCTGCTCCACGAGGACGGGGTGTGGGGGCGGGGAGCCGGTGTCCTACCTGCACGGCCCCGACGGCCATCACACACACACAGAACAGGAGAATGCCCAGAGGCACCTCGGGGAAGGCCACCATCAAGGAAAACTGCAGCCAGAAAAACCCCCAGAATCAGGACCCGCAGGGCCGCAGGGCCCGTGAGCCCCGGGCGTCAGCTGGGCTCTGCCTGGTCAGGAGCAGAGCTGTCTTGGGTGGGAGCGGCCTGAGCCCTGGAGGCGTCTCTCTCACAAGAGCCATTCCACCCAACGCTTGAAGCCTTTAAAGCTGCAAGCTTATCAGATTCATAAAGACTCCCCAGACCCCAATTCTCTGCGATGTGCTCCGTACCCAGAGCCCCGCTCTCTGTCAGAATCAGGGGGAGCTGCGGGGTGAGGAGATGGAGGGGTCACATGCTGGGGACGAGCCCAGGTCGGCCAGGAGGCCATGGGCTCTGGGGTTCAGGCAGGAGCCGAGAGCCTTAGGGAGCACGGAGAGGGCGCCCCTCACTGCGCCCTCGGAGGCCAGGCTGGTGTCTCTGCCCCTGACAGCCCTGCTTGGGGCCCTGGAAGCCTCCCCACTCCATCCAGCCCGGAAACCCAGGGTTGCCCCTTCCCCCGGAACCTTCTCTCCTCTCTGCAACCCCGTGGTCCAGGCCCTGGACCTCCCAGTGGTCTGAGAGCTTCTGAGAAGGGAGCATCTTAGGGTCAGAGCCCTCCTGCCCAGTGGAGGGCAGGCTGGACCCCCGGGTGGAAGTGGGAGCGGAAATCCCTGTGACTCACTGTGAACGGCAGGAAGGTGATGGTCATCATGCAGGCCTGGGAGGGAGGGAGGAAGAGGGGCTGAGGGCGGCGTGCGGGGCCCTGGGAGTGGGCGCGTCCCAGCCCGCACACCCAGGGGCACCGGGGAGCTGAGCACAGGCAGAAACCAAAGGAGAAACTCACCAGGTTAAGCAGGGCAAGCGTATCGTCTATTTTCCCAACAACTTGGAACAATCTCAACAATTCAAGGAAAACAGGAAAAGTCATGCTGTCAGTAAACATGGTTCTAACGGCATCAAATACAGACACTCATACAACAGAGACGGTTTCACACCGAGACGGGAAGACACGGACAGAAGCCTGAAAACGGGAGTCAGGAAGCAGGCAGAGCTCCCGAGGCCCCAGCCCCTCCCTGGCCCCCACACGGTCCCCCCAGGGTTCTGACCCACGAGGACATGGCCTTCTCCCCCCACTGGGGAGGTCTGCACCCGGCCAGGGGCCAAGGGCAGCTGGGAGGCGGCCTCAGGGGCCAGGCACTTCTCTAAAAGTCAGAGGTAGGGGCTGTGGCCCCGAGATGGCAGCCGAGCCCCGGACCCAGGGCGGGTCTGTGCCGCTCCCAGCAGGGGGACCTCTGGCAGAGGGGGGTGGGCTCCGCTGAACAGCCCGCAAATGAGGCCCGTGCGGCCCTGTCCACTCTGCAGGGTGGGCGGGGCTAATGGGAAGCCGGCCACGCCAGCGGCCCACACGGCCGCCGGCAGGACTGGACAGAGGTGGCTGTGGCCCCCCTGACTCTCGCCAGCCCTTGGGTCTCTTGCTTTCCGTGAACAAGGAGGCAGGAGAGGAAAGCCTTTAAAGAGGGTCACGTGTCCCCACCAAAAACAGCCACTTTGCTGAAAACAAGTATGTGGTGTATAAATGTTCAGAGACACTTTTAACCCGAGGGCCGCTGCCTTGTAGGCTCCTGGCTTCCTGCATCCCCAGCAACCCGCTGGGGAGCATTTTGTAACCGAGATGTCAGCACCCCAGCCCATCCCTACCCATCTCCGGGGGCCCTCCTGGTCCTCCCACCCCATCGGGGGCTCAGGTGACGCCCACAGCTCTGGGGCCCTGTCCCCCTTGGGTCCTAAGGAACCTTTTCCTCGTTAACAGAGAGCTCGGGCCCTGGAGCGTGTGTCCCAAGGCCTCACCCTCCTCACCAGAGTCCAGGGACCAGGACGGAGGGGCCGTGCACAGCATGTGTGTCACAGTGCAGCAGAGGTGGTCAGCCCACGGCCCTGCCCTTGCCCTGCCCAGGCTCACAGCGGCCCGAGCAGTGCTGCACCCGGCACCCCATTCATCGTCCCGGCCCTGGGGTGTAAGCCCTGTTGCTGCAGTGTGCAGAGGAGAAAGCAGAGGCTTGAGGGAGGACTCGGCAGGGAGGGCTGGGGGAGGGAAGGGGAGGGGGAGGGGAGGGGAGGGGGATGGGGATGGGGAGGGGAGGGGAGGGGGATGGGGAGGGAGGAGGGGGGGAGGGGAGGGGAAGGGAGAGGGAGAGGAGGGAGGAGGAGGGGGAGAGGCAGCCCACTAACGTGACCCCTTGTGACTCAGCCCCGGAGGGCGGGGCTGCCATCCACCCCGAGGACAGCTCATCAGCACTGAGTGCACCCCCACTGCCACCCCGACCCTCAGCCAGGGCGAGGACACACCTGCTGGACACACACCCAGCCAGGCACAGTGTGGCTGCCAGCCCGGAAACAGGCCCCAGCCTGCCCGTACCTCGTATGTGCCGCCCAGGCTGCGGTCACGATGAGGAAGGTCATCAGGTACACAGCGATCCTCGTGGCTAGAAGTTTCTGGACACTCTTGTCAAACTCCTGGAACAGAAGAGCATCAGCGTCAGACGGAGATTCACCCACGGCAGCTGGCGGCCCCGCCCCCGGGCACCAGGCCCTGGGGGGCCGGAGAAGCACCTGGGAGCCCTCACCTCCCCCCACCAAGGCTCAGCCTCAGTCCCGGGCTGTCCCTGAGGCCCCTCCGGAGGCTCCCCATCTCCCCAACATGGCAGGCCCCCCGAAATGCCAGCTCTGGAGGCAGAGAGGATTCGTCGAGCCTCTCCCAGGATCCCGGCGGGGTGGCCACAGGCCATGCAGCCACACGAAGTCACGGCGTCACCGGGTAAGTGATCCCGAAGCAACTGCGAGGCCTGGCGAGAGGGCCGCGGTGTCTGGACGCCAGGTGATGGGCTGCACAGGAAGCTGGGCCCCCAGGCCGGGGGAGGGTTTAAGCTTTGTCAGCAAAAACTCCAAATGCAAAACCGGTGCCTTGCCCGTGTCTGCTGGTCGTCTGAGACCACATGAGCAGCACCGCTTCCAGATCCCTGGGTCCTCTGGCCTTGATGAACCTTCTCCTTCGTGTCAGGAGGGTCCTCGGCGCCTTCCCTGAAGGAGTCTCCCCGCCACCGCGGAACCTTCTGGCTCAGAGCCCTCTCGTGGGTCAACGGAGGTCACGACCCCGACCGCAGAGAGGCAAGGAGCTCCAGGCCCGCGCATCCCATCACCCCCCGCATCTCACGTGCACACCCACCACCCTGTTCTGAGACTGGTGGCACCGAGGTCCCCAGAAGGTTCTGGAGCAGGCACAGCCAGGAGAGCGTCGAGGCCCCCGGTGGGCACACGGCTTTCCTGAGCTTGGCCGGAGCGCAGCCCCCAGGCCCCCTTTGGGGAAGGGGACGCCCCGGAGCAGAGGAAGCCGCACGGGGCCCTTTGCTCACCGCGCCAGGTGCCAGTTGCCAAGGTCAGGCTCGACCATCATTTCTGTTTCATTCTCATCCAAACCCTACGAGCAGCAGCGACATCACCCCCCGCAGGTGACTGCCGGCAGCGTCCAGGCTAAGCGTGCTGGCTGGGCTGCAGCCAGACCACGGCCACACGTCCTGGGCCAGCACTGCGCATCCTGGAGCCCAGAGGTGACCCGTGCTCGACGTGAGGGGCCCAGAGAGCTGTGCTCGCACACACACACGCCCACGAACTCCGAACGTCTCCCGGAATCACGTCCGGTTTCTGAGGTGCTGCGACGTGTGGCTATTTTACTTATAAAATGGAAATATTCCAAACTGACTAGCAATGGAAAAACCTCGTTTCCCACTCACCTCCCTGCTCATGGCGCAGGCCCACGCCCGGCAGGCCCATGCCCGGCAGGCCGGCCACCCTCTGCTCCCCAAGCACCTGCTCTGAGGGGCACGCCAGTGTGACAGACAGACAGCCCAGGGAGCTTCCCCGTGACGCCTGCCACCGCAGTCCGCGCCAGCCTCCAGGCGCTCCTGCCTTTCTCAGGGCTCAGCGCGAGGGCACCGGGGCTGGATGGCATCGCTGGGGGACGCGGCGGACGGCCTGGCCCTCCCAGCCAGGTACGCCCGAGCGGAGCCCGGCCTTGAGCTCGGGGCCTGCGCCTCCTGGACCCTCGCCCGCACACCAGACACTGCAGACTGTCCCAAGTACCTGTTCCGGGGAGATCTCCGTGTGGGTCACAGGCAGGATCTAGGAGAACAGACACAACACGATGCGACCTTTGGTGGAATCAAGACCCTGCGTGGAAAGCCCAGGAACACTTCTTGGGCTGGGCACTGACTGCTCCCTGGATGCCACGTGCCGGGGACTCAGGCCAGTCCTGGGCTGCTCCTCCCCACCCCCAGCAGCCTCGGGGCCCCGGGTCAGGGCCCGTGCTGGGTGGGGCCCCGCACGGACCATCACGGTGGCAATGATGGACAGAAGCGCGTCGCTGAAGCTGAGCATGCGATGTGGGTGCTGGGTGCCGTCGGCCGTGTCCTCGTCCTGTGAGCCCGTGGGGGAGGCTCCCTGCCCATCCAGGGCCGGCTCCGGGGTCCGGGGCCCAGGCGTGGTGGGGCCTGGCAAGAAGGGCAGGCCTGAGCCCGTGGCGGAGGCTCCCTGCCCATCCAGGGCCGGCTCCGGGGTCCGGGGCCCAGGCGTGGTGGGGCCTGGCAAGAAGGGCAGGCCTGAGCCCGTGGCGGAGGCTCCCTGCCCATCCAGGGCCGGCTCCGGGGTCCGGGGCCCAGGCGTGGTGGAGCCTGGCAAGAAGGGCAGGCCTGAGCCCGTGGGGGAGGCTCCCTGCCCATCCAGGGCCGGCTCCGGGGTCCGGGGCCCAGGCGTGGTGGAGCCTGGCAAGAAGGGCAGGCCTGAGCCCGTGGGGGAGGCTCCCTGCCCATCCAGGGCCGGCTCCGGGGTCCGGGGCCCAGGCGTGGTGGGGCCTGGCAAGAAGGGCAGGCCTGAGCCCGTGGGGGAGGCTCCCTGCCCATCCAGGGCCGGCTCCGGGGTCCGGGGCCCAGGCGTGGTGGGGCCTGGCAAGAAGGGCAGGCCTGAGCCCGTGGGGGAGGCTCCCTGCCCATCCAGGGCCGGCTCCAGGGTCCGGGGCCCAGGCGTGGTGGGGCCTGGCAAGAAGGGCAGGCCTGAGCCCGTGGCGTGCTCCTGGGGGCCGCGACACAGGGCGGGGGGCGCCTGGGAGGAGCCACCCGCTGGGCGGGGCTGGGCAGAGGGGCCCTGCCGCTGCTTCCTCTGCCCCGTTCTCCT
Source organism: Balaenoptera physalus (assembly GCF_965194825.1). NCBI lineage: Eukaryota > Metazoa > Chordata > Mammalia > Artiodactyla > Balaenopteridae > Balaenoptera > Balaenoptera physalus. The sequence continues at coordinate 150,554,909 of NC_138884.1, forward strand.
CCCCCGGCAGCCTTCTAGAAGAGGGGCCTGTGACCTGGGAGACACACCCTGCGACTGTGTCCCCTCTGGGGACAGGAGAGGCAGGCGAGGGCACACGGTACGTATGGTGGATGCTCCGGGGCTGGGCGTGGCACTCTTGACCCCAACCAGACACCGCCGTGTCCCTGCTCCCACTGCACCCTGCATCACAGCCGTGATGCGACCTTTGGTGGAATCAAGACCCTGCGTGGAAAGCCAGCTGCCCCAGCTGCCCCGGCTGCTGCCCCACTGGAGGGCGCGCTCGCTCCTCCTGTTGGCAGGCGGCCTGGGGGACTGGTCGGGCACCCACCGGCGACCCCCCCATGGCAGAGCTCCCTGGACAACTCAGTAGCAGAGGTGGGCTGGGAAGACAAGCGAGGTGCCAGCTGACGGGGCTCCGGGCGGAAGAGATGCCAGAGCCTCCTGGGAACGGAGTCGGGGCCCCGCAGCGGGAACTCCGGGGGGGGGCAGGCCGTGGCCCCTGTGAGGCACCAGGCTCCTTGCTGAAGGCGGCGCGCGTTCTCTGCCACGGAGCTGTGCCTGGGCAGAGGGACGGCATCGAGAGGTCGGGAAAGAGGTCGGGGCTGGAGTCACCCGCAAAGGCTCTCCGAGAGGACGAGACGCCCCGCGGTGGCGTGGGGTCAGGACTGCGCCGAGGCGCCCGGGAAGGAGCAGGAGGCGGGTCCAGAGCGCAGGATGCCAGGGCTCCTCCAGGACGGGTGGCCCGCGCGGTGAAGCCCCCGAGAGGGAAGACTGGAAGCGGAAGGGTGCCCTGGTCTCCCCCTGCAGCGGACACTGCTGACCCCGGCAACGCGGCAGGAACCCGAGCGAGAGCGAGAGCGAGCAGGCGCTCCGCGGTGCAGCCGGGCGTCAGAACTAAGGGCACGCGAGCCGCCCGGGACAGGACGAAGACAGAGCCCCGCCCCCCGGGCGGAGAAAGGAGGCTCACGGCGATTTCCGGGCAGGAAGAACGAAGTGCGGACGCACGTGTAAGACACTCGGCAGCCTGGGAAACGCAAAGGAAACCGACGAGAGGACAGTCGGCTTCGCACAAGTCAGGGAGTTAAGAGGCGGCGAGGGCGCAGGGGATGCAGAAGCTGGCAGGGAGTGCAGGGCACCTCAGCCACCGGGAGACCACTGAGCAGCCGGGCAGGGCTGCGGTGCCCACCACCAGGCGGCCAGCCCCAGGGCGCACACGAGGTGGGGACTGCGGGCCTCGTGGAGCGGTTCACCTCGACGATGAAAGTCACACACGTTCTGACTGACTGACAGGCGGCACATTATTAACCACTAAGGGAGCTGCTACCAAGGGCTGTGGACTGTCTGTGCCCCGAATATGCACGTGTCGCATGTCGAGCCCCACCCCGGGGGATGGGACAGAAGGTGGGGCATCTGGAGGTGACTAGGGTTAGAGGAGGCCGGGAGGGTGGGTCCCAGGGTGGGATGGGTGCCCTGATAAGAGGGGACCAGCGTGGTCCCTCCCTCTGCTGTGTGTCTGCAGGCCAGGACGTGGCCTCACGGGAAACTGAACTGGCTGCCACCCTGATCTGGGGCTTCCAGCCTCCAGGACTGTGAGAAATAAAGTCCTGTTGTCTAAGGTCCCAGTCTGTGGCATTTTGTTGTGGCAGCCAGAGCAGACTGAGACAGTAAATGACAACAGATGAAACAACCCACATGCAGAAACTCAGAGGCACAACGCTGAGAGGGATGGCCCAAGTGCAGAAAGACACACATCGTGTCACACGACTGATGTACACACATACACCAGTAAGAAAGAGCACAGTAACACCAACAGGACAGCACTGCAGTGACCCAGGCAGGGCGGGGTGGAGGATGGGTGAAGATGGGGCTCTAGCTCTCATCTGCATCTCTAATTTCTCTCTCACTGGATTCACTTTGTAAAGTTTACACACAGGAAGAATCACTCCTTCTGGTGCCCAGCACTGAGATTTAGACAAATGCACAAGGTGTGTAACCATGGCCCCAGTCACAAAGCAGTTCTGTCCCCGAGCAGTCCCTTTGTGGGCAGGCCTTCCTCCACCCAAACCCTGGCCACCGCTTGTGTTTTCTGTTACTGTCACTTTGCCTTTTCCAGATTGTCCCATAAATGGACTTGTACCCTAAAGAACCTCTTGAGTCTGGCTTCTTTTACTTAGCACAATGCATCTGAGATGTACCCATGTCTGGGGAGTATCAGTAACATGTTTTTTACTGCTGTGTAGTTAATTGTACTGCATGAATGTACCTGTTTATCCATCCACCAGTTGGGAAACAGGTCATTCACGGTTTTAGCAGTTAAGAATAAAGCCACTATAAAGATTTACACACAGGTATTTGTGTAAACCTGTTTTATTTCTCTTGAGCGAATACCTCAGAAGGGGTCTGCTGGGTCATTTAGTAAGTACGTGTCAACTTTACAAGAAACTGCCAAACCATTTACCGAAGTAGCTGCACCGCTCTGCATTCCCACCCGCAGTGTGTGAGGGCTGCATCTGCTCCCCACCCTCGCCAGCACTTGGTTTGGAGGGTCTTTTTAAAATTTAATGAATTTTTAATTATAGCTGTGCTGAGAGATGCGCTACCTCACTGTGGTTTAATTTGCACTTTCGTATTGACCAGCTGGGTATTCTCACGCGCCTACTTTTTAACTGTACATCTTTTGTGGCAAAGTGTCTGCTAGAATCTTTTGTTCACTCTTTTGAGGGGTTATTTGTATTCTTACTGAATTTTGAGAGTTTCTTCCACATCGTGGTTAGAAGTCCGTTGTTAGATATGTAATTCGCAGGCATTTTCTCGCAGTTATGTGGCTTGTCTGTCCTTCTCTTACCAGTCTTCAGGAGAATGTCAGTTTTAAACTCTGACGGGACTTCCCTGGCGGTCCAGTGGTTGAGACTTCACCTTCCAATGCGAGGGGTGCGGGTTCAGTCCCTGGTCGGGGAGCTGGGATCCCGCATGACTCAAGGCCAAGAAACCAAACGTAAAGCAGGGGCAGCATTGTGACAAATTCAGCGGAGACCTTGGAGATGGTCCACATCAAAAAAAATCTTTAAATCTGGATGAATTACAACTCGCCACCTTTTCATTTACGGATCATTCTCTTGGTGTCATATCTAACATCGCTTTGCTTAACCCAAGAGCACAAAGATTTTCTGTTTTCTTTTAGAAGTTTTAAAGTTTGAGGTTTTACTTTTGGTCTACGATCAATTTTGAGTTAATTTTTATATAACATACAAAGTATAGTCAAGTTTCCCTTTCTTGCAGATGGACGTCTGGTTATTCCAACACTTCTTGTTGAAAAGACTGTCCCTTCTCCACTGAATTGCCTTTGCACACACCTTGGTCAAAAACTAACAGACCACATTTGTGTGGGTCTATCTGGGGAGTGTCCATTCTGTCCCACTGATTATGCATTTATCCTTTGCCAGTTTCACACTGCCTTGATTATAGCTTCATAGTAAGTCTTGATATCTGCTAGAGTCCTCCAACTTTGTTTTTTTTCCAAAACTGTTTGGATTATTCTAGTTCCTTTGCCTCTCACTCACATACTCCTGCTTGTTGGGGCCCCCTTCATAGTTGCTACAGGCAGAAAGACGGGGTACAGCAGCCCTCACTGCCCAGGCCTACAACTGGGAACTGGCCTAGGGTCAAAGCCACGAGGAGGAAGAGTGAAAAAATGGAAAACTCACACGTGTGGTCACTGATTCAAGTTTTGACTGCCCTTTCCAACCTATTGCCTTTTGCATACTTTTTCTTTTAATATTTTGTCCAGAGTTTTTACCTGTAATCAGCGGGAGAGGCAGCCGGAAGGGGGCTTCCTCATCTTGGCCAGCACTAAACTTAATACTTTTTTCTTTTAATTTTTTAAAAAATATTTATTTATTTATTTATTTGGCTGCGTCAGGTCTTAGCTGCGGCATGAGGGATCTCTCGTTGCAGTGTGCAGGCTCTCTAGTTGTGGCACGTGGGCTCAGTAGTTGTGGCACACAGGCTCTAGAGCGCTCCGGCTTCGTTGTCCCGTGGCATGTGGGATCTTAGTTCCCTGACCGGGGATCGAACCCGCGTCCCCTGCATTGGAAGGCAGATTCTTAACCACTGGAGCACCAGGGAAGTCCCTAAACTTAATACTTTACAGAAGGGAGGGAGAGAGAGGAGCCGAGAAGAGCAGGCGGAGGGGGCGAAGGGAAAAGAAGACCATCTTGACAAAAATAAGACAAAAGGTAATGTGTTTCTTTAGGCATGGGTTAATCTGGGGAAACAGATGTCCATTATATTGCTTTCTACACTTTTTGTATGTTTAAGTTTCTTTCAATTAAATTTTATTTTTAAAAAGTCAGTAAATATCAAATATAGACACAAAAATCCTCAACAAAATGTTAACAAATGGATTCTGCAACATATAAAAACAATTATATACCATGCTAAGTGGGATTTATTCCAGGAACGCAAGGTTGGTTTAAAATTAAAAAATCAATTACTGGAACACACCATATCAATAGAAAAAAGACAAAAACTATCATCTTAATAAAGGCAGAAAAAGCATTTGACAAAATCTAACAGCTCTTCGTGATAAAAACTATTCAACAAAATACGAATGGAAGGAAATTTCCTCAACCTGATAAAGGGCTAATATCACACTCAATGGTGAAAGACTGAAAACTACCCCCCTCAGATCAGTGACAAGACGAGGATGTCTGCTCTCAGCACATCTATTCAACACTGCTCGGGGTTCTACCCATGGCAACTATGCAAGACAATGAAACAGAAGGCATACAGCCTGGAAAGAAAGAAGTAAAACTATCTCTATTTGCAGATGATGTGATCCTAAGGAATCCACACAAGAAAACTATTAGAACTAATAAATGAGTTAAGATCAATATACAAAACAACTGCATTGCTATTTACTAGCAATAACCAATCTGAGAATAAATTTAAGAAAACAATTACATTTATAATAGCATCAAAAATACTTAGGAACAAATTTAACAAAGGAGTACAGGGACTCCCCTGGTGGTCCAGTGAAAAAGAATCCACCTTACAATGCAGGGGACGCGGGTTCGATCCCTGGTCAGGGAACTAAGATCCCACATGCCACGGGGCAACTAAGCTTGCGTGCCACAACTACTGAGCTCGCGCGCCTCAACTAGAGCCCGTGTGCCACAAACTACAGAGCCCACACGCTCTGGAACCCACGTGCCACAACTACAGAGCCCACGTGCCCTGGAGCCTGCACGCCACAACTAGAGAGGAGCCTGTGCACCACAACGAAGAGCCCGTGCACCACAAGGAAATATCCTGCACGCCTCAACGAAGATCCCACATGCCGCAACTAAGACCTGATGCAGCCAAAAATAAATAAAATAAATAAATAAATAAATAAATAATAAGTAATCTTTAAAAAAAGGAGTACAAAACGTTGTTGAAAGAGTGAAAAGACATCCTCTATTCATGGATTAGAAAATTTAATATTGTTAACATGACAATACTTCCCAAATTGATCTACATATTCAATGCAATCCCTATCAAAATTCCAGCTGCCTTCCATGTAGAAATTTACAAGCTGACTCTAAAATTCATACGGAAATTTAAGGAACCCCTGGCTATTTAAGGAGTAGCCAAAACAGTCTTGAAAAAGAACAAAGCTGAGGACTCACACTTCTCAATTTCAAAACTTAGTGCAAAGCTATGGTAATCAAGTCAGTGCAGTATTGGCATAAAGACAGATATATAGATCAATGGAAGAGAATTGAGAGTTCAGAAGTAAACCACTATATTTACGGTTAACTGATTTGCAATAGGGTGTCAAAGCCATTCAATGGGGAAAGAATAGTCTTTTCAACAAATATTGCTGGGACAACTGGATATCCACATGCGAAAGAATGAATTTGGATATTACCTCATGCCACATACAAAAATTAACTAAAAATGGATCAAAGACCTAAATGTAAGAGCTAAAACATTGGAGAAAATCTTCGTGGCCTCACATTTGGCAAAGAGTTCTTAAATATGACACCAAAAGCACAAGCAACAACAAAAAATAAATTGGAGTTCATCAAAATTTTAACTTTTGTGCTTCAAAGGATGCTATTAAGAAAGTGAAAGACAATCCACAGAATGGGGGAAAATATTTGCAAATCATGTATCTAGTAAGACTCTAGCATCCAAAATATATACAGAACTCTTACAACTCAACAGTAAAAAGACAACCGAATTCAAAAAATGGGCAGAGGATGTGAAAAGACATTTCTCCAAAGAAGATATTCTAGTAGCCAATAAGCACATGAAAAGATGTTCAACATTATTGGGTTGCGTTAGGGAAAAGCAAATCAAAACCACGAGACAGTCACCCTCCAGGAACGCCATAATACAAATAAATGATGGACAACAGCGACTCTTGGTGAGGATGTGGAGAAAACGGAACCTTTGTGCACTGCTGGGCGGGAATGTAAATGGCACGGCTGCTGTGGGAAACAGTATGGAGGTTCCTCAAAAAATTAAGCAGAGAATTAACATAGGATCCAGCAATTCCACTTCTGGGTATATACTCAAAGGAATGGAAAGCAGAAACTCGAAGAGATATTTGTACACCAATGATCACGGCAGCATTGTTTGCAATAGCCAAGAGGCGGAAGCAACCCCAGTGCTCATCTACAGATGAACATCTGAACAAAGTGTGGCATCTGCATCTACGATGGAATATTATCCAACCTTAAAAAGGAAAGAAATTCTCACACGTTATGACATGGGTGAACCTTGAGGACACTATGCTCAGTGAAATAAGCCAGTCACCAAAGGATAAATACTGTCTGATCCCACTTACATGAGGTCCCTAGAGGAGTCACATTCATAAAGAAAGAAAGTAGAAGGGTGGTTGGCAGGAGCTGGGGGAGAGGTGGGAGTTACTGCTTAATAGGAGCAGAGTTTCAGCTTTGCAAGATGAAGAGTTCTGTGGACGGATGATGGTGACGGCTGCACAGCAATGTGAATGTACTTAATGCCACTGAACGGTGCACTCAAAAAGGGTTAAGATGGTAAATTTTGTTATGTGCATTTTACATGGCTAAAAAAAAAAGCACCTGGCGCATAAGTGTTCAAAAACATGTCAGCTACACCTAACCTTCATCACACACAAGTTTTTAAGGCTCATGGTGATGAAGGAAAGAACATAAGACTGAAGGCAGAGGAGAGTGGAGTTGAGAAATGATTTTTCTTAAGATGGAAGAGACTGAAGAATTTTTAAATTCCGACGGCAGGAAGAGGGAGAAGTTGAAAATTCCTGTAACAGAGAGGAGGTAACTGAAGGCACGTGACCCTGCAGAGTATCACCCAGGGTGCTGGCTACGCCTCAGGGTGCGGTGGGGCAGAGGTGTCCTGGGCGGGCTCAGTCTGGGAAAGCTCAGAACGGGAAATGCCAGAGTGCTGTCTGGAGATATTTATGGCAAAATGACAATAAGAACAATATGTGACATCTGTCCAACATTTACTAAGTACTAAGCATTGTTCCAAGTACTTTATATGTCCTGTTTCTTCTAATTCTCAAATAATGCTGTGAGGATTATTGAAAGACAAATAATGACTCTGTGGTGTATGTGTGTGTGTCTAATAGTGAGAGCTCAGTGTGCATCAAAGTGCAAGGAGTTTGATAAGGCTGGAGCACAGGCTCAAATTGGGAGGTGTACCTGAAGTATAAGGCAGGACTAAATCACAAAGAGCCTTGTAAGCTCCTTCAGGAGTGTGGAAATTCTTGGGAAGATTATGCAGGGATTGTGTACTTTTCTTTACACACATACATATATATAAATATATATCATGTATTATATTCCGTATACAAGTCCATTATCAGATATTTTCTCCCAGTATGGGCTGTCTTTTCATTCTCTCAACATGTAAAAAAAATATATATGTTTATATATTTGTGTATATATATACACACACATATATATTTAAATCAACGGACTTTTTTTTAGCAGTTTGAGGTCTGCAGAATAATCGAAGGGAAAGTACAGAGAACTCCCATATACCCGTTCATTCCCCCCCCTTCCCCCACCATTAACATCTTACATTAGTGTGGCACAGTCAATGAGCCAACACCGACACACTGACACACCATTGTGTTGTAGTTCTATGGGTGTTGACAAATGCATGACTTGCATTCACCACTATAGTACCACACAGAACGATTTCACAGCCCTAAAAATCCCCTGTACTCCCCCTATTCATCCCTCCCTCCCCCCCGGAAACCCCTAGCAACCATGGACCTTTCCACTGTCTCCAGTCTTGCCTTTTCCAGAATGTCATGCAGTTGGAATCTAACAGTATGTGTCGTTTTCAGACTGGCTCCTCTCACTTGGTGATGTGCTTCTAAGGTCCTCTGTGTCTTTTTGCGGCTTGTAGCTCATTTCTATTTATTACTGAGTAATACTCCATTTTATAGATGCACCACAGTTTATCCATTCACCTACTGAAGCACATCTGCAACAATGTATTTTGAAGTTGTTAAGTTTGATGAAGTCCTGTTTATCTATATTTTAAAATTTATTTATTTTATTTATTTATTTTTGGCTGTGTTGGGTCTTTGTTGCTGTGCGCAGGCTTTCTCTAGTTGCGGCGAGCGGGGGCTACTCTTTGTTGCAGTGCGCAGGCTTCTCATTGCAGTGGCTTCTCTTGCTGCGGACCACGGGCGCACAGGCTTCAGTAGTTGCAGCACGCAGGCTCAGTAGCTGTGGCTCACAGCCTTAGTTGCTCCGCGGCACGTGGGATCTTCCTGGACCAGGGCTGGAACCCGTGTCCCCTGCATTGGCAGGCGGATTCTCAACCACTGCGCCACCAGGGAAGCCCGTTTATCTATTTTTTATGCATTGTACTTTGGTGCCATATTGGAAATTCTCAGATTGTTTTCTAGAAGTTTTATGGGTTTTTTCATATATGATGCAATGTATGGATTAACATTCTTTTTTTAAACATATGGATATCCAATTCTTCCAGCATCGTTTGTTGAAAAGACTATCCTTTCTCCAATTACCTTTATTCCTTATTCAGAATCAACTGAACATATTTATACTCATGGGCCAATTTCTGGACTTTTTATTCTGTTCCATTGATCTACTTATATATCTTTATACCAACACCACACTATTTGGAGTACTATTTGGATTACTGAAATTAGATAGTGTTAAGTCATAAAAATCTGTCCTTGTTCAAACTTGCTTTGGCTATTCTCGCTCTTTTGCAGTTCCAAATGAATTTTAAAATCAGTGTGTCCATTAAAATAAAAGTCTGCTGGGATTTTAATTGGAATGGCATTGAATCTATAGATTAATTTGAGGCCCTAACGATCCTGAATTTTCTAAATTAATGAATACTCTGTATCTTTCCACTTATTAAGGTCTTTAGTGTCTCTGAGCAAACCTTTTTAGTTTTCAGTTATAATTCTTGCACATCTATTTCAGATTTATCCCAAAGATTTGGTATCTTTTGATGCTCTTGTAAATAGTGTTTTTTTTCTAATTTCAACTTACAATATTTGTTGCTAGTTATTTAGAAATATGCAATAACTTTTAATTTATTTTGCATATTAACCTTGTATCCTGCAACCTTGCTAAAGTCACTAGTTCTAGTAGCTCTTTCTGTAGTTTCCATGGATTTTTTACCGAGAACAATGATTCTCAACTGAGGGCAATTTTGCCCCTCAAGGGACATTTGCAATGCCTGGAGACATTATTTTTCCTAAGATTTTTTTGATGTGGACCATTTTTAAAGTCTATTAAATTTGTTCCAATATTGCTTCTGTTTTATGTTTTGGTTTTTTGGCTGCGAGTCATGTGGGATCTTAGCTCCCCGACCAGGGATCGAACCCTCACCCCTTGCATTGGAAGGCGACGTCTTAACCACTGAACCACCAGGGGAGTCCCTCCTGGAGACATTTTTGGTTGTGACAAGTGGTGTGTGTACTAGTATCCAGGGGGCAGAGGTAGGGGTGCTGCTAAACATCCTACAGTGCACTGGAAACACCACCCCTCCACTCCAATGAGGAATTATCTGGTCCACAATGTCAGTAGTGCCAAGGTTGGGAAACTCTGACATGGATGATCATGTGATCTTCAAATAAACAATCTTCCTTATTCCTTTTCAATATGGAAGCTTTTAATTTCTTTTTCTTGCCTCATTACATTGGCTAGAATTTCTAGTATAATGTTGAATAGAAATGGTGAGACCAGATACTTGTTCCCAATCTTGGAGGGAAAAAAAACATCCAGTCTTTCATCATTCCATAGGTCAGCTATAGGTTTTTCATAGATGCCCTTATTATGTTGAGGACGTTTTCATTTTATTCCTAGTTTGCTGACAGTTTTTTGTTTTTGTTTTTTTAATCAGGGAATGGATGCTGGATTTTGTCAAATGCTTTTTCTTTTTTTTAATTTTTTTTTTTCGGCTGTGCCATGCGGCATGTGGGATCTTAGTTACCCCATCAGGGATCAAACCCGTGCTCCCTGGAGTGGTAGTGTGGAGTCAACCACTGGACCACCAGGGATGTCCCCATCAAATGCTTTTTCTATGTCTATTGAGATGACCCATTTGGTTTTCTTTTTCACTGTAATACTGTAAATTACATTGATCCATTTTTTAATACTAAGCCAACTTGCATTCCTAAGACGAACCTCAGTTGGTTATGTTGTATTATCCTTTTTATATAGTATTGGATTCAGTTTGCTAAAAAATGTTTTAAAAGAATTTTTATATCTTTGTCATGAGGAACATTAGTCTGCAGTTTTCTTTTCTTGTAATGCCTATGTCAAAGTTCGGCATTAGAATAATGCTATCCTTATAGAATGAGCTGGCATTCATATTTCCTTCTTTCAATTTTAAGAATCTATATAGAATTGGTATTATTTCTTCTTTAGTTTGGTAGAATTCCCAGTAAAGCCATCTAGGTATGGAATTTTCTTTTAGGAAAAGTTTTTAACTACAAATTCAATGCTTTAATAGTTATACAGCTATCTAGGTTATCTACTTCTTCTGGAGCGAGTTTTGGTATTGTCTTCCAAGGAATTTGTTCCTTTAGTACAAGTCGTTGAATTTATTGGCATAAAGTTGTTCATGTTATCCGATTACCCTTTTAGCAATGATGTCATCACCTTCATTCATGATATTGTTAACCTTTTTTTTCCTTGTTCAACCCGGCCAGAAATTTCTCTATTTTATTTATCTTCTCAAAGACTCAGCTTTTGGTTTCATTGATTTTCTCTATTGTTTTTGTCTTCTATTTCATTGATTTCTGCTGATATTTATTATTTCCCTTTTTGTACTTAGAGTTTCATTTGCTCTTATTTTTCTAGTTTATTAAGATGAATGATTTGAGACCTATCTTCTAGTAGTGTTTTAGCCACAAATTGTGAAATGCTGCATTTTCATTTAGTTCAAAATTTTAATTTCCCTTTTGATTTCTCCTTTGACCTATGGGTAATTTAAAAGTGAGTCAGTCAGTTTTCAAATATTTGGATGATTTTCCAGATATATGCTATTGATATCTAGCTTAATTCCATTGTGGTCAGAAAACATATTTGCCCAGAATATGATTCATCTTGGTAAATGTTGTTTATATATTTGATAACGTGTATTCTACAAATGTCCATTAAACCAAGTTGCTGGTGTCACTCAACTCTACCATACGCTTGGTCATTTTCTGGGTATTTGTTCTATCATTATCTGAGAAAGAAGTATTGAAATCTCCAACTACAATTGTGGTTTTGTCTATCTCTCCTTGCACTACCGCTAGTTTTTGCTTCATGTATTTAAAAGCTTTATTACCAGGGGCAGAACTGTTTAGGACTGTTATGTCTTTTCATGAATTTATGCTTTCATCATTATAAAATAATCTTCTTAACTTCTGATTATAGTCTTTTGTTATGAAATTTACTACAAAGGGACAGGTTTGGCAATGAAGACTATAAATTCAGTTTTAGACATGTATATATGGCGATGAGACTATAAATTCAGTTTTAGACATATATATATGACATGTATACATGAGCTATCTCATGTATATGAGAGATACCTAAGAACTAATATCTAAGAGTTCAGGAGGGAAGTGTGTTCTGGAGACACAGATCTGGATTAAGATGATGTTATTATAACACCTAGTGCAGTGTCAGTATAAAAAGTGCTCCATCAGTACGAAATACAAAGTCTGAATAGACTCTTGTCTCCAAAGTAATTACACTATTAAAAATCTCCACCCAACTGTAGGTCATACCAGAATAAATCCATAGCCTCCAAACTCAAATGAGCCCTGGACTACATCATGCTTTCTAGTGAGTTATTCACTAGGTTTTCCACAAAAGCTATTTTAGATCTTTTCCACACTGCTCAAATCTTAGCTTTCTTACCTCCCTTCCCATTTTCGGGAGGTGTTTTCTTCTCCTTATTCACAGTGAAAACAGAAGAAAACAGAGAATTCCTTTGCTTTCAGTCCAATAAACACATAAAGTTACAACTACAACCCACCTACCTCCGTTCCTTTTACGATGAAAAGTGATTTTCTTACATCCAAAGTGAACACTTCCCTATGCTCTGGATGGCATTCCCTCCTACCTTCTAGGGGACCACTTTGCACCTGTCCCTTCTTTCCCAGCAGACACTGACTGGCCCCCTCCCATCAGCTGGAGGCTGCTAAGCCATCTCCCATCCTGCAACCTCTCGACATCCATCGTAACTCTAGCTCCCACACTTTCTTCTCCATAGCCAAACTCACTGAGTTATCTCCACTTACCATCTCTCTCTCCATTTCTTTATTCTTCCACTCAGGGTAATGGAGAGTTTCCAATGAAACAATTTATTCTTGGCAAGGTCACCGAAGATCTCATTGTTGCTAAATCCAACATACATCTTTTACTACTTTTCCTACTTTTAAATGACATTTCACACGTTTAATTACCACCCCCCCCCCCAACATCTTTCTTTGGCCCGGTGACATAAAGCTCTCTTAGTTTTATTCCTGCTTCCCTGGCTGCTCCTCGCCTCTGAAGACTGTACCCTCTTTCTAACTACGGTGTCCCCTTGGCGCGCTCTTCAAGTCAACTGCCACCTACATGCTAGGGACAACCAAACACAGCCTGGGCTCTTTCCTGAGCCCCCAGTCCTTGTATTCCATTTACCAGACGAACACACCGGCTGAAAAAGCCACGTAACTTGTGTGGACTTCTAGCTGTACCACTAGCTGTATCAACAAGACCCTGGCCACCTGGCCAGGTAATGACACTGCTGAGCACATTTTGCACCCAAAGGCGGGGTGTGGGGTGCGGGATTAACTATACTGTGCGTTCTCCAAGATAATCGAGGATCATTAAGGCGAACACTTATAAAAGGATACGGCAAGCAGTAAAGCACTGCATGAACGCAGCTGCTTTATTATAAGGATAACGCACGTTAGCCCGTCTGGAAAGAGATTTTTAGTAGCTTGAAATTCTAGGCGGGTTAAGATGCTGCCTAGGGCTTTCAGCTCCAGTTCTCAGTTTGGGGATGAACGCTCTACACCAGGACCTACAGGAAGCAGCCGGGCACACAAGCGAGCCAAGGGGTCAGGCGAGTGGTGGTGTCTTACCTGAGGGGGCAGCTCTAGGTGATGGGGGACACGCGGTATTCTGGGTCCAATGCTGCCAGATCTGACTTTTCTACAGAAGCTACAAAACTCGGTTTCTAAAATTAAGCTCTTCAGTCTTTTAATAGCAACCAACTCGTTAAAAAGACGGACACTGTGGGACCCCGGGCGCTCCGCGCACACGACCCGCTCCTCCCGCCGTGCGGCCCAGCCCCGGGAGCCCCCGAGCACCAGCCTCCGCGGAAACGGCCACGTGGGGACGGTTGAGCGCCGCGCCGGGGGCCAGACCACCCGTGGGCAGCCCTCTGCTAGCGCGACACCCGAAATCCGTTCCGAGGCCGGCAGCACCGCGCACGCGCACCAACCCCCCCACCCCCGCACCCCGACCTGCGCATGCGTGGCCGCTGGCGCGGCGGAAGTGAGGCGCCGGCGCTCTTCCGGGCGGCGACGCGCTCCCGCCCCTGCGTCGCGGCGTCGGGCGGAAGTTGGTCCGGTTCGCGGCCGGCGGTTGCCGAGTGGACCCGGACGCAGCTGGACCCCGAGCCCTCTGTCCGGCGCCGGTCGCGGGCCGCCACCATGTCGCTGCTGCAGTCTGCGCTCGACTTCCTGGCCGGCCCGGGCTCCCTGGGTGGTGCTGCCGGCCGCGACCAGACTGATTTCGTGGGGCAGACGGTGGAGATGGGCGAGCTGCGGCTGCGGGTGCGGCGGGTCCTGGCCGAAGGTGAAGCCGGGGCCGGTGGCATGGACCCGGCCGGGGGAGGGTCAGGGCCGGGGGAGGATGGCTGCGGCGGCGAGGGTCACGGCCGGCCGGGAGGCCACTGCTGAGGGTGAGGCCGGCCTAGGTTTGGGCACTTCCTTGTCGGAGGCTTGGGGTCAGGCCGGGGCAAGGTAGTCTTGGCGGCAGGTGTGGGCTGACCCGCGGCCGGAGCGGAGGCTGTGGCGGCGGGAAGGAATGGTGGGCAGGCGGGGCCTGGCGCGAGGGGCCACAGTAGGGGCGGAGCGAGGGGGCCCCGCACGGCTGAAGGCTGGAGTCCGGAGGCGGGCGGTGCGGCGGCGTGGGTCTAAGTCGTGGCCCTTCCCTCGCATGGAGGGCGGTAGTGAGGCAGTGGACGTAGGGCTGGCCCTCCTCGGGTGACAGGAACTCCGGCGTGGGTGACCGCAGTCCTCCCCTCCTTGGGTGTTGGGACAGACAGCGCAGTGTCCGGTAGCCGGGCTTCCCTCTCTTACCACCTGAGCGTCCCGCTCCCCGACCTCTGTGTGAGATCCCACGGAAGTTACTGCAAGCTGAGCCAACAGGTGTGATCGGAACAGAACCTTGCAGGCTGGGTTGGTCCATCTTTAGTCGGCTGTGTTTCCGCGTGCTCTCTCTAGCTTCCTGGACGTCCTCTCCCTTCTTCACCCAGAATTTATCACCAGTGTTGGCGCAGTCCTAGTTCCTCATCTGGGTTTTTCTGTTTTGTCTGGCATGGCAGATTTCCCTAGCCTTGGTGCTTACCAGCTGAACACAGTTGGCTTTGGGGCTGGTGCTGAGGCAGAGCTGTGTCCCCTGCATTAGCACTCGTACTGCTCTTTGTGCTCCGTTGGAGGTGGGAAACTGGCTGACTGTTCTGGTGCCCTCATTCCTAAAGGCCTGAGGTGATGTTCTGGCCTTAGCATCATAACACACTTTTCCTCCACTGTCAGCAACAAAGAGATTTGGGGTGTGATTTAGTGAGAAAACCTCAGGCTCTTCTTTCAGAGGTAGGGGCCAGTATCTCTAGTAATGAGAGTTCCCCCAGATCAATTCATTTATTCTGAAAATACCAGGCAAGTATTTTGATTCTTTTAAGAAATTCACAGTGGACGGTACATGGTTTCTGCCTCGTGGAAGTTCAAATAAGACACAGGCTTTGATGACCAAAGGACAACGCAGCGCAGGGGATCCTCTGGGTGGACAGACAGTGGGCCCAGCTGAGGTGGGAGGGTGAGGACGCACCCCTGCTGGGTGCAGTGGCAGGGCCAGGGGGAGGAGGGGTGGGATGGGAGGTGGGTCACGGAGAGAAGGCAGCTCTTGCCTGTGGCTTAACACCCAGGATGAAGAACAAGGAGAGGGGAGCAGCCACTGTGGCTGTGCAGAGTACCTGTTACCTTTGCTCTCCGGGCACGTCAGGAGCTGAAAGTCACCACTGCGATTAGGAACTGTAGATTTCCTCCCCTTAAACTGAACTGGCGGCTCACAGCTTCTAAAGCTCGTGAAGCCTTTTTCTGAACTGGAATGGTAAGAAACCTGTATGAAGTCATTCACATAAAATAGCAGCCTTAGAACATAGGCTGTGGGAAATCAGGCTGTCTTGCATAAATATGGGGAAGGTCCCAAACCCAAAACCCTTGGGTGCCTATGTTGACAATTCTGGAATTCTTCACGTTTTAGAAAGCTAGTGTGTATCCTGTGTGTCCTGGGATACTGCCGCGGGAGTTGGGAAAGTGTCGCATAATCAAGTGTGTTACTATATCTGTAATTAAGTAAGTAAGCATCCTCACTGTGGGATAATTAAGTCTTCAAAGAGCCTCCCATCAGTTCATGTCAGGTGTTGCCCCAGATGAGTTTATAATAGATCAGGTTTTGCTATCAAATGATTTAGGGAAAAAACATTGGTTTTCATAGCTTTTTGGAATTTGCACTTGTCTGAAATGGGTTGTTGGGCAGAACTGTGGGTTGGGTGATCCAGATAGCTTTCTAATCTTTTCAAAATTTGTTCTAAATTTTCACTTTTTTAAAGCAAATTACTGGGAGTCCCCACAACGTCAGAGATGCCCAGTCCAAGTGGACTTCAGGATACGTTCTGCGTTTCTTCTTGTTTTGGATTCTGCATGCTCATGCTTCCTTCTGCCAGAAAGGATAACGGGGCTGGATCGCTACTGCTTAGGAGCATTTGGTCCCTCGGGCAGCCCAGCTCTGTAGGGCTGCTTCGCTCTGTGGACTCACTCTCGTGAGGTGCGCTCTCCTCTGCCAGGGAGGGTTCCGAGGGGACCTTTCCTCTCCGGACACTGCAGAGCACAGATAACCGGGGTCTCTGCAGCAGGGGCTTAGGCTCGGTGGCTGGTTGTGGCCATCGGGACGAGGTGGCCCACGTCTTGTGCCTGAGTGATCGCCCTCTCAGCTGGCCCACCCGCCCCTTCACTGGCCCGTTGGCAGCTTTAAGGTCAGCCTTTAACCGTGGTGATAGCACCCATCATAAAGCAGTAGTAATCACCAGAGCAGTACTTATGGGGTCCTGGCTACTTGCGGGGCACAGTCCCTGGTGCTTCATGCGGATTGTGGTCATGGCGGTGCTGAGGTCGGGGCCGTCGGGAGCTTGCCAGTGCCCCCGGGGGGTGATGGTGGAGTCGGGCGGGAGCTCCAGGGAGGCTGTGGTCCCAGGAACGGCCTGGGTCGTCTTAGGTGTGTCCCGGAGGGATAGGTGTCCAGAGGAAATCAAGGTAAAAGAAGCTGCTGGAGCGGTGCCGCTGGGGGGCCAGGTGGGAGCCGAGTGCGGAGGCCGCCGCTGGCTTTGCCCTGCCCGCTGGGCACCTGTGGTGCCAGGCCTGCGGTACTTCTCCTGTGCACGTCTGTCTGCTGGCGCATGAGCGCCTGGAGCGGGACACTGGGGAGGTGGCCCTGGGGACGGACACTTAGGGGGTGTCTTCCGGGGAGGGTCCTGGGGAGGGGACATCTCCCTGCGGGGGGGCGCTCTCCTTCCTCCCTCTGCCAGGCCTGCTCGTCTCCAGAGACACCGCCTGCCGTCTGCATGGGCAGGCGTCTCTGCGTAGGGTAGGTAGTGATCACGTGTGTGCGGTGGAGCTCCTGGAATTCTGCTCCGTAGGAGTGTCTGCTTCTGACCAACAATGCTGAGAGAAAACGTGTTAAGATCAGCCGACCTGCTTCCCATGCTGCTGCACCCCCTGGCCTGTGCTCGCTGTCCTGCCCGCCACGCCCCACCTCACCCCGCCCCTGTCTGCGACCCTGCGCCGTGGGAGGGGCCGTCACCGGCCCCCTCGGAGGCCCTGCCGGACTCCAGCCTCCCCACATCGTCCTCACTGTAGTGGATAAAAGTGGTGTCTGGTTCTGTTGGTTTGCGCTTCTCTGATGGGTGAGTTTGAGCTTGTTTCAGTGCCTGTCAGCCGTGCTGGCTGCCTTCAGGAATTGCATGGTTACATGCTGTGCCTGTTTTCTTTTATTAAAAATAATGTGAATTGCGTCATTCACCTGGGGTGAAGCAGACTTTAGGTGCTTTGACAAGTGCACGCACCTGTGTAGCAGATGCCTGTGCAGAAGGTTGTCAGCCCAGAAAGCCTCTGGGCCCCAGTCACCCTCCCGGCCAGGCGCTCGCTGGCTCTGAGTCCCCTCTTCTGGGACAGCGTGTCTCTGGTGTCGCGCCCAGGTGCTCTCACCGGCGGCTTCATGGTTGTGAAGTGCGGTTCCCTTTTCTGCTGCAGTTTGCTGTGCCTCGCCTGCCACGGACCTTTGGGTGTTCCCATTTGGGGCTATTGTGAATAAAGCTGCCAGCAACATTTTTTATGAGGTTTCTGTATGTTTTCCTTTCTCTTGGGTAAAATGCCCAGGAGTGGAGTGCGGGCTTTTAGGTTGGATGTAGGGTTAGCTTCAGATGAAACGGCCAAACCTTCTCCACTGTGGCTGCACCAGCTTCCGCCCCACCAGCTCGTGAGCTCCTATCGTTGTGGTTATACCCGTTCTCGAGAGGGTGCAGTGGTCGAATCTGCATTTTCCCCGTGAAACTGTCCAACACCTTTTCACCCGCTTGTTAGCCAGTCGTGTATCTTTCCTGTGTGTGAAATGTTTGTTAAAAATCTTTTTTCCATTTTTTATTGGGCAGGAGTTGTGGGAGTTTCTTACTATTCTGGATCTGAGTCCTGTTTTTATATAATACACGCACACGCACGCGCACACACACACACGTGCGCGCACCCCCCCCCCCCATATGTGGGGAAGAGGAGGTCAGCCATTTCCCGATTCCAGAACATTCACGGTAATGACTGCGTAGGGCACTATCTTAGCAGTGCCCAACATGGCATTCCTTCGTGCGTTTTATACGCTAGTGTTACTATTTTTACGTAAACTTTTAATTTTGAGGTCATCGTAGACTTGTGCAGTTGTAAGAAAAGATGCAGAGAGGTCTGTGTACGCTGCCCGTTCCCCCTGTGGCAGCATCTGGAAAAACTGGAGTTGCCATCACAACCAGAATTGGATGTGTCCATCCCCACAGGGATCCCTCGTGCCTTTCACAGCCAGATGCCCCTCCTGGACCCCTGGAAAGCACTAATCTGTCCTCCTCTCTAATTTGTCCTTTGAAGAATGCTGTATAAATGAAATCACACGTCGTGTAGCCTCTTGGAATTGGCTTTTCTCGCTCCGCATGGTTGTCTGGGGATCCATCCAGGTTGTTGTGTCTGTAACTAGTTCATTTTTATTTCTGCAGAGCACTCCGTGGTGTGGACGTACCATGGTTGGCTCAGCCATTCACCCGCTGAGGGACATCTGGGTTGTTCCAGGTTTTTTGGTTATTTGAAATAAAGCTGCTATAAACATTCGTGTACAGGTTTTTGTGTGGCTGTGTTTTCATTTTTCTGGAATAAATGCCCAGGTGCTGGGTCACATGGCAGTTGCATGTTTTGTTTTTTAGAAAACTACCAACCTGTTTTCTAGAGCGGCTGTGCTATTTTCACATTCCCATCAGCAGTTGGTGAGTGTCTTAGTCTGCTCGGGCTGCTGTACAAACTGCAGACAAGGTGGTGTAAACAACAAATTCATTTTCATGATTTTGGAGGCTTGGAGTCTGAGATCAGCGTGCTGACAGGGTCTCTGGTGAGGTCTTTTCCCTCAGCTGTTCTGGTGTCTCTTCTTCTTCTAAGGACTCTAGTCCTGTTGGGTCAGGGCTTTAACTTTATTTATCTCCCTAAATGCCCTCTCTCCAGATGCAGTCACATGGGGGGTTAGAGCTTCAACACGTGACTTCTGGGGAGACAAAGCTGAGTCCATTACAAAGCGTGATGAGTTTCTCTGAGTCTTTGCCAGCATTTTGTGTTGTGTTTTCATTTGATCATGCGGCAGGTGTGTAGTGATAGCTCACTGGGGTTTTCATTTGTGTTTCCCTAAAGGCTAACACCGTGCTTATTTCCACCTGCCCATCCCCATAGGAGAAACGTCTCTTTGTGCCTTCTGCCTATTTTCGAATCGTCTTTTGTTGCTGAGTTTTGAGAGCTCGTTGTATATTGTAGATACGAGTCCACTGTCAGATGTGGTTTGCAAGTGTTTTCTCTCAGGCTGCAGCTTGTCTTCCAGCCTCTGAACAGGGTCTGTTGTGGATCCAAAGTTTTAACCTTCAGGAAGTCTATTCTATCACTTTTCCTTCCTGAATCCTGCTTTTGCTGTCAAGTCTGAGAACTCGTTGCCAAGCTCTGCATCTCCAGGATTTCTCTCCTATGCTGTCTCTTGGTTTTGCGTTTGTATGCTCCGAGTTGACTGTCGTGTAAGGTGTAAAGTTTAGATTGAAGTTCTTTGTTTTGCCTGGAGCTGTCCAATTGCTCCAGCACCATTTATTGAAAAAACAGTGCTTCCAACATGGAATTGCTTTTGCATCTTTGTCAGAAATCATTTGGGCATATTTGTGTGGCTCTATTGCTGGGGTTTTTCTCTTTTGTTCTGTTGGTCTGTCCCTCCACCAGTGCCACATGGTCTTGATTACTGTAGCTATACAACAAAATTTGAAATTGGGTTTTTTTTTTAAATAAGAAAAATTTGAAAAGTGCAGAAAAGTAGAAAGAATAAGAACAGAACAGACACCTTTGTCCCTGCTATCCAGAATTAATAAATGTTAGCTTTTTTAAAAAAAGAGTCGTATTTGGTTCCAGACTTTTTCTGAACAGTGGAGCATCACAGATGTTGTTAACCCTGCCCCCTGGTTGCATTTCTCTGCTTCTCTTCAGAGGCAGCCACCACCATGAATTCAGTGCGTGTACTTCCTGCTCATCTGTTGTTTCCTCTGCATGTGCTGTGTTCACAGACAGTGCATGGACCTGCTTTTGGTGGTGTTAAATATAATACAAGTGACTGTGTTGTTGTTGTTTTTAATTTATTTATTTTTGGCTGTGTTGGGTCTTCGTTGCTGTGCGTGGGCTTTCTCTAGTCGCGGTGAGTGGGGGCTACTCTTCGTTGCCGTGCGCGGGCTTCTCATTGTGTGGCTTCTCTTGTTGCGGAGCATGGGCTCTAGGCGCGCGGGCTTCAGTAGTTGTGGCTTGCGGGCTCTAGAGTGCAGGCTCAGTAGTTGTGGCGCACGGGCTTAGTTGCTCCACAGCATGTGGGATTTTCACGGACCAGGGCTCGAACCCGTGTCCCCTGCATTGGCAGGCGGATTCTTAACCACTGCGCCACCAGTGAAGCCCGTGACTGTGTTCTAATAGCTGAAGAGTTTGTCGTCGTGATCTCATTTGCTCAGCACACATTTCTGATTGCCCACTATATGTCAGACTCTGTCCTAAGTGCTGGTGACACGAACAAGCTGGATGACATTTTTGCCTACTGAGCTTGCAGCCTAGTGGGAGAGACAGTAAACAGGTATCCAAATGAATGTGTAATAGAGCGTCAGGTATTGGAAAGTGCTGGGAAGAAGGAAGAGTGTTGGGGATAGGGCGTGGCTGGGACAGGACTGAGCCAGGAAGGTGATGGGGAGCAGAGCCTGAGTGGCGAGAGGGGGAGTTGGGCCAGCGTCCGGGGCGAGGGTGCCCGTGAGGCGAGGGTGCCCGTGCAGGGCTGTGGCGAGTGGAATGGCCCTGGGTAGCAGTGGGCTTGGTGTGCTGGAGGAAGCACGGTAGTGTGGGTGCGGCCGCAGCCGAAAGGACCAGTGTTGGGGCTGGGCAGAGGCCAGGAGATGTTCCAGAGGACCTGTAGCCTTGCTGTGGTGGCCCTTTGGTCCTGGAGTTTTTGGTAGTGTCCTTAGGATTGTTTGCTTTACGGTCTTAGCATCTGCAAGCAAGACCAGCTTTAGTTCTTCCTTTCTGACCTTTCTGCTCTTTATTTTTCTAGCCTTCTTTCACTGATTAGGCTCTCCAATAGAATGTTGTATTGTGCTCTGAGAGCAGCAGACATCCTCGCGTTGTTCTTGATCTTAGAAAGAAAACACTTTTAAGTCTCGTGTTAGCTGTCGGTTTTTTGTAGTTGCCGCTTCTCAGATTGAAGAAGTTTCCTTCAATTCCTAGTTTGCTGAACTTTTTTTTAAAATTTTACTATTTTAAAAAATCATGAATGGATTTTGCATGTGGACAAATACTTTCTCTGTGTCTGTTGAGGTGATCTGCCCTCACTGTCTGTTAATAGTGTGTACTACAGTGATTGCTTTTTTAGTGTTGAACCAACCTTGCATCCCTGGGGTAAATCCCACGTGGTCATAATGTACTATCCTTACCAAGTATTGTCAGAATCACTGCTGGTATTTTCTGATGATTTTTGATTTCTTTGTTAATGAGTGATTTTGATCTGTAATTGTATGTTTATTGTCTTCTCTGCCTCAAAAAATATGCCGGGAACTATGTTCTCCTCTTATCTTAGCAGGAATTTTGTACGAGGTGGTTGTACTTTCTTCACTTAACTATTTGATAGAATTCACCAGTGAAGCCATCTCTTTTTCTCTTTCTGTTTTCTGGATTTTCATTTCCTTTCATCTATTTTTTTATATTGACTTATTATTTAATTTTTTAACTGCTACATTGAGATAAAAGTGACGTACAGTAACTCTGCATATATGTCAAAACACTTTAAATATGTCCCGTGTGTGTATATATATATATACATATATGTGTGTGTATGTATATGTCTACATAGCTGTCACTGTCATCAAGGTGGTGAACAAACCCATCACCTCCACAGTTTTCCTCCTTTCCTTACAGTCCTCTCCTCCCATCCTCAACCTCCAGGCCACCGCTGATCTGCTTTTTGTTACTGTAGATTAGTCTGTATTTTCTAGGGTCTCCTATAAATGAAATCATGTGTACATATACATATACTCTTTTTTCCTGATTTTTGTCCTTCAGCATAATTGTTTTGAGAGTCATCCTGTTGCTGCCTGTTAGCAATAGTTCCATCCTATTTGTTGATGAGTCGTGTTCTGTGCGGGGGTGATTGGTTTATCCATTCACTATTGATGGACATGTGGGTTGTTTCCAGTTTGAGCAATTACAGATGGGGCTGCTATGAACATTCGTGCACAAGTCCTTGTGTGGATGTGTGCTTTTATTTTTCCCGGGTAAATACTAGCAGTGTAATGACAGGGCTGTAGAGTTGGCGTATGTTTAACTTTTAAAGAAATCTCCAAACTGTTTTCCAAAATGATGATACCATTCTGCGTTCCCATGAGTCGTGTATAAGCATGCAGTTGCTCCACACCTTAATCACTATTTGGTAGGTCGGTTTAAGAATTTTTAGATGCTCTAATAGGTGTATAGTAGTATCCTTGTTTACATGTGCATTTCCCTGGTGGATAATGACATAACATTTTTTCATATGCTTACTTGCTAGCTGTTTATCTTGGTTGAGTGTCTTTTCATATATTTTGCTCATTAAAATGTTGAACTGAACTTTGGATTTTCTTTATATTTTCTGGATAGAGGTCCTTTGCCAGGTGTGTGATTTGCAAAGTCCAGTTAGGGGCTTGTCTTTTCACCCTCTCAACAGTGTACTCCAGAAATCAGTAAAACCATCTTTAATGAAGTACATTTATCATATTTTTCATTTATGGCTCATACTTTTTTTTTTATATCTAAGAAATCTTTGCCTAACTTAGGGTTTGTAGAAATAAAGTTGATTTTTTTGTATGTTGCTCTTGCATCCCACAACCTTTCTATACTCATTTATTACTGATAGTAGCTTTTGGGGTGTAGGTATAAGCTTGTCTACATAGACAATCCTTTGTCTGCAGAGGAAAACATTTTACTTCTTTTCAATCTGGATGCCTTTTATTTCTTTTCTTGCCTGATTGCACTGGCCAGCACTTCCAGTGTGATACTGAATGGCAGTGGTGAGAACAGACGCGTTTGCCTGTCCCTGATCTTAGAGGGAAGCATCTGGTCTTCCACCGCCGAGTGATGTTTGCTGTGGGTCTTTCAGAGATGCCCTTCATCAGGTTGAGCAAGTTTCCTTCTGTTCCTAGTTTGCTGAGAGTTTTAAATTTCATGATGAAATTTTCCACTGTAGGAAGCTAGAAAAAAGTAAGCAAATTAAACTAAAATCAATTGAATTACATTGATTAAACCAGCTCTGCTTAGTTGTGATGTATTATCCTTTTTTACATGTTGTTGAGTTTGATTTGTTAACATTTTATTTTATTTAGAATTAATGATTTGTTAAGAATTCTTTCATCCACATTCATGTGTGGTACTAGTCTTTTATTTGTTTTCATAGAACTGGCCTCAGTTGTGTTGATCTTCCCGCATTGATCTCACTCCTATGTTCATTCGCTTCCTTCCTGTGAAGCAGGGTATTTAGAAGGCAGTATTATATAAATCGGGGCCATCATTGTTGCAGAAAACAAACTGCTAGCCACAAGTCCAGTTTGTATTTTACTTAGTAAAGATATTTTTAAAGCTTAATGTTAAATAAAATCACAGCACTGAACTGACATATATTTTTCTAATTTTCAGGAGGGTTTGCATTTGTGTATGAAGCTCAAGATCTGGGAAGTGGCAGAGAGTATGCATTGAAGGTAATAAGGGGTGACAAACGTTTTTGTGGGTGTTGGTGTATTTTAAAGGAAATAAGTCTCTAAGTGACAGTGTTTTCAGAGATTTATCCCTGTTCTTTAGTTTGTTTCTTTTTTGCAGTCTGTATCTATTTGTTTTACTTGTTTCTTCTGATGGTGAAGCCTCAGCAGTTTTAGAGGACTGTAAAGCTGTGGTTTCCAACTTTGCGGCAGGGACTCAGTGGGCAGCCAGGGGGAAGGGAGTCAGAACTGCCAAAGTAAGGGTTCCACGAATACCAGGAGTTCGAAGGCCACTCGTGTAAAACAGCGTTCACAGTGTATCTATAAATAAGGGTCATGGGGGTGGGGTGGGAGGGGGCGTCCGGGCCACTTCGGGTGCTGGGCACGCGTGCTAGCTTGTCCTGAGACTCGCAGAGGGCCTGTCTGCTGTGGTGGCAGTGGCCTGTCTCGGGTGCGGCCGAGCTGGCGGTGTGCACTTGGACTCTGGCATCCAGAACTGGACCCACATCTCTCATTTTCCTCTAGCCTGTTTGGAGAAAAGCCTCCTATTTTTGGTTTTTCTTATGTCCTTGGATCATAAAGGACCATTTCCAAGGGTCTGTAACCTTCTGTCAAGTTTCTCTGCGGGTCAGATGTTAAAACATAGGCGGGGGAGCCCTTAGATGCATTGTGTGTTCTCTTGGGTACAGAGCACAGAGATAAAGCCTCTACTCTTTGCTCGTATGTTATTTCCTGGTACAGAGATTACTGTCCAACGAAGAGGAGAAGAACAGAGCCATCATTCAGGAAGTGTGTTTCATGGTATCCTTTTCCTGGTCACGTGGGGAGGCCTGCGTCTAGCTGTGGTTGACCGCGGCCGAGAGGCTGCTCAGTGATGCCCTTTCCGTGTTCGCTTCACTGGACTTAGCTGTAGCACGTGTCTAGTAGGAAGGAGTTTTCTTCCTTCTTCGTCACTCTCAGGGTGATGGTAAGAGATTTGTAGCCTTGGGAGCGTTGTCATTCCCGCTGAGAGGTCTCCAAGCCGGGGATGGGCAGCCCCCTGCCTCTGCCCTTCTGCCTGTCCTTCGTGACCTGTTGCGGCCCACGGTGCCCGGCCAGTAGCTGTGCCCCCGGCCCCTCGCCAGGCCTGGTTCCCATGGGCCTCTGTGTCGCTTCTGATCAGCCCCCCGAGTCCCTCTCGCCCTGCCCAGAGCACTTGGGCCCTGGGCGTCCGTGCGTGGAGCGTCGGTCTGTGGGGCTGGTGCTGTTCTGCTCTCCACTCCCGCACGTGTTCTCCTGGAACTGGGGTCTTGCCCTTGGCTGTCAGAATCTGTTCTCTTCCGTCTCGAAGCTCTGTCCACTGCGAGCCTGCCGGCCGCCTGGGCCCAAAGGTCCTCACCTCGCGGGGTTTCCAGTAGCCTCGTTCACCTCGCGCAGCCTCACACGTGCCACGCCCTCCGCCTGCTGTCCTGCCCGGCCTGTGGTCAGGTGCGTGGCCAGTGTGGTGGGGGTCTTCGTCCCCACCTTCCCCGCCCCTTCCCTCTCCTTCTTGCGTCTTCCTGCCGTCCTGGCTGCCCCCCACCTGCTCCCTGTCCTCTGCCTGCTCTGACGCGGTAAGATTGTAAGCTGATTGGATTCAGTGTTCTGACCTTAGTGTCTTAATAGTATGTATATATTTGTTTTTAAACGTGCAGACTTACGCATTCTCCTTTAACAAGACACCTGCAGAAAAAACTTTCAGGCCACCCAAATATTGTCCAGTTTTGCTCTGCAGCGTCAATCGGAAGAGAGGAGTCGGACACCGGGCAGGCCGAGTTCCTGCTGCTCATGGAGCTCTGCAGAGGTGAGGTTCCAGCGGCTCGGGGCCGCCCAGCAGTCGAGAGATGCTCCCGGGGTCTTCTCTCCCGGAGACACGGCGGCTGTCACGGAGAGAGCATGGCTCCCTGTCCGCTGGGAGCTCTTCGAGAGGCTGCGTCCCCCCCTCGTCGCCGCGCTGGGCATGAGGGCAGAGCTGGGTCCGAGAAAGGGGTGGAGGCGTGCTGTCAGGGCTCTTGGGCAGCAGGAAGCCGCCTCAGTCGGGAAGCGGTCAGATGAGGCCGGGGAGGTGGGCTTGAGTGGCTGCGCCGGCCCCGAGGCTGCGACCTCACCCGCGTCGAGGCGGTCACACTTGCATTTGCTGTGTTCTCAAAGGAGGACTCCCATGTCCACTGACGGCAACGGGGAGCCCATGCCTTCCGGAGAGTTCTAGGGGCAGAGCGGGAGAGTGAGTGGGCTCAGCCTCTGTCTGCGGTGGAAGCAGGCCCCCCGCCTGGAGGGTCGGGCTCGGCTCGTCCCGCACTGAGCGTCTGCCCCATGCTGGACCCGTGTGGGCAAAACAGCGGGAGCGAGGTGGCCGGAGCCCGTCCTGGGGCTCGTGGATGGAAGGGGCAGGGCAGGACTTGTGAGGCCCGGCGGGCGTAGAGGATTGGCTGCGGGGCCTGGAGTCGGGGCAGGGGCCACCAGACGTCCTGCTTGTCCATCGGACACAGGCAGCGCGTGTGGGACCGCCATGAGGCCAGGGGAGAGTGGGGGAGACTGAGGCAGGCGGCTACCCAGGAGGGAAGCAACCCCAGGGGTCACTGCCCCCAAGCAGTGTCCCAGGAGGAGGGGTGGGGGGCCGTGAGCGCAGGAGTCATGCCGCGAAGAAGAGCAGGGACGGGGTGTCAGGGCTGCTAGGGGAGGGGGTGCTGCGGACTGCAGCCGGGAGCCAGGGTGCACAGGATCCCCGCCCCGAGCGGAGGGGGACCGGGGGTCTCGCCGCCCAGAGTGGAGGGGGACGGGGGTCCCCATCCTGGGCGGATAAGACAGAACCTGGGGCGCACAGCGCTTTCCGACAGGGTGGCATGGGAGCTCCGGGCTCTGGCAGGGAGCGGAGTTCGGGATCCAGTCACGTGCTGGCTCCTCGGTTCCCACAGCTGGTGAGTGCCGACTCGCCCAGCTCAGGTCTGGCGCCCGGTTCTCCCACCTGATGGATGGTTGGCGTCGCTGGTTTTTACCTGCAAGAGGACTCGTGCTCGCTGAAGACAGCGCTACGTGGGAGCTTGTGAAGCAGGGTCCGTTCCTGTGAGCCTGCTGCGCCCGCGCTGGTGCCCCACACGTTCACACGCGCTCTCTGGAAGGCTCTCAGTGCGCGGGGCGGCGGGGGCCGCGCGGGTCCCACAGGGCCCTCTCTGGGCCCTTGGTGTCTCCAGAGAACCGAGGTTCATGTACAGCGTTCCCCGCCTGTCGTTCAGCTGCTCGCTGCGCTTTGGCGTCGCCTTGATCTTGGGTTTGGAGGCCGTGGGTGCCTTTCAGGAGTGCGGGCCTGTGGGTGGTGCCTGAGGCGGGGGCGGCCCCGATGCAGCGACCTCGGCGAGTGTGCCAGTCATGGCGGTGCTGCCGGGACCACCCGTCTGGGCCAGCGCACGAGGCCCAGGTTGAACACTAGGCACAGTGGTTGGTGCCAGCACCAGGCGCCGCAGGGTCTTTGGGAGTGGTGGGGGAGGGGCACGTGGGCGCCAGTTCCGCTGAGGGTTGGTCTGGCTGTGGCCACCCAGGATACACGCCCCAGGAGCCCCCGCCCCTTCCTGGGACCCCCGCCTTGTCCTCCGCAGTGCCCTCTCAGCCGCTGTGCCACCTACAAAATTATCCTTAGAAAGACCGCTCTTGAATTCTCACTGAACGTCAGAGGCCAGTGAACCCTGACCTCGTACATGCACCGTCTCGTCCCCGCTCCTCCAGACAGCCTGGCGGTCGCTCTGTCATCCCTGCTCCAGACCACTCGGCAGCACCTCGTGGGGCCTGTGCCCTGTCTGCATCTTGGGGGGCTGGCGGTCTGTTCCTGAGGGCCCATCGCCCCTTGGGGCCCCATCGCTACTGTGGGCCCCCTGCCCCCGCTGAGGGTTAGGGTTAGGGTTAGGGTTAGGGCACGGCACAGACAGAGCCCAGCCCGAGTCCAGAGTCGGGGTGGGGAAGGGCTGCGCGGTTGTGCCGGGAGCTGCAGGAGGGTGTGGCAGGGGCTTGGGAGCTGGCGGGTCGGCAGGAGGCAGGGTCGCAGGGCAAGGGGCCGAGCGCCAGTTGACTGCAGGGCCTGTAGGTGTGGTGGCGCCCTTGGAGCTGCATCGAGTGCGACCGCGGGCCCCAGCATGCGAAGCTGAGCTGTGGAGCGTGGCAGCCGAGGCAGCCTGAGGCCTGGACCAGGGAGGGGCGGCCGTGGAGGCCGGCCCTGCAGAGACGGCACGCGGCACACGGTCGTGGAGGGAGCTGCCGCGGAGGGGGCCGGCCGGCTTCACTGGTCTGGGCTGCGGCCAGTTACAGCAGGACTGGGGCCTGGGCTTCAGAGACAGGAAGGAGCAACCTTGAGGTGGGGAGCCCTGAGGGTGGCGTCCTGGGGCCTGGGATGGGGGCCCAGAGCCTCGCTCTCCACTTCTGTGCTCTCCCCACGCCGCACTCCTTGCTGTCTGCGTGTTCAGTGTGGAGATTTCTCCTTAACAGCGGAGGACCGTTGTTACCTAAGGAAACACGGTGATTATTTCCTTAGAGACATGCGCAAAGACATACGCACTCGTGGTGGGTTTTCTTGTAGCTGCCGCGTCACGATGGGCTCCCTGGGTAAGAGGCCTCTGCTGGTGTCTGGGCAGGCGCTCCCACGCGGGGCTCTGTGACTCGCTGTGGCCCTGACGGAGGTCGCAGTCTCCTCTGCGGGGCTTGGTGACCGCCGGAGGGAGGGGCGGCGCCCCCCACCCCCACCCCCGCGGTGGGCTCAGGACGACAGCGGGCCTGGGGCGGGCGTAGCATTTACGGCTCCGTGGTGATGTGAATTTAATTGTCTCTTTTAGGGCAGCTGGTGGAATTTTTAAAGAAAATTGAATCTAAAGGTCCGCTCTCGTGCGATACCGTCCTGAAGATATTCTATCAGACGTGCAGGGCGGTGCAGCACATGCACAGACAAAAGCCGCCCGTCATCCATAGAGACCTCAAGGTACCGCCTTCACGCTCCCGTTGCGGGACAAGAGCCCTCCGTCCAGATGAAGCCCCTCTGCTCTGCTGGGTGTTGTCGCCTGCATGGGTGTGGTCATGGGCACCGGGACCCGGTGTGGAGCCAGGAGTGGGTGACCGCTCCCCTGGGCTGCGCTCGCCGCCGCCCTTCCCGCACCCGCCTTGGGGCAGGAGCCCTGCTGCCTGGTGCGGGGGCAGGGGTGCTTCCCTGCCGGGGTGCTGGCATGCCTATCCCAGTGCACACACGGGATCCGTGTGCGCGTGGAGCTGCCCTTTGTCATTTTGCCGCGTGGTCGGGGGGCTTCTTAGTGATTTTGTCTTTTCCTGATTAATGATGTTGAATGCTTTTGCCGTGTTTATAGTCATCAGTGCCCTTATTCCCCTTATTCTTCAGTTAAGTGGCTGTTTTTATGCCGTTTTTCTGTCGTCTGTTGGTTTTATTTATTTATTTATTTACGTTTGGCTGCGTTGGGTCTTCGTTGTTGCTGCGCGGGCTTTCTCTAGTTGCAGTGAGCGGGGACTACTCTTCGTTGCGGTGCGCGGGCTTCTCACTGCGGTGGCTTCTCTTGTTGTGGAGCACGGGCTCTAGGCACGTGGGCTTCAGTAGTTGTGGCGCATGGGCTCTAGAGCACAGGCTCGGTAGTTGTGGTGCACGGGCTTAGTTGCTCTGCGGCATGTGGGATCTTCTCGGACCAGGGCTCAAACCCGTGTTCCCTGCGTTGACAGGCGGATTCTTAACCACTGCGCCACCAGGGAAGTCCTGTTGGTTGGTTTTTGTACATTCTTACAACAGTCTTTTTTAAGTTACATGTGCTGCAAGTATCTTCTCCTGGTCTGTGGCCTGATTTTAACAGTAATCCAACATCCACAAAGCTAGTGCCCCAACTCTGACCATGGCTCAGGGTAGCAGCACACCAACCCCTTTCCCCACCTTCCCCGCCCTTCCCCAGTCCTACTTGCTAAAAACACTGTAAAGCAGACCCCAGACATGCCATTTCCCTCCCAGAAACCTCTGTACTACTTCCCTCATGTCCCGTCGGTAGCCAGCCTTCCCGGTGTCCTTGCTGGTCTGGAACAGTGCCGTCCTCAGGTGGGGGCGGGGCAGCTGTCTTTCTTCTCTGTCTCAGGAAAGTGAAAAACTAGAAGGAGGACACTGAAGAATCCGTGTCCGAGAGCTCAGCCCGGGTCGGACTCCGCAGTGCCCGGGTCCACGGCAGCCGGCCCCGCTGGGGGCTCCCTGCAAGTGCCCCCCGAGGATGGGAGTCCTCAAGTGGCGCCCTGGGGAGGGGCAGGAAGGACACAGGGATGTAGCAGACACGCGTGTCACACCCAGGGCTGCACGTCACCCGTGGGCAGCAGTTGCGCGCTTGCGTCCTCTTCAGTGGGACTTACCTTCTGCTCTTTGGGGCGTCGTGGCAGTGGAGCCCCACAGCCCATTTGCTCGGCGTCAAGGCTTTGAGGCTCGTCCATCTCAGGAGCCCACACCGAGCAGGGCCGCGGCGCTGTGCCTGGCCGTCCCTGCGTCCGTGCTCCCGGTGAGAGCGCCGCTCTGCACCCCGGGTGGCCCTTGTCCCAGGACACTGTTGTCCCTGGGTGCTGCAGGGTGCGCGTCTTTGCTATGGATGTTCCCACTGCAGCTCAAGGCGGCCCCCATGCCCGCGCTTGGTCGGCCCTTGGTGTTTGGTCTCAGCAGTTGTGTGGGTTCCACTGGGCTTTCTTTCTGATGACGGGCTTTGTCCTGTCTTGTCCTGTTCCTGGGGACCTGGTGTCCTGTGGTGCAGCCCCGTGTCAGTGCAGGTGGGGCAGACCTCGCTCCTCCGGCTGCACTTTCACCCTGTTGGTCATTCCCTTGTGTTTGGGGGTGAGTCGTCCTGGGCTTGTCATGGGGGTCTTCAGCACCCTGGCCGGGTGGCATCCAAGGCTCCTTCCCACAGCGCTGCCTCGTGGGGGGGCTGTCGGTGGATCCTGGCCCTGGTGCTCCTTGGCCTCTGTACCAGAGCTCACGATGGGCAGGCGCCTGGTCGCCTGGGACCGTGGGGCTCTTGTCAGCTCCTGGTGTCTCCACCCAGGCGCCAAGGAGACACTGCGGGCTCAGCTCCAGCCCTGTGCAGTGAAGCGGGGACCGCGGCAAAGGGGCCACTTGGACATTTTGGTTCCTAGCGCATCTAAGCGTTACGTTTACATGACACTGTGGTCTATTAACGTGCAACAGAGTTATGCCCAAAAGACAGTGTCCATCCCTTTAACTAAAAATGTTTTGTTGTTAAGAAATGCTAACCATTGTCTGAGCCTTCAGCAAGTCTCATCAGTAACATCAAAGACCACTTGACCACAGATACCATAACAAATACAATAATGAGGAAAAGTTTGAAGTATTTCAAGAATTACCAAAACGGGGCCCAGAGACCCAAAGTGAGCAGATGCTGTTGGAAAAAGGCGTCGACAGACTCGCTTGGCGCGGGGCGGCCACAGACCCTTCTGCGTAAGAAGCTCAGTAAAGCGGGGTCGGCCTGTAAATTTTTGAATCAGTTTGTCAGCTTCTGACTGGAATTGCCTTGACTCTGCCCAGAGTGGGGCTGGTAGACTGCGCGCATCCTGGCTGCTGGGTCGAGCAGGTGTGGCTGGGTCGGTGAAGCTGCTCCTCACCTGGGTCACGGAATCCCGATCTTCTGAATTTTTTTGACCATTCAAAAGATAAAGCCACGCTTAGCGTGTGGGCTGGTGGTGGGCCCTGGCTCACGGAGCCGTGGGTGGGTCTGTGCCTTCCTGTTAGGAGTGCAGTCTGGGTCCCTGTTTGTTTTGGATTTAAAAATTCGTCTCATTTATTCACAGTTTCTGAATAAGAGGTCTTTTGTGTATCTTTAGTTAGATTTCTTCTTTAGTTATTGATGTGTTTGATTACTTTTAAATGCTATGTTCATTTTTTTCATGTTATAAGTTTTTTAAAGGCTTTCATTGTATATCCTACGTTACTAGGTCAAGTTATCTTTGATTTGTCGTGGATTTTAACTTCCGTTTGTTTCTCTGAGCATCCCATTTCGAGGTACATGCACCGACTTTGCTCAGAAAGAAGTGTCCCCAGGCCCGGGAGGCCTCCTGGCCTCTCTGCCTTCAGGGCCTCTCCCCACCGGGCGCCACGCCCCATGCGTGTCCACGGTCCAGCCTGCAGCCCGAGTTCATAAAGACCGTCTTTGGAACTTCGCAGGTTGAAAATTTACTGCTCAGTAACCAGGGGACCATTAAGCTGTGCGACTTCGGCAGTGCCACGACCATATCGCACTACCCGGACTACAGCTGGAGCGCCCAGCGCCGGGCCCTGGTGGAGGAGGAGGTGAGCGCGGGCCCGGGCCGGGGGGCTCGGGAGGCCCGGGAAGCACCCTCACTCACCACACCCCACCCCTGGCTGTTTCTGCCTTGCCTTTTCTTGTTGTAGCAAAAAATGTAACATGAAATTTACCACCTTAGCCACTTTTAAGCACGCGGTTCAGTGGCCTTCATTGCTTTCACGTCTCCACAGCACCTCTGTCCTCTCCAGGACTTTTTCATTATCCCAAACGCAGCAATTTAAAAAATCATGTAAAAACCTACCTTCAAGGGACATTGGGCAGCTCCCACAGGAGCCGCAGGGGAGACGGGTGGGCCGTGGTGGGGGGGGAGGGTGCCACCGTCAGCCCATGCACGTAAGCAGCCCACGGGGGCCGCACAAGCAGAGAGAGCGATCCGAGATGGAGCCGGGTCCTGAAGCGGAGCGCTGGGTGGAGGCTCCGCCAGGCAGGTGTCTATTCCTGGCCACCCGCGCCCTGCTGTGCCTCGGGACCTGCGCTCCCAGTGACGCGCCCACGTCTCGGGGCTGCAGACGCGTTCCCTGCCAGGTGGTGGGCAGAATTGAGGGGGCGGAAAGCCTTGGCCGCGTGAGCGGGGGCCGGGCTGGAGCCGCCTGGTGGGGCTCTGAGTCACGTTTCCCAGGGCGGATCCGCAGAGCTGCGCGGCCCCGCCCCCGTCCCGCTCCCGCACCTGGTGCCCCAAGCCCCCACCTGTTCGTTGTTGACGAGGACTCGTGGGCGCCGTTCTCTTCACGGGTCACGGTTCTGTGTGTCCATAGTTGCTGTGGCGCGGAAATGCCCCAGACATGCTTCGTGCTGGCCCCCATGTTCCTTGACCCCCTCCCGGCGGGGCCCAGCCACAGAGCCGCTCGTGGGACTGCCCTGGGCCAGGGCTCTTGGCGGGCGCCGACTGCCGCGGTGCAGGGACCACCGTGCAACGTAGCGGCTATCGCTTGCCTGTGACTTTTCCTCTGATACGTTTGTGTCCTTTCTTTAGATCACCAGGAACACGACTCCCATGTACAGGACGCCGGAGATCGTGGACCTGTACTCGAACTTTCCGATTGGCGAGAAGCAGGACATCTGGGTAAGCCGCTTGCCCGCAGTGCGTGGGCAGCCCCGCCACAGCTGGCACAAGGCCCTGGGGCGCAGGCTCCAGCCTGCTGGTCCCCTCAGCCTCCCTTCTCTTTTCCTCTTTGCTTGTTCTTACTTTTTTTCAACGGCGCTTGTGATGCTGTTAGCGGAGATGTGCTGATGGGGGTGGGGTGGGGTCGGGGGGTGGGTAGCAGAATGGGTGCAGGTGCTGTGCGGGCTCTGGGCCTGAGACAGGTCGCTCCTGCACCCTTGGGCCTGAGCTCTACTGGTCGGAGCCCCTTCACGGGGCTGGGGGTTCATGAAGCCACAGTTCACGTGGCCAGATAGAGGACCTCCCAGATGGCCTTGCAGCTATATGCTGACCTGGTGATGGCCGGAGCGATGGCCGGGCCTGATGCCTTGCAGGGGGTCTCAAAGTGAGGTCAGGCCACACACTTGGGGTGACCCTTCACGTCTCCTGGAACATGTCCCATCGATGGAGGGCAGTCCTTGTATGCGGTGAGTGTGGGGCCTGGCTGAGCGGGTATCTGCTGACCCCTTGGTTCAGAGTCAGGTACAGAGCTCGGGGAGCATAGCGCCGAGCACAGGGCACTGCTCCTGCCCGTCTGAGGTGTCCTGAGGCCTCCCTGGTGTCCCTAAGAGCAGGGACAGATGGCCCTGAACCCCCGCGCCTCGAGGCTTCTGGTCTAGGCCCATCAGGCCCGAGTCCGGCCTCAGCCCCGCCGTGGATGTGAGTCCCCGTCCTGGGGGTAGGTGGAGACTCTTTGACACACATGAGCTGGTCAACCCCAGGTGGGCGCCCTCAGCCTGTCCCAGCCCAAGAACCACGTGCACGCACACACGCGGGAGTTGGAAGGTGGGTCTGGAGTCGGCGCCGGGGCTTGGCCTGGTCTGGGCCCAGAATGGGCTGCTCCCCCAACACACTGGTCGGGTTTGGTTCCCCACCGTGCTCCCGTGGCTGGTGCTGTGGTGGAAACATGGTGGGGACACTGACGTTTGGGTTCAGGGCCGACGCCGTGGAGCCTCGCCAGCCCCCAGATTCATCCCCAGCGCTCACGTTAGCCCAGAGAAGCATGGCGGGGACACCTTCCTTGCAGTCGCCCGGCCATGTGCCCCTCTGCACAGCCGGCCGGCTGGTAGATCCCCACACTGGGTTGTAGGAACTTTGCATCTTGGAAGGACCTTTTGATCAGAGCGAAGGGTTGGAGTTTGTTGGCCGCTCTGACCGGGATAGTCTCTGTGCCTGGCAAGCGTGGACCGCGGCCAGATGGGCGGGGGCACAGATCAGACCCGGCAGGCCTTGCCCATCTCCCGCAGGCCCTGGGCTGCATCCTGTACCTGCTCTGCTTCGGGCAGCACCCGTTTGAGGACGGGGCGAAGCTTCGCATCGTCAACGGGAAGTACGCGATCCCTGCCGACGACACACGCTACTCCGTGTTCCACGGCCTCATCCGTAAGTCCCACCTGCCGGCGTCCCCGGCACCCCTGTGAACACTCGTCCCGAGTGGCTGCTTCCGGCGATTTTGTTCCTCACGTTGTCATCCCTCGCTTGCTTTTAAAATCAGTAACGTAAGCAAAACGCGGGGCCTCCGGGGTCCCTAGCCCCTGCAGAGCAGGTGGTGCTTGCCGCCCAGGACCCCGGCCTCGGCGCCCACGGGACGAGCACACGCTGCCTCTGCCCTAGGTGCCATGCTCAGGGTCAACCCCGAGGAGCGGCTGTCCATCACGGAGCTGGTGAACCAGCTCCAGGAGATCGCAGCCGCCCGCAGCGTGAACCCCAAGTCGCCCATCACCGAGGTAGGCCTCCGCGTGCAGCTTGCGGTCCCACTGTCTCGACGCCGCTTTAGAGCCGGGTGACCCAGGTCCACGGGGCTCGCGGCCCTCGCACATGGAGGAGCCCCCAGGCCGCGGGGTCGCCTGAGGAGAAGTGTGACGCCATGTGGGGTCTCCGGAGTTTGAAGCAGAGCCGGGGGAAGGGCTGGAAGGCAGGGGCTGGAAGCGGACCCAGATGTCCAGTAGGTGCGGTTCATAGAGGCCGGTAGCCGTCACAGGTCAGCCTGGGCTGCCCAGTGGCCTTTACAGAAAACGTGTGCCCCAGGTGGGTGGCAGAGGCTCCGGTGGCGTAGGGGGGCCCATAATCTGGGGCAGCCAGTCTGCACGTGTGCCGCTGGCCCTGCTCCGCGGTGTGGGTGGAGATGCCCATGGAACGACACAGACCAGTGGGCAGTGGGGCTCGTGAGCACGTTGTGCTCTTAGCACTTCTAGAACCCAGGGCCTGCGGGTCAGACGTTAAACCCCTTCTGTAGGGTTCTTCTGCCCGGGGCCTCGCGGGGAGAGAAGCCAGCCGCCCACGGGGCAGCACGGGCACACAGGCCCCAATAGACTCTGAAACCAGGAGAGCACCGCATGGGAGATGGGCTGAATCCATAAGCGGGCGTGTGGGGAGGGACTCAGGAGAGCCCGAGGCCGCAGCGTGTCCTCCGCCGGGCCTCGGGGCGCCTTCGTTCCCTGGAACTTCGGAGGAGGTGTGGCGGCCTGCAGTCGCTTTGGGAGAGGCTGTGTGCTGTCACGTAGCTGATGAAACCACAGAACTGGGGGTCTGTGAGGAAAAGACACGGTCGGTCTAGCAGACACACCTGCTTCACGCCAGCCTGTGTGTTGCTTGTAAGACCCTGTGGAGCGTTCCTATTAACACTGGTCGCCTCCAATGCACCACAGGGCACAGAAGCCACACCACGTGTATCTTGTTGCTGAGCCTAACGTGGTAAAACGTTAACCTGGTGAAAAGAACGTTTCTTAAAACCCCACGAGAAACCGCAAAGCGACTTCTATATAACTTATAAACAGAGCAGCTGTGGAGCTACACGTAGCTAAAGTGGGACGAGTGCGAGGCCGGCACTCGAGTGGGGCTCAGCGCGGCACCGACGTCCCAGGGTCGGCCTAGCCCATCGCCAGGGGCGCCACAAGTCTCCGCAAAGGTTTTGGTGTCGTTGCAGCAGCCGGCGCCAGCCTCGGGCTTGGCCCGTGGGAGATGGCGCCTCGCTGTGCAGCCTGCGGCCCCGCTGCATGGCGGCACCCCCCCCACCGGCTCCTGTGTCGACAGCAGAGCCTGTGGCCTTGGCGGGTGGCGGCGTTCACGGCTGCCGCCTCTGTTAAGGCGATGGAGCCGTGCGCCCGGGCGACCCCGAGGATCGGCCCTGGGGTCCAAGATTTGTCGAGACACTGGGAGGTTCCTTCGTGGCTTTTGTAGTAAATCAGGTGGAGGAGGGTGGACTCGGGGAGCGATGTGCCCCAAACGCGTGGCGCCTGCGCGGTGCCTGACCCGCGCTGGGATCCTTACAGCTCCTGGAGCAGAATGGAGGCTACGGGCACGCGGCCCCTCCTGCGGGCTCCACAGGCAGCGGCTGCGGTGGAGGTGAGTACTTCTCGCGCCTGCCGCGCGCCGGGCACCCAGTCGTGCTCTTGCGGGCTGGGGCCCGGCAGCGCGAGGCAGGCTGCACGTTTGGGGTCCCCAGGACCAGTCTCAGGTTCATGGCTCCCTAGCACCCCCAGAACTCAGCGGGGCTGCCACTCAGGCTGCGGTTTAGAACAAGGAAGGAGGACAGAGACCAAGGGCTGGCTGTCCCCTCCCTGTGCTGTCAGGGCAGCCCGGGTCTTCCGAGCCCCGGCACCTGGCCCACAGGGCTATGGGGTGCCTGCCTGTGTGGCCACCTCGGCCTCTGGCCCCTTGGGCCCAGCTGCCCCCACAAGTCACTGGTGAGCACGGCCCCTGCCCAGGTAGTGGGGGTGCGCCTTCCACGGCCAGCCCACAGCGACCGTGAGGGCGGCACATCAGGAGGGGGTATGTGAGAAAATAGAGTGGCCGTGCGGGGGTCCGGGGACCAGAGGGTCCGAGTCCGCTGGTTGAGAAGAGGGGCTCAGGTGGGGAGACAGTTGTGGCAGCAGGACAAGTGGGGCTGGTGGGCTTTTCTCACGACTCGGGCATGTTTGCTGAGAGGTTCGCGCTCCGATTGTCCGGCGTGCTGGGCGGGTCTGGGCACCCAGTGCTGGTGCGACGCGGTGTGTCCCGGGAGGTGGGCTGCAGCCAGGGCTTAGCGCCCCGGCCCGGGAAACTTCCGGGAGTCCTGCCAGGACCTGCCTCTGCCCTGTGCCCCCAGGGCCGCTGCCCACCTCGCCGTTGGGGCACGGAGTCCACCTCCCAGGTCCTCCCGCAGCTCTCGGCCCCGGGGGTCACTCGGCAGCTGGCCAGCCCATGTCCTGGCCCCTTGCCCACCAGCGCCATGGGGCCGCCTCGAGGCGCCGAGACGAGACCATGCCGCGCACGCGCGTGGGGCGCCCGGCGAAGGCGTCGCGCAGGCAGGGCCCGGGTGGCGGAGAGGCCGCAGACCGCCCCCGCTCTCTGCGCCTCCACAGCCACCGCTGCAGCCCGCACCCCAGGGCTCTGGGGTCTCGGAGCCCTCGTGGGCCACCGCTCCAGTCTCATCAGGGTGGCGGCCAGGAGGCCGCTCCGCCGCAGACCCACTGAGCTGCGGCTCCCGTGGCCTTCCTGTGCCCGGCCGGGGCCGCCCGCACGGCCCTGCTCCCGCACTCTCCCCTCCGCCGTGCGTCTGCGGCTTCTGTGTGTGCCGGAGTGTCCGTACCTCGGGGGCGGGCTGGTGGCCCTGGCTGGGCCCTGGCACGTGTCTGTCAGTGGCGAGGTCCCTGCTGGTGTCCAGCGAGCGCTCAGAGTGAGTGGGGTGAACGTCCTGGAGCCAGGGACGCCCGCGTGCGCCCAGAGGCTCCAGCCCGCCGATGGGGTCCAGGTCCTGCCCTTGCGAGAGGGCCCGGGGTGCCTGGCTGCACGCTCCGCGGGTGCTGCGCCCGGATGCGGAGCGCTGGTGGCTGGGTCGGGGGACGCGTGGCCGCTGCAGGTGCTGGTGGCTCTGGCGGGCCCTGCCACATCCTAAGGCTCGTCTCTGCTTGCAGGCCTGGTGGTCGCCGAGTACGACCAGCCCTATGGCGGGCTCCTGGACATCCTGCGGGGCAGCACCGAGCGCCTCTTCACCAACATCAAGGACACCTCCTCCAAGGTCATCCAGTCCGTTGCCAAGTGAGTCGAGGGCGCACCGGCTCGTGGGTTCTCTGCAGTGAACTTTCGGAACCCTGGGTGCGGCCCTGCCTCCAAGCCTGGCCGAACCCGCCCTTGGGGCCGTGGGTGAGCGGCCCGTGCTCAGCGCCAGCCCGGCCCCCCTGCGTGGGCTCAGCCATCGGTCCCCGGCTGCGCTTCTTCCCCCTCAGTGGAGGGAGCACGGTGGGAAAGCAGACACGCTGGCTCCGGCCGCATCCCTTCCCTGAGGGGGGCCCTGTCCACGGAGACCGTGGCCACAGTACACGACCTGTTCGTGCCGTCCTCCGAGCGGTCTCGGCTTTGACCAGGGAGTTTCCGGGAGCGTTGGGGGTTACCTCTGACGTGTCACCTGCCTCGTCCAGGGGCAGGGGCAGTGGTTTGTCGTGTCTGTGAGCCCCGTGGTCCTCCACAAGTCGTGCGGGCCTTGGCCTCATTTTCTTTGTGCTGTGATCATTGTTTTGTGTCCACAACTGTTGGCGACACAGGCAACAGCCCACGGGTTTGTGCACGAGTGTGCCCACATGTGAGCACGTGCGTGCATGGGAGCACACGTGTGTTGTGTGTGAGAGCTAGCGTGTGCGTGCACACGTGTGTGTGCTGCTGTCGGTGGGCTCCGTGGCCCCCGTGTGCTTTGCCTCTGATGTGACCTTACATGACGAGAAGAAACTCAGTTCCCACTGAGCGCAGGGGTCTGGCAGTGCAGGGTGCCTGCTCGCACCTGCGTCTGTGGCCCTTTGCAACATCCCGGGCTGCACCTCGTAGCTGGTGGAAGGGTCAGATGTACGATTGTGCATTCATGGTGCCCGGCTCTCTGGAGTCTTGTCCACGGAGACGGGAGCGTCATGTGGGCCGAGGCTCTGGGTGCGAAGGCCAGAGGGTCCCGGACGGGGCGTGGACGGGCGGAGGTGACTGCTCGGCGCTTACCTATCACCTGCCCGTGGTGTTCCTGCAGCCGCACTCCCAGGGCGGGGTGATCTCACGTGACGGCGCTGAGCAGGCCGCTCTGCGTGCGTGTGGCCGCACCCCGGCCCGCGGCCGTCCCCATACTTTCTGCCGACAGGGGAGGCGTCAGGGCAGCGGGTCCCATGGCCCCACTCTTGTCCTCCCATCTTCCTCCCAGTGGGGTTCATCATGGGGTCTCGGGGCTGACCCGGGCTGGAATGGCAGACCCGACGACAATGAACGGGACGTGAGAGAAGCCACTCGGCCTCGCCCAAGGAAAGAAACCAAGTTCCCACACGGCTGAGACGCCATCTCCCCGCCCCCGCAGGTCTCTAGTGGGCCCAGCGTCCCTGGCCTCGGGGGAGGCTGCTGGGAGAATGGACGCTGCCCCGGCTTCTGCACCCAGGAACCATGATGACGGGCACGTGGGGGGGTGGCGCGCTGGGCATCACGTACCTGCTCGTGTTCTGAAAAGCAGAGTTTCGCGTGAATGGTCGGGCCTGAGAGTTGCCTGTGAGGGTGGGGGTGACGGAGCTCTGCCCGGATTTAGCTGCCTTCATGCCCGACTTGACTCACAGCCATGTTAGTGAGCCTGATGTGCCTCAGGCTGGTGGCACAACCAGGCCGCATGGTGGCATGGTGCTGCACACACCCGAGGGCAGGTCCTCGTAGGAGTAGGAACGGGGGTTTCCTAGAGTAAGGGGAAAGGTGCGTGCGTCGGGTCCCAAGACCACCCCCAGGGTCCCGAATCTCCGGAGGACACATGAGACCCACTGCCGAGCGGTCCTCGTAGCTGCGAGTTGTTTCAGAGAAAGGACACAGCTCAGCTCCCCGTGGAGTCACGGACAGACTGACGGACCCACTGTATTCCCAGCCGAGCTGCGAGGACGGGCCCCAGAGACCGGGGCCCGTGGGGCTGTTCATGGGGCACTTGAGCCCTCGGCTCCCCAGGCTGCAGGTCTCCGCATGGACCACGTTTTCTACAGGCATTTGGGGCGCATGGCCACTCCTGTCAGTCGTGAGAACGGGGAGAGCCCTCCTGCTCTCGCCGGACGCCTGCCGGGGCTAGCCTTGCCTGCAGCCCCTCTGAGGACCAGGGGCAGGCTGGGTACCGCCTTTCGCCCAGGACGCCTGCCAGCAGTGAAGGAAGTCTGGGAGCCCCTGTGTTTGTGAAGTTGGTTTAGAAATACAGTGTGAGCTCATTTGTTTGGGGACTCCCCACTGAGAAGGCCCAGGGCCGGTGACAGCCCCGGCCCTGGACTGTGGCCTGTAACTGCCCTTCCCACAGAAGGGACGGCCTCCGCGAGGCCAGGAGGCGGTGGGCTGGACCCCGGGGCTTCCCGGAAAGCAGGGAGGCCACCCCACCCTGCCCCTGTCCCCGTCACAGGGAAGGAGCCAGGCACGGGGACCTGGTCTCGAAGGATGCTGGCTGCAGCCGGGGGGCATCCCAGCAGTGACAGGCTTGCACGTCTGCAGTGAACACCTCCTGGTTCCTTGTTCGCCAAACCCACAAACGAGCAGAGGACCCGCACGGAAACGGCCTTCACCCTGCAGGGTCAGACAGGCGCAGCGGCCGCGGGGCTCGAGCTCACTGAGGGGGTCCTCCAGGCGGAGCCCCGTGTGCTGGGCTTCAGGCCTGCCACAGGGAGGTCCAGTTAGCGCCTGGTGATGGAGGCCCTCCAGGGCCACTGCCAGCCCCTCGGCCGCAGGCAGGCCCTTCGTCTCAGGGTATGTGGACCCCGGAGTCCCGGGGTCTATCCGGAGGAGGACCGTCCCCGCGTGTGCAGCCTGTCCCATGTGGCCTCCAAGAGGCGTGGCTGGCTTGTGGGCCTGACCCTGAGCACTCACCTGCCTGTGGTCTCATTTGTTTCTCACCAGTTTTAGGTCAGACCCTACACGTCCACACGTCCTAGAGCCCCCGTGCCAGGTCCTCACAGACGCCCCCACCAGGCACCCCGAGTTCCCAGCCCGGCGGTGTCTGCACTCTCAGTGTTGACCTGCCCCTCCCCACTGCCACGGGTGCCCCGGCCCCTCCTCGGGGACAGCGGGGTGGGTGGCCGGGCCCTGCCAGCTTCCCCAGCACTAGGTATCCCACGTGGAGCCCCGTGGGCCTGGGGGCGCGAACCTCTGGCCGCGTGTCCCCGTGAAGTGCTGCTCTTACCCTGCTGTCTTTTTCATGTTGTGTTTTTGTTTTTCTTACTGATTTTACATTACATTCTATAGACCAGCTTTTTCATACAGGGTAAGCACGGCAAATGCTTTCTTCTTGTCTGTTGCTCGTTTTAATTAAAACACAAGTTTTTCACAGTTCCCTTTCCGTCTTTTGTCTTCTCGTTTAGGAAGCCTTTCGTGCCCCAAGTTGTAAATAGATCAGACCTGATTTAAAACACATCCTAGGGACTTCCCTGGCGGTCCAGTGGTTAGGACTTGGCGCTTTCACTGCCGAGGGCCCGGGTACGATCCCTGGTCAGGGAACTAAGATCCCACAAGCCACGCGGTGTGGTGGAAAAAACACACACACACGTTTTAAATGTCTGAATTTATTATAAATGTACCTTTTAATAGCTTTGTTGTTGCACATTTGGCTTTTTAATCCACCTGGACCTCCCTCAGGGGACTTTTCTCGATTCTTGCTCACTCCCCCCTGACAGGCGCAGCCCCTCTGCCGACGACCAAGCCAGGCGCTGTCCCGGGTCGTCCTGCGAGCCCCTCTCGGCCCCGCGGCCCGCGCTCTGTTGTCTGGGCGACAGGCCTTCCTCCCTCCCCCCAAGCACATTGGCCATTCTCACTCATCTGTTTCTTCACATGAATTCTGGAATAAACCTGTCAAGTTGCCTGCACGGTCGTTGAGGGTGTAGCGTTTTATCTACTTCATGGTCAGTTTGGGAACAGTTGGTCTCCGTGGTGCTGACTCTCCTGCTGGCTACACAGGCGGCGGGGGGCTTCCCGCAGCAGCGCGACTGACTCCTGCCCAGGCCCGGCCTGCGGAGGGCACCGCGTGCTGCCGCTGCACCCTGCTGACACTGACGACCGAAACATTAGACGGGAGTGGGGAAGTGCGC
This sequence comes from Balaenoptera physalus, assembly GCF_965194825.1. Taxonomy (NCBI): domain Eukaryota; kingdom Metazoa; phylum Chordata; class Mammalia; order Artiodactyla; family Balaenopteridae; genus Balaenoptera; species Balaenoptera physalus. Next base: position 150,597,772 of record NC_138884.1, read on the forward strand.
CGTCTTTACGTGTAGGTGAATTCATATCGTAAAGGTCGTGTTGCTCCTCAGTTAATCTTTAAGTTCTTTGCCATAAAACTAAAAATCCTGATGTTGTTTCCACAGATCTCAATCTCAAAATTCACATGTAAGTTATCCAAAATTGCCGGCAATGTTTTTAAAAATAAGAAGAGACAAACCCTGTTCTTTATCAATTTTTTTCAAACATCTGTTGTGTTGTTACAAGTGTTTAGACTCACGCTTGACATGTACTTGGGTGGGGATAGTATAAAACATGCAATGTGAGTCTAAAAGAAAATAACAGACGAATGGGCCTGTGTTGCTGAGACCACGGGTAGCCGTGCAGAAGAAGAAAGAATTGGGTCCCGTCTAATAACAGCCAGATACAGTAGTTCTGATTTGTTAAAAGATCTAATTGTGAAAGGCAATTTCTTAGGAAAAACTAATAAAATATAGAGGAACATTTTTATAACACCAGAGTAAGGAAGATATCTTAAATGGGACAAAAAATATATAAGCCATGGAGAAAATGGTTAATAAATTTAACTAACTTAAAAATTCTCTGTTCCTTGAAAAAACACATTTCTTTAACAAAAAGATGTGGCACTGATTGGGAGTAAATACGTTCAAACTATGTAACTCACAAACAAATAGTATCCATTATATACAGTGGATTATGAAAATTAATAGGAAAATGAAAAAAATGCCTAAAGGAAATTAACAGAGGACAAACTATGAATAAACTACAAGGAGATGCTCAGCTTCATATTACTTTGTAGATGGCATAGTTGGGTCATATATTTTGATCCACTCTGACAAGCTCTGTGTTGATTGGTGTATTTAGACCGTTGGTGTTTAAAGTGTTTATTGGTACACAGGCTGACCCCGCTTTACTGCGCTTCTTACGCAGTGAGGGTCTGTGGCCGCCCTGCGTCAAGCGAGTCTGTCGGCACCTTTTTCCAAGAGCATCTGCTGACTTTGTGTCTCTGTGTCCCGTTTTGGTAATTCTCGAAGTACTTCAAACATTTCCTCATTATTGTATTTGTTATGGTATCTGTAGTCAGTGGTCTTTGATGTTACTGCTGAGACTCACTGAAGGCTCAGACAATGGTTAGCATTTGTTAACAATAAAGCATTTTTAGTTACAGGGATGGGCACTGTCTTTTGGGCATAACACTGTTGCACATTAATAGACCACAGTGTTGCGTAAACGTGACGTTTAGACGCGCTGGGAACCAAAACGTCCATGCGCGTGGCCCCTTTGCTTCACTGCACGGGGCTGCAGCCGAGCCCGCAGTGTCTCCGCGGCACCTGGGGTTGGATTAATAGCCACCCTATTTGTTACTGTTTTCTAGTCTTCGCCGTTGTTCTTTGGTGCTTTTTTGTCTTCCACTCTTTTTCTGTCCTCTGTGGTTTTAATTGAGCATTTTATACGATCCCTTTTCTCTCCTTTCGACCTTATCAGTTATACTTCTTTTTTCTGCTGTTTTCAGTGGTCGCCCTAGAGTGTGCCCACTTACCAGCTAACCCAAGTTCACTTTCAAATAGCATATTATCGCTTCCCAGGCAGTGGGTATGCTTCATAATGCCACAGAAATCCTAATTCCTCTCTCCTGGCTCTTGCATCATTGTTCATTTCACTTGTACACAGGCATGTTTGAGTATGTGTGTCTATACGTGAAATATGTACATAGGCATACCTATCTGGGTGTATTATTGCCATTATTATTTTGAACAAACTTATCAGATAAATTAACAATAAGAAAAATAAACATCTTTATTTTACTTTCACTTATTTCTTCTTTGATGCTCTTCCTTTCTTTAGTAGATCTGAGTTTCCGACCTTTATCATTTTCCTTCTTTCTAAGGAACTTTTTTTTTTTAAACATTTCTAGAAGGCAGATCTACTGGCAACAAACTCCCCCAATTTCTGTCTGAGAAAGTCTTTACTTCTCCTCACTTCTGGAGGATAATTTCTCAGCGTACAGAATCCTGGGCTGCTGGTGTTTCTCTCAATGCTGTAAATATCTTGCTTCACTCTTTGCTTGCATGGTTTCTAAGGAGAGGTCAGATGTAATTCTTATCTCAGTTCCCCTGTAGGTAAAGTGTCCCCCTCCCCTCCCACTCCCTCAGCTCCTTTGGGATTTTTTTTCTTTATCTTTGATTTTCTCTAAGTTGAAACCGACATGCCCAGGTGTAGTTTTTCCAGCATTTGTCCTGCTGGGTGTTCTCTGGGCTTCCTGGATCTGTGGTTTGGTGTCTGACATTGATTTGGGAAAATTCTCAGTTAAAATGTTTCAGTATTTCTTCTGTTCTTCTCTGTCTTTTCCTTCTGGATTCTCCATTATGTTACACCTTCTAACCCCACAGGCCTTAGATGTTTTGTTCTGTTCTTTTCAGCCTTTTCTCTTTGCTTTTGGGTTTTCAGGGACTCTGTTGAGATGTCCTTTCGCTCAGAGGTTCCTTCCTCAGCCGTGTCCAGTCTAATCAGCCCATCAAAGGCAACCTTCATTTCTGCTGCAGGGCTCTGATCTCTGGCGTTTCTTTTTGGTTCTTCCTTAGGATTTCCACCTCTCTGCTCACATTCCCCATATGTCCTGCATGCTGTCTACTTTTTCATTAGAGCCCTCAGCACATTGACCACAGTTGTCTTAAGTCCCGGTCTGATAATTCCAACATCCCTGCCACGTCTGGTTCTGATGCGTGTTCTGTCTCTTCAGATTCTGCTTTTTGCCATTCCATGTGCCTTGTAATTTTTTCTCATTAGCCAGACATTTTGTACGGGGTCAGAAAACTCTGTCTTCCATTTTTGTTGTCATCTCTCTCCCAAACCAGCTCCTTATGTCCAAACTTCTGGTAGTAAGAGAATTAAAGACCCTTCCTATCGGGACCCCTGCCTCTCCACCCCTTGCAGTTTATAATTTCTCATCCACCTCTTAGGTAGATGTCAGCTCCACACATGCCCACACACGCGTGCACACAGTCACCCAGGTACACACGTGCACACTGACACGTGCACACTGACACGTGCACATACAGTGTCCCCGGGAGCTGCAGCCTGAACGGTGAGGGCCACCCCCACCCACCCCGGCCTCTCAAGGACTTGCTTCAGTTTAAGCTCTTGTGAATTAACCATAGAAATTTCCTATAATAACCAAGTGCCCTTTTTTTTTTTTAATTCCAGTTATGCAAAGGGAGATTTGGATATTTCTTACATCACATCCAGAATTGCAGGTACGTTTGCCAGCTTTAACCATAAGGGTGAACTTCTGGTTCTTTCCTGTCTGAGGACGGTGCGTGGGATTCTGGCCTCTTGGGCAGCCACTCACTCACCTGAGATGTAGCCTAGGGTGTCCAGCCCTGCATCCAGTGTGCCTCTAGGCCCTGCGGTGGATAATGCCAGTGTCAACCCAGCTTCTCCCCCTGGTCTGGAACCTTCTGAAACGCTGAGGTCATGAGGGAAATAACGCGAGACCACACGTATTAAAATGTGGGTCTCCAGGCAAAAACCACAATCTAGATGCTTGGGGAGATCCTGTGGTGCTTCAGGCTCTGCGGCAGAAGCTGCGTCTCAGGAGGGTCTCGGGGCACCGTCTGGGGATCCCAGAGGATGTGATGGGTGGTGGGGCAGGGCTTGTAGGCCGCTGCTCCGCCCCTTCTCAGGACTCACCGTACCTTTGGGTCAGCGGCCACGCGGAGCAGGCCCCCGTGCATGCCCGACCGTCCGGCCTGTGGTTGTAGAGGTTGCAGGGGCTCCTCTCTTGCAGTGATGTCATTCCCGGCGGAAGGCGTGGAGTCGGCCATCAAGAACAACATCGAAGACGTGCGGTTGTTTCTGGACTCGAAGCACCCGGGCCGCTATGCTGTCTACAACCTGTCCCCGAGGACGTACCGGGCCTCCAAGTTCCACAACCGGGTGAGCGCGGGCTCTGGCTGATGCTCAGCCTAGTGTGGCCCGCCTGTGACACGGCGTGGAAGGGGCGGGGTCTTATCAGGGGTCCCTGAGGATCGCTGAGCCTGAGGTGCCTCCAGAGGGAACGCGAGGTCACGCAGTTTCCTTGGCGGCTAAACGCTCGGGACGTGGACGCTTTTTACAGTATTTATACTGACCCTGAGCGCAGACAGGGCAGGTGCTACGCTCCTTCTGCCACGTCTGCCAGAGCCTGGCTCCCGAGTCCTGTCGCGCGCCTGGGGGCTGAGGGGCGGCGCGTGGTGTGGGGGTGGTGGGGTGCTTTAGGTGGGGCCCGTGTGTCTGCGCCCCGGCTGGCGAGCTGCCCTCCCTGCAGGTCTCCGAGTGTGGCTGGGCAGCCCGGCGGGCCCCGAGCCTCCGTAGCCTGTACAGCCTCTGCAGGAACATGCACGCCTGGCTGCGCCAGGACCCCGGGAACGTCTGCGTGGTGCACTGTATGGTGAGCACGCTGCCCCGCCCTGGGACACTCAAGGGACGGAGGGGACATCCAGAGGGTCAGGCGGGGGCGGCCGGGTGTCCCGAGTGGTGACCCCGGCGCCCACCACTCCCGGGAGCAGCAGTTCTGCCCTGGGGTCTGCGGCTGGCGGCCCAGGCCCGGTGCCCCAAGGCGGCTCCTGGCACCTTCTGTGGGTCACAGCTGGGTCCCCGGCAGCAGGGCCTTCTGGCAGAAGACTGCCCTCACTGAGGGTCCCCCCCCACCCCTTTTATGGAAGGTGCGGGCCCCCTCGTGGCAGCACCCACGTACAGAGGCCAACCTGCCTCCTGGGACCCCGTCTCTGAGCCCATCCTGGGGCTGAGGGTTTGTGGGTATCACACCCAGTGGGGCACCTGCCAGAACCCGCCCTCGAAGGTCAGTACTGCCGTCCTGGTGTGGGTGACCGTCACACCAGGGGTGGCACTGCAGAGGGTTCGTGAGGGTGAGCATGGGCGTGCCGCGCGGAGGTCGGGTGGGGACCCTGACGCAGAGCGGCACGTGTTCAGCCGCCTCGTGCGTTCTGCTGCGGAGCCCGTGCTCCCCGCTCCCTGAATGCTCGCCTCATCAGGTGGGTTTTCCTGAGTCCCCTGATGAGCCCCGGCCGCAGGCGCAGGCCCTGACTGTCCTGGGGGAGTGAGTGCCGCCTGAGCCTGCCCCGTGCCTCTGTCCTAGGACGGGAGGGCCGCGTCTGCCGTGGCCGTCTGCTCTTTCCTGTGCTTCTGCCGGCTCTTCAGCACCGCGGAGGCCGCCGTGTACATGTTCAGCATGAAGCGCTGCCCGCCGGGCATCTGGCCGTCCCACAAAAGGTATGGCGTCCGCCGTGGGGCCTGGGTGCAGCGTCACCGTGGCCAGGTCGTAGCTGTGGGCGCTGGGAGACGGCAGGGTTTCACGCGAGTGTGGACCTCGGCGTTGGGTGGAGCGCGGGCCTGCGTGTGCAGTCGGGGCAGCCGCATCTCTGCCCCGTCGGGGCTCCCGAGCAGCGGGGCTGCGCCTCTGCCCGGCGCCTGGGCGCCAGCTTTCCTAGCGCATGAGGTCACTTGCTCGCTGGCGCTGGGGCCGCCCCTGCACACGTGGCCTGGTGGCTCCGTTCGGTAGGGGAAGTGGCATCTGGGAGCTGTGTGGCAACACTGCCGTGTGTCCTCCACGTCAGGGTCCGTGAGACACACAGCTTCTAGGCTGTCTCTGCTGACGACTCACAGGAGATGGTTTCCCGGGGCTGCAGCTGGCCACCGCCCGGCCCCTGCCCGCTGGGGCCACTGCCTGCTCCCAGACCGCCTTCCCCACCTCCACCCACCTTGCAGCGAGAGGGGAGCCTCACGCTGAGGCCTGAGGAGTTGCTCACTCCCCTCGGGTACTGGGGGAGCACCTCCTTCCTCTGTGGGGAGGGCCTTGGCGTGAACAACACAGGGCCCAGGAGTGGGGAGAGCCGGGGCCTCTTCGGCCCTGCTGCCTCCCTCCCCTGCCCTGGCAGGGAGATCGGGAAGGCGTCCAGGCCAGTGAGGGGCCGCTGTGGTCACTCCTCCCGCTCGGGGTGGCTGCACTGCCTTGATGGCGGCGTGGGGTGGTTGACCCACTCCTGCTTGTGAGGCCCACCCCATGGCTCGCTGCCCGGGGGCAGGGCGTACTCCGAGACAGCCGGCCCGGCCCACGGTCGTGTCTTCCGTGTGGCTCGGGGGGCGGGGGCGGGCCTGTCCATCATGCAGAAGGCGTGGCGGAGCAAGGGCTGCGCCGCCGAGCAAGGGTGACAGGCTGCCGACCCTTTCAGCGTGTCACCTTACCATAATCTGGGCACATCCGGGATTCCCCAACAGCTTGGGGTGCCGCTCAGGAGCGCTCAGAGTCGGGGGTCAGAGCCAGGAGAGTATCGTTGTTGCCGGTGTGTGCCTGGCCCAGGGCCCCCAGCAGACCCCAGGCTGCTTCCTTGGAGACGTGCAGGTGTAGAGAGTGTCATCCCCCACCCGCCCCAACAGCTTAAAAAAGAGCGGCGCCCGCTTCAGATGCACGACTTTTTCAAACCTGTTGGAGAAGAGCCATCCTGGAGCCATCGGCTCACCCCCAATCCAAGGAGGGACAGGCACCCACCCACAGGGCACTCGGCGGGGGGTGGTCTGTGCCCTGCAGGACAGGTCAGAGAGGGAGGCCGCTGCTCAGGGGTCACGAGGTCATCTCCTGGGGACAGACGGACGAAGCAGCCTTCGCTTGGGACCCGGAACCGTGACGGGACGTTTGGAGTCGCTGGTCGCCGGTCTGTGTGTTCAAGACTCTGATGACGGGGGTGGGGGCGGGGAGGAGCAAGGAAGACCCAAACGGAGAGGGCCGCGACCTCGGAGGGGTCTGTAGATGTCATTCACTGAAAAACCCGTCAGGCCATCTCAGATGGTCTGACAGACGCACCACTGGGGCCCCCGGGGGAGACGGAGCAGGAAGGGGGAGCACGGAGGAGGCGTTGCTGAGAATTTCCCCAAATTAACGGCAGACGTCGAACCCAGGAAGCTCAGAGGACACCAAGTGGGACTCAGAACAAAATACACACACGGAAAACCCACTTCGGCTTCTGGCGTTCACACTGCCGAGAGCCACGCACAGGAGCTCCGGAAGGTGGGCGGTGGGAGTGTAGGTGCAAACAGTGAAGGTTCTTCTCAGGGGCCGTCATTACGTCAGCAGAGGATGCGAGCAGCGGCCTGGGACGTGCTCGGGTGACCCAGGAGATCAGGAAGGAGAAGTCGAGGCTGGAGAGGCAGGCAGGCAGCCGGCTGGCCGGGAAGCCGGTTCAGTGTCCCCTGTGTGTCGGGCCCCTCACCGAGCACACGCTGCCTGCGGGCCTGCACCGTAGCACTGACGGCGGGGGTGGAGGAGGGTTGGGTGCAGGGCACGTGCGACAGGCTCCGCTGCTGAAACACCCGTGTTGTGCCTTCTGTCCCTGCGGGTCAGGCGTCCAGCTCAGCGCCGGCCAGGCTGCCTTCTCAGCTCAGCCTTGACTCGGGGGCATCTCCTTCTCCTTCAGTTTTGAATCTGCTTCCAAGCTCACTCAGGTTGTGGGCTGTGGACGTGGGTCGTGGTGTCCTGGCTTCTTGCTGTCGGCGAGAGGCGCCCGGGTCTCCTGCCACGCGGCCGTCTCCACCACGGCTGTCGGGAGCGGCCAGAGTGCTCTGGCGAGACGGAGTGTCGACTTTTGTCAGTTTGAAGCCAGTCACGGCTCCTGCCCGTCCCCGGGAGACGGGTTAGACCCGTGCAGGAGACGGACGCCCTGCGGCGGTACCACGGAGAGGAGCCGTGGAATCCCCGAAGGGAGCCGGAGGAGCCGATTCCAAGTCCACAGAGCAGGACGTGGACGGTCACAGCGTCCCTGGCAGTGACCAGTGGGACAAGCCAGCAGGTCGCTTCAGAGCCACGGAGGGCACCCACGACAGAAACGTGCGTGCAGAGCCCTTGGGAAGAAGGGTCATGTTCCGGGCTCTTAAACCGCAGCGGATGGGGAAGAACAGAAATCATACCAGATATGTTCCCAGGCCATCGTGGAATTAACCCAGAAACCGGTGACAGCAAGGTGGCTTTGGAAAGCCTTAAATATCTCAAAGTGAAACAATCTACCTATGAGTAGCCCATGAGTCAGAGAGGAAGTCTCAAGGGAAATTTAAAGGTATTTTGAACTGAATGAAAATTACAACATAAGGTTCATGAGATGACACTAGGACGTTGCTTTTAGTGAAATTTATAGCATGAGATGCTTACGTGTGATTGAAAAAAGACTGACGACCTGATGGGCTCCAGAGCCACGGAGCACGGGTGCGCCGTGGCACGTGGGCACATATGGAGCACACGTGCGGTGTGTGGGCTGCACAGAGCAAGTGTGTGACGCGGTGCGCGGGCCGAGCACGGAGCACGCGTGAGACGCCCGTTTCCTGCACAGAACACGCGTGTGACATGGTGTGCCTCCTGCCCCCCAGGTACATCGAGTACATGTGCGACATGGTGGCAGAGGAGCCCATCACACCCCACAGCAAGCCCATCCTGGTGAGGGCCGTGGTCATGACGCCTGTGCCCCTGTTCAGCAAGCAGCGGAGCGGCTGCCGGCCCTTCTGCGAGGTCTACGTGGGGGATGAGCGTATGACCACCACGTCCCAGGAGTACGACAAGCTGAGGTGGGCTCGGGGCTCAGGCCCTTCCTTGCCCCGCGGCCTCATGCTCTGGGGGCCGTCGAGGAGGGAATTGTGCTCTGGGGCTGCGGCTGGGCGGGGGGCATGGAGGCGGGGCCGGCGGGGCCTGTGGGGGAGTTCTCGGGGTCTTCGTGCTGGGTGGCTCCTTGGAAGTCCTCTCCTGGACCATCCTCCCCCCACGCCTGACGTCATTTGGCAGAAAAACCCGCGAGGCAAGAAGAAACTGGCGCTGTGGGTCGCAGTTCATCAGAACGGTGCACCTCGTACCCAAGTGCACTGCTTTTCTTGGTTCTGTTCCCCAGGGATTTTAAAATCGAGGACGGCAAAGCGGTCATTCCCCTGGGCATAACGGTCCAGGGAGACGTGCTTATCATCATCTATCACGCGAGGTCCACCCTGGGAGGAAGGCTGCAGGCTAAGGTGAGCGGGCGCCGGGCGGCCCCGGGCTCGTGGGCGAGCTTGGTTCTCTAAGCGCAGTGAGAGCTCTGTGTCCCCACCTGTGTGGCAGGGGCAGAGGGGACTGCAGCCAGAGCCTGCCCGGCTGTGGCCCTGGGGCCTCCCCACGGGCCCAAGGAGCCGCTTGTTGGGGAGGGCGCTGCCCCAGCCTCTGTGTGTCCCCGGCCCTGGAGCCCGGCGTGGGGCTCTCAGCTGGTCACCCGTGAAGGGCCTGGCATCGCGCTCCTGGCCTGAGGACCTTCTGTTCGCTTTCTCCCTGCAGATGGCGTCCATGAAGATGTTCCAGATCCAGTTCCACACAGGGTTTGTGCCTCGGAATGCAGCTACTGTGAAATTTGCAAAGTATGTTGGCGTCACACTGAGGGGGGCGGACGAGAGGGGTCGGGGTGCAAAAGCATCCCCAGCCGTGGCTGGTGTGCAGACAAGTGCGGCATGATTGATACTGGCCCGGGGTCCCAGGAGCACTGAGCTCTGACCCCCGGGGTCCCGGGAGGGCCGTGAGCTCTGACGCCCGGGGTCCCGGGAGGGCCGTGAGCTCTGACGCCCGGGGTCCCGGGAGGGCCGTGAGCTCTGACGCCCGGGGTCCCGGGAGGGCCGTGAGCTCTGACGCCCGGGGTCCCGGGAGGGCCGTGAGCTCTGACGCCCGGGGTCCCGGGAGCGCTGAGCTCTGACCCCCGGGGTTCCAGGAGCGCTGAGCTCTGACGCCCGGGGTCCCGGGAGGGCCGTGAGCTCTGACGCCCCGGGTCCCAGGAGGGCCGTGAGCTCTGACCTCCGGGGTCTCGGGAGGGCCGTGAGCTCTGACGCCCAGGGTCCCGGGAGCGCTGAGCTCTGACCCCCGGGGTCCCGGGAGGGCCGTGAGCTCTGACGCCCGGGGTCCCGGGAGGGCCGTGAGCTCTGACGCCCCGGGTCCCGGGAGCGCTGAGCTCTGACGCCCGGGGTCCCGGGAGGGCCGTGAGCTCTGACGCCCGGGGTCCCGGGAGGGCCGTGAGCTCTGACGCCCCGGGTCCCGGGAGCGCTGAGCTCTGACGCCCCGGGTCCCGGGAGGGCCGTGAGCTCTGACGCCCGGGGTCCCGGGAGGGCCGTGAGCTCTGACGCCCGGGGTCCCGGGAGGGCCGTGAGCTCTGACGCCCGGGGTCCCGGGAGGGCCGTGAGCTCTGACGCCCGGGGTCCCGGGAGGGCCGTGAGCTCTGACGCCCGGGGTCCCGGGAGGGCCGTGAGCTCTGACGCCCGGGGTCCCGGGAGGGCTGAGCTCTGACGCCCGGGGTCCCGGGAGGGCTGAGCTCTGACGCCCCGGGTCCCGGGAGGGCCGTGAGCTCTGGCGCCCGGGATCCCGGGAGGGCTGTGAGCTCTGACGCCACGGGTCCCGGGAGCGCTGAGCTCTGACGCCCGGGGTCCTGGGAGGGCCGTGAGCTCTGACGCCCGGGGTCCCGGGAGGGCCGTGAGCTCTGACGCCCCGGGTCCCGGGAGCGCTGAGCTCTGACGCCCTGGGTCCCGGGAGCGCTGAGCTCTGACGCCCGGGGTCCCGGGAGGGCCGTGAGCTCTGATGCCCGGGGTCCCGGGAGGGCCGTGAGCTCTGACGCCCGGGGTCCCGGGAGGGCCGTGAGCTCTGACGCCCGGGGTCCCGGGAGCGCTGAGCTCTGACGCCTGGGGTCCCGGGAGGGCTGAGCTCTGACGCCCCGGGTCCCGGGAGGGCCGTGAGCTCTGGCGCCTGGGGTCCCGGGAGGGCCGTGAGCTCTGACGCCCGGGGTCCCGGGAGGGCCGTGAGCTCTGACGCCCCGGGTCCCGGGAGCGCTGAGCTCTGACGCCCGGGGTCCCGGGAGGGCTCACACAGGGCAGTGCCGCGCCAGGGCTGCCCGTGGTAAGGGCTCAGGGAGAGCCGCCCAGCCGCCCTCACAGCGTCAGCGTCGTGGGCTGTGGGCACGTCTGTGTTTCTGCCCGTTGTTGCTCCTTTAAGAGTCTCCGTGTTCTTGTCTTTTAGTGTGTTTTCCACATTGGCACCTCATGCTTTTTTTTTACATGCCAACGTGACAAAGACGAGGAATGCCACACTTTAAGGTTTCGGGTATTTTCTCCTTTGGAGGAAGGTAGTCCCAGAGCTTCAGGTGTCCTTGTGTCCTCAGACATTTCTCTTCAGAGACTAGATGACTGAAGACCAAGCGGAAGAGCTGGGCGAGAGGCCCGTAGGTGAACCTGATGCTGGAGCTGGGAGACGGCATTGACGACTGTCTCGTGTGTTCAGGGAAGTGCAAGGGGGAATTCACCGCAGAGCTGGAACGTGTGAAAAGGAGGCAGGTGTGACTCTCGGACTGAGAAACGTCACAGCTAGAACTGAGAATTGAGCCATGTGCCCGGTAGCAGAGTAGACACAGGAGCAATGGTGAGAGAGAGATGGATACAGAGGGGGTCGCAGGGATGTTGGGGGCTGGGAAACGGTCAGGCGTGCCTTTGTTTGGAGTCCAAGGAGAAGAGGACACAACAGAAACAATGTTGGAAAAATCACTGGCCAAAAATTTCCTTACGCTGATGAAAAACATCAAACCATAGAATCAAAAACTCTGAAAACGGCAAACAGGAGTTTATATAAAAGAAGGAAGGGGGCTTCCCTGGTGGCGCAGTGGTTGAGAATCTGCCTGCCAATGCAGGGAACACGGGTTCGAGCCCTGGTCTAGGAGGTTCCCACATGCCGCGGAGCAACTGGGCCCGTGAGCCACAACTACTGAGCCTGCGCGTCTGGAGCCTGTGCTCCGCAACAGGAGAGGCCGCGATAGTGAGAGGCCCGCACACCGCGATGAAGAGTGGCCCCCACTCGCCGCAACTGGAGAAAGCCCTCACACAGAAACGAAGACCCAACACAGCCAAAAATAAAAATAATAAATAAATAATAAATTAAAAAATTAAAAAAAAAAAAAAAAAAGAAGGAAGGAAACCCCTTCCTCAGCATGTTGCAAATTGCTGAAAACCGAAGACGACCATTTGAGAGCCCCCAGGGGAGGGGCCTTCAAAGTAAGGAGACCGGCAGCTGCCTTTTAACCAAGGGGTGGGAGCCGGAGTCGGGGGCGTCTTCAGGAAGTGCCTGAGGAGAACGTTGCCAACTTGAAATTCTGTCCCCTGTGAAGTCATCCTTCAGAAGCGAAAGCCAATCAAAGACGTTTTCAGGCAGACGAGATGTTTGCAGCGTGTGTGTCAGATGTGGACACATAGAGAAGCACAGAACGAAAAGAGAAAGACACCCATTAAAAGCAGGCAGGAGACTTGACTGGCTGATCCACACCTGAGCCATTCTGCACGTCCCTCGTCACCAGGGAAGCAGGTTAGAGCCGCGAGGGCAGGGAAACGGGGGGAAGCCCCCGTGGGAGCCACGCGGAGTTAGGTGTTTTCCTGTGATGAGAACTTTGAAGATCTCCTGCCTCAGCGCTTCCCACGTGCACGTGGCGTCATTAGCCCGTACCCAGGGCCTTAGGCTTGATGGCTCCAGAATGAGAAGAGGCCCCCGTGGCGTCGGCAGTCGGATGGAGAGTGAGCTGTGATGTCATGTCCGTGACCCGTTACGTCCGCTCGGGCCTCCCGTGGGGCCCCACCCGGAGGCCCGAGGAGTGGCCGCCTCTGGGGGCGTGGCCCTTCTTGGGGTCTGGAAAGAGGCAGTGTTTTATTCTGAACGGGCTGCTGACACGAGGATAACATCTCGTGAGGCGCGTGCGTAGGCTTGTGCTTCGCTGTGCGTGTCGTGCCTCCAGAAGTGGACTCGTCGGTTTAATAGGAGAAAGGCAAGGGGCGCCCCGCGGGTGGCTGGAAGAGGATACTTGGCAGAAGAATTGTGGAACTCCTCGGGTGCCTCCTGGGAGTGCGGAGGGGGTGCCGAGCGGGTGTGAGTGGGCAGGGTGACAGGCAGGACGAGAGCCGATGCATTTGTTTCCCGGCCAGGCGTGGCAGGCTCCCCCTCAGGGCCTGCCGAGCGGGGCCTGGCCCTCTGCCCTCTGAGACCCCGGGCCCTTGGGGGCAGCGGGGCTGCGCCTCTGCTCACAGACCTCATTGTTTCCTCACTGGCCTGCTGGGCGGGTGGGCAGACCCCAGCCTGGGGGGGCTGTCTCTGGGGCTGGGCTGGGCAGGGAGGCGGGGGTGGGTGGCCACCAGCATGGTGCCCGGAGTGGCCCCTGAGGCCCTGCTGCCCTGGAGCTGAGCTTGTAGAGGCCGCGCGCCTTCTCCCCGCTTTGCTTCTTGGCCTCCGCTCCTCGTGGATGGGCCCCTCCCCGGGGCCTCGCTGGCCACCGGATCCCCTTTGCCAGCAGCGCTGTCCGGGCTTTCCACCTGCGGCCCCCGTGCCAGCTGTTCCTGCCCGGCTGAGCCGTCGCCTGTGTCGTCGTCTTCTTGTGGGCACCTGGCCTGCTCAGGAAGGAAGCCCGTGGCGGCCTCTGGACCGGGAGCCTGAGAGGGCCACACGGCAGTGCGGCCACTGTCCCTGCGCCCACATGGGCCCAGCCTCGCCCCTGCAGAGACCCCTCATTCCCCTCCTTGCGCAGAGGCGGCCGTGTCCGTGAGGAGTGGGAAGGATTTGGGGTCACGCGTGCTCGCTCGTCCCATTTTGTTGAATCCAGGGAAGTAAGAACTAAAATTTGCTGTGGCCTCACCACCGCCCCTGACCACTCCTGCGGCCCCTCCTCTGCCTGGAGGCCCTTCTTGGACATTGCAGAGGACGGCAGGGCCCCTCCCTCGACTCCTCAGACCTTCAGGGCCCCAGCGTTCTTTTTTGTGTTTCTCTTTTTGTTGCTTTACTCTTCTTAGAGGCACAAAGCAGAAAGTAATGCAAACAGACGTTAGCATAAAATAAGAACAGCTGGGAGCCTGTTGTCTAGCTGAGGAACTAGGGTTTATCGATGCTGTCACCAGAGGTGATGTTAGGAGTTCCCTCGAAAGGTGCGGAGCCACAGGACGAGGGCAGTTCAGTGACATGGCAGCCACTGTCACCACTGGCGGGCTGCCCTGTTACCAGTGTCCCGCCCGGGCCCGGGCCCCCCCGGCCGCCGCCCCAGGTAGCCTCCCTCCCCGTCCCACCCAGTGGGAACAGGTTGGTGCCTCTCCACCCCTGCAGCCAGATTCCAGAGGCATTGGTTTATGGGCATCTGTTAATAGTTGGGGGATTTTGCCAGCATGGCTGGCATTGTTTTTATGGGAACGTGCATTTAAGCTCTGAGGACCTGATTTGAACTCCAGAACCTGAGGAGTGAGGGCTGAGCGCTCCCCTGACAGAGGAACGGGGGTCCTGCTCTGCGGGTGTGGACGGGCACCACTGCGCACAGACCCCTGCAGGTCCCTCTGACCATTTGCTCAGTGGCGGCTTGAACGTCCCGAGCATGAAGTGCAGGGGCCGGGGTGCCTGTGGAGCACGCGGCCCTGCCCCGCACTCGTTTCCCAGTGAACATTGGGGTGATACCCGAAGTGCCCATGGTCGTGCCTAACCTGCATCTCGCCTCCCAAATGCAGGTATGACCTGGACGCTTGTGACATTCAGGAGAAATATCCCGATTTATTTCAAGTGAACCTGGAGGTGGAGGTGGAACCCAGAGATAGGCCCGGCCACGAGGCCCCGCCCTGGGAGAGTGCGAGCATGCGGGGGCTGAACCCCAAGATCCTGTTTTCCAGCCGGGAGGAGCAGCAAGACATTCTGTCTAAATTTGGTGAGACCCTTGTTTTCTGGGCATGCCTGCAGGTGGCCCAGTGTCTGTTTTTGGATCCCAAGCCACGTGGTCCTGCCGGGGTCGTCATGGGGCGGGGCTGGGACCCCCGGGAGGGTCAGGTTTGAGTCACTCGCTGTTTCGGGGGGGTGCATTTTCTGGACATGTGTCAACTTTGAACATGACCTGGAAGAAGTCGAGGCTTCGATTGGGACCAGCTGGCGGGGCCGCCTCACAGCAGAGTTTGTTCCTGGCCAACCCCCTCCTCCCCCCACCGCCCCAGTTCAGCAGGGTTGTGTCGGCTTATTTCATAGCATTTACTGAAAGTAGCATCAGAAGCACGCTGGTGGGTGGGACTTGGGACTTCCTTTGCCACATAACAATTTTCCTCATGTTCTTGGTTTGCATTTTTTTCTGTTTTCTTACGTGAGGACAGCTACGTGGCCCTGAATAGCATGTGTGCACGTGTGTGCGTGCATGTATGCTTTCCGGTGTACGCGTGTGCCCACGTGTCCCGGGGCAGCGTCTGGGCGACACTGGGATCCATTCACTGATGGTTGGTTGTCGTGTGGGTTTCTGGCGGTGGTGAGCCCTTCCTGGCTCTGGGCCTGGGCCCCGGAGCCCCACACCGGCTGCTGCCCTGGGCCGGGTGGCCTGACATCCCCCTCCTGCAGGAAAACCAGAGCTCCCCAGGCAGCCGGGCTCCTCTGCGCAGTATGACGCCGAGGCTGGGCCTGCGGACGCCGAGCCCCCGGAGTTGGACTCGCCGCACAGCAACGAGAACGCCGACCGCTTTCTGCACACGCTGGACTGGCGGGGTGGGTAGGCGGGCCTGGCGCTGCCCCCGGGCCTCCCCATGCCGACCCCTCGCACTGAGCCGCAGCCGCCCCACCCTTGTCTTCTTTTCAGAGGACGGGGACTGCGCGACAGGCCCAGAGGGTCACCTTGCCGAGGAGGGTCCGTCTACCGCGGCCGAGGACGGACGTGTGAGCGAGCCGTCTGACGAGGAAGCCCCGACGCTCTCGGCTGAGAGCGGGGACGTGGCCGACGAGGACACGCTGGGCCCGGACCTGCCACAGGAGGACGGTGTGGACCTCCTGGGGCTGCACTCCGAGGCAGGGCCGGCGCCCCCCACGCAGGCCCGCGGGGGCCCCCCCAGCAACGCGGACCTGCTCAGCCGCCTCCTGGGGGCCCCGGCGGCTGCTCCAGAGGGTGCCGCAGGCGGTCTGCTCGGTGGGGACGCGGCCCTGCTCTTCACCAGCCCGGCCTCTGCCCCGAGCGCACGGACCACAGTCCCGGCCGGTAGGTGCCGCCGGCAGGAGTGGGCCCAGAGGTCACGGCAGTCTGCCGCTCAGGGAGACCGCGAGCCCCCAGAGGACCTCCTGAGACAGGCGGGGGTCAGCGCCTTGCCCCTCCCTCTCGGGGCCATGGGGTCGTGGGAGGGCCGTCCCGGAGCCGATCCTCTGGGCTGAGGGCGTGCGCTGTGGTGCCTGCGCTCACGTCCGCCTGCTTCCTGGTGTCCTGCCACAGCGGACCCGTTTGACCCTCTCCTGCCATCTGACCCGGACACCCAGCCCCACTCCCAGCCCGACCTCTTTGGCGAATTTCTTAATTCGGACTCTCCAGCCACCCTGCCTGCATCCTTCCCTGCCACCCACAGCGCTCCACCCCTGGCCCGCGGCACCGACTTCCTGCATCTGGGTAAGTGCGGTCTCCACACCGGGGATGGGGCCACAGGGCTGGGGGAGATGGGCAGTGCGATCCTCCCTCCCCCAGAAAGGGGACGCAGCCAGTGTCCACTCTGTATGCCCTGCTGGGTTTCAGGGGAGGTGGGAAGGCAGGCTCTGGGGCACCGGCGTGTGGCCAGCCATGGCGGGAGGAGACTTCTCTGAAGACCCTTTCAGATGAGGGACTGCGGGCGCTAGTCTCAGCATCGCCCTGTGGGCTTCTCCTCTTGCTGACCCCCTGCATCCACTTGGTCAGTGCAGTGACCGTGTGATGTGTCCTCCGCCCGTGCGGAGGGAGGCCGGTTGGAGGCCCCAGAGGTGCGTGAGCACAGCCCTGCCTGGGTCCTCGCTAGGCCAGGAGCGCCGCAGGGGCTGCTGCCCAGCACCTCGGCCCCCCGCCTCCCGCACAGGCGGCCGTCAGGTGTGCCTCCTGCCCACACGTGGAGGGCGGTACGGAGGGCGCCCCCGAGGCTGCCGCAGATGGGGCTTGCGGCCAGCCTGTCCCCTAGGGCCCCCAGGAGGCCATGTGAAGGCCATGTGCCCGCCCCCACCGGGGACACACCTGATAGCGCTGCTGTCTTCCCAGGTGACCTGCCAGCGGAGCCCAGCAAGATGACAGCTTCTACCAGCCACCCGGACCTGCTGGGAGGATGGGACGCCTGGGCTGAGGCCCCGGCCCCTGCACCAGCTGCAGAAGGTACGGCACGTGGCGTAACTGTGACCCCGGCCCCCAGAAGAGGAGGAGACAGGAGCAGCGCCCCAGGGGCACTCTGGCCGGGCCTCCTGCCACTGTCCCGAGTCCCTTCGCGCAGCTCCTGTGGGCGCTCATTCGGCTTGTTCTGAACTTTCCACCCAGAATGTTCCTTAGTGCTTCCTTGTGCCCTGCAGGGCCCTTGAGAGGCTGCAGGCTATCCTGGTCTGTCCCCTGTCTGTGGGGACAAGAGTGCTTCTGGCGTCTCACTTTCGTCACGTCTGTCCTTCTTTCCATACGTCGGGATTCTGTCCCGTGGGGAAGTTTCTGGTAGTGGTTTGCTTTCAAAGGCAGTGGTGTTTGTGACGCCTGTGACATGCTCTTAAGTCCTGTTTGTTAATTTATGGGCTGTAACTGTAAACATACTACTCTGCCAGTTTGATAGGCTGTCAGTTCTTTCAATTTGCTTTTCTTCATTATGCGTGAGGTTGTTTATTATTTTGTATGTTTTTGGTTATATTTCTTTTGAGAACTGTTTCACATTTTCTAATCATTTTTTTGCACGGGAAATTCACCTTTTTTGTATTAACTCGTAAGAGCTCTTTATATATGAGTTGCCATCGTTTGTAATGACCTTACAGTTGACTCTTGAATGACACGGGAATTAGGAGCAGGACAGTGATTTACTTAGACGTTTCAGTACCTTGTACTTAGAATGAACGGATGTCGTAAAGTGCACTCACACTTTAGGTGGATTCCGGGAGGTGGTAGGACAAACCCAGGACAGTTTATACGAGCTGTCAGGTGACCTCCCACACGGAGCCATGTGGGCAGCTCGGGCTGCGAGTGTGGCCACGTCCCAGGTGCAGTGACAACGCTGAGCAAGGCCTTTAGGAGCGTGAGATGGGAGGGCAGAGGCCGCATCTACTCCAGTGTGCTGGATCTAATGCCCCTGCCCTCCTCCAGGCCCCTTCGTCTCTCCTGGAGGCCAGCCGGCCCCTCCTGGCCCCCCAGCCAGCCAGACCAAGTCTCAGAGCCAGGACCCATTTGCGGACCTCGGCGACCTCAGTTCCGGCCTCCAAGGTAACCTGAGGGCCGTGTTGGGCACGTGGAAAGCACCAGGCCTCTCTCTGGGGTGTTGTGTCTGCCTACCCGAGGTGGGGCCTCACCCTGTCCACCAAGGCCCAGGGCACAGCGACACCAGGAAAGGCCCAATCTGCTTCATCCCAGGAGCTTGTTACCAAGATAACACCAGGAATTGCCAAAACTGGTGCTGGGGTCTGGCCCTCCGCGGGCATAGCGGTGTTTGGGGGGCCATCTGGGAGCAGTCTCAGCCCAGGAGCGTGGAGAGTCCCTGCCCCGCTCCCCAGGGTGCAGAATTCACTGCCAGTAACTTTTCTGAGAAAACTTTTAGAGACGTTAATTGTTTGGAGGCCAGGAGTGCCTCTCGTCCCTTGGCAGTTGGGAGGCATGTGGAATTTTAGGTGAAAATAACATCTCCCCAGACGCTTCCTGGCATTTCAGGTTTCAGTATCTCCCTGAGAGCATTCCTGGAAGTTTGGGTTTGTCCTGGGCTTTCTGCCTCTATCTTGGGCTGTCTGAGCACAGTGTGGGGTCACTCGGAGCCTCTCGGGGGCTGCCTGTGGTGAAAAGGACTTCTCGGGATCCGGGGTGCCCGTTCTCAGGATGGAGCCCAGCCCTCAGCTCTGCACTGTGACCCCAGACCTCCGTCACACCCCCTCAGAAAACAGAGTCCTGCATGAAGCTCATGGAGCCGAAAGGAGAAACAAACTCACATCCTAGTTGGAGACCTCAGCATCCCTTCTGTCAACAAAGATAGAGCCACCAGACAGAAAGTCAGCAAAGCTGTGGGACATTTACAGGACACTGTGCCCGACAGCAGCAGGACACACATCCTCCTGCACCTAAGCAACCACCAAGAAAGGCCATGTATTGGGCCATAAACTGTCGTCAACAAACTTAAAAGAACTGAAATCATACAGACCGTATCATTCCATGATCAAATGGAATCAAACTAGAAATTGGTAACAGGGAGATAACTGAAAAATCTTCAAACTCTTGGAAATTGACACACTTTTTTTTTTTTTTAACTTATTTTTGGCTGCATTAGGTCTTCATGGCTGCACATGGGCTTTTCTCTGGTTGCGATGAGCGGGCTTCTTATTGTGGTGGCTTCTCTTGTTGTGGAGCACAGGCTCTAGGCACACAGGCTTCAGTAGTTGTGGCACACAGGCTCAGTAGTTGTGGCTCGTGGGCTCTAGAGCACAGGCTCAGTAGTTGTGGCACATGGGCTTAGTTGCTCCGTGGCATGTGGGATCTTCCTGGACCAGGGCTTGAACCCGTGTCCCCTGCATTGGCAGGCAGATTCTTAACCACTGCGCCACCAGGGAAGTCCTGAATGACACAGTTTTAAATAACATGGGTTATTTAGGAAGTCTCAAGGAAAATAAAACAGCGTGTCAAAGAGAATGAAAATGAAGACACGACATATTTAAACTTGGGTTATGCAGCTAAAGCAGTGCCAAGAAGGAAACACATAGCATTAAGCGTGTAGTTTGGAAAAGAGGAAACGTCTCGTCAGTATTGTGAGTTATCACCTGAAGACGTTTGAAAAGAAAAGCAAAATAAGCTCAAAGCAAATGGAAGGAAATGATAAAGAGCCCAAATCAATGAAATAGAAAATGAGAACTAGAGAAAATGGGTTGATCAAAAAGTTAGTTCTCTGAGAAGATCAGTAAAGTTGACAAATCTCTGCTAAAATGGATTAAAAAAGAGAGGTTAATCCAAGATGTCCACAGACCCCAAAGGCTCTGAAGGGAAATGGACTTAAGGCTTCAGCACCAGTCCTGGGACTGAGGTGAGGTGGACAAGTTCTTCAGATGTGCCCCGTGTGAGGTAGAGCGTTTGAGTGGGTCTGTAATCATAAAGAAAATGAATTCATAGTTAGAAACCTCCCATAAAGGAAATCTCCAGTCCCATCTGGGTTCACTGGAGAATTTTACCAAATGTTTAAAGAATTCATACCAATTCCACACAGTCTTTTCCAAGAAATAGGAAGAGGAGGAAATATGTTCCAGTTGATTTTATGAATCTGGTGTTACTCTGATACCAAAACCAGATGGAGACGATACAAAAGGAAACTACAGACCACAGGGCGGCATCCCTCATGAACACAGACACAAAAATCAAAGCTAGTCGTCAGCACAGAGAGCTCATCAGTGTATAAAAAGAATCACACAGGGGACTCCCCTGGCAGTCCAGTGGTTAAGACTTTGCCTTCCAATGCAGGGGGTGAGGGTTCGATCCCTGATCAGGGAGCTAAGATCCCACAGGCCTCGTGTCCAAAGAAGCAATATTGTAACATATTCAATAGAGACTTCAAAAATGGTTCACATCAAAAAAAAATCATTAAAAAAAAAACAATCACACACACCACAACCAAGTAGGGTTTATTCCAGGAAGCAAGGCTGGTTCAACATCTCCAAACCTATGAACAGAATGCAACATGTTGGGACTTCCCTGGTGGCCCAGTGGTTAAGAATCTGCCATCCAATGCATGGGACGTGGGTTTAATCCCTGGTCGGGCAACTAAGATCCCACATGCCGCGGGGCAACTAAGCCCGCTCACCACAACTGCTGAGCCCGCACGTGCTCTGGAGCCCACGCGCCACAACTAGAAAGCCCACACGCCACAACTAGAGAGCCCACATGCTCTGGAGCCCAAGCACCACAACTAGAGAAGATTCCGTGTGCTGCAACTAAGACCCGACGCAGTCAAGATAAATAAATAATTTTTTAAAAAATTATATATATATACATATATATATATGTATACACAACGTTAACTGGCCTAGGAAGGGAAGTCATGTGATCACATCGATGGTGCAGAAGAGGCATTCCCCGGAGTTCAACACCTACTTGTGATAAACACTCAACAAACCAGTAACGTGAAGCCCGTGGACTTGATAGGGAGCATGTGCAGAGGCCTGCCGCCAGGCTTGCGCTGGATTTCAGAAGACCACACACTCCCCCGGCTCGGCCCAGGTGCTGCAGGCAGGCAAGAAAGGGGCAGAAGGGACACAGGCAGTGTTGTCACGTGCAGACGACGTGCTGTCTGTGTGGGAAATCTCAGGGGTTCTATGAAAGCATTTCAGGTCCCAGAGTGAGTTCAGGAGGGTCTCGGGACACAGGATCAACAAACAGACACCAAGGGTATTTCTGTTCACTAGCAACACGCACAAGGAACCCAAAATTTAGAACAGCACCGTTTACAATCCCTGCAAAAGAAGAAAAAAAGAAATACATAACATATTACTCTTACAAAGCACGTACAGGACTCCTGAAGCTACGAAACCCAACGAGGAAAGAAGTCATGGAAGACCTCAGTAAACAGACGCGCTCACAGCCCGGCGACCCACGTCGGGAAGGTTCTCTTGCAGCGGTCGATGGGGTCAGCACAGTCCTCACCAGCAACGCCAGTGAGGGTTCCTGCAGACACAGACGAGCTTATTGTAGACTTCATTTGGAGAGTCACGCGAAGTGGGATGGTTAAGACTCAGCCCACGAGGCCTCCGGCCTCCTCCGTGCCTACGTGCTGTGGGCAGGACAGACACGTAGATCACCGACCTGGAAGTAGCCCCACACCAGTAAGACCAACTGACTTTTGCCAGAGGTGCAAAACCATTCATGACGGTGCTGGGGCAGCAAGAAAGTGGCCTCACCCTGAACTTCACACCTTAAACAGCAGGTAGATGACCATTACTCAGAATTGGCCACAGATTTATAAAGCCTTTAGAAGAAAAGAGAAAATGGTGGGGACGTAGCCTTTAGTGTCACCTGGACCGTGAGCCGTCAGCAGAAAATGGATAAGTTGGACTTGAGCAAAAAGAAACCTTTTGCCCTGCTAAAGACTCTCAACAGAATGAAGAGCTACAGGGTGGGAAAAATATCTTTGAACCACGTATCTGACAACTATCTAGGATATGTAAGAACAGTAAAAACAGAGCAAAACACATCAAACTTGAAAACGGGTGAGCGGTGAAGAGAACGGCAGCCTGGGGAGAGGTCTAGTGTCACTGGCGGCCCTGGAGGCACGGGGGGCCTCGATGGGGTGCAGCACCGGGCGCAGAGCTGGCGGGCGTGCGGGACGGCTACTTGAGGCGGGCGTCGGTTCTCACAGAACTGAACCCGCAACCGCCCTCTATCCCAGAGGCGCGCGTGGGCTGAGCAGGGAGTGTCCGCGGCAGTGCTCAGGGCTGCCCTGTGGGTAATCGCCACAGGCTGGAACCCACCGGCGTCCTTCCGTGGCGCGTCTGCCTGCCAGGCTGCTGGTGACAGGCGGGCAGGTGGGTGGGTCCTGAGTGAGAAGAGCCCATCGCAAAGGCCGCCTGCCCTGTGATTCCACGTCTAGAATGTTCCTGAGGTGAAGGTCACAGGACGGAGAACGGGGCATCTTGACCCAGTGCTTGCGTGGATCTGTGCGCATGTGAAGTGGCCCAGAACCAGGCACACGTGACACGCCACGTGCCTGCATTCACGGAGCAGCCGCCCGCATGGTGCTGGTCGGGGGCCCTGTGGGCTCCGGGTGCTGGTTTTGAGCTTCCTGGACTCAGCCCTGCATTTGAGCGAGTGGGGAGGGGAGCCGCCCGGCCCAGCCCCTGCAGACGGGCCAGCTGTGGGCTACCTAGAGGCCGCCCGTCCTGGCGGCTGACCTGAAACAGTCATTTCGCGAGGGTGTGTCCTCTGCCCGCGAGGGCTGAGTACCCGCCGGGGCAGCGTACCGTCAGTGACACTCCCACGTGAACTGTCTCCCCAGGCTCGCCCGCTGCACCTGCTCCTGGGGGCTTCGGTCCCAAAACAGTCCCCCCTCCCAAGGCCAGCGGCTCCTGGCAGATGAGTCGGCCCCCAGCCCAGGGCACCCCGTGGCCCCCCCAGGCCAAGCCAACCCCCAGAGCCAGTGTACAGCCACGGCCAAACTACACCTCCAGCTTCAGTGTGATCGGCAGCCGGGAGGAGAGGGGGGTCCGTGCCCCCGGCTTCGGTGAGTTCTTCCTCTCCCGCCGCCTGTGTGGTTTCTCGAGCTGGCCGTGAAGCGGTTGCGGTGAAATCCCGTCTTGCCTCGTGCAGTTCAGAGCCCAGTCCCGGGAAAGGGTGTTTAAAGAGACCCAGCGGGAGCCCCTTTGGATGGAAGTTAATGATTTCAGACGCATGTCTGTGGGTGACCCTCTTGCCCCCAGTGGGCCAGGCCACACTGTCCGGGAACCTTCTCGGCCTCTGCTGGCCGGGCAGCTGGGTGGTCAGCCCAGGCCTGGCTGCCTCGCTTGTCACAGGGGTGGTGGTCCCGATGCCTGCCGTGACCCCGCCCGCACTCGTGCGCTCCTGCCTCGGGCAGCGCTTTTGGACGTTTCCCATCTTCTCGGCTGTCCTGCTGTCCCCGAGGGTGCTCGAGCTGGCCGTGCAGCAGAGGCAGCAGGCAGGCGGTTGGGCGGGCACTTAGCGCGGCCCCTGAAGCCTCTGCTCTCCTCCAGGTCCAAAGCCAAGGGTGTCGGAGAACGATTTCGAAGACCTGTTGTCCAACCAGGGCTTCTCCTCCCGGGCCGACAGGAAGGGGCCGAGGACGATCGCCGAGATGAGGAGGCAGGACCAGGCGCGGGACTCAGACCCGCTCAAGCTGAAGGTGCAGGGCGCGCGGGCCGGGGCAGGGTGGGGGGCACCCTGGGCAGGGGCGTGGGGAGGGGGCCACAGCCGACGCGGCCCCGACGCTCACACACGGGGACCGCCGTCCGACATGCTTGCAGGGACAGTGGCTTCCATCTACGCTTATTTGCTCTTAAAGTTTTGGGGTGAAAGATCCACTGTCCCCACGTGGCTGGGACGTGTGGCTTCACGCTCGTTAAGCTCCTTGCTCCTCTGGAGACCAGCCAGGCGTGACCCCGGTCGGGGGGCGTGGGCCGCAGAGACCCCGGGGCTGACAAGGACCCCAGGATGGACGGGGCAAGGCTGTGACGGCGGGTCATCTGTGAATGTCCCACTGAGGAAAGGGTCCCTGGGTTCCGCGCACCGTCTAGTCTGTGTCCCGTCTGGCCAGACCTAGGGAATGGAATTGGCCATGCCTGGGTGGGGTCAGTGCAGAACCTGGGGCGGGGGTCCACGCCGGGGCCGCACATCTCACAGTCAGGTCCCTGCTTGGTGGGGCGACCGCCGGCCGCTCGGTGGGTAGAGGCCGGGGCCTGGCACGCCCTCAGCAGCGCGGCGTCTCCTCAGCTCCTGGACTGGACGGAGGGCAAGGAGAGGAACATCCGCGCTCTGCTGTCGACGCTGCACACGGCGCTGTGGGACGACGAGCGCCGCTGGACGCCCGTGGGCATGGCCGACCTGGTGACGCCGGCGCAGGTGAAGAAGCACTACCGCCGCGCCGTGCTGGTGGTCCACCCGGACAAGGTGGGCACGGGCTGCGGGCTCTGCGCCGGGGCTGGGGCGGGGTCCTGGGAGCGGGCCGGGCCCTCACCACCGCCATCCTGCCTGCCCGCAGGCCCGGGGGCAGCCCTACGAGCAGTACGCCCGGATGATCTTCATGGAGCTCAACGACGCCTGGGCCGAGTTCGAGAGCCAGGGCTCCCGGCCGCTCTTCTGAGCCCATGGGTCGTGGCTGCACGTGCGGCTCGTGGAGCTGGAAGCTGCTGGCTGGCCTGGAGGGCTGCGCGGGGGCCGGGGCGGCATGGGCTGGCGCGGCTGCAGCTGGCATCACGTCGCGCCCGCCACGCTCAGCGGATCCAGAGCCAGCGCCACTCCCTTCGCAGGAAGAGAAAGCATTCCAAAGCCTCCGAGTTCTTTCTTTTTCTCTTCTGGTCCTGAAGGAAAGGTGACGATTTGCACTCCTCCCACACGTGTCACAGTCTGTGATTTGTTTTATCCGTGGCATGTCCACTGGGTAGATCGCGCTGCTCAGCTGTCCTCCAGAATCTGTTCGTGAATGTTCACGTCTCCCCTCATAATCAGCCTGGTGACCACCTGTACATAATTAAACTATTTTCTGACGACCCTCGTCTCCGGGGCTGCACACCCCCTCCCTGCACTTTTGCTGTCACCTGGTTGACCTTGGCTCTGACCGTGGAGATGAATCGCAGGGACCCCCGCCCGGCAAGCTGGGCTCCTCACCGCTGCTGGCCGGAGCCCCTGCGGGCCCCCGGTCTGGCCTCGGCCAGCAGCCCAGGCTGGGTGGTCGGGCGTGACAGGAAGGCAGGAAGGCCGGGAGGTGTGGGGACTGATGAGACGAGCTGCGGCTTGGGTCTGGGGGCTGGCCCTCGTCGGGTGCTGGGCATGCCCTGCGGTCACTGCAGCGTGGCAGAGGCACATGGTCTTGGTGCAGGTGCACAGAGGCTGGCCCTCCCCCTGGGTCCCCCGGATCCCTCCTCCTCACAGCGGGAGGGTGTGGGGGGCTTTGGATTCTCTCGTTCCGGGAATTCAAAGCAAAAGCAATGGCCTTGAGTCGCGGCCTGTTAGAGAATCCACAGTTGCCCCGTGCTCCGGGGGACAACTCGTCAGGACAAACGACAGCAGTTACATGACTCGAGGTTTTGGTTAGAAGTGACGTTCCCAGCCTCCTGCGGGTCTGTCCACCGTCCGCAGGGCTCGTCCTACTCCTGGCTGCCTGGCACTGCTGGCCGGGCCCTGGAGACGGGGCGGACGGACCTCGACCCTCATCCCCGTGGTGACAGCAGGCTTGTCCAGGCCCTGCCGAAGCTGCCCCTCAGCCCAGTCAGCACTGTGGGCTGGTCTCTGAGAACTCTGTGCGGTCTCTTCTTTAGCCAAAATGTGAGTTATTGAGTCAGATGTGATGCCAAGTTAGGGATTCAAGAGGGTGCCACCTGCCCCTCAGGTGGGCTTGCGAGTTGGGTCACCCAGGTCAGGACCCTCCCTGTGCCGGGCTCCTAGGCGCCCATCCTCACATCAAGGCCTCACCTGGGAGACAGGGCAGCGGTTAGCTGAACACTCTGACTTGAAGCTCGGAGCCCCGCCTTCCACCTCCAATGACCTCGTTGGTCTGGCAGAGGGTGGGCCTGAACCTCCTGACAGTTCAGAGGAGGAAGGGGCTCTGGCTTTGTGTCCTGAGGCCCCAGGACCCTACGGCCTCTGCCCCTAGGGCTGCTCCCCAACCCCGCCCCAGCCGGGGGTCTGAGCAGAGAGCAGGAGAGGAGGCCGAGGGCCGCCTGGACCTCTGCACTGTCCCCTCACTGAGGTGACCCACCCACCTGGGTTGGGGCTGCTGCTGTGGGTGGGCAGGAGGGTTAAACCCGGCTCTTCCCAGGCTGAGGCCTCTTTTCAAAGAATACTCTTTTAAGTAACAATGGGACTTCCCTGGTGGCGCAGTCGTTAAGAATCCGCCTGCCGATGCAGGGGACACGGGTTTGAGCCCTGGTCCGGGAGGATCCCACATGCCGTGGAGCATCTGGGCCCGTGCGCCACAACTACCGAGCCCGCGTGCCGCAACTACTGAGCCCGCACACCTGGAGGCCGTGCTCCGCAACAAGAGGAGCCACCGCAATGAGAAGCCCACGCACCGCAACGAAGAGTAGCCCCCGCTCGCCGCAACTAGAGAAAGCCCACGTGCAGCAACAAAGATCCAATGCAGCCAAAAATAAATTTATTAAAAAACAAAACAAAACAATGAATGACCTAAATAGGCCCAAGATTGCACCTCAAAGTTGCTCTGGATCACGGCTCAAGGCCAGGTGGCCCTGGGGCACTGGCCAGAAGCCCTCGCAGGTCCTGCAGGGCCCGCCCGCCCCTGGGTCTCTGGTGTGGCGCTCCCTCCGCCGTCGCCACCGGCGCTGATTTACTGTCTTGGTGAGGTGATGGCCCCGGTGGCTCCATCCCTACAGGCCACAGACCCCGAGCAGGGCTGCTCCAAGGACCACGTGTGTCCCCTCCAGTGAGCCCCTCGGGGCCCAGGGAATGACCCTAACCCTAACCCTGGGCTGGGCCACTGCTGGCCCCGTCCCCACTCGAAGCGGGCCTGGTCCTGGGGGGGTTTGCTCCTCAGCAGAGGTCGGGTCTGGAGACGGGCTCAGATCAGGGACCCAGCACAGTACGCGCCTCCCGGTGCTGCCCACCCATCATTTACCCCAGGACCCCCTAGTCCGGCCGCCCCCTGTTCCGTAGAGGACCCCACCCAGCACGTGCTGGACAGCCTGGGTGACTGGTGTCACCCAGGGACATGACCCTGGTCCCAGCAGTACATCCCTCCAGCCCACCTCCCTCGGCCCCCCGCCCCTCCCCTCCTGCTTTCATTTGGCAGGAGGTTTTCAAGGCTCATCCACGCAGAGCTGCCTCAGGACTCGCTGGGTGACATCCACGGTTTGGAGAAACATCTGTGTCTCTGTGGCTGCCGTGGATGTGCTGCCCCCTCCCCCCACCTGCCTTCACCCACCTGCCCTCGTGCCCCCAGGACGCACCCTCGTCCCTGAGAACGACGTTTCAGGACCAGGAAGCCCCCCTCAGGCACCACGGGCCAATTTTGGGGTCAGAACCTACCCCTGCTCCCGGGGGCCAGCCTTGACTTTCCCAGGAGCCTTTAGAACACGGCTACCAGGGAGGGGCGGGCCTGGGTCTGCCAGACTGGGGAGCAGCTGGCCTGAGGGCAGGGACACAGCTGTGGCCATGTAGAGACCTGCTCCAACCAGCAGAGTCCGGGGACACCCCTGGGGGTCCCCCGTGGGCAACCTGGCGGGGGGTGTCAGGAGGAGAAAGCGACATCAGGAGAGGGGTAGGAGAGGGGGACAGGAAGGGGACGTTACGGGGGCAGGAGGGGCCCCTTGGCTGGCATGAGAAGGCCAGCAGGTGTGTTGCTTGTGGGTGAACGTGTGGGGGGACTTGGGCTGGGGGCCTCCAGGAGTCTCATCAGGGGGAGGGTACGTAGGTGTGGCGGGCAGAGCCCGGGCACAGGGCGGGGCACTGGGCAGCTAAAGGGCCTGGGCAGCTAAAGGGCCTCCACTGGGCAGTGGAGGGTCCTGCTTCTCATGGAGGACACCTGGCCCTGAACTGGGATTGTGTCCACTGGCCACCTCGGGTTCGGGCAGGGCCTGTGTCAGAGAATCTTCCACACCCAGGCCCCCAGGACAGGAAGGAGGGGTAGGAGGGCTGGCTCCCCGATGCCCGGGGGAGGGGAGGAGGTGGTTCCAGACCCTTAGCCAGGCCTGGGCAGACAGCCCGCCAGGCACCAGGCCCAGGGCCGGCCCCAAGGCTGCCAGGCCATCCCACTGGCCGAGACAAGGCGCCGACCGGCTATGGCACAACCCGGATCAAGGGAGACCCCCCCTCGCCTTTTCCACGGCGTCTGGGGGAGCAGCCCAATCCCCCGAATGCGTGATCCGCCCCGGTGCCCCTGCTTATCTGGCCCGAGAAGCACCAGCCTGGAATGGCGCAGCCCGGCTCCCCGGCTGACAGTTGTCTTTATTCAGCAACTGCCTGGGCTCCTCTGGGGGCGGGGGGCGGGGAACTCCTCCCTGTGGTCTGAGACGCCTTCCATTTCTATCATTTTTCCTTTTCTGCATGTGATGCTGTAATTCCGATGTGATGCCTGGCACTACCTCATCCTTCAGGGATGGAATCTTTTACCCAGCCTCTTCCTTCTCCTGGGGAGGGGGATGCCCCCGGGGCCTCCAGGGCTGCCACCCGCGTAAGGTGGACACAGGTCCCACCCGTCTGGGCCGTGCCAGCCGCACCTGTAGCACAGGTGTGGAAATCACACCTTCCGGGTGTTTCTCACCCCCAAGAGGCAGCATGGGACGCAGGCCCTCCTGAACCCCGGGGTACGGGGCCGGGTCGGGGGGCAGCCTGGACCTGGGAGGCGCGATCGAGCCCTCCCCCACCTGGCTCAAGACCTCCTTCCTGCCTGCAGGGCTGCTGCCTGGAGCGTGGGACACTGGGTCACTCAGCCCGAGGCCCGGCTTGGCCACCCGCGCTCACAGGCTCCATGTCTCTCCGGCTCCGCTGTTTTGAGTCTCTGATTCTCTGCGTGGCGCTTACCCCGTGGCGTCTGAGAGCAAAAGCTTTGAGAGGCGCCGCCTCGCCTGCCTTCCTCAGCGGCCCCCGCGGCGCCAGGACAGCCCCCTGGCCGGTGGTGGACCGGGTGGTGACGGGGACAACAGGGACTTGGACTCTGCAGTGAACGAGGGGTCGCCGTCCTGCATCAGCTCGTTGGCCCCTCCGAGGTGGTGGACGTGACCCAGAGAAGCCGGCCCGGCCCCCGGCCTCCTCTCCCCTCCCGGGCTGCAGGCTGACCGCTCCGGGTGCGCTGAGGAACTAGCCGCAGGCTTTCTGAGGAAAGAGAACAGACAGCCCGATGGGGTGCTTCTGACGCCCCAGGCTGCGGCTGTGAAGTCACTGGATGCTGCCCTCTTCAGCTGGACAGTCCCCTGGCCTGCACGGGCCTGGCTGCTGAGGCCTCCCTGCCCCCTGGGGCAGGCCTGGGGCCTCACCCTACGCCCGGCCTAGGGGAACGGGGCCTGGATTCAGCCGCCCGCCCCTCCCCGCAACCCCTCAATGCTTGACCAGGGCTGCCAGGCCCCCCAGACACAAGCACAGCCAGGAGAGGGCCACGACCCGGGACCAGAGGAAGACCCTTCCCCAGCTGGGTAGACAGGCATCTCCCCGTGCCTCCTGGGCGTGAAACCCTCCAGCGGGACCCACACAGGCCTGGCCTCACTCTGGGTGCCACCGGAGGGAGGAGGGCGGCCAGGGGGGTGGCGCTCCTGGGTGGTGGCTTCTCTCTACGACCTGCCTTTCTGGGAAGGGTTTCTTGAGCCTGAAGCCCACT
Source organism: Balaenoptera physalus (assembly GCF_965194825.1). NCBI lineage: Eukaryota > Metazoa > Chordata > Mammalia > Artiodactyla > Balaenopteridae > Balaenoptera > Balaenoptera physalus. Next base: position 150,627,755 of record NC_138884.1, read on the forward strand.
CCCTGCAAGGGCCAGCTCTGTTGTCTGCCAACTCAGTCCTTGATGGATCCGGGTCACTGACTGAGGGAGTCCAGGCCTGACCCACACAGAGTGCAGCCAACCCGGGGCCTCGAGGGACACGGGGTGCAGGAAGCTCTCAGCACTGCGTCAACCTGAAGCTGCCTGATGGCACAGCCCAGACCTCACTCGGCCGGAGCAGGAGCCCTGTGCCCACCCCGGGGGCCCTAGACCCTCCCTCGGTCCTGTACCTGCACAGGCCAACCGCCCTCTGTCTGGGCCCTGAGCCAGGCCTCTGACGGAGTGTCCTGTGAAAGGTCCCCGAGGCTGGTCCGGGCAGCCCATGGTGGGTGGAGGAGGCCTCTGGAGTAGGATGGGGGTGATGGCAGAGCTGATGGGTGGGGGGCATTCACAGAGCAGGGACACCCGGTCTGCAGCTCAGGGGACTCTCCCCAGGAGGGTCACACGACGCGTTAGAGGGAGTGACCGCTGGACAGAGTCAGGGGCCCAGAGCCTGGGTGTGGACGCTTGTTCCGCTGGACACCCCTTTCCTTTCGCCTATGGAGACCCTGACGTGAGGCTTGGGCGAGCCGACCCCCGGGCTGGGGCAAGGGCGTCCGGTGGCCTGGGCGCCCACCAGCCAGAGGCCTGCAGAAGCATGGCCTCTCCCGCATCGTCCCCCGTGCCTCCTGTTGGTGACCGAGGCCCTCCGCTTGCTCAGGCCACCCTGGTGCGTCTGTGCAGCCCTGCACCGCCACGGCTGCCACCGTCCCAGCAGAGCGGTGAGAAGCAGAATCCCACTTTCAGGCCTGTGAACTCTGCTAGTTTCACCTTGGCGCACAGGGGTGGGTGGTGGCTCCAGGCAGCAGCCAGGAGGGAGAGGGGGGCATGGGAGCCACAGCCCCTCGTGGTCGCCCCCTTCTCCAAGCAGCTCTGGAAGTCACAGCTCCCCCTTTCCAACACTCTCTCCCCGTGGGGAGGGGTGGAAGGATCAGGGGCCTGGGGTCCGGGGAGAGCAGGGGCAAGTGGAGGGGACAGGAGCCACCACTGTGCGCTGAGCCCAGACCCTGGGCCACCTCCTCAGGAAGCGGGGCGTCCTCAGGGTTCCCGGGTGGCAACCGAGGGGCCCCCTTGTCTGGAACTCGAGGAGCAGCCTCTGTGGGGATGAGGAAGAGTGCATCTCGACACACAGCCCTGACCCAGGACGGGGCGGGAGTCCGAGGAACAAGCAGGCCACCCCAGGCCGGGCCAGCACCTGCAGCTCCACCCTCAGGAGCCCACGTGGCCAGGGAAGGGGCCTTGGAGTTGGGGAGCACGCAGGGCCTCCTCCACACACAGCCGAGGTGTTCTGGCCCAGCTCTGAGGAACAGCAGTGATGATTTTCCAGCTTGCTTTGCTTCTGCTTTTCACGTGTTATATTACCTGGCAAGTAATGATGAAATCCAGCAGGAAAATGGCAACACAGATGGTGCTGGTGCTGGGGACTGAATTATTCATCGTGTTAAATTATTAAGTTTGTATTTGAAGTTGCTGGTGAGCCCATGTGTGCCGAGAGCCCATCCCAGCCCTTCCTGGGGGGTCTGCGACCCCCTTGCCAGACCCCATGCCAGGATTGAAGAAGGACTTCAAGTGATCCTGGGCCCTCCCGGGATAGAGGGGACCAGCAGGCGCCAGGCCTCCCTGGAGCAAGTGCAGGGAGCCAGGCAGGGGCTTCCAGGACGCTCGGGGGGGGTTTGCGGGGGGGGAGTTGCTGGAGCAAGGCGGCCGCCTCCCCTTCCTGACACCTGGAGTGACCCCGTGGGGGCTGCAGAGGGGACTCGAGGTGGTGGTGGTGGCGTCTCACACCTATAGCGCCATGTGCTCCTGGTCTTCGGCATAACCCTGCTTTGGGTCAGGGGTTCCTGGCCGTCAGGGGCCCATTTCTGCATCCGAAGAGCCCGCAGAGCACTGAGCTCAGGGCTCTATCCCTGTCCTGCCGGCCGGCCAGGGTCCCATAGCCCAGACGTGGCCGTGGCCAAACACACACGCCCCAAAGCTGACCGCCCTCCCCCTCTCTAGCCCCCTGCACCTGCTGCCCAGCCTGGCCTCCCGCCGCCCACCTCCTCCACCCCGACACCCTCCTGGGTCTTCAGCCCGCTGACGCTGACGGGTGCCCTTGGCTTGGCCTTTCTTGCCGTTATGGACGTCTCCCGCTCAGCTCCTGCCTCCCCGGCCGGCTGCAGGCTTGGGCACTGGCCACCGGAACCCAGGTCCTCTTCTGACTGCTCACGGGGCCGTGAGCGCCCACCTGGGGTGTGGCCCCGAGGCCAGGCGGAGGCCGTGGGCTGAGTTGCCTCCCTGCCGTGGGGGCTGGCCTGGCTGGTGGGCAGTTCCCCTCATCTCCTGCCCAGAGGGGTCCCCCGCCCTCCAGCCCTCCTCAGGTCCCAGAGCCGCCCGGCCTCCCTCTCCCAGAGTGCCAGTCATCCTGACCTGGGACTGTCACCAGCCTTGTCTATTTCTCCATAGGAGGGTCTGAGACCCAGCTGGGTCCCCCAACCCCAGCCCAGGGCCTGGACAAATGTGAGAACTGAAGAGGCAGCTATGTGTGTGGTGGGTCTAAGAGGGGTAACCACAGAGACAGAGACAGAAAGATAGGTGATGACCCCACAGGTGACCTCTGAATGGTGACCCCACAGGGAGAGAGAAGGAGGGGAGGAGAAAGAGAAAGAGGGATGGAGGGCCAGGCAGCGAGGCCAGCGGAGGGCCTCTGTCCTCTGTCCTCCGACGTGGCACAGGCCTGGGTCACAGGGTCATTGGGGTCATGGAAACTGTGGGCCGAGCACGGACCCCTACACTCCTGTCCTGGTGATGTGCACACCCAGTCACACCCAGTCACACCCTGCCTGGATGCCCCAAGGTCCACGGGGTGTCTCCGTGGCTTGTAAGGGCAGCTGGGCTCAGGGGTCGTGGGGCTGCTCCGGACTCGGCTGTGGGTCATCCCCCAGGTCCACGCGGTGGTAGGGGCGGAGGGCAGAGGCTCCAGTGGGGAGAAGGGGCTTCTCTTTCCTGGACCCACACCTCTCCCTCTGGCGTCCACACCCAGGTTCTGAGGACACTGAAGGGCCAGGCTGAGCAGACCCTGGGGGCTCAGGCTGGACCCTCAGACCCCCAGACACCTGGAAACAGGCGACCACTCCCTCCACAGAGCACCTGTCCCCAGACCTGCAAAAGGCCTGGGGCTTCGACCCACGTCACGTGAAGGGTGGCGGTAGAGGTGAAATGAACACGTGCTTCTCACATCCCTGGGGTCGGCCAGTGCGGGCTAGCAAGAGGCGCTCCCTGCAGCCTCTGTGAGCATTGCGTTCGGTCCCCAGGCCCCCCCGTCTGAGCAGCCCCACTGCACCCACCTTGCACCTCCTTGCCCAGAGCCGGCTGGCAGGAGGAATGGACAGAGCCGCGGCCAGCTCCCCACGGCCCCTACATCCGGGGAGGCTGCAGCCCCGTGCGTTCTGGGATGTGAGCCTCCCCCATGGCCAGCAGGGCCCTCGCTGGCCAGAGTAGCTGCAGAGTGGCGGTGCCCCTGCCAACTCCCAGAAAGCTGTGCTGGCCTCCTCCACCCCCTCCCCTTCCTCACTCCTGCCGGCTGGGGGGCCCTGCCGGGCCACCGATGCGCACAGTTGGGCCTGTAGAGGTCAGCGAGGGGTGGGCGCTGGGAGCCCGGGCTCCAAGCAGATGGGGGGAAACAGGCACGCCCTCTGGAGTTCAGGCCGACTGTCCTGGGGGAACGGCGTGAGGAATGCTCCCTCGGGGTGGGGTTTCCAGGATCTGCCCCTTCCACCCAGGCCCAGGGAGTCCTGATGCTTCAGCTGAGAGGGGAGGGTGAAAGCTAACGCAGCGGCCACCAGGGGTGTCCGCCCACCAACCAGGAGGCCAGCGGAGACCCGGGCCCCTCCCACAACACTCTTGCGACCCCAGGAGGGGCGGTGGGACTGGAGGCCGAGCCGCCGACCTTGCAGCGACCCCGGTCTCCCCGCAGCGCGGTTAACGCCGCAGAGGAAATCCCGGAGGCCTCGGGGAGGGGGCGGCCGCGGCGGGGGCGGGGCTGCGGGCACACGGAGCGGAGGGGCCGGTCCGCAGTGACCTCTGCGCGTCCCTGCCCGGCGTGGGGCCGCCGGCCGAGGGGGCGAGGGTCTCTCGGCCTCTGTCCCACTAAAATGAAACGGCGTGGCTCCTTCTCTGCGACTCTGTTACGCAGTAAAATAGGTCCCGGTGGTCTGCGGGCTGCTCTCCTCCAACGGTTGGATGGGTTTTCTGGCGTCTGGGGGCTCCCTTCTCACGCCCAGCGGTGCGGGAAGCCCGGGAACGGCGGGGGTCCGGGGCCAGGACAGCGCTCAGGGGCACTCGGCCCGGTGGGGACCGCTGTCACCGGCCGCGCCGGGGAACCCCTTCCCGCGCGCGTCGGCGGAGAGTGGGATGGCGACCAGAGCCGCGACGCCCAGCTGCCCCCGACAGCGGCTAGACGGGAAAGGACTTCGCTCACTGGCGCTGCGCACGTATCCGTCCGCACGCTAGGTGCCCCGCACGGGCGGAAGCGGATGGGAGTGCGGGACCTTGTCTAGCCGTTGGGGGGGCGGCCCCCGCCCGGTCCACACAGAGGGGGTGGCGGTGGCTGGGGGCAGTATCTGGGCTTCTGGACTGAGCGGTGGGCCGGGGTCGTGCGCGTTGGCTCGGAAGCTCGCGCCCCGGGATCCCCCCCCGAATCCGGCCCGGGGGCAGCGTTTCGGCGGGTAAGGGGGGCGCGGCTCCGCCCCTCCGGTCCCCGCCTCCCGCGGGCGCCCGCCCAGCCGCCGCGGCCCCGCCCACCTCGTCACGCTCGGACGCGGGCGGGGGGCGGGGAGCGCCTACATGTGATGCGCCCTCCTCGCGGTGCCCTTCAGCTGCCGCCGCAGTTCCAGGGGCGCCACATGGACCCGGCCGGCCCGAGCGCGCTCTGCCGCTGACCGCCCGCCCGCGCCCCGGCCCCAGCCCCAGGAAGGTAACCGGCGCCCCCGCGCGCAGCTCCTTCCCAGGACCCGCAGGGCGGGCGCTCGGCCCCAGATGCCCCCTACCCGGCCCGGGCTGGGCGCTCAGTCGGCCCCCGGCGGGCGCTGTCCGCCGGCGCGGTGCTGAAGCGGCCCAGGGGTCCCGGCCCGCGCCCTCCCTCGTTCTTGCTCCTTCTCCGAGTCTCCTGCCTCTCGCGTCTCCCCTTCCCCTCCCTCGTCCTCTGTCTCTTTCTTTCTTTCTCCTGGCGCTCTCCCGCCTGAGGGCCGCTTGGCAGAGCCGGGCAACTCGCTCGCCCGCAAAGCCAAGGGGTGCGGCGGCCGCGGGAGCCCTGAGCCGTGCGGGGGGGGGGCGGTGGGAGCACTGGGGGAGCTCCAGCAGCGCCCCGGCCTCTCAGGGCTGGGCCCTGAGACTCCCTCCCCACCAGGAGGCAGGGGAGAAGTTTGGAAGAGAATCTGCTTTGCGGCAAAGGCGCCCCTGCGCGCCAGCGCTTTGCGGGGAGGCAGGGGGACGCCCGCCCCCCCCCCAGCCTGCACACACGCGGGTCTCCTTCATCTGAAAAGGAAAAAAAAAACCCCCATAAAACAGTGGATCTCTAGGGACCTGGGTTTCCCTGCCAGGAGAGACCTCACCAGACGGGTGTGGTGGGGGGGCACTGCAGCTGCTGATTTTACAGGAAGCACCTCCTCACCAGACTTGCAGCTGGCCTGGACCCTGGAGGTCCCCACCCATGCGGATGCAGGTGGAGGGGTGGTCTGCCCCCCCATTTCATTTGTTCCCCGAAGGCTGGGCCCCCTGCCGTTTCTCCCTTCCACCCCAGTCTCTGCTGTGTGCAGGGGGCAGTGGGTGCTGGCCTCTCCCCTGGGTGAAACCTGGTCTCCCAAGACTCTTCCACCGGAAGCTAAAGGGAGCTCCCGCCCAGGTCCCGTCCACACTGACCTTTCCCATCCTTTAGATGGGCCCCCGCCCCTGTGGCCCAGGGCTCCACCAAAGAGGCAGCAGAGCCAGTCACCTCCGAACGCCCCTGGGCCTGCCCCCGCTTCTCAAAGGCAGGCGCCTTCAGAGCTGCACGGCCCCATCCCTGCGGTAGCAGCCGGACGCCGGCTTCACAAACCCCAGGGGCCCAGAGAGACCGCTTTGCAGGGACCTTCCCAGACCCAGGTGCCTGTCCCATGCTGAGGTCCAGCCTCCAGGTGTTGGGGGGACCACGAATGACGCTCTCTCACGCCCCAGACCTGCTCCTAGGGGAAGTTGGGAGGGGACAAGGAAGAAGCCCTCCCCCAGCCCCGCTGGTGACCTGTGATCATGTCCTCTCCCCAAGCAGAGAACTCCTGGCCACGTTCGCATGTGAGCTGTGACCCTCCGAGGAGCCGCTGAGAACTCAAAGCCGTCACCATGGAGTTCGTGATGAAACAGGCCCTGGGAGGTAGGGAGAGGGGGGCACCCTGCACACCCAGCAGCACGCAGACACACGGGGTCTCACGCAGCACATGGTCACCGTCGGACTTCACCACACAACCCCCGCAGTCACACCTGCAGGCTCCCTCTGGACCGGGGATGGAAGGTGGGGCGGGGGGACGAACAGGGAGGGGCCAAAGGCAGTGCGTCCTGAATCCCCTTGGCCAGCTTTGGGGGTGGGGGAGGAGGCATGCCAGTGCGCTGTGGCCGGGCGGAGCCCCCCACATGGTCCTGAGCAGCAACACCTCCGTCGGCCTCGGGAGTACACCCCAGGGGGCGCCAGGGGTCAGTCTCACTGGTCAGATCCGGTGGCCCCCCACGGGGACTTTGCTTCTGATGAGCAGAGGTGCAGGAGGCCGCAGAGTGGCCACAGCAGGCAGAGTGAGGGTAAGGAGCAGAGCTGGCCCTGTGGCATCCAGCAAGGACTTTGTGGTGTCACGAGGGAGGGGCCACCGGCGTGCACAGGGAGCCGGGGCTGGCTGAGCACAGGGGATGAGAGAAGAGGCCCCGGGTAGCTTGTGTGTGCCCACCTGCGTCCCCACCTCCCCGCCCCCGTGAAGGCAGTGCAGCCTCTTTGTGTGTTGAGGGAGGGGACCCCCCTTCCAACCCTGCTGATGCTTTTGAAAGGAATCCTGTGCCTCCTTGGGTCAAGGCCATCACCACAGCCGGAGAGCCTGGCCCAGGAGAGGAAGATGATGTAGGACAGTGAGCTGAGACCCTGGCCCAGAAGGTGGGCGGGGGAGTGGATCGAGGTCCGCACTGGCACAGTTGCATCCTGGTCAGCCTGGCCCACGGGGCCGGCCCTGTGCACCCTGGCTCCCCTGGTGCAGCGCCAGCTCTGGGAGCTCCCTGTGATGGGAGCTGGCGGCCGCTGCCTGATTCTGCCATTAGCGATGTCTTCCTTGTGCGACGGGACCACCCTGGGGCCATACGTGGCCTCTGTGGGTCACACCCTGACCTGATGCCTTTCACAGCCGGGCACGTGTCAGGTGATGCATGACAAGGCCACCGCTTGGCAGGAGTGATGGAGAGCTTTTCACCAGAGGTGGGGCACCATGGGGGCTCTCGTGCTAGGAACGAGGGGCAGGATAGAGGGACCAGTGCCACCGTGCCCAGGACAGGAGCCCCACGGGTGGGCTTGTCTCCTGGAGAGTGACTGCATTTCCACTCAACACAAATTAAATGGAAAGACGTCTGGGCCTGGCCCGGGGCCACATTTCCTGACTTCGTGGTCAAGGATAGGCTGCAGGTTGAGTCTAATTATAATGGTTACGTCACTGGAACGTGATTCAGGGGCAAGCAGCATCCTGGCACCAGGAGGGACCCAGGCTGCACCCAGCCAGTCCCAGGCTGTCACAGGTAATTAATTAGGTGGCTAATTCAGGCCCCGAGGTGGGCTTGTAAGAAAACTGAAATATCTGATTTCGCTGTCTGCATAGCTGAAATTAGCTGGGTAATTGCCAGCCTGGATTCCCTTTGTTCCGTGTCAGCCCAAAGTTTCTCCTGCGGCGGTGACAGGGCGGCTTCACCAGCGATGTGGGAGCCTGGGCGCCGCCAGCGGAGGCCCCCCGGGCAGGAGCTACTCCCTGGGGCCCCAGACCCGGCGTTCCCCCCAACTCCCACCCCATTCGCACCCCAGTGCTGCTGGGGGTAGGGGCTGCTCCAGGTGAGGCCTTGCTTTCTGTTGCCGTGTTTTCTCTTCCCCGGTGGGCGTCATTTTGTTCTCTCCGGATGAGTGTGGGTGAGAGACAGATGGAGACCAAGAGATGATTCCAAGAGAGACAGGCCAGAGCCCCGGACACAGAGGCGGGACGAACCCCGGACGCCGTCCAGAGACAGGCTAACTCAGAGGGGATACGGCCAGAGACAGACCGAGAAAAAGACGAAGGGAAATGCCTCTGACACTGGAGACACAGAGATGTGGGGAAACGGGACCGGAGGGAGATGGGTGCGGGAGCGGGACAGCGGGAGCCAGGCTGCGGGGGTCAGGCAGGGAAGGCGGCTGGGGGATCAGAGGCTCAGAGCAGGACAGCTGAGGAAAGCACCATGGAAAAGACGGGGTGGCCGAGACGGAGACTGGGGAACCCGAGGAATCAGGTCAGGAAGTGTAAATGCAGGACACAGAGGCAGACAGAGAGACAGACAAGGAGACGTAGACAGAGACAGACAGACAGAGAGACATAGACAGAGGGACAGATAAGGAGAAACAGACAGAGAGGGAGACAGAGAGACACAGAGAGAGACAGACAAACAGAGAGACAGAAACAGAGAGACAGAAAAACAGACACAGGGAGACAGACAGTGACAGACATAGACATAGAGAGACAGACAGGTAGAGAGAGACAGAGACAAACAGAGAGACAGGCAGACAGAGAGGCACACAGAGACAGGGATGTATTAGAAACAGACTGAGAAATAGAGTCAGGGCGAGAAGCAGAGACACATCCACACACACACACACACTCACTCAGAGAAAGGTTCACAGCGGACATGAGAGGAGAGACGGGCCTGGAGGGAGCCCCGGGCAGGGCTTGCTTGCCGCGCTGGGGACAAGACTCCGTGCGCCCTAATTAAGCTGGGCCATCTGCCTGGCCCTGCATCTCAGGCAAGCCCTTTGTTGGGGCAGAGGTTTCCAGGTGACCGCCTGGCGGGGATAGCAGCTGCGGGACTCAGGAATCCCGCGTCACACAGACAGACAGACGGGGCGCCCACAGCCCCCGAGACGCAGGCCTGTGTCTGCCCAGCCTGGTCCACTCTGGGGCTCTTAGGAGGAGCCCAGCCTGGGACCTGCCTGGGACCTGCAGGGCTGTGGACAGGTGCACGCCCTCCACACCTCTGGCCTCCACCCGTCTGGCCCTGACGTGTTCAGCCCCCCTCCAGCGCCCTCGAGCGCTGAGCATTCCGGGGAGGGCTGACGGGGCTTGTCCGGGGCACACACGCCTCTCACTCCCTCAGTCGTCCGGTCTCCGCTCCACCGGCAGCCTCTGCCCCGTCCGTCCTGCTTGTCGGCACGATCCGGGCACCACGAGGCGGGGCTGGGCCCCGGGCAAGCCCGTACTGGGGCCCCTGCCCTGCTGGCGGGCTTCTGGCTCTGCCACTGTGGCCGCCGCGGGGCCCTGCTGAGGGCCCTCTCCTCCACTGGCCTGTCTGGTCGGATGCAGAGCCCACCTCTCTGGGGACCACAGGTCGCGTGGGAGCAGGCACGGACCTCGGGGGCACCTACTGCTGGAGGGAAGGGACGGGGGGTTGGTGCGGAGGTGTCACGTCGTGGTGACGAGGGGCCGCCGGGGGCGGTGCGGGCAGGCGGGGGAGGGCCGCTGGGAGGGGCCGGCAGGTGGGCTGCAGGCTGCGGGCGTGGGGGCGGGGGCTGTCCGCGGCCCGGCTGTGGGTGGTGAACAGTGGGACTCAGGTGCTGACACATCAGCTGTCCTGCCCTGTCACGTCTCAGCAAGGCCAGCGGCCCCAAATCGTGACTTCATGCAGACTCCCGGCTTCGAGCTGTTCCTCTGAGAGCAGGTGGGTGGCGTGGGCCACAGAGGAAGGGACAGGTGAGATGGCAGGGTCTGCGCAGACGCCCGGCCTCTGGGCCCCTGGAGTGGACATTGGAGGGCTCTGCTCAGGGCCCACCTCTCTCTCTCCCTCTCTCTCGACGCAGCCCGCGGGGGACCGGGCGGGGCCCCTGGAGTGTCTGCTCTTAGGGCCTGAGTTCTCCGTGGACTGACAGGGCGCCTGGGTTCCTTCAGACTCAGAAGATGTGATCCCTGGGACATGGCTCTGCTGGCGTCTGCCCTGAGGCCAGGGAGCTGGGGGCCCTCAGGGCTGGCCAGGGAGCATTCTTCTGGGGCCAAGTAGTCGAGGAAAGTGAGCAGCTATTGGCAAACTTGTTCTCCCCGAGAGAAACGTCCTGGAGGACTTGACGGGTCTTGGGCCTCCTGAGATCCATCAACACACCCCCACGTTTAAATGAGCCAGCGTTCCGTCCCCAAGAGAAGAAAACACCGATGCACAGTCACGTGATGGCTTGGGAGCTTGTCTGCGGCAAAGTGGCCTTGAGCCAGGGCCAGGCCCTCCGGCCGCATCTGCACAGATCTGGGACTCAGGGTCCTCAAGGGTATAATTTGAAGAAACTGTTTTCCCCCAAGACCAGGAAGTGGCAAATGGCCCTGGAGCTATATTTACCTCGTGGACAAGAGCGTGGGCAGTTGTCGGGTTAACGTGGTCCCTGTAGACGCCCATCAGACTAAATCAGGAGCAGTGTGTCTATTTTGGCCCAAGTGACCCGGTTCGTGGCTGTCTGTCCCATTGTTCTGCTCAGTGTGGCATGTTTTGTGTCTGGAACATGCTTAGGTCCTCAGGGCTGGTGAGGGGTAGGGGAGGGTTTCATGGAGGAGGGCATGTCCGAGGTGGGCCCCAAGGAGGAGTAGACAGAATGGGACACAGTACATGCAAAGGTCCAGGGGCCGTAGGGGCTGGGACGGGCTTGGAAGGCAGCCCAGTGCCCAAGCCTAAGGGGTCTTCTCCCCGAGCTCAGGTCTGCCCTGGCCACATCCAGGGGCTCGGTCAGTGTGGATGGTGTCCTGCGGTGAGTCGGCCCTGGGCCCGTCCTGCGGGCAGGGAGGCTGGCCTGGGCTCAGCTGAGAGGCTGCCCTCTCTCGGGGAGCGGGAGGGCAGGGGGCCTGTGCCTGGTGCGTGGGGAGGACGAGGGAATGACCAGCCGCTGTCCTGAGGCCGGCACGTCTGCGCGTGTGCGGGCAGCAGGGGCTCTATCCCCCAGACCTGCACGGAGGGAGGGAACGTGCTCTACTGACACCCCCCAGGGAGAGCCTGGGCTGGGGACCTCCACACCTTGCTGGTGGTGGGCTATGCGCTCTTGGCCGGGACACCTCGGGGGTCTCGTGGGGATCAGTTCCCAGATGTCTAGGGGCCACGGGGACCAGATCCAGGAGAAGGGGGGGCAGCGCCCACCTCGGGGCTCACATGAGGGAGAGCCCCCTCTGTGAGCCAGAAGCCCTGGGCAGGGGAGCCCCTCCCTCAGGGCCAGCACCTCCCCCACCCCTGGGCTGTTGGGGGCCTCCTTCCTCTCCTGTGCAGCAGCCGGAGCCCCCCTTCCCTGCTGCCAACTCCACAGCGCCCAGCTGAGGCCTGTCTGCAGCTGCTTGGGGGGCCCAGAACTGGGGCTCCTGAGGTCTCTGCCGGTCAGACATGGCTCTTCCCCAGACCCTCCCTTGCCTCTCCTCCTAGGACCTCAGGTCAGGGCCGCAGAGGCAGTCCTGTCCCGGCCCCCAGTGTCCACCCATGGGACTCTACATCGAGGGCGAGGCCAGGCGTCCCCATCCTGTCCCAGACCCAGGTCCTGAGGCCTGGGCTGGTCCCACAGGCTCCCCTGCCCTGTCTCTCTGTTTCAGGGTTCACTCTGTTTATCAGGGGCCTCCCACATGCCCAGGGCTGCTCTGCTGGGACACTGGCCAGGCGAGGCCAGTTCTCTGGCATCTGGTAGGATGAGCATCACAAGCTGAGCTGTGCTGCAGGGAAACGAGCAGATTGGGAGGGGAAACTTGAGAATTCTGCACTGGGGAAAATGCTTTTGACTCAGATTACAGAGAACCAGACAGAGAGTGCTTTGAATCGAAGTTTGTTTTTTTCACATGATGAGGTGTCAGGAAGTGGCTCAGCTGCTCAGCGGTGCCATCAGGGACCTGGCTCTGGCTTTCGTTGTGCTCCTGTCATCCTAGTGGAGCAGTCAGCTTGCTCCTCACGGTCACAAAGTGGCTGCTGCTGCTCCAGCATCACGTATACACTTAGGGGAGGAAGAAGGAGACAATCCCTTTGTTTTCTTGGCGAGTGTGTCTATGGAATCTTGTAGATGGTTTCCATTTCTGTGTCTTGGGCAAGAAGGTCTGGGAAGAAGGTGAGGGCCAAGGAGGCACATCACCCTCCAAACAAGGCAGCACAGCGTGCATCAGCTTGGGAAACCTTGATTTCCAGGTGCGGGAGCCCCAGACCATGAGCTCTCAGAGGGCAGAGGTGCCTCCTCCTTCCCCTGCTCACCCTTGAGAGCCGGGCTCCTCCTCCACAGGCGGCTGGCAAATACTTGAAGATAAAATACCAATTTTCATTCAGAATGGGCTTCCCAGATGCCATGTTGGATCGAGAAAGTGCTAGCTTACTTCATGGGGCTCAGTGAAGACGCTTCTTACCCCTTGTCTCGTAGAGGCTGAGAGGGCACTTCGGAGAAACTGCCTTTTCTCCCGAAGCCCTGGACAGCCCTTCCCTCAGGAGAGGGCACTCCTGGTGATTCAGCCGCCACTCAGTTATAAATGCTTTAGCCCCAACCAGGGAATAAACTGCATATAATGCACTTCAACGTATAAAGTCTTTTATTTTTTGCCTTGGTTGGCGAGGAGTTCTGGTTGGGATTAAAGCGCTTGTTTGAATAGTTCCTGCGTGACGAGCTCTCAGTGATCTTGTGCTGACATCGGACGCTGCCAGGCTGGCTCCGGGTCGCCCTGCAATTAATGCTGGGACATTTTACAGAGCAGGCAGGGACTTAATGAAAACCTCAGAGCCAGCATCAAGTCCAGGCAAATCCCAATGCTGACAAAGTTTCAGAGACCTCGGCCTCGTGAACCCAAACCCAGGTCAAAGCAGATCAGGGGAGGGGGCTCCTGGCAGCTCCGAGCGGCCCCTCCCTAGGGCGGCCCCCCTCGGGGCTCCTGCTCCACGTGGCAGAGAGAGGAGAATGGGGTCCTCCTGAGGCTCCTGCCGTTGGCTGTCGGCTGCTCAGAGCCCCCGGGTCCTGTCTGCGGGGAGGGCGGGGGACTCTGGCTGGGGTCCCTCCGGAGCCTCCTCCTGGCCTGCCTGTGCTTGGGCTCTGTACAGGTCACTGTTGTCCAGCTTTGCCCTCACCGTTCTCATCTCCTGGACAGGGTAGGATGCGGCTTCTCTCACCCCTGCAGGGATCAGTCAGGACCTCTGGCTGCTTCTTAGGGGGGCAGCCCGGCAGGGTCGGGGAGAGCCCCCGTCCCACCCTATGGGTCCCTTTTGGTCCCCTGGACTAGACCATGAACTGTCGTGTCTGAGGCCAGGCCCCTCCTTGGGGGCCAGCGGAAGGCTTAGGGTACTGGGCACTGAGTGCCAGGTGCTGCGTGTTGTGTGCTGAGGGTACTGAGGGTTGGGTTCTGGGTGCTAGTGCTGGGTGCTGGGTACTATGCGCTGAGTTCTGAGGGCGCTGCATGTTGGGTGACGAGGGTGCTGTGGGCTGGATTCTGAGTGCTAGTGCTGGGTGCTGGGTGCCAGTGCAGACTGCGACTCGGAAGGTCAAGCACCCTGGGGTCGGGCAGCCGGCTGGAGCAGCCCCGGCTCTGCATCTTTCGGTGCTAATGGCTGCTCCTAACATCTCCCTGGGAAAGCCGTGGCCTTGTCCGAGTGGAAACATCAGAACCGCGTGCTGAGCTTTGCTTCCTGGGCTGGGAGGTGGGCTTCACCAAGAGGGTGCTGTCCATCGCGTGCACCCCAGGCCGCCTCAGCCCCAGGCCTCTGCCTTCACCCTCTGGCCCCCAGCGGCCCAAGAACTGGCGGGAAGGCCACAGGTGGGGGGCCTCTTGGGAGAGGAAGAAGTGCAAGGGCTGCGGGCAGGAGGAGGAAGCAAGGAGAATAGAAACAGTTTAACAGAAGGTGAGGGCGGAGCCCCAGCAGACTGCCAGCCTCAGGCCCTGGAGGGTCCTCGGGGCCGAGGACCATCTTGCGCTTAGCGTCCTTCAGAAGGAAGCCTCTGGAAATGGGTCTGCTCTGCGCCTGGTCCACGGGCTGCTGCCTGCCAACACCCTGCTGGCGGAGCCCGCCCTGCGCAGGAGCAGACACGGCCGGGTCCCTGAGTCCCCACACGGTAACACCCCGGTGCCCCCGTGCCTCGCCGTCCCACCCCAGCTGTGCATCGGGCTGTGGTCAAGGGGGTCTGTGCACCTGGCACCGGGCCTGCGTGGAGGTGGCTAGGAGGGGCTGCTGGGGGGCAGAAGCTCGTGAGCCTCTGCTCCCGCCTCAGGTGGCCTCAGGGCCTGGGCCCCTCCCCCTGGCCCTGTGCCCCTCCCCTGGCAGACTGGGCAGCGGGTGAGCGCAGGGGAGCTGGGGTCCAGGCGCGAGGAAGCCGGCGGCCGCGCCATCTGTCTCAGATCCTGGTTCTGTTTGGACTCGCTAATCGGCATTTTCATCTCGCCTCTGTCTCCATGTGTCCCCTCCTGAAGCCAAGACCAGACGCGCCACCTGGCACCCGGCTTAGCAGGCAGGGACAGCGGTGGCCTGGGGCCTCTCCCCGACGGGTGTGGAACATCTGACCGGTGCCCCAGACCAGCAAGAGAGGTTTCCAAGGCCACAGAAGCAGGAGGAGCACCGCAGAAGATGAGGGCAGTGCAGGCCGGGGTCTGACTCAGTCAAGACTAGAGCGGGGACCTTCCACGTGACCAGCCCCCCGGCCGTGCCCCTCGGCCAGCTTCAGGAGGCGAGGCCGCCAGGCCTGGGGCCAGAGCATGGTGGTCAGGAGGGTGAGACAGGGCCCGTGCCTTGTGCCTCCCGTCCCCGAGGGCTGGGCAGAGACACTCAGGAGGGGGTGGGCCCTGTCTGCCGGCTAGGATGAGGCAGAAAGCCCACTCGCCCTCCTCCGGTTCCTTCGGAGCTTGGCCAGCGGGTGGGAGTGCGGCTGGGCAGGCGTTCGGAAGCTGGGCCCCGGGCGGTGGATGATGGGCAGTGGACGGGGGCGAGGCAGGTTTGGCTGCTCCTTGGACGCTGGTCTGCTCCTTGGCCCGGGGTGTCGAGGAGAGTCTGACGCAGGCCAGGCAGGCGGTGCCCGCGGACCCCGGCCACAGGCCCCTCAGGCCAAGCACCCTCCACAGGGCAGCGGGGTGGGTGTCTTTGAGGGGCGTCGCTTTATGTTTCGCTTTGCAAGAACACTAACTGTTGAATGTGTATCATCACAATTAACGTCTGATCCAACTTGTGTCACCTTAACTTTCACCTTTTTAAAATGCTTCCTTGCTATTTCACTTATTTAATCTTAATACATGGACTAAATTTTCTTTTTAAAAACCTCCTGCAGTGTTTTGGAACCCGCACGCCCTTTGAAAATATTATTCAAGCTCTAATTGTTGCTGTCAGGAGCGATGCTGTGTGTTTCAAGCTCTTGCCAAGTCCTCCCAGCAGTTCTGTGAGCTCCTCCGTCCGGCCTTCACCCACACCCACCTCTGTTCTTTGTGATTTCGATCTGGAGGATTGGTATTACAGCCCATGTTTTCTTAATACATAAACGTATTTTTATCTTTGCATTCAATTTGTTGAGGTATTTATCCACATTTCTTTTTTAACGTGAAAGTGGGTTTTTTTCCTACCATGAAATTAATAAATGTTCATTGTAGGGAATTGAAATAATACAGAAAAGCATAAAGAAGTGATATGGAAAATTGAGACACCGCATTGCTTTCAAACTCATCTGCTAGAATCACTCATTACTTATTTGAAATAATATTATTTTTTTCCAGGAGAAATGCCTTCAGATCTATTTCTAATTTTAAAAGACTCTGCAAAGTTCTTTATGCTGTCCATTTATTAGAACTAGTTTGGGGGTCAGCTGGCTATTCAAAGCTGGGGGAGGAGGATCAGCCTGCCACGGTGACTGTGGTTTAAAACAGCTTTAGACAGAAAACGCTGGACAGCGTTGTTTCCTGACAGCAGCTCTTTGAACAGTGCGTGTTTCAGGGAAGTTTCCGTCTGTTGTGTAGACAGGTTTAGACGAAACTCGCCCTTTGGGTGATTAGCTACAGAATCAGTACAGACTTAACTCGAAGTTCCAGGAACAGTTTGTACATATTTGCCCACCTTCCTCCCATCCTCCTGGCAGAGGTGGGGCTGCAGGTATAATTCGAATCCAGACCCAAGGAGCCCATTGGAACGGAAAGTGCCAGCAAGGAGCGGTCCTTGTGGACGCGTCCCCGCTGTTCCTCAGTAATGCGCTCGTGGATCATCTCAGACATTCTGCTAGTTTCCTGGAATGGGTGGGGGCCCTGAGCTGGGAGAGACCTCCTTCCCCTCCCCCCACGTCCCCTCGGCAACAGGCGCCTTGACGACACTCTTTCCTCCTGAACCTGTGGTTTGCCCTGAGTTAACACGTATCTCGTTTCCTGTTTGTCTGATGTTCTGTGTTCTCTCTAACTCTTCCCGTGCTCCAGCAGCCCCACCCCCTCACGATATCGCCACGTGGTTGAAGGTCCCAGACAAACTGCTGGAGCTGCTGCCCGGGACTCGGGCACATTCCGCCCCCTCGGCACTGTGCGCTGTCCCCGCCTCATGGACGAGGCCCCTCTCCTTGCTCCTCTCCTGCGGGGCCTTTGGGAACTTTCCAACAGAGGGCGCGCGGGAGGGCCATGGAGTCTATTCTGCCTCGGGGCATAACTGCCAGTTGGGCTGGGTATAAAGTTGTAGATTTTAAAGCATTTCCTCCTGGGAATTTTGAAACCTTTTTTCAGTTGTCTTGCAGGTTCTAAAGCTGCTATTAAGTCCCATGCTCTTCTCACTTCCAGTGCTTTTTACATGACCAGTCTGCTTTTCTCTCTGGAGGCTTTTACAGTTTCCTCTTTGACTTGGCATTTTGAAATTTCAGGCTCTCAGGACCTTGCTGTGGGTCTTCTTTCATCCCCCTCGGGTGCACTTACTCAGCCTGGGGACAGGGCTCTGGCTGCCTCCTTGCTGATCCCTCACCGGCCCCTCTCAGCTCCGGCCCACTCTGCTCTGATTCTCTGTTTCCTCGTGTTTTCTTTCCCGTTGTTCATCTCCTCATCTTTTGTTCTACTTTCTGGGATATTTCCTTACTTTCATTTTCTAACTCTTCAGCTGAATTTTCATTTCTGCATTTACATTTTTAACTTCCAAAATCTCCTCCATGCCTTCTGAACGCCCTCCCTTTCAAGAGTTCCCCTGGCCCTTGTCCTGTCTCCTCTGAGCACACTTGCCTGTCTGGGTGCCATCTTCATGCTGGGGGCTCTCTGTGTGAGTTCTGAAAGCCTGGCTGAGGTCCTGTGTGCTGTGGGGGACTTCTGGCTTACCTGTGGGAGAAACATGTGGGAAGCTGGCTTTTACGTTTGGAGAGCCCCAGATGGTAGCGTCTTTCCGTCTTGTTGGGGGGCGTGGCTGCATTTCTCCAGAAACAGATTCTGCGTGGCTGGATGGCGGGTTCCGTGAGCAGGGCAGTGGGTGGGGGCTTGGTGAGGTCCCCAAGTTCGGGAAACAAATATCCCCTTGACCCCTGTCTGCAGGTGGATGCGTCACCTCTGCCCCCACAGTGCCTGAGACTGGTCTGACCCTGGAGGGGCTCTGGTTCAGTTTCTCCAGCGAAACGGGTTTTTGATTCCCCCTTGCCGCTTGGGTGGTTGGTCCCCAGGGCGTGGAGCGCGGGTGCCCCTCGTGCGGACCTCAGCCCCTCCCTCGCGCCCCACCTCCCCCAGGGCCTAGCGCCTCTGATCCCAGAGTCGTCCTGGGTTCTGCCAGCACATCAGCTTGGCCTCTCCCCCCGTTCTTGCTTGGGTGCCGCCTGCACGTCTGCTCTCCACTTCCCCAAATTGGATACCTCGGCTGCCTTGTTCTCTCCTCTCCTGTTCTGTTTGTCCTTGTGGAATTATACTTTTACATTTCCTTGCTCCAGTTTTAGTGGGGTTGTGGAAAGCGGTGTAGATAAGCACGTGCGTTCGATCCAGCATGTTTAACTAGAACACGGTACCGTCAGTTGTTAGACCTCCTGGAATTAGGACATGGAGCACAGGGTTAGCTGGAGTGAGCCCGCCGGGTGTCGGGAAGACCAGTGCAGGCAGACCCCAGAGATATTGCGGGTTTGGTTGCAGACCACTGCAATAAAGAGTATCGCAATAAAGTGAGTTGTGTGAATTTTTTGGTCTCCCAGTACAAATAAAAGATGTGTTTACACTACAGTGTAGTCTGTTAAGTGTGCAATAGCATTATGTCTAAAAAAAACAGTGTACCTATCTTTTTTTTTTTTTTTAATTTTTGGGGTCTATTTATTTATTTATTTATTTATTTATGGCTGTGTTGGGTCTTTGTTTCTATGCGAGGGCTTTCTCTAGTTGTGGCAAGCGGGGGCCACTCTTCATCGCAGTGCGCGGGCCTCTCACTGCCGCAGCCTCTCTTGTTGCGGAGCACAGGCTCCAGACGCGCAGGCTCAGCAGCTGTGGCTCACGGGCTTAGTTGCTCTGCGGCATGTGGGATCTTCCCAGACCAGGGCTCGAACCCGTGTCCCCTGCACTGGCAGGCGGATTCTCAACTACTGCGCCACCAGGGAAGCCCCGTGTACACATCTTTTTTTTTAAAATTTATTTATTTATTTATTTATTTATGGCTGTGCTGGGTCTTCGTTTCTGTGCAAGGGCTTTCTCTAGTTGTGGCGAGTGGGGACCACTCTTCATCGCGGCGCGCGGGCCTCTCACTGCCACGGCCTCTCTTGTTGCGGAGCACAGGCTCCAGACGCGCAGGCTCAGTAGTTGTGGCGCACGGGCCCCGTTGCTCCGCGGCATGTGGGATCTTCCCAGACCAGGGCTCGAACCCGTGTCCCCTGCACTGGCAGGCGGATTCTCAACCACTGCGCCACCAGGGAAGCCCCGTGTACACATCTTGATTGAAGAATTTTCCTGCTAAGAAATGCTGACCACCGTCCGAGCCTTCAGTGAGTCGTCATCTTTTTTGCTGGTAGAGGGTCTGAAACATTGTGAGAATTACCAGGATGTGACAAGAGACATGAAGTGAGTGAATGCTATTGAAAACATGGTGCCAGTAGTCTTGCTTGATGCGGGGCTGCCACAGACCTTCAATTTGTGAAAAACATAGTATCTGCAAAGCACAATAAAGCAAATCACAGGAAAACGAGGTACGGCGATATTAGGACAAGCAGTATTACGGCATCTGGTATTAGGATGCCTGGTGTTAGGACACCTGGTTAGGATGCTTGGTATTAGGATGAGTAGTATTACAGCATCTAGTGTTGGGATGCCTGGCATAGGATGCCTGGTATTAGGATGCCTGGCATAGGATGCCTGGTATTAGGATGCCTGGCATAGGATGTCTGGTATTAGGATGAGTAGTATTACAGCATCTAGTGTTGGGATGCCTGGCATAGGATGCCTGGTATTAGGATGCCTGGCGTTAGGATGCCTGGCGTTAGGATGCCTGGTGTTAGGATGCCTGGTGTTAGGATGCCTGGCATAGTATGCCTGGTATTAGGATGCCTGGCATAGGATGCCTGGTGTTAGGACGCCTGCCATTGGAACGCCTGGTATTGGGACGCCTGGCATTGGGACGTCTGGTATTAAGACGCCTGTCATTGCACTTGAATGAATTCACTACCATTGACTTAACCAGTACCTAATGTTGTGCATCACACGTCCAGCCTCTTTGCACTTATAAACAATGTTGCAGTGGGCATTCCTGCACTTACATCCTGTCAATCAATATATATTTATTGAGTTCTTAACCATAAGCCAGACACACAGACAGAGAGTCTCTATCTGATGAAGCATACATTCTAGTGTCGGAAACAGATAAACAAAACCCAGGTAAACAAACACTAAACGTGAGGCCTCAAGAGGCGCCGCGTGGGAGAGAAGTCAAGCAGGAGCTTTGTCTTTCAGGTGGTTTCTTGTGTTCAGGTGGCAGTGCTGTGGCTGCAGAGGGGGGCCTTCAGGAAACCACGATATCCTTGTGTTTTGGTTTTTTTAATTAATTTTTATTGGAGTGTAGTTGCTTTACAATGTTGCATTAGTTTCTGCTGTACAGCAAAGTGAATCAGCCATGCGTATACATACATCCCCTCTTTTTAAAAAAATTTCTTTATTTTATTTCTTTATTTTTGGCTGTGTTGGGTCTGTGTTGCTGCACGCGGGCTTTAGTTGTGGCAAGCGGGGGCTACTCTTCCTTGCGGTGTGTGGGCTTCTCGTTGCAGTGGCTTCTCTTGTTGTGGAGCACAGGCTCTAGACACGCGGGCTTCAGTAGTTGTGGCACGCAGGCTCAGTAGTTGTGGCACATGGGCTTAGCTGCTCCGCAGCGTGTAGGATCTTCCTGGACCAGGGATCGAACCCGTGTCCCCTGCATTGGCGGACGGATTCTTAGTCACTGCTCCACCAGGGAAGTCCTTATCCCCTCTTTCTTGGATTTCCTTCCCATTTAGGTCACCGCAGAGCACTGAGTAGAGTTCCCTGAGCTATACAGTAGGTGCTCATTAGTTATCTATTTTATACATGGTACCAATAGCACACGATATCTTTGTTGACATGAATACAATACGGCAGAAGGATGTGCACGGCTAATCTTCTGCCACACGTTTCCAAGCGGCCCTCTAAGTAGATCTCGCTAAAATATGCCACAGCCAGGCTCCACCATGCAGATCACAGACACGCTCCCCAACATGGGGTTTTGTCAAACTATTGCTGATTGGATGGATAAAGTTGATCTCATTTTTAATTACATTTTGGGGATAACAGTGTGATTTAACATCTTTCATTCACTCAGCAAAATTTTTGAATACCCAGTATTTGCCATTATTTATGATTTATACATTTTAGGTGAATTTTCTGTTATTTACCATTCCATGTTTGTCATTTGCCATTTAACTCTATGATGTTCTAGATGTTTTCACCATACGTATTTATATAGTCAGCTCTGTCAGTGCTTCCTCGTTATGGTTTGTGTTTTCCCACTTCTTTGCATGCCTGGAAAATTTTCACTGGATGCCACACATTGTGACTTAGTTCACCCTGTCACTGCTGGATATTTTTGTTTTCCTAAATATACTCACTTTGTTCAGTATGTGATCAGGTTATTTAGAGACAGTTTGATTCTTTCCTGTCTTGTTTTTAAGCTTTGTTAGGTATCATCAGAGCCATGTTTAGTCTGAGGATAACTTTCCCCACAACCGAGGTTGTCCCTTCTTCTTATTCTCAGGGGTGCCTGCTGATCTGTAGCTTTTTCTGCTCTTCCTCTTGGGAGCATTCTCGTAAAAGGCGGAGACGTTGGATTGGGTAGGAAATCAAGACCCAACTTTATGAGGCCTATAAGAAACCCATGTGAAATATAAAGACACAAATAAGGGAAAAGTAAAAAGATGGAAAAAGAGAAGCCATGTTAATATTAATCAAAAGAAGCCTGGAGGGGCCACATCAATGTCAGACAGAGTAGATTTCAGAGCAAAGATTGTGACCAAGGGTGAAGACGGCCCTGTCCTAGTGAGAAAGGAGCCAGTTAATGAAGAGGACACCACAGTCCCAACCATTTCTACAAGTAATAACTGAGCTTCAAGACATGTGAGCAAAAACCGGTAGAACTTAGAAGAGAAACAGACAACCTGCAGGTTCGGGCGGTGACGCTCAGAAGGGCGCACAGACCTGAGCAAACTGCCAGCTGACCTGGCCGGCTGCTTCTACAGGCGCTTCAGATGGCAGCTCACAGGGCACTTACCAGGATGGACCTTATTCTACAGGCGCTTCAGATGGCAGCTCACAGGGCCCTTACCAGGATGGACCTTATTCTACAGGCGCTTCAGATGGCAGCTCACAGGGCACTTACCAGGATGGACCTTATTCTACAGGCGCTTCAGATGGCAGCTCACAGGGCACTTACCAGGATGGACCTTATTCTATGGGCGCTTCAGATGGCAGCTCACAGGGCACTTACCAGGATGGACCTTATTCTACGGGCACTTCAGATGGCAGCTCACAGGGCACTTACCAGGATGGACCTTATTCTACGGGCACTTCAGATGGCAGCTCACAGGGCACTTACCAGGATGGACCTTATTCTACAGGCACTTCAGATGGCAGCTCACAGGGCACTTACCAGGATGGACCTTACTCTTGGCCACAAAACCAGTCTCGATAAACGTAAAAGATTCCAGTCATTCAGAATGTGTTCTCTGTCCACACTGGGATGAAACAAGAAGTACATAACAGAGAGATACCTGGGAACTCCCCCCAGGTATTTGGAAACTGAACAACACACTTCTAAACAACCCATGGGGCCAAGAAGGGATCAAGAGGGAAATTAGAAATTATTGTAAACTGAATGGAAATTTTAAAAAGGTAATTTGTGGGATTCGGGAAAGTCATGTTTAGAGGGAAATTTATATCACTAAACACCTCAATAGAACTGAAGAAAAGTCTCAAATGATTAACTTCAACTTCTTTTTTTAAAAATATTTATTTATTTGTATTTTATTTGGCTGTGTCGGGTCTTAGTTGCGGCATGTGGGACCCAGTTCCCCAGCCAAGGATGGAACCCAGGCCCCCTGCACTAGGAGTGCAGAGTCCCAACCACTGGACCACCAGGAAAGTCCCTTAACTTCAACTTCTGACATCTGAAACTAGGAAAAGAAAATCAAATGAAACCCAAAATAAGTAGAAGAAAGGAAATAAAGATCAAAATAGAAATTAATGAAATGGGGGGTGGGGATGAAAAAAGTTAGTTAAGAAGATTAATAAAATTGGACTTGTATCCAGAATATATAAAGAACAATTACCATTCAATAATAAGATCAACAACCCAATCAAGAAACGGGCAGAAGGGGCTTCCCTAGTGGTGCAGTGGTTAAGAATCCACCTGCCAATGCAGGGGACACGGGTTCTAGCCCTGGTCCGGGAAGATCCCACATGCCACGGAGCAACTAAGCCCATGCGCCACAACTACTGAGCCTGTGCTCTAGAGCCCTCGAGCCACAACTACTGAAGCCCGCATGCCACAACTACTAAAGCCTGTGCGCCTAGGGTGCGTGCTCCACAACAAGAGAAAACATCGCAATGAGGAGCCCATGCACCACAACGAAGAGTAGCCCCCGCTCGCCGCAACTAGAGGAAGCCCATGCGCAGCAACGAAGACCCAACACAGCCAATAAGTAAATAAATAAATAAATAAAATAAATCTATTAAATATATATGTATATATCATGCACATGACTTTAAAAAAAAAAAGAAAGAAAGAAATGGGCAGAAGCTCAAGGAGGTGGACCATAGCCCTCAGCTCAAATTGGGAGATCGAGGTGGCAGGTCACAACAAGAGTATGACCTAGATGGGATGGGAGGGGATGAGAAGGGCACTGCATCCTCTGGGGTCCTCCTCCCCAAACCCATCACCCAGTCTAATCAAGAGAAAAACATCAGACAAATCCTAACTGAGAGACATACAAAATTCCCAAAAAGCACTCCTCAAAGCTGGCCAGGTCATCAAAAACAAGGAAAGTTTGAGAAATTGTCGCAGCCCAGAGGTGCCTAAGGAGATGTGATGACTGACGTATATGGTCCCTGGATGGGATCCCAGAACAGAGAGGGAACCTCAGGCAGACACTATGGAAATCAGTTAATAATAACGTTATTGACGTGGGCTCCTCGATTGTGACAGTTGCGCTACTCTAATGTTACGTGTTTGCGGGGCACGGGGGAACTCTCTGTACTGTCTTTCTTCATAATTTTTCTGTAAATCTAAGATTGTTGCAAAATAAAAAGTGCATTTTTGAAAGTGTGCAAACGATTTGAAAAGGGATTCCATCAAAAAAGATATAAAAATAGCTACTAAGCACATAAAAGATGCTTCACATCCCTGTTCAGGAGAGAAATGCAGCGGCTGCTTCACACCCCCCACGGTGGTTAGAACTTCAGGGACAGTTAGGCGCACATGTTGGCGGGAACGCGGGGAAATGGGAGCCCCCGTACACGCTGGTGGGAGTTTAAAATGGTACAGCTACTTTGGAAAACAGTTTGCCATACGACTCCGTGTCCACTCGTGGGTATCCCCCCGCGACAAATGAAGCAGGCACGCACACAAAGACTTGTCCATGCGGCTTTATCCACAAAGACCAAACTGGAAGCTCCCCAGTGTCCGTTACCGGTGACTGGACACACCCTCGGTGCTCTCCCTCGCAGCCCTAAAGGGAAGGAGCGGTGGGCACTCAGCAAAGATCACCTCGGGGAGCAGCCGGCCCCTTCCCATGCTGGCCGCCTGTGCTGTGACTGTGTTTATATAAGATTCTGGGGAGTGACCTGCAGGCACAGAGAGGAGACCAGAGGTCGTCTGCACGTGGTTTGGTGGGAGGAATTACACGGGGCCACCAGGAGCTTCGGGAGGACGGACGTGTCCAGTATCATGACTTTGGTGATGGCTCCATGGATATGCGTGTTTGTCTAATTGCGTGATTTATAGTATGGCCGCTACGCCTCCATTAAGCTGCTTTAAGATGGGCTGTGTTACCGAGGACGCCTGCCGTTGGGATGGTCAAGTGTGTGGACCACGGCGCCTGAGGCGGGTTCCAGGCAGGCTGGAGACAGCGAGAGCTTCAGCCCCTGCCCTCGTGCCTGCGGGGCGGCCCATCAGCTCAGCACCCTCCACCGGAGAGGAAGGGAGAGGCCGTGCCGGGACCCTGGGCGGGGGCTGGGAACAGGCGCACGGCCCCTGCCGCACCAGGCGGGCTGGGGGCCCGACAGCGTCGGCACATAACTGCTTTCTGATCGGGCCACCTTTGCCTCCCTAAAACGAACCTTTTCTGTAGAATTCTGTAAGAAATGCCAACCTTCAGTCCCATGTCTGGCTTAGCATTTGGCACTGCTGTTTCCGTGGGAGCCTGGCCCACCCCAGCCGAGTTTTGGCATCGTTCTTGTGCTGATTTCACAGAAATAGCCAGGAGGATTTCCTTCTTTTCCTCCCTTCCAAGAACATTCTAAACATCGTAGGAATTATCTGTTTCTTGACTGTTTGAAAGAATGCATCTGTGAATTCTTAGACACAGTTCTGAGTTTTTGACAACATTTTTTAGAAAATCTACTTCACGCAGGTTTTCAAGTGTATGGATAGAGTGTAAAGGTGTTATTTGATCACTCTAACGTCTAATGTCTAATGCAGCTGATTCTCCCTCATTTTTTCCTGAGTGCGCGTATCTTTGTGCCCTTTTCCCGTCCCCTCGACCCGAGCAGCCTGCCTGTCCACGTCCGCGGTGTTTGAAGCTCCGCCTCCTTAGGGCGGTGCCCTTGCTGTAGGCTGAGCTCGCCCTCCCCCCGCCCGCCCCAGGCCGGAGCCCAGGTGTGAGGCCCTACGGCCCCAGGGGTTTGCGGGCTGGCTGCCCCGAAGATCTCACTAGATCTTGCATCGCATCGAACTCAAGCTCCCAGAAATGCAGTGACTGTAGTTTCACCCGTGTTTTCTATCGCATAAGAGAAACTTCACGTCTGTAGGGTTGGGAGGAGGGCTCTTGTTCCCAGTTTCCCTGTTTGTCGTGCTGTCTGCTTTCCTGACACCATCAGACACTCGGTCTCATTCCTACTTTGAAAACATGTTGAGGTTGTCTCTGCAGTCTGACATTTTTTTGTGAGACATGGGATTATAAATCGATTTAAATTTTCTCTTTTCTTATTGTGATAAAACGTACATGACATAAAACTTGCCGTTTTAACTATTTTTGGGGGAGTGGGGCTGCATTGGGTCTTCGTTGCTGTGCACGGGCTTTCTCTAGTTGCGGCGAGCAGGGGCGACTCTTCGTTGCCGTGTGCGGGCTTCTTATTGTGGTGGCTTCTCGTTGTGGAGCACGGGCTCTAGGTGCGCGGGCTCAGTAGTTGTGGCTCGCGGGCTCTAGAGTGCAGGCTCACTAGTTGTGGCACACGGGCCTAGCTGCTCCGCGGCATGTGGGATCTTCCCAGACCAGGGCTCGAACCCATGTCCCCTGCACTGGCAGGCAGATTCTTAACCACTGCACCACCAGGGAAGTCCCTTAACTATTCTTAAGTGTACAGTTCAGTGGCATTAAGTACATTCACATTGCTGTGCAGCCATCAACATCTGTTTCCAGAACTTTTCAATCTTCCCAAACTGAGACTCTGTCCCCATGAAGCACTGACTCCCCCACCCCTGGCCCCCACCATCTACTTTCTGTCTCTTTGATTTTGCCTACTTTAGGGACCTTGTGTAAGTGGAATCGTACAGTATTTGTTCTTTTTTATCTGGCTTGTTTCCCTTAGCATGATATTTTTAAAGTTCACCTGCATTGTAGCACGTGTCAGAACTGCATTCCTTTTAAAGGCTGCATAGTATTCCATTGTATGGCCGGGCCACATTTTGTTTATCCGTCATCTGTCGGCGGGCGTTTGGGTTGTTTCTACCTTTGGGTTACTGTGAGGCTGCTGTTGTGAGCACGGGGCACGTGCATCTACTTTCGATTCTCTCAGTGTTCCTGCTTTCGGTTCTTTTGAGCTTATACCCAAAAGTGGATTTGCTGGATCCCATGGTAATTCTATATTTAATTTTTTGAGGAACCTCCATACTGCTTTCCACGCAGCTGCACCATTTTAAGTTCCCACCAGCAGTGCACAGGCCTCCGGTTTCTCCACATCCTGGCCGACACTTGTTCCCGGGGTTGGTTTTGGTTTGTCTGTGTTTTAAATAATGGCCATGATAATGACTGTGAGGTGAACCTCTTCGTGGTGTGGACGGACATTTCATTGCTCATTGTGAACATTCCATGAGTCTGAAAAGAACACAGGATTTTTTTTTAGGATCTAGGTTTGGCATGAACCTGGTTTGTAACCTGCCAATCTGTTTTCTGTCTTTAGATAATCATAAAAACGTACACAGCGTTTTTTTTCTCCTTGTCTGCACTCGGCCCTCGTAGCGTATGGTGGAGCCTCCCGCTCGCGGCCGCCTGGGACTCCCTGACATGGGGGCATCGTGGCCGCGTGGCCCTGTGCCCTAGAGGTCAGCTCGTCTCCAGCCATTTGCAGGGGCCGCAACCGAAACAAACAGGCCAAGTCAGCGGCCTCAGCAGGGGCTCCTCCAGGGACGGGTGTAGTTTATTGGGATGGATGTAGGGAGGGGCCGACGGGGTGGATGGGTGAGTGGATTCTGAATGCGCTTGAGTGTGATTGCGGCCCAACCCACTGCGAGCACACCCCCGCCCAGACTATGGGGGCACCTTCCTGGGCTCCCCAGCAATAGACATGGTCGCATTTAAAACATCTCCAGGGCTTCCCCGGTGGCGCAGTGGTTAAGAATCCACCTGCCAGTGCAGGGGACACGGGTTCGAGCCCTGGTCTGGGAAGATCCCACATGCCGCAGAGCAACTAAGCCCGTGCGCCATAACTACTGAGCCAGTGCTCTACAGCCCGCGCACCACAACTACTGAAGCCCATGCACCTAGAGCCCGTGCTCTGCAACAAGAGAAGCCACTGCAAAGAGAAGCCCGCGCACCGCAACAAAGAATAGCCTCCGCTTGCTGCAACTAGAGAAACCCCACATGCAGCAATGAAGACCCAACGCAGCTAAAAATAAATAAATAAAATGAATTTTTTTTTTAATTAAAAAAAAAAAAATCTCCAGTCAATGACCTTTTCACTGTTACTCTCCAGGTGTTTCCAGGACCCACAGCAGGGATGCCATTTCCCATCCATAAGGCACCTGGATCAGATCTCCTCTGACATTTATTCTGCCACGTGAACCCTAACTTTATCTAAACCCCCAAAAAAGAAAAAAGAAAGAATTGTTGGAGTTTCTGTTGGAAGCGTAACCCAGGTTGCGTACAATCATGTATTAACTCTGGAGGAACTGGCATCTTCATGACACTGAGCCAGCCCGTCAGGAACCTCAGGAGTCTGTGCAAAGCCGTCACATTTAAGGAGATGATATTTCCTACATGCACGTGCCATAGGTCTCTTTGTTAAATGTATTCCTATTTTCTACATTTATAATCATTGTAAATGGACCATTGTTTCCATTTATGTTTCTAGCTTGTTATTGATAGTATGAGGCAAATTTTAAAAATTAATATTTATCTATAAATATTGCACTTTGTCATTCTGCCACATTCCATCATTGGTTCTGGTTGGTTTTCACTGGAGTGTCATGAGTTTTTTAGGTATATGATCATGTCACTGGCAAAAGAGGTGGGTGCAGAGAGAGAGAGAATTTGATATCTCCTTTTATAGTATAATACCCCTTAATTTTTCTCCTTATGAAATTCAGTAGACCCTCCAAAACAATTTTTTAAAGGTAACAATGAAGTTCCTAAATTTTCTTTTTCTTCTTTAAAATTAAAGGCTATAATTTTTCCTCCAAAAACAGTTTTAGCCATGGATCCTAAGTTTAGACAGAAAGTGCTTATTTTTCTTTGCTTTCTAGAGTTTTTACAATTTCAGTTTTTATTTCCCCTTCAACTTAAGGATTAATTAGGGACATGTTTCTAAAAGTCAAACTTGTAAAGTTATGGGTTTGGTCGTCTTTTCATTATTTGTGATTTGACCGGGTGATGACTGGGGAAGATGGCCTGTATAACATCTCTCATTGCTCGTTTGTTAGGGTTTTAGATCAGTTTGGCTGTGATGTGATTGACGCCGGGTGAGCACTGCCTGGGTAAAGTGCGTTTCCCTGGGTTCTGACTGTTGCACGGCCCCTTGGCAACCCGCAGCCCCCCACCTGCCCTGGGCCCCAGGCAACCCTGACGTGTTTGCGGTCACCATACACTGATTTGCACTTCTGTTTACATTAAGTGAAATCATAGAATTTGTGCCTGGCTTTTTTCACTCAGCGTAAAGGTTTTGAGATTCCTCTACGCTGCCGAGAGCATCAGTGCCCTCGGGTGGACGGACCAGCCTTCGTGTGTCCGTTCACCTCCTGACGGGCGTTGAGGGGCCTCTCTTTTGGGCTCTTACAGATTGGGCTGCACAGGCCGTTCCCACTGCGTCTCCATGTCTCTGGGTAGATGCCGAGGAGTGGGATTGCGGTGGAGGTGCACGTTTAATTACAGGAAACCGTCAAACTGTCGTCCCAAGCGGCTACACCCCCGCCGTCCGGCCGGCCGCGGGCGAGGGTCCTGGGTCCTCCCGGCTTCCCAGCACGTGCTGTGCTTGGTCTTTCTCATCGCAGACACTCGTGTGGGCGCCTGGTGGTCTCGCTTTGTGAGTTCAGTTTGCACCCTCACGACCGAGCGTGTCGATCAGCTTTTTGTAAGAGCAGACACGTCTTTTCAGGTTCTTACTTGCCATCTGTATCTCTTCTCTGGTAAAATGTCTATTCAGATCTTCTGTTTTTAAAATCAGGTGGTTTGTGTTCTTGTCCTTGAGTTGTAAGAGTTCGTTATGTATTCTGGATATCAGAGTTTATCAGACGTATGGTCTGCAAATATATTCTCACAGTCTTGCCTTTTTTTTTTTTAACAGTGTCTTTTGAAGAACAAAAGTTTTTTGTTGATGAAGTCCAATTTATCAGTTTTTCTTTTAAGGCTCATGCTTTTTGTCACCTATGTAAGGAATCTTTGCCTAGGTCGAGGTCACAAATATTTTTCTTTTATGCTTTCTTCTAGAAGTTTTATAATTTTAGCTTTTCCATTAGGTCTATTACTGAGCTTTGTATAAGGTGTGAGGTTAAGGAAGACATTTTTGAGTTTGTGCGTTTGCGTAGGAATATCTCATTGTTTTAGTGCCGCTTGTGAAAAGACTATCCTTTCTTCACTGAACAATCTTTGCAACTTTGTCAAAAACTCACTTGACCATATATGGGTGGGTCTATTTCTGGACTGTCTATTCCATTCCGTGGGTCCACATGTCAATTCTCCTGTCAGTACCATACTGTCTGGATTATAGTAGACCTTGGAAGCAAGCAGGGTAAGTCCTCTAAAGTTGTTCTCCTTTTGCAAAATTATTTTGTCTATTCTAGGTCTTTTGCCATTTCCATATAAACTTTAGAATCAGCTGGTAAATTTGTTCAAAAAAGCCTATTTGCATTTTGTTTGGGATTGCACTGAATCCATAGATCAGTCTCGGGAAAACTGATCTCATAGCAATGCTGGGCCCATGAACATGGTGTATCTCTCTATTCGTTTAGGTCGTTTCAAATTTCTCTCAACAATTCTATAGTCTTAGGTAATACAGGCTTGCACATCTATTAACAATATAGCCATAGATTTTTATGTTTTTGTCAGCATTGCTAATGGAATTGTTTTTATTACTTTTCTTTTTAATAAATTTATTTAGTTATTTATTTATTTTTGGCTGCGTTGGGTCTTCGCTGCTGTGCACGGGCCCCCTCTAGTTGTGGCAAGCGGGGACCACTCATTGCGGTCGCCTCTCCCACTGCAAAGCACGGGCTCCAGGCACGTGGGCCTCAGCAGTTGTGGCTCTCAGGCTCCAGAGCGTAGTTGTGGCGCACAGGCCCCGCCACTCCACGGCTTGTGGGATCCTCCCGGACCAGGGATCGAACCCACATCCCCTGCATTGGCAGGCAGACTCTCAACCACTGTGCCACCAGCGAAGCCCTGGAATTGCTTTTAAATTTCATCTTCCAATTGTTAGCTGCTAATATATAACAATCCATTTGTTTGTTGTCTATTAATCTTGTGACCTTGCTAGATTCACTTATTTGTTCTAGTAGTGGTTTTATAGATTCCTTCGACTTTTCTGCACAGACGATATGTTGTTTGTTAACAAAGACAGTTTTACTTCTTCCTTTTCAATCTTCATGCCTTCTGTTTCTTTTCTTGTCTTAGTGCAATGGCCAGACCCTCCAGTACAAGGGGATTGGGAGCATCCTTTGCTCGTTACTGAGTTGAGGAAAGTGTTCAGTATTTCGCCACAGACTATGATGTTAGCTGAAGGGTTTGCTAAGGTTTTGTTTGTGGCTGAGTACATAATACATAGCTGTTAAATGTTTAAAACTCATTACTTGCCAAATATTCACTGAGCACCTACTATGTGCCAGGCACTGTTGCAGGTGTTGGGAGGACAGCCAGGCGCTGGTCAGGGTCCCTGCTCTCAAGGCGCTTACCTTCTGTTGGCAGAGACTGACACAAAGAAGCAAGCAAGCATATAGTGTCACTTCAGGTAACAAGACGGGCTATGTAGGACCATAAAGCTGGGTGATGGGACGGTGGGTGGTGAGGGCTGTTTTTCTTTGCCCACTTTATTTTGGGTTCATATTCAGATTGATAATCAATAAAAATTTGTGGCGTTACGTGAGAGTCTAGTTTCATGCTTCCCACAAAGGGCTCAATCACCCCAGGGAAATATGGCTCTCTTCTCCAGGGTTCTGAGGCCCCTCCTGTCACTGGCCACGTGTCCGAGCCCCATGTCTGTGTGTCTGCAGGCAGTCTGTCCACTCGGTGACTCTGCCTCCCTCCCCTGCAGAACTGCACGCTGTATCCCACGCATGGCAGCCCCTGGCGGGTTCACCTCCTCTGCGTCTCCCTGCGGTGTCTCCTGACCAGGGGCCTTCGCATTTCTTTATGCAACACTCTTCACTTGCCAATTGTCACAGAATTTCCTTTCTAGCTCTTGAGAGTCTGAGTGCGATTGCACAGATCTGTGACTCAGTTTGTGGAGAACAGACATTACATTACGGAGTCTCCCCATCCATAAGCATGACAAGTATCTTTCTTTACTTAGGTGTTTTTTAGTTTTTCATTAAATTTCATAATTTTTCCCATAGTTTTATTTCAAGTTTAAAAAGTATTTTTCTCTTTTAAAAAATTGACTTTAGTCTAAATGCAACATGGTACCCTGGATTGGATCCTGGAACAGAAAAAGGACATTAGTGGAAAAAGTGGTGACATCTGAATACAGCCTGCGGTTTGGCTGACAGCACAGTGTAGGTTATTTTCGCTTTGATGAACGTACCAGGGTTAACACGGGGTGATGGTGGCCACTGGCGTTCAGGAGCCCTTGGACTACCTGCGTGACTCTTCTGTAAACCTAAAATTATTTCAAAATGAAGTTTTAGAGATCAGCTTTAACTTACGTACTGTTTAAATGGACATCGTTTCCATCACGTATGAGGTAGCGTAATCGGATGCAGCCAAGGTGGTGAATGCTGAGAAGGGTTTTGACCACAGGGGCCACCAGTGCACACAAGGAGTCCCAGGAAAACCTGTCTAGAAAGACCCTGGGTTGGGAGCAAGTAGGAGGCGGTTCGGGAATTCAGCGCAAGGAAGAACGGCAGGTGCAAAGGCCCGAAGGTAGGGACGTCGCAGCCCCTCACTCCACGTCGCCGCCCGCCCCGCCTCCCGCACCGCGGGCCTGCAGAGAAATCTGAGCACCTTCATCTCCTACAGGGTCGGGGTGGGTATTACGTCAGGGAGGGAGGAGGACCGGGGGGCCGTGGACGGAGGGACTGGGCAGAGCTGCGGCAGCGGAGGCCAGGGCAGGCCCAGGCCAGCCCCTGTTCACCGTCCACAGGCCGGGGTGCGGGCAGACCCCGTCTCCTCCTGTGCGGGCACCCCGCGGACGCTGTTCTAGAAAGCTCTCTCTAGCTGTTGGGTTTCTGCGTAACCCGCACCCCGCACCCAAGTGTGGGACCTGCTCCAGCGTTAGAAAGGTGCCGCCACCTCCTCCTGCACTGAGGTCGTCCCCGGGGCTTTGTCTGACTGTCAAGGAGGGCTGGGACCCCCGCCCCCGCCCCGGCGCTCCCCTCCCCGCTAGTCACCGGCAAGCTGAGGCTGCGAGAAGGGCCAGGGCGGGGGGGGGGTCAGCCCCTGTGCCCACACCCCTACGTGGCCGGCGCGGCCGGCTGCGGGAACCCCGCCTGGGATTCGGGAGGCTTGGGCTGCGGCTGGCGGTCCAGCCTTGGGCACCGTGTGGGGACGGTGCGGGGGCCGCGTGCGGAGGCGGGGTCGGGTGAAGGGCGGGGGCCGCGGGGGAGGGCCCGCAGCGTCCGTGCCGATTTTGGTGCCGGGCATCCACACCGCGGTAGAGTGAGCATTGGTGCCCCGCCCCGGCCGTGGAGAGACCATCCCGCCTCCAGCGTCCGCTCCGCGTGCTGGGGTAGCTCCCCCCGGGCCCTCTCTGCCTCCTGGGGGCCAGCGCAGCGCTCTGGTGGGGGCAGGGCCAGGCCCCTGGTCCGGGGTGGGGCTCCTGGTGTGCAGAGCTCAGCACACAGCGGGTGCCCAGTGAACGCCTGTTGGATCACTAGGCCCGGAGCCCGCACAGCTCGTTGGAGGAGCAGGTCTGGGGACCTAGACCACCCAGGCAGGGAGGCCCCTCCAGCCCCCACCCCAGCCTCCACCCACTTTCCCTCTTGGGACAGAGATGTAGACGAGACTGGTTCACCCACCTCTGCCTTAGGATGCCAGGACTTTCCGGGGGGAGAAAGAGCTATCGGTCACTCTCACTTTAGCGTGAACGAGCTCGTTCAAGGGGGGAGATTTGCGTGAAAGCTGCCTGCCGAAGCTGTGGGGGGCCCCCCCGGCCAGGGAGGCTGGGAAGGTTGCAGCTGCTAACGGACTGGGGCTCGCTCCTGCTTCCCCCACCGCCTGCCGGGGACGGCAGCCCCAGGGGCGGGGAGATGCCGGCCCCTCGTCCAGGGAGCGATGAGACAGTGTATCAGCAGCCCTGCTCGTGACCAGTTTCCTTGAGCCACTGGCTTGAAATCTCCTTTGCAGAATTCTGCAGATGTGGGTGGAAACTGACGCGAGGCTCTTGGTTTTCTGTTAGTGTCTGTATCTGCGCCGACGGCCGAGCCCCGTCCAGGCGGGCTCCCCGTCCCTACAGCCTGTGGTGGCCACTACCCTGCGACCCTGTAGTAGTTTCGGCAGCTAGGAAGGCCCACGTGGTGCAGGCATGGCCCGGCCCGACGGAGGTCCAGTTTTCAGCCCAGAGCACTCAACCAGAAGTTGCCGCCTTCCCACCAAATGGCTCCCTCTGCCCACACGGGGGGAGGGGGTCACTCCCGAGGAACCGGCAGATGCAGCATTGGTGCAGGTGTCTGCAGGGCAGGGAGTCTCTCCAGGTTCCGTGCAGCACGGACCTGTGCAGCCTCAGAACAGAACAGGAGTCCCTGGAGCGCGGAGGACAGCGCAGTGGAGACTCCGAGAGAAGCGGGCAGGACAGAGCCGGGCCTCGAAGCCAGGGCGGGGAAGGGGGCACCCCTGGATATGGGTGTAGAGGGGTGGTGGTGTCAGCACCCACCTACCCACCTCGCGGCTTGTTCCCGAGGCGTGGACTCAACTAGCCTTGGGCCGCGCTTGGGAGGGACCATCACGGGATGAGAGGACAGAGGCAGGACCTGCAGAGACCGGTGGCTGGAGAGGCGGGGGACAGGACGGCGGGCACAGGGCAGCAACCCGGCCCGGGGTCCCCTCAGGAGCGTGGCTGGTTCCCAGGGGGTGTGCAGGGGTGACGGGGCGTTGGCTTCACGCCTGTCGGCCGTGTGTGGGTGTGTGCGGGGCGCTTCTGGGGGACTGGCCGCAGGGGCTGAGATCGGCTGATCCGCAGCGCTAGCCACTGCACTCCCTTCCCCATGATGCCCGTGCATCCGGGTGCAGCGGGGCTGGGGCCGCCGCGGGCCAGGACCACGCTCTGAGGCTGTAATTATGCATCTCTGTCGCGGGGGCCGAGCCGGAGAGAGCATCCGGGGAGGTGTTTGTTGTCGCCTGTGAATCAGGAGCTCACGAGGAAAGTGGGGCTGGCGAGGCAGAGAAATTATGGCCTTGGTGCTGCCACATGCAGCTGCCAGCAGTTCTGGGCCAAGGCCGGCGCCCAGCCCTACACAGTGGCCGAGAGCCCGCCAGACGCCTGTCGCCTGTCCCCCGCGCCTCAGCCCACACAGCCGTGCGCTCAGCCATGCTGCCACCTCGAGAGGCTGAGCCTCTGCTGCATTCCGGGCCCAGAGCAGACACACACGCACACACACACACAGCCACCCACAGACACCGTCGGACACACACGCTCCACCCCCGGAGCTCACACAGACGCACCGCCGCACACACAGCCGCAGCACAGAGGCCTGCGTGTGCAGTTGAGCCCCCCTTACAAGCACAGCCTGAGGCTGCTGCCCTGCTGCGTGGGGGAGCTGGGCGGGATGGGAGTGGGGCCGGGAGAGGGCGGGCCTGGCCTGACTCCTGCCTTCCTGTGCCAGGGGCCACCAAGGACATGGGGAAGATGCTCGGGGGTGACGAGGAGAAGGACCCCGACGCCGCCAAGAGGGAGGAGGAGCGGCAGGAAGCGCTGCGGCAAGAGGAGGCGGAGCGCAAGGCCAAGTGCGCCAGGATGGAGGCGGAGCGCGAGGCCATGCGCCAGGGCATCCGCGACAAGGTGGGCGCGAGGACGAGGACGGCCCCTGCGCCGCGCGGACCGGGTGCTGCCAGACGAGGGCCTCCGGCTGCCCCTCCCTCCTTGCGGCTCTGGGACAGACCTTGGGGGTGGTCCAGTGGGAGGGGAACAGGCAGCTGAGGGCACCGCACCCCGGGGTCCACGTCTGCCTCACGGGCTCACCGGGACTGGGGCCCACTCTGTGGGGCCCCAAGTCCTTCCTGGCCCTGACGGCAGGGACCCGGTCCCGTCCTCCCGGGCTCCTTAGACGGGGTCAGCCCTAACCCAGCCCTTCCTGTTGCTGAGCCCCGGGACTGCCCCAAAGGACCCGGAGGGCAGGCCCGCCCGGAGGGGAGGGGCAGGGCAGTCAGGGGCTGGCCCACAGGCAGGCCCTGGGTGGGTGAGTCGTCATGGGCGGGGGAGGCACCTCACCACCCCTGGGTGGACCTCGGACAGGGTGTTGGGGGAGCGGGTCTGTGAGCTGTGAGGTCTGGCTGGGGGCTGGCTGCAAGCTGGAGGCCACGACCTTTTCCAGAACCATCTGGGCGACCTTCCCCTCTGTGTGAGGGCAGTGAGAGCATCGTCCCAGGTGCAGAAACCGAGGCCCAGAGCAGGGGCGGGTGTATGAGGCTGAGTCGGCAGCTAGGCCACGGGTGGGCTGTGCCCCAGGGGCATGTCCACTGCCCAGCCTCAGTTGCCCATCCAGCGCCTGGGTCAGAAGCGCTGGAGAGGCCGGGAGAGGGCAAGTGTGGGGCAGCAGCTCTGGCCTTGTCCGAGGTGGGCTGGGCTGGGCGCCAGGTGGAGGAGAGGAGCCCTCCCTAGGAGCCCAGGGCGTCCCTGAGCCACGTGGCCTCCCAAGGTCCACACCATCTCGGGGCTCGCCCGCCACCCTTGGCCCGGCACAGGCCAGGCCCCTCCATCGAAGGTGCTCGATTCCAGTCACTGGGTCCTGGAGCCCAGGTGGGGAACTCAGTTTGGGGGATGCTGCTTCGCTTGCTTCTGTCCTGGCCCCTCACCCCGACACCCCGTCTCTGGGCCCGAGGGAAGCGCTCCCAGACATTGGGGATGAAATCTGTGGGTAGGGGGCCAGGTGGGGGGCGGTCGGGCCTCCCGAGGGCATCTCCACAGTCCCCAGCCCTAGGGGGACCAGCCAAGATGTCCGGGCTTCGGGGCGGGACGGCTCAGACCGCAGAACCCTCCCACCTACTTGGTGTCTCAGCACCTCAGCCTGACGCAGAAGCTGAGCGGGGGCACAGGCGGGGCGCCTGCAGGTCTCTGAGGGGTCCCCCACATTGATGGGGGCGTGGGGGCCACTCACCCTGATGTCCCCCCACTGATCACTGGACACCTTTCCTGGGACCTGCAGAAAGTTCGAGTTGATTTTGCTGGGATGGCAGCTCGTGAGCTCCCCACCCCCAGGACCAGCCCTGCTGCCGTCCTGAGTTGAGGACTCGAGGCTTTTTGAGCTGTTTGCGGAAGAGCCAGGAAGTGCGCACCATGGATCAGGCAGCAGAGACAGCCAGACCCCACTCAGGCTGTGCTGGGGGACAGCAGCGTAGCCCTCCGGAAATGGAGGACAGGGCTGGGGGGAGTCAGAGGATAGAGAGACAGAGACAGAGATACAGACAGAAACAGAGAGGCAGAGAGAAAGGGAGACAGAGACAGACTGAGAGCCGCCCAGGCAGAGTGTCTTCTGAGAGGGGAGTAATGGGGGGTAGCTGTGAGGGAGGGACAGAGACTGAGCGATGCGGGGGGAAGGATGGGGAGGACCATCTGTCCACTGTCCGTCTGTGTTCAGCCAGCCTGCCAGCCATGGCTTTGCCCCAGGTGGACACCTAGTGGGGAATCCTGGGGGGTGAACTTATTTGTCCCAGCCCTCGAGCCCCCAAAACAGGTCACAATGTGTGGCCAGGTCGGAGCCCCCTGGGGGTGTGGCACTGTGGGCATGGCTTCCCCAGTCTCCCCACTTCTGAGCCAGGTGCCCAGTGAGCCCCTGCCCCAAGCCTCGGGAACTATCCAGGGGCTCAGGTATGCATGTAGATTGGGGCCAAGGCTCAGCCAGGGTGTGGGTGGGGGCGGGCGCTGACGGTGTGGGTTTCTGTTCATTACACACTCCGCTCGTTTTGCCTTTAATAGCAAAGGCCCTTCTGTCCCTCCTCTCTCCAGACCCGCCAGTGGCCCCCATTTCTCCCAGGGCCCCAGCCCTACGTGTGCAGTGACCTCTTCCCCCACCCCCACCCCAACGGGGCTCCCACTGCCGCAGGGCCTTTGCGTGACTGCTTCTCTCTGGAGCTCCCTGAGGCTCCTCCCTCCCCGCCCCCTCCCCCTCCTTTCCTGTTTTATTTTGCTCTGCACCTGCCTTCATCTGACGCACTCATGCTGTTTCTTGTGTGCTGTTCATTGTCCTTCCCTCACGGGGAGGGCAGGAGCTTTGACTGCCTGCACTTGGCGCTTGGATGCTGAGCTAGCAGTGAGTGAATGAATGAATGAATGAGTGATGAGTGAATGAATGAATGAGAGAATGAGTGAATGAGTGTGAATGAATGAATGAGAGTGATGAGTGAATGAATGAATGAGTGAGTGAATGAATGAGTGACGAATGAGTGTGTGAATGAATGAGTGAATGAGTGAGTGTGTGAATGAATGAATGAGTGAGTGATGAGTGAATGAGTGACTGAATGAGTGAGTGAATGAGTGTGTGAATGAATGAGTGAATGAGTGTGTGAATGAACGAATGAGTGAGTGAATGAGTGTGTGAATGAATGAGTGAATGAGTGAGTGTGTGAATGAATGAATGAGTGAGTGATGAGTGAGTGAATAGGCATCAGCTCCAGGGTCCTCTTCTTCCTCAGAGACATCTAGTGGGACTCAAAGGTCACAGAGTGAGTCCCAGTGGAAGTGGGGATGAGCCCCACCCTGAGGGCACCTGAGGTCCTGCAGCGCCACGTGAGGCCAGGGGGCAGGGTGACCCTCCCCCTCCCCCACCCGCCAGCCAGGGGCAGGCGGTGGACCACGTGCTCCCCTGTCCTCAGGACCCCAGCTTCCGGGGCGGCCACATGGAAGGCTGCGCCCCTTGGCAGAGCCCCAGGGCCCTCCAGCCTGTGCCCCGTGGGTCCCCTGGGCAGGGGTCCTGCTTCCCCAGACGAGCACCCCGCCATCTGGGACCCCCATTGGGTGGGTGAGCACCTTCGCTTCTGAACCGCCTCCATAGGCCCCAGGCTGCTCCTCACCCCCGCCAACCCCCAGACCCGCCGTGGCACCACCAGCCGCAGCGGCAGGCCTCACCCCACCGTGCCTGGGGCCTGCTTCGTGTGCACAGCCAGGGTCTGATCTGGCCCGCCCAGGGGGCGGGGTGGTGTCTGCTGAGTCCAGTGGCCAGGGCAGGGGTCAGAGCTGGCCCCCGCCCCACACACTGGCTGGGCGCAGGTTTCCTCACCGGCCCTGCCAGAGCAGTTCTCCTGCTGTCGCGGGGTTAGGCGGGACTAGTGGGCCAGGGCCCGTTCCTGGAGGGAGGCCTGCAGGGACGGTGTGGGGTGCGGTGGGGAGCACACAGACGCCTGCCGGGGTCCCCCCGGCCACCACAGAGCTGAGTCCGCCGGGTGGGGGCCTTTCCTGGGTGACTGCAGAGCTAACCAAGGCGGTAGCCACTGGGCCAGGCCTGGGGGTGTGCAGGGAAGAGGGCGATGGTGAGCTGCCCCCACTCGTGGGTCAGAGGCGGCTCAGGACAGGTCTGCCGCATTCTGGACGCTGGAGCCCCAAGAGCCCCAGGAGCCCCAGGTCCCCCCAGAAGTGGACAGCGCTCAGAGTGGGAGGAGAGGCTTCCCTGGCGGTGCAGGGTGCAGGCCAGAGCACCTGCCTAGCCCCGGCTGTCCTGACTCTGAGGGGAGCTCAGCGCATGGCGCCCCTGCCCACCGACCCCTCCCCCTCCCCACGCCCCCAGGCCCTGCCCCCGCGAAGTCCACCGGACACCCGTGTCCTCAGAGCCCTTCTCCACCCGGCGTGCTTAGGCAACCGCCTACTGCCCTCCTGCTCCCCACAGGTGGGAACCCTGGCCTTCAGGTGTGGCTCCCCCAGTGGCCCTCGCTGGCCCCGGGGCTCCAGACCCACTTCTTCCAGCCCTCTCCTGGTGCCGTGTCTCCCCACCCACCCCCAGACCTCATGTCTGGTCAGAGAAGAGGGTGCCGAGCTGCATGGCACGGGATCCCATCGAGCTGCGCCATACAGGGCCCCATCGGGTCGGGGGGGTCCATCAGATGGGGGCCGAGGGGCCAGGCCGGGGTCACGCGTCGTCTGGGCGCCCAGCTCCCCAGGCGATCTCGTCTGCATTCGGGACTTACCATCTCACGCGCCGGTTGGCGCTGCGTGGGTCCAGGTGGGAGGGGAGCCTGGCCCACCTGCGTCATTTGCATACGCTCTTCCTGATTTGCATACCCACCTTCTGGTTTGCGCACGCACTGCCAGGTTTGGTGCTTCCAGCTGCCCACGTTCCGCAGCCTCGAGCCACAACCACCCTCAAGCCAGCGCCGAGCTGGTGGGTCCGAGTCGATCCGGCCCCCACACGCCAGGTTTGTGCTGAGAATAACAGGTGTGGGCACATACGAATTCTCACCGGTAACGAGCACCGCATTGCCCAGGGTGCTGGCCGCCCTGGGCTCCCTCCCGGCCACAGGGTGTGCGGTGGGGCCCTGCCAGCTCAGTGGTTGAGGAGGATGGGGGTGTCCATACCTGCTCTCAGCCAGACGACATCAGAGCCAGGCTCTGGGAGGGACCCCAGAGAGTAAGGCGGCCCTCAGGTTTGCCCAGAGTGGCGTTAGCCTCGGAATGATCTTGAGCCTCAGGGGAGCGACTGGGTTGGGGCCTGGAGTCTCCTTCCTAGACCCTAGAGGGGAGGACCCTGACACAGGTCTCTTCCCAACCCCGAGTCAGGGGGGTCCCTCTGCTTGACTATATACCGCACGTTCCCGCCCTTACGTGTGTGCCATTGTCACCCGCCCGTTCCGCCAGCGCCGTGTGTTTCCCTGAGCATGTGCACCTTTGCTGTGAGTGTGTGTGGGCTTCGGCCACCACAGCCCCCCATGGTGACGGGGTCGCGGCAGGTGTGGTGACCCTGGAGGAGGGCCATGCTCCTAGGGCCAGTCCACCCGAGTGGCTGCAGTCCGGTCGGCTTGTCGCACTCTCTGCCCTGAGCTGACCTGACGGTGCTCAGTGGGGAGGCCCTCTGGGCAGCGTGCCGCTGCTCAGAATATACTCCGGTGCCCTACGCCCCCCACCCCGCATGGAGACCCTTTCCCCGCTCCTGGCTCTTGTTCACGGTGCAGGGGGGCCTTCAGGCTGCCTAAGGCCCCTGCTGAAGAAGGGTAGACAAACCCTCCTCCCTCCCTCCTCAGTGGCTGAGGGGACCCCGGCTGCGCTCTGGTCACCGGTGGGCCAAGAGCATGGCTTCCCTCTCTCAGACTCTGCTGAACGTGGGCCTTGCCCCCCCCACCCATGCCTGAAGCCATCCGCAGCCTTGAGGGAGGAGGTGGGTGCCGAGGTTTCCCTCAGTAAGCTGGGGAGTAGGACACAGCCAGCCCCCAACCCCCAAGTCTGGAAACAGAGGGAAGGGTCTTCTTGGAGGGCCAGGGTGCCCTTCCCCTCCACACCCCCCCACACACACCTGCCACGAGCACCAGAAGCAGAGCCCACCGCTTCCTTCAGGAGGGGCTGGTGAGGAGAGATGACCGGGCATGGGGGATCCTCCCCAGGGCCAGCAGTCCTGCGCTGTGTGCTTCCCAGGGGGATTCTGCAGCCTGTCAGTAACTGATAATCGACCATCGCTGACACCCACGTGCTCCCCAGTGCTTCCTCTTTACCCTCATCAATGCTTCTGCGCCCAGACATTCCCTAATAGGTAAGCCAGGACCTCAGACCTGGCCAAGGGGCACCCCTCTCCCCAGCCTGGGCGGGTCCTGAGCTCCGCCCACCAGATGGGCGACCTGCCCCGCAACACACCAGGCCAGCTTGGTCCCACCGGGTTCCCACCAGCCCTACGGCAGGAGGTGTTTCCCGTGTCTCATGGCCGCATGACCGCAGGCTCACACGCCATCAGGGCTCTGTTCATCCGGGAGGGCTGGTGAGGGTGCTGATGGGCCTGGCGGAGGTGGGGGTTCGTCTCCTAGAAATTTATTTCCTCGGTTCTGGAGGCTAGAAGTCCAAAATCAAGATGTCACCAGGGCTGTGCTCCCTCTGAAACCTGAGGGGGAGAATTCTCCTCTCTTCTAGTTTCTGGGGGCTTCCGGCAATGCTTGTGTCCTTGGCTTGTGACAACGTCGTTCCGAACCCTTTCTCCGTTTTCATCTTCTACTCTGTGTATCCTTTTCTTTCTCTTACAGGGAAACTCTCTTTGGATTTAGGGCCCAGGAAGAGCTCATCTCTATTCTTACCTTAATTATATCTGCAAAGACCCTATTTCCAAATAAGGTCACATTCTGAGGTTCCAGGTGACATGAATTTTGGGGGGACACCATTCAATCCACTGCTGAGGGGAGATTTGGGAGAGGGCTCAGGGCAGAGACACACGCAGGAAACCAGAATTGGGGGCGCTCAGCAGTGCCCAGGGGTGTTGCTGAGGGCACACCTAGATGGGGTTCCAGGACATCCACCTGGAAGTGACCGCCGGACACGGAGCATGCAGAGTGACCCTCCAGGGACTGGGGTCTTGGTGGCATCCGGGGATACTTGACCAGGCAGGAGGGTGTGGCCACGTGTCGCCG
The DNA here is from genome assembly GCF_965194825.1 of Balaenoptera physalus. NCBI lineage: Eukaryota > Metazoa > Chordata > Mammalia > Artiodactyla > Balaenopteridae > Balaenoptera > Balaenoptera physalus. The sequence continues at coordinate 150,670,062 of NC_138884.1, forward strand.
GACCGAGGATCTGGGCTGCGTGGGGCCCGCCAGCCACAGAACACCGGCTTCTCCACCGCTGGGGGCAGGCGTTCCGCCCCGGCTCCCTCCGCTCCGGGACCACAGCCCAAGGCGGGCTGAGGACTGCGCCCACTTCCCCGGAAGGCGGGACCGCAGGAGGGCGGGGTCACGGCCTCAGCGCCCCGCCCCCACGGAGAAACGCGACTTTCGTCCTCCCCCCCCCCACCCCGCTCCCTCTCCCGCAGTTTCACCCTCAGCGGGGTCCCCCGTCCAGGCTCCCGGCGTCGCCCCCGCCTTCTCCGAGGGGGTCTCCCCGCCCCTCCAGGCAGCCTCCGGGGTGGGGACCGCTCCTGCCGGGGGTCTTGGTGGTCGTCCGCTCCCGCACACGCCTTTCTCAGCCGCAGGTGCTGCCTCCAGAGGCCCCTCGGCCGATCCCGCAAACGCAGAGTGGGTCTAGCCCGCCCGGGTCCCGAGAGCGCCCCTCCCGGGGCTGGGACCCGGGGCTGGGACCCGGGTCCGGGACCTGCCCGTCTGACCCCGCCCGCCCTGTCCCCCGCAGTACGGCATCAAGAAGAAGGAGGAGCGCGAGGCCGAGGCCCAGGCCGCCATGGAGGCGAACTCGGAGGGCAGCCTGACGCGGCCCAAGAAGGCCATCCCGCCGGGCTGCGGGGACGAGCCGGAGGAGGAGGAGGAGAGCATCCTGGACACGGTCATCAAGTACCTGCCCGGGCCGCTGCAGGACATATTCAAGAAGTAACGCCCCTGGAGCTGGACAGGAGCCCGGAGCCCCGCCCCCTCGCCCACCCCCGTCCTGCCCTCCGCGGAGGCGCCTGAAGGGATGTCGGGAGCAGCGTGCAGCCCCCCAACGCCAATATAAGCCATAGCCCTAGGTCTGTCCGCGCCTGGCCCCCTCAAGCCTTGGGAGCCTCCGCCCGCCTCTCACCCCATCCCCGCGCCGCCATCGCCACCGCCTCCGAGGGAGGGGCGCCCGGCCCCCCACGGCCCCCGCGGTCCGGGCTGCAGGCCCCGGGGACTAGCCTCCGGGCTCCTCCGGCAGCGGGTGGATTGGACCTACCCCAGAGCCTGGGAAGCCCCTTCTCGCTCCTCCCTTCACCGCCCACCCAGCAGGGCCCATGGCCAGGGACACCAAAAGGGCCGGCCCTGCGTCGTGGGCGCCTGTCGGGCCCACCATCGGGAGCAGAGCCATAGTAGGCGGCGCGGTCGTGAGGCCGGGCTGGGGGCTGGCGCCTGGGGCTCAACCCCCCGGGGTCAGCCTGGACCCCAAGTCCTACCCCGCACCGACGCCCGGGTTGCTGAATCTGCCGTCCACCGCTCTCCATCTGCACCCCTTCCCTTCCTCGTCCACCTGTGTCTGTCCTCCCGCTCCCTCCTCGGCCCCCTCCTCGGGAAGGCTTTGCTTCTTAGGACTGCTGGGGCCTGTTCTCTTCTCCAGGAAGGGAGAGAAAGCGATAGGCTTAGGGGGACACGCTCAGACCCCCGTCCCTCACACACCCCTGTCGCTCAAGCTCTTCGGCGTCCGTGAGCCCAGCTGAGCCCGGCCCACTCCCCTCCCTGGTTGGCACCTCCCGTCCCCTCCGAGGCTGCTCGGGGGACGCCCTGCCCTCACCCTCCGAACACCCACACCTTCACCCAGAACCGGGGAGGAGGCCCAGAGCCCTGTGGGCCGAGCGCTGTGCACAGGCAGGAGGGCGTGGCGCGGAAGGCCGCCCCCGCGCCCTGCAGGCCCCCGAGGGTGTCGTCCCAGCCGCAGAGCCCGCCCGGTTGGACGGAAACGACCGCGGGCCTCCCAGCGTCCCCGTGGCCTCTGCCCTTGTGTAATTTGCATCACAATATGTCGAATCTCAGGTAAATGAGGTCTTTTGTATTTGAGGAGTTTTATCTCGACAGAAAGCCCATCACCTCGGTCCCTGGGGCCCTTTCTGTCCACATCAAAAGTTCATCGTGTCCAGTGTCGCGGGTCAGGGGCGCGGCCCTCCCCAGCTCCTTAGAGAAGCCATAACGACTAGACTGCAATACCGACCCCTGGCGCCCACCCCCACCATCCCCCGCCGTCCGCGCTGCGCCCCGACACCTCTCGGTTCCTCGTCTTTTTTAAATGCCTGTTTTCACACTTTAAAAAGCCAGCTCTGAGCAGACAGGGCGTCGTCTCGTAGAAACCCCGCATCCCGTCCCCAGCGCGTGGGGCGCCCGAGCAGCAGAGCTTAGTGTAGACCGTGGATGTCCTCTGTCCGTCTGTCCCGGCGCCTGCGCTTCCTCCTGCATGTCGGGGGCCGCTGCGTGTGTTCTCTGGATGGAATCACAGCCAATAAACACCACAGTGATTTAATGCGTGCGGCCATTCCCTCCGGAGCCCTGATTTCCCTGGGAGGCGATGCGGGTGGAGGGTGCAGCCGGGGTCATGGCGGGAGGGCCAGAGCCCGCCGGGATGCACACCCTTTGGGCCCTGTCGGACGACCCCCACTAGCCCCCGCACCCGGCCAGATGGGAACACCTTCCCCTTTCGCTGGGGCCGCTGCAGGGGCTCCCCGCCGCCCTTTCTCCCTAAGGTAGTCCCGGCCAGAGTCATCTCCCCCTGAAATGCAGCCCGGCCCCTTCCTCAGCGCCCCCTCCCCCCAAGTCTCCCACCTGCAGCACAGGCCCCACCCCAGGCCTGTCCTGCCCCACAGCTATACCGGGCCCTGGGGCCCAGGTCCCACTGTGCTGGCCACACCTTGGGCCCAGCGGGGAGCTGAGGCTCAGCCCTGGGGGTCCTGCCTGTTGTCTGTCTGGTGGTGGCCATCCCTCCTCCCTGTGCCCTCAGGGAGGCCTCTGTGTCCCACGCCTGCCTGTCGAGGCTGAGGCCTGACGAGGTGCCCGTGGGACCTGCTGGCTCTGAAGCCTGGCCCGGGGTACCCTGACCCCACCCCGAGATGCCATGGCCACTTGTGTCCCCAGAAAGGCCTTGTTTGACCTCCATTTCTGGGGGCCTCTCTCCAGGAAAGTGGTATCTGTGACCTTCCTTACACTGCTGGCTGAGAACGCACGGGAGCCTTCCAGCAGAACCTGCCCCGTCTCAGCAAACAGAAAGGACACACTTGTCCCCCTCACCACCCCCATTCCTCTTCCCCTCCCCACCGAGCTGTGCCCAGAATACTGCCCTGGACCCATTGCCCCTTTGCCTCTGCCTCAGAACTTGGACAGAAGACTTTGTAGCCAATTCTGGCTTTGGGATCTGCGAGCCACCACCCCCAGCGTAGCTGCTCTTAGGAGGGCATCCCAAACAGCCCCCATCATCAGTCTCCACCCCCCCCCCCTCACCCCCAGCCTGGCCTGGACTCATCTGAGTCTTGAGCAAGGAGCCAGGTGTGCCGGCGACCTGGATCGCCTTCCCTTGGGACCCCAGCCAGCCCTTCCTCAGTGCCTGGTGGGGCAGACCCCTTGGGTGCCCGGTCCCAGGACTCCAGGGAGAGGCACTCGTTCACGTCAGGCTTGCCGAGCCCCCATGCTGTGCAGAGCTCTGTTCTAGGCACCGGGGGTAATTGAGGTCCCTTCCTCCTGGGACTGATTGTTCCAGTGGCCAGATGATAAACACATAATAAGTCAGGTGGTGGTTTCTTCCGTGTAGGAAATGGAGCAGGATAAGGGGGCAGAGAGGATGGTAGGGTAGCTATTTCACCTCCGAGGAGGTGACATGTGCAGACAGGCCCCAACGAAGAAAGGAGGGAGCCCCATGGGCCTCGGGAGGGAGAGCATTCCAGGCAGAGCCCTGAGGCAGGAGCCAGCTGAGCATTTCACAGTGGCACGGGGACTCCGCCTGCCGTGCCCTTGCCCCTGGGCTTGCTTGAGGACCACACTGCCTCTTCACAGAGCCTCCTTCCTTTCAGAACAGTTAACTCTATTTTGACAAAGCAGAGCACGCTTTGATACTTGGCCCCCCAGAGACGTCCTCCGCTGCGCGGGCAGGCGGGGCCTCGCCCTGGTCCCTGCGGGCAGCCAGCCCGGGGCAGCGCTCTGCTAGGATTTGTCGTCTCTCCTCTCAGGCGCCCTGCACCCGCCCAGCTGTACGCGTCACCAGCCACTTAACCATCAAGGCTGTCGGACACATTTTTAAAGATGCGGCAATAAAGGACCATTTTGTCTAGTTGTGCTAATCCGCAGCTAGACAATCCTGCCGTCCACAATCGCAGCCAGCGGGGCTCGGTGAACCCTGGGTCTGGGCCACGTGTCCACACAATTGAGAACCTGCTCCACTCCTGCCTCAGCCGGTTCCCGTCAGGTCCGAAAGGAGGGGTAGCGTCTCGGATGAAGGGTGGGTCTCTTGGAGCCGGGCTCGCGCTCGGGCCGAGGGGCGGGGTTGAGAGGGTCGAACTGGGGAGCCTGGCTTGGACAGGACTGGGGCGGGGGTGGGAGACAGGCTGGGGGGCGGGACCTGGGGCGGGATCGGAGACGGGATTGGGGGGGCGGGCTGGGCTGGGACTGGAGGCGGGATTTGGGGGGGAGCTCAAGCCGGGGGGTTCGGCTGGGGGCGGGATCGGAGGCGGGATGCGGGAAGCCAGGATGAGGGGCCGAGCTGGGGGCGGGACTGGGGATGGGCTCGGGCTGCTTCAATGCCTGCCAGTGTCGGTCAACATCTGCGTGGCCCGGAGGATGGAAGGGCCTCAAGGCAGGACCCAGCACAGTGCCACTAGACCTGGGTGCTAAGTCGAGGCGTCTGGGCCACGCGCGGACCCCTGGCGTCCCCCGCCCCCGCCCTGGACGGCCTGAGCCAATCAGCGCGTGCCGGATCAGGCCGCTGCGATTGGCTCCGAGAGGGTCACGTGGCAGAGCCTGTTTAATCGGAGCCCGGGAGACGCCAAAGCAGGAGGCGTGGGCCGCGGCAGGTCTGGGACTGTCCTCGGCCTCGATACCCGAGTGTCCTCCCCGTTGGCCACCCCCGCGCGTCCTCCGAGCCCTCCCCGGGCCAGGCTGAGCTGCGGCAAAAAGAGGAACGCCCGTGTCCCAGAGGACCGCCTGGTGGGGGGCAGCGAGGTCCAGGCGGGGCACTGACCCAGTGCTTAGGAGGCCCAGCGCTGGAGAGGAGACGCGCCCAGCCTGGTGCGCACGGCTTGTCCTGGGACGGACAGCAGAGGGTCTCCACCCTCGCCCGGGGAGCTGAAGCCAGCTTCCGGTGGGGTCATCCCTCCCGCCCACCGGCCCTGCCCCCAGACTGGCCCCGCGAGGTGAGGCGGTGAGGGTGTGAGGCCCGGGTGGTCCCAAGCTGGCTAAGCAGAGGTTTATGCCTGTCTAAGGACAGAGCTGGGGGAGGACCACACAGTGGTCCCTGCAGCACCGTGGGAGCTGGAGCTGAGGAGGGGGCTCGGGGATGGAGTAGGCTCCAGTGGCAATGCTGGGGCCGTTAGTGGGTCTTCACTCTGCTGCTTGAGGCTTGGGGAAGAACCAGTCCTGGGCACCCAGAATCCTGCACTATCACACAGCTTGTCCCTGAGGGTGGGGCCTGGCTGTGCCCCAGGGTCCCCACTCAGGGCTGAGCACCAGCCCCCAGGCCCCAATGGTGCCCAGGGTGACTTTTCTCAGCTCAGAAGATGGGAGATGAAGTTTAATTTGATTTCTACAAAATAAACAATGTTTCTTGCACCCTTGAGTGAGGGCATTGAGATTTATGCTGCGCAGAGGGCAAAGGACGATGCCAGGAAAGAGAGAAGGGCCCGGCCTGGCTGGGGAAAGGCCTGAGGCTGGGATGGGACAGGGTGAGGCCCTGGCAGAAGCTGCCGGCTGCCGTCCTGCTGCAGCAGGAGACGCAGGGGCTGGGGGAGATCCTGCGCACGGCTCCTGCCTTTCCCTCTGCCTGGCTGTCTCCCAAGTGCCCAGTGCAAAGATGGCTTCTTGGAAAGGCAAATGTTAATGTGTTGTCGACTGGCCTTCGAGCCCAGCCCAAGTGCTGACCTTTAATTTGCTTCAATCTGTGGGTTCCACTGGCACCTGAGCAGAGCTGCTGCAGAGAGAGCTTGCCCACAGGAGGGCCCTGGGCTCTGTATCCAGGCGGCCAAACCCCTGATTCTCTCAAAGGAGTCCTAGATTCTAGGGTCTGTCAGCCAGAAGTCAGCCTCTGTCCACACATATCCACCAGGCACGGGCCGTGGGGCCCAAGAAGGGGGGGGCAGGCACTCCCCATCACACCTCCTGGCCCCCTCCCTCACCCGCCCAGGACTGGGGCCAGACAGTAGGGGCTGCACCTGGCCAGAACTTCCAGGCTCAGATGGGAGATTGACACTCTGCACGGGTTCTCTCTCCTGCAGTTAATTATTCATACAGTGAGCGGAAATAAAGTTCAGTAAGTAAGCAAAATTCACCGATCAGGAGGAACTCACCGATGGCTGGGGCAGGAAATACACAAGATGAGCCTGGAAATAAGGAAATGCTAATAACAAACCGACCCCACAATGATGGGGCATGAGAAAGGGACGTAGCAGCCACTGACTGAGCTCCCAAACCTGGACCAACGTGAGCAACGAAATAAAGTCGTGCTGGAGAATGACCCGTGAGTCCACGCTGGGCACAGGGTGTAAACACGTAAGTAAGCGGGGGGAGAGACACGTCTCCCTTGCAGAGGGGGCCACATAAGGAGATGGAGCGAACTCCCCACTCTTTCAGTGTGGGCTCCACGTAGTGACTTCCTGTCGAAGAACACAGTATGGAACAGGAGTTAAAAGAGTAAGCGCAGTGGGGAAGGCTGACTGACACCACCACCTCCAGGGGATGGAGGTCCCAGGGAATCGAGGTCACCGTCAGCAGCGACAGGTCGAGTTGGTAACAGGTGCCCATGATGTGATGTGATGAGATGAGAGAGGAAGCCTACCTCTGGGGTCCTCCTTCCCAAACCCGTAACCCCAGTGTAACCCTGAGGAGAACATCACACTAACCCCATTTGAGGGCCATTATTCAACACCTGACCAGCGCTCCTCAAAACTGTCAAGGTCATCAAAAACAAAGAATGTCTGAGAAACTGTCACAGCCCAGAGGAACCTGAGGGGACATGACGACTAATGTGACATCGTAACGAGCAGGACCCTGTGGGGCCTTCCTGGGACAGACACCTCCCCCCTCCCATGTCCTCCACCTGCCTCTTGTTTGTAGAAAAACTTCAGCCTCCTAGGCCTTCCCTAAGTTCCAAAGAATACATTTAATCAGAGAAGTGAGAAAATGCAGAGACAAACAAAAATAGTCAAGGCAAAGTAATAATAGTTTAGCCATTAAACAAAGTCAGGCACCTGTAGTTCCTCCTCAAGGGCTATCGATAATACTCTGAGCCATGTCTTTGAGCTGTCTGGCTGATACTGAAACCTCCACCAGGTGGGAGAAGCTATGTACGCTGCCCGCAAGCACGTAGACTCCAGATCAGTTAGAACCAGAGGCTGATGATGTCGCCTCCCAGTTGCCTCACCACCAACCAATCAGAAGCAAGTCCACGCGCTGATCAGGAACCCGACAACGCCCCCTCGCTCACCCTGTCTTCAAAACCCCTTCCCTGAAAGCCATCAGGGAATTTGGGTCTTTTGAGCACTAGCTGCCCTGGACTCCTTGCTTGGCGCCTGCAATGAACGCCGCACATTCCTTCACCGCGGCCTGGTGTCAGTAGACTGGCTTTACTGTGTGCAGGCGAGTGGACCCAAGTTCGGTTCCTTAACAATATCCTGGAACAGAAAAAGGACATCAGGTAAGACAACTAAGGGAACCTGAACACAGAATGGACTTCAGTTAATACAAATGTATGTGTTGGTTCATTCATGTGACAAGATGTTAAGAGGAGGGGAGACTGGGGGCGGGGTGTGCAGAACACTCCACACTATCTTCATAATTTTCCTGTAAATCTAAAACTGTTCTAAAAGTTTACTGAAAAAGGCGTGATCCAATTCAGTTAACATTAAAACCAGCCCCTTAATGAAAGACCGACCCAGGAGAGGGAAGCGCGGGTTCAGCCCCGAGCCAGCTCACACACCCGCACAGCCTGAAGCCACAGGGCAGTCCTGGCTCCTCCCCCGCTCTGGATGATGCCGCCCCAGCCCCGCCCCGTGGGGTGAACCTGGCCACGTGGCCTGACACCGTCTTGGTCCAGCACAGGTTCGCCTGATTGGCCTGGCCCCTGCCAACCTCTCAGGCCACTGAGGTGTGCAGGGTCCTTGAAAGCCCAGCAGCCCTCCTTCCCAACGCAGATGGAAAAGCAAACCGGCCTCAGAGACGGGGAGAGAGCAGAACCTCGCCTGCGTCTAAGCTGGAACCCAATTGCCATCAGAGCCGGCCCAGCAGGAGCAAGACGGGGGGAGCCCGCAGGGCCAGGAGCAGCCAGGCTACAAACAAGCGGCTACCCGGGCCTCCCCTGCAAGAAAAATAACTCAGGAAACACAGAGTAAGAACATGAATTCAATCACCATCGAGTTCTGTGGGAAAGCATTTCACACATCCCTTCAGTAACAAATAGAACACAGAACAAGCAGCTGAAATCAGGAAGAGATACAGAAGATTCAGAGTGCAATTAGCAAACTTGGCGTATTGAACATACATAGAACTTTGCACTCAACTGAAAACTACAGAAAAATATATTCTTTTCAAGTTCCATGAATATTTACAAAAATTAACTGTTGACCGGGCCATAAAGCTAGTCCCAACAAATCATGGAACTGGCATAAAGCAGAACACGTGGGGGAATTCCCTGGTGGTCCAGTGGTTAGGACTCCGCGCTTTCACTGCCGGGGGCCCGGGTTCAATCTCTGGTCGGGCAATTAAGATCCCACAAGCCACTCAGCATGGCAAAATGAAAAAAAAAAAAACCCGAAAAACCAAACATGTGGTCTAGCCTCAGGGCAGCTAGTCTAGAGATGAACAACAAAGAGAGAGTCAGAAAACCCCATGTTTGGAAATTAAACTTCTAAATTATCCATAGGACAGAGAAGACATAAAAATAGATTGTTGTGTTTTTAGTATGTCATTATAAATTGGTTAAAAAACTGAAAGAATAGAATATAAATATGTATATTTAACTCACCAACTTGTAGAAGAATAAATGGAAAAAACCTTGGTTAATCTAATAGGGGATAGAAACGAGCCGGGGAGAGAAGCAAGTAGAAAGTACAAAAAAGGTGGCAAATCCAAGTCCCAATATATCCAGTTACATCAGCCATCAGAGCAGCTGACGGGGTGGCTGCCTGTGTCCCGGGACTCTCTGCTGGTCACTCTGGTCACCTCCCAGCTGCCCACATCCGCTGCTTCGTCTGATGCCTTTTTCCAGACGGCAGCTCCGCCTTTGTGTGCAGCCAGAAGTCCCAGGGAGCTGACACTCTAGCACCGGCCGGGGCGGGGGGGATGCGGGTGAGCTACCCCAGCTCCTTCCACCCTGGAACCAGACAGGGAACATCTCCAAGGCACATGTGTCCCCCAAGTCCCAAGCTCCCCCCACAGGAGTAACCTTTGGTCACCATGAGGCTGGCTCAAGAGGCGGCCTCTTCTGTGCCAACGTCCTGCAGCCAAAATCCACCAGCAGTGCCCTGCAGCAGAACGAGTTAGGGAGAGAAAACACACGATGGGCGTCTCGGTGAGAAGGGACCGCTAGGATTTGGGGGACGGTGGGTGATTTGGGTGGAGAGTTTGAGGAAGCGGGCTTCGTCCTGGCTCAGGTGCTGTCAGGAACTGGGAGACTTTCTGTGATGGGGCTTCTCAGTACATCTCATCTAGAGGGGAGAGGGCTAGCGGGTAACACTGTGATTGCTAAACACGGCCAGGGTGGGGATGCTGGGTCATTTCTGTGGTCAAAGTTTACATTTTGTCTGTGTTCAGATGCAGTTACTATGTGCTCTTGTTTATGTCTTGATCCATCAGGGCGGCTCCGCCTGGTAGTGTGTCGTGTGAAATTGCTTCTGTTCGAAGGGGGACGCCAGCACCTGGTGGGAGGTGGGGCCGGCTCCCGGGGGGGTGGTGAGGGCTTAGCTCCTGGACGTCAGGGCTGCTTTCCTCGTTCTCACTGGCTGCCTTCCATCCCCGAATCTCATCCCTGCTTCTCATGTGGTAATCCCCGCACCTCCAAGTGAAGGAGTTGGACACCAGCCTTTGTCTTTGGGGTGACTTCTGGGTGAACTGTCCACACCAAAAGTGGACTGAGAAAGCAGGCCCTCAGGATGAGATCGGAAGGGGTGGCTTTTGGCCAATGGGGAGGGTTCCACCCAGTGACCACACCTGTCACCTGGTGATGTGCCCAGTACCATAACAGCCACGGCAAGGCTGCAAGGCAGCTGGTCACTGTTGGTGCCACCAGGGTCCCAAAGGGTGTTGACACCCTGACTCTAGGGGCCTCGGGCAGCCTATCCAGAGACCCTGTTTGTCCGGCTACCGCTGCCCAGGACAGGGCTGTGAGGGTGGCAGGCCACCAGGTCTCCCGTGCTGAGTTGGGCCTTGCTGGGGGCGAAGCTCACCGGGTTGAAGTGCCCGGAGGGAGCCCGGGGCCGTCTTGAACCCCATTCCCTTGGAGGCCTGAGCGTGAAGGGTGGCCTCCCCACAAGCTGTCGCCCTCCTCTTGCAGCTGCTGCCCAGAGAGTGGGGTCCTGCCTCAGCCAGACTGGGCTGGGTCGGAGGGGCAGGGCCACAGGACCCCGAGCTCTGCCATCTGGGTCCGAGGGTGCCGGGCGGCAAGCAGGGCACAAGGCAGGTGCTCTCCTGCGGCTCCGAGATTTGAGTCCCGGCAAGGACTCTGGAGCTGGTCCTAAAGTGCAGTGTGGAGAAAACCAGTGCCCTTCCGTGGATGGGATGGAGACGCTGCAGCTGCCCCCAGCAAACACCGCGAGGGCCCCTCCCAACCCCAAGCTGCAGGGTGCGGATTCCAGAACAGATTCCAGAATGACGCGGCCGGTGGTCCCCAACGCCCCTTTACTTCACCGGACCCTCACCAAGCCTGTGGCCTCACAGGTGCCGGAGGCACCAACAGTTGAAGCTGAGCGGCCGCCGTGCTGGAGGAGGCCCCCTCCGCGGGGGTCGGCGAGGCCCCCGCACATGGCGCGCAGCCGTTGGTCAGTGTGTCTCGGGGGTGGGCAGCCTGCATTCCCTGCAACAGCCAGCAGTGTGCGCTCACCGTGGACCCTCCTCCTGGTGGCCACGCCGTCTGGAGAGGGCCCAGGCCCCCTGGACACCCTGCAGGACATCCCACTGGCCCGTGGCATCAAGGCGGGCAGAACAGGGCACGGAAGCTTGAGAGGGTGGAGAAAACCCCAGAGATCCAGGGGCTGCCAACACCAAAGTCTCCTTTTGCGTTCTTTTTTAAAATCGTGGACGAATTTACACACAGAAATATGCACAGACCTTAAGTGCAGAGTTTGACGATTTTTGACAAACTCTAGTCACCTGTTCCTCTGGTCAGGATGCAGGATCTGTCCGTCACCCCAGGAAGGTCCCCCACGCCCCTCCCGTGCAGCCGCAATCCTCCGACAGAAGCAACCGCGGGGCTTCTTCCCTCCACCAGCTCTTGGTGTTTCTGCTTCTCACCCGGACACGAGTGGGGTCGTGTGGTAGATCCCCTTTGTGCCCAGCACTTCCGCGTGTCTTGGAGGCGGTGTGCCCACCTGGCGGAGCCGGGCCGTGGAGGCCCCACGCTCGCTGTGTCCGCACGGATGACCATGGGGTCGCGTGCAGCCCGGTCGCGAGGAGCTGCCGCAGAGCCCCGTATGGACGCCCGCCTCTGCTTCTCTTTGCTAAATTCCCACGAGTGGCAGTGCTGGGCTGTGGGCGGGTCCGGCCCAACTGAGAAGAAACAGCCGAGCTGTTCTGGGGGGGGTCAGCGGAGCCAGCGATGCCTGGAGAACCAGTCCCACGTCTTCGTCAACTGGCCTGTCAGCCTCTCAGTCCGTTTGGGCTGCTTTCAAAAAGCACTGCAGACCGGGAGCTTTAACAACACACAGTTACTTCTCACGGTTCTGGAGGCTGGAATTCCGAGATCAAGGTGCCAGCGAGTTCGGTGTCTGGTGAGGGCAGCTTCTCGCTGTGTCCTCACGTGACAGAAGGGTGGACGGAGCCCTCGGGGGCTCTTCTAAAAGGACACTAATCCCGTCCACAATTGAATCACCTCCGAAAGGCCCCACCTCCTAACATCATCACACCGGTGTTTAGGATTTCAACTCATGAATCTGCGGGGGACACAAACATTCAGTCTGTAACAGTCTAAAGTTTTAGTCGTTTTGGTGGGTTTGTAATGGTGTCTCTTCTTGGCTTTAACTTGCTTGCCTGAAGCTCATGGTGAGCACTTCTTCATGTGCCTGTTGGCCATTGTCTATCTTCCTTTGAGAAGTCTCCGATCAAATCTTTTGTCCATTAAAAAAAATTCCGTCATATGGTAGTTCTAATTTCAGTTTTTTAAAAAGGAACCTCCACACTGTTCTCCATAGTGGCTGTATCAATTTGCATTCCCACCAACAGTGCAAGAGAGTTCCCTTTTCTCCACACCCTCGCCAGCATTGTTTCTAGATTTTTTGACAATAGCCATTCTGACCGGCGTGAGGTGATACCTCATTGTAGCTTTGATTTGCATTTCTCTAATAATTAGTGATGTTGAGCATCTTTTCATGTGTCTCTCTAAAAAAAAAATGGTACTGATGAGCCTAGTTGCAGGGCAGGAATAAAGTAGACATAGAGAATGGACTTGAGGACACAGGGTGGGAGGGCGAAGCTGGGGCAAAGTGAGAGTGGCATCGACATATACGCACGACCAAATGTAAAGTAGATAGCTAGTGGGAAGCAGCTGCATAGCACAGGGAGATCAGCTCGGTGCTTTGTGATGACCTCGAGGGGTGGGATAGGGAGGGTGGGAGGGAGGCTAAAGAAGGAGCAGATATGGGGACATACGTATGCACACGGCTGGTTCGCTTTGGTGTACAACAGAAACTAACACAGTATCGTGAAGCAATTATACTCCAATAAAGATCTATTAAAAAAAATTGGAAAGGTTCATGCACCCTAATGTTCATTGCAGCACTATTTACAATAGCCAAGGCATGGAAGCAACCTGCCTTGCTGCCTGCCGATGGAAGTGTCCATCGGCAGATGAATTGATAAAGAAGATGTGATACACACACACACACACACACACACACACAATGTAATTTACTCAGCCATAAAATAAAAAAAAATAATTCCATTTTCAGAAACATGGATAGACCTAGAGATTATCATACTAGGTAAGTCAGACAGAGAGAGACAAATATCCTATGATATCACTTATGTGTGCAATCTAAAAAAAATGATACAAATGAACTTATTTACAAAACAGACTCTCAGACATAGAAAACAAACTTATGGTTACCAAAGGGGAAAGGAGGGGAGGGATAAATTAGGAGTTTAGGATTAACAGATACACACTACTACATATAAAATAGATAGCCAACAAGGACCTACTGTATAGCACAGGGAACTATATTCAATATCTTGTAATAACCTGTAATGGAAAATAATCTGAAAAAGGATATACCTATATATCTGAATCACTTTGCTATACACTTGAAACTAACACATTGTAAATTAACTATATTTCAATAAAAATACAGTTGCTGTCTATTTAAAAACTTAATAGACTTTATTTTTTGGAGCAGCTTTAGAGTTACAAAAAAATTGAGTGGCAAGTACAGAGAATTTGCATACATCCCCTCACGTCCCCTCCAGTTTCCCCTATTATTTTTATCTTGCATTAGTGTGGTACATTTGTTACAACAGTGAACCTATGTTGATACACTGTTATTAACTAAAGTCCATAGTTTACATTAGGGTTCATTCTTTGTGTTGTACATTCCACAGGTTTTGACAAACGCATAATGACATATATCCACTATTATCATATAAAATCGTTTCACTGCCCTAAAATTCCTCTGTGCTCCCCCTATTCATCCCTCCTTCCAAATCCTTCCAATCACTGATCTTTTTTACTGTGTCCATAGTGTCGCCTTTTCTAAAGTTTCATACAGCTGGAATCATACAGTAGGTAGCATTTTCAGATTGGCTTCTTTCACTCAGTCATTTGCATTTAAGGTTCCTCTATGTCTTTTCATGCATTGAAAGCTCATTTCTTTTTAGCACTGAATAATATTCCACTGCCTAGACGGACCACAGTTTATTCATTCACCTTCTGAAGGACACCTTAGTTGTTTCCATGTTTTGGTACCTATGCATAAAGCTGCTACAAACATTTGTGAAGAGTTTGTGTGGATGAAAGTTTTCAGCTCATCTGGGTAAATACCAAGGAGCATGATTGCTGGGTTGTATGGTGAGAGCATGTTTAGTTTTGTGAGAAGCCACCAACCTGTCTTCCAGCGTGGCTGCAGCATTCTGCGTTCCCAGCGGCAGTGATGCGAGTTCCCGCTGCTCCGCATCCTCGCCAGCATTCGGTGCTGTCACTGTCCTGGATTTTGGACATTCTAATAGGTGTCTCATTATTATTTTAATTTGCAATTCTCAAATGACATATGATTTTGAGTGTCTATTCATATGCTTATTTGCCATTTGTGTATCTTTTTTGTGATGTGTCTGTTAGGACTTTTGCCAGTTTTTTGAGTTGTTTTCTTATTGTTGAGTTCTAAGAGTTCCTTGTATATTTTAGATAACAGTCCTTTATCAGATGTGTTGTGTTTTGTGCTTTGCAAAGATTTTCTGCCAGTCTGAGGTCTTTTTATTCTCTTGATGGTATCTTTCACAGAGCATAAGTTGTTAATTTTAATGAAGACCAACTTACGAGTTTTTTCTTTCATGCTTTTTGGTGTTGTACCTAAGAAGCTGCTGCCAAACCCAGGATTATCTAGATTTTCTATGTTATTTTTTAGGAATTTTATAGTTTTTAATTTTACATGTAGGGATATGATGCATTTCAAGTTAATTACTGTGAAGGGCTTAAATTCTGTGCTTAGTTTCTTTTTTCTTTCTCTCGCTTTTTTTTTTTTTTTTGGCATATCAGTGTCCAGTTGTTCCAGCACCATTTGTTGGAAAGACTACCTTTTCTCCATTGAATTGCCTTTGCTCCTTTGTCAACAGTTGACTATATTTGCATGGGTCTGTTTCTGGTCTCTCTATTCTGTTTGTCTCTTTTTTCACTGATACCACACTGTCTTGGTTATTGTAGCTTTATAGTAAGTCTTGAAGTAGGGTAGTGTGAATCCTCCAACTTTGTTCTTTTCTTTTAATATTGTGTTGGCTTTTGTGGGTCTTTGCCTCTCCATATAAACCTCAGAATGAGTTTATCAATATCAGCAAGATAACTTGCTGGGATTTTAATTGGGACTACGTGGAACCTATAAATGCAGTTGGGAAGAACTGACATTTTGACAGTATTAAGTCTTCCTACCCATGAACATGGAATCTCTCCCCATCTATCCAGATCTTTGATTTCTTACATCAGAACTTTATAGTTCCTCATGCAGATCTTATACATATTTAGTTAGATTTATACCTATGTATTTAATTTCTTTTTGGTACTACTGTAAATGGTATTGTACCATGAACATGGAATCTCTCTCCTCTATTCAGATCTTTGATTTCTTACATCAGAACTTTATAGTTCCTCATGCAGATCTTATACATATTTAGTTAGGTTTATACCTACGTATTTAATTTCTTTTTGGTACTACTGTAAATGGTATTGTGTTTTTAATTTCAAATTCCAATTGTTTACTGATGGTAGTTGCTGTTTTTTTAATTTATTTTTTAAATTATGATACACTAAGACCTTTTTCCTTTAGTATACAATTCTATGAATTGTGATGTACAGAATTGTGTAACACTAAACGGTGAAATACTGAGTGATTTCCCCCTAAGAAACAAGGTAAAAATGTCCTCTCTCACCACTCCTACTCAGTGTTGGAGGATCCAGCCAGTGCAATAAGGCAAGAAAAGGAAATAAAGGTAATATAATTGGAAAAGGAGATACAAAACTTCTCCTATTCACAGACTACATGATTGTCTATGTAGAAAATCCCAGACTAATCTAAAACAATATGGTCACAGGGTAACACACAAAAATCAATCCTCTTACTATGTACAAGCAATAAAAAGCAATAAAATATTAAAAACTGCAATTGAAAACAACAGCAGCCTTGAAAGAAAGAATGCATGTGTGAGGGAGAGAGAGAAAGAGAAAGAGAGAGAGAGAAAAGCAGACAGACAGACTTAGGTATAAATCTAACCAAACATGCACAGCATCTGTATGCACAAAATCCTGATAAAAGACATGAAAGAAGACCTACATAAACGAAGAGACATAACATGCTCATAGACTGAAAGACTCAACATGTTATTGAACCAAACTTGGGTCCACTCACCAGCACACAGTGATGCCAATCTTCTGACACCGGGTTGTGGTGAAGGAAAGTGCAGCATTTATTGCAGGCATCAAGCAAGGAGTCCAGGGCAGCTAGTGCTCAAAAGACCCAAACTCCCTGAAGGCTTTCAGGGAAAGGGTTTTAAAGACAGGGTGAGAGAGGGGGGTCGAGGGGTGTGTGATCAGCTTGTGGACCTTCTTCTGATTGGTTGGTGGTGAGGTAATTAGGAGTCAACATCATCAACCTTCTGGTTTCAGCCAGTCTCGAGTCTATGTGTTTGTGGGCAGCATACAGTTAACTTCTTCCACCTGGTGGGGGGTTTCAGAATCTGCAAAACAACTCAAGAATATGGCTCAGAATAGTATCTATAGCCCTCGAGGAGGAACTAAAGGTCCTTGACTATTTAATGGCTAAACTATTATTATTTTGTCTTGCTTGGCTGTTCTCCTTTGTTTCTGCATTTTCTCACTTCTCTGATTAAATGTATTCTTTGGAACTCAGGGAAGGCCTAGGAGGCTAAAGGTTTTCTACAAACAAGAGGCAGGCGGAGGACATGGTGGGGGATGTTTGTCCCGGGAAGGCCCCCCAGGGTCCTGCTCGGTTACCAACATAGTCAAGATGTCATCTCCCCCAAAGTGATCTATAGAATTAACACAACTCCAGAACTCCCAGAAGAACATATTTTAGATATAGATAAGAAGAGTGCAAAATTTATATGGCAGGGTAAATGAGCCAGGGTAGCTAAAATAATTTTTACAAAGAAGAACAAAGTTGGATAAATCACTCTACCCAATTTGAATGCTTTCCATAAAGCAACAACAATCCAAACAGCATGGTATCAGCAAAGGACAAATACACAGTCAATGATCAGAAATTAATGATAAGGAGTCCAGAAACAGATCCACATAAATATGGCCGTTTGACCTTTGACAACAGTGCAAGTGAATCCAGTGGAGAAAGGACAGCCTTTTCAACAGTGATGAAAAGTTGATCAGTTGATCGTCCACATGCAAATAATCAAACCTCAACCTAAGCCTCACATCTTACAATTAATTCAAAATGAATCACACATCAGTGTAAAACACAAAACTATGAAATGTTTGTAAGAAAACAGAAAAATACCTTCATGACCTGGCCTTTGTCAAAGAGTTCTTAGACATGATACCAAAAGCATAATCCATAAAATAATTCATAAACAAAGAAATCAATTGGACTTCATCAAAATTAAAAACATTTGCTCTGCCAAAGACAGTGTAAAGAAAATGAAAACACAAGATAAATACTGGGAGAACTATTTGCAAATCACATATCAAACTTAGGACTTGTATCCAGAATATATAAAAACTCTCAAAACTCAGTAAGAAAATAACTCAGTTAAAAAGCAGGCAAAAAAAAAAAAAAAAAAAAGTAGGCAAAAGACATGAATAGACACTGCACCAAAGTTGATATAATGACAGATAAGCACATGAAAAGATGATCAACGTCAAAGCCATTAGGGAAATGCGAATTCAAACCACAATGACATACCACTACACACCATCAAAAACGTCTAAAATCAAAGAGAACACTGACAGTTTGGGATGTGGGGTGCCTGGAATGGCTCAGGCCTTGCAGCTGGAAATGCAAAGTCAGGCAGCCAGTCTGGCAACTGTCGTTCGGAGGTTTCTTTTCTCTTTTTCTTTTTTTTGGCCACACCACGCGGCATGTGGGATCTTAGTTCTCCAACCAGGGATAGAACCCGTGCCCGCTGCATTGGAAGGCGGATTTTAACCACTGGATCTCAGGGAAATCCTGTTCAGCAGTTTCTTAAAGTTAAACATACACTTACCATACGACCCAGAAATCCTACTTTGTAGAGAAACAAACCTTATGTCCACATGCAAACCTGTACATGAGGTTCACAATCATCAAAAATTGAAAATGCAAAAGCCTTTCATCAGGTGAACTGGCAAACTGTGGTCCATCCACGTCACAGGAAGTATGAACTATTCGGCCACTCGGATAGATCTCAAAGGCAGTATGCTGAGTCAAGGAATCCAGTCTCAAAGGTGATGTGTACAATTCTATTTACACGACATTTTTTTTGGACAGATCCTGCCTCAGGTTTACTTGTACAAATAGCACAGGACACCAGCCCCGTGCAGACAGCAGCCCAGGGGTCACACCAGTCCTTCTGTCCTCACATGGGCAGATAAAGGTCCCTACTCGGGAGCCTTTGTGGGAACCTGAGCGGGAGCTGGAGCCGCCTTGGCCTTGGTAAAGGCAAGATTATAATGCCGGAGATCAGTGGTTGCCAGGAATTACGGGGGGTGGTGGCAGAAAAGGACCGGCACTCAGGAGGTCCTGGGATGATGGAGCCATTCTGTGTCCTGACTGTAGTGGTGGTTGCATGAATCTGTGTATGTGTTAAAAATCCAAAAACAAAACAGAAAGGTTAAATTTTTTTTTTTTTTACTTAAAATTTGTAATTTAAAAAATGGAAATTACACATTCTAAAATGTCTAGTGAGCTTTAACAGAAGGAAATTTCTCGACTTAGTCAACGGTATTTATCAAAACTCCACAACTGTGCTTAAATGGAGACGTTAAGAATCTCCTCACTCAAGTTGGAACGCACAGCAAGCTTCCTTCGCCGCCAATATTCTCCGAGATGCAGCAGTGCAGACGCAGCCCGCAGAGGAGCAAAGGGGTCCGTGTGTTTGCTGTGACGCTGCTGCCTGGGTGGGCGTCCAGGACACCCACCGGCCGCTCTCGGGACCAGCAGATGCGGTACAAACACCAGTGTTTTCTCTATTCCACATAACCAGATGCCCCACCTCCCTGAGAAAATACAAGAAATATACCAAACTAGAAACATGTGAGGCCTGTAGGAGGAAAACCCGGAAGCCCCTTTGCAAGACCCTGAAGGGGGTCTGAGCGCACGAGCGTCATGGGTGAAAAGGCAACACTGGACGACAAACAGCACACACACCCTGCGATTCTGGCAGGTCCCCGGGGGCCCCACTTCACCCTTGGGAGCGTCACTAAGCAAGCCCCCAAAAGGAACCCTCACGGGGGCCACCCGGGCGTTGAGGGAGCAGGCGGACCGGACCAGCCGCAGCTCCATCAGGCAGTATTTCAATCCGTGTTGGCTGCGTTCGCAGGAGATGGGGCTCCGGGCCCCTCCCGCTGCCCTGGGTGTGGGGTCAGAGACAGCCGAGGGGCGGGAGGAGTAACACCTGTAACACCTGCACAGCCAAGGCACCACGCAGGACCCGGAAGAGAAGTGTGGATCCTGGGGACCCCTGACTCTCAGAAGCCCTGGCTGTCCTGGGACCATTCCCCATCTCTCTCCAGAGCCCTGGGGTCCCAGGACCACACCCCTCCCTCCAGAGCCCTGGGGTCCCAGGACCTCCTTGCTCAAGCCCTGAGGTCCCAGGACTCCCCGCCCCCGCCAGAGCCCTGGGGTCCCAGGACCTCCCCGCCCAAGCCCTGGGGTCCTACAGACAACAGCCTGTAAAGAGTAGAATCGCCAGAAACGCCTCCCAGGACCGAGCTGGAATTAATGCCTGCTTTGTGCTTCCTGAGATGTTAGTGGAAAAAGCCATTTCCCACCAACAAGAATACGTACTTAGTTGGTACATTTTTATACTTGGTCTGTTTGTTATAAAGGCCAGATCTGTTTATGCCTCAAAAGATTTTTGACTAAAAATGTTCCTAAAGAAGCAACTTTGTTATTATAGTATCCAATACACATTAAAAAAAAAAAAAACCCACAGGATTCATTGTCAAATGATTTATATTTTCACATTCAAATAAAATCCAGAGACAATCAGGCTGCAACAAGAGTCCGACGGACACGTCAGCCTGCTGGTGGTTGAGACTGACAGGCCTCAGGCACTGGGGAGGCGTCTCATGGCCACCTGCCACGTAAAACCAAAACACACCAAATGCACGGGGTGTTGCGTGCCACCTGGACGGAGGGGTCGCCTGTTACTTACAGGAGCACGGCTGCGCTCCAGCGCAACTGGGAGAGGGCGCCGCGAGGCTACCGACCTAGCAGGAGGGCCCCATCCCCAGGGCCTGGCCACAGCTGCCCCTACGAGGACTGCTGGCCCCACTGGGGGTTTTATCCGTTAAGAACCAAAAGTCAAAGGGAGACATTTACCCTCGGCCAGGCAGCAGGTATGGCGGAGGCCCCTGGCCGTGCGTGCTGTGTGCTCCTTTCCTGCGGCCTCCAAAGCCTCTGTCTCACGGCAGGGGATGCAGGATCACATCTGTAACAGCGCTGCCGGTTAAAGCGGGACTTGCATGTTCATGCAAACGGAGTCTTGCTGGAGAAGCAGATCTCCTGTGAGCGCTACGGGTGGGCGCAGCCAACTGTCCCTCAGCAGCCCTTCCTCCCAGGCTCAGGCGCTGGGGGGCAGGGGAGCCTTGGGCCTGGCTAATCTCCTTCTCACTCTTTCCTGGAGTCGCCTTTTCCTGGCGTCCGGGGCCCCGGCTCGTTGCCCATGCGGAGCCCAGCGAATGGGGCCGGATGAAGCCTGCTTCCTGCCACCCCTGCTGTTCACCCAGCGCCTCGGAGAACGTGGACGTTTACTCGCGGCTTTGGCATCTTGACATTCGTCAGGTGGAGTAAACGACTTACCAAACATAAGTAAAATAGGTAAAATCAGTTTCTTAAGACTAAATTTATCTTTAAAGTTTAATGATCTGAAACCCACGAGAGCATAATTCTGGTCAACGTATTCTCCCTTTTCTTCAATTCTAGTTGCCTCAGATTTTCAAGATTGCTGTAAATTACTTAACCTTCAAAAATCAGAAGTTTTGGGTATAGTGAGTGTCTGCGATAGCTGGTCTCACACGTCGACCTGACAGGGCCCCAGTGCCGAGACTGAAATCACTCTGGCGTGCGTTTGACGGTGTTCCCAGAAGAGATGAGTCTTAGAGCCGGTGGGCTGGGCCCTCCCGTGTGGGTGGGCAACACTCACCGCCCCCCAAGGCCTGGACAGAACAAAAGGGAGGCAGAGGGCACCCTCACGACAAACGTGTATGCACACGTGTCCTAACACGCCAAGAGAGGGTGCAACTCCCACCGGCGGTCCACTGCTCACGGGATCAGAGGTTTTCTTTAACACAGGTTCCCTGGCACACACAGCTGCAAACCAAAGACAGTTCTCTCTCCAAGCAAACAGATGAGTGTGGGCTCCCAGAGTCCCCATCAAACCTCTGGTGCCAACACTGGACCAGCTTAATGAAGTTCTGCAACCAAGGTGACAGTCACAAACACCACGTGGGGCAGAGTCATTAACCTGTGAGGGTCCAGGCCGGGGGTGGGAGGGGAGGGCCTGGTGTGGCGTGTATGCGCCCTCACCAATACCCACGGACTCTTCGTTACACTGTATCACCTTAACAGGGCACCTATCTCACGATCTTACAAACATCTTAGGTAACAAATGTCCAGCCTCAGAGAACTAGGTAGGTTTTCCTTTTGCTTTTATTACAAGCATATAATATCAATTGGCAAAACACTGAATACAAGCTTCACTATCATAAAATCAAAACAGTTAAGCAATATTCCAAAAAAGATTTTAGATAAAAACTAGCCACCAAGAGTACAAAAAATTACACACCAACACAAAGCATAAAAAATGTAAACTTCCAAACTAAACAGTCAAAAACATTTGTCTGCAGCGTCTCCTCCACAATCCCCCAGAGCCCCCAATCTCCACACGGGATGCCAGGGTCGGCAAGGGCTCTCGCCCCTGAACGCTGCATCATACGGGAAAAATGGTTTTCTTGCACCCAATGAAGCTGTTGAAATAGACATTTACGCTAATGCTACACACGTTCTAGGGGACATGTAAACTTCAGGCCCCCTTCAGATGCACCCATGGACGCGGAGACTCACGTGAGCTGGTGAGGGGCCTGGCAGTCCCCAGGAAGGGACAGAATCTCAGTGATGATTTCGGTGTCACTTGAATCGTTTTCTAACCGACTTATCCTAACCTATTTAGTTTGCTTAAATACCAAGGCAGAGGAACACACTGGTTTATCACACTAAGGTCACATGTGATGTGCTGGAGTGTAAATGATTTCCTGAGGAAACAGAGAAACTGAACTTTTTGTGATTTATCTGCACTAAATGTGTTTTCAATGTTTTGAGAGCACATCAAATATTCACGTACAAAGTAGAAATCAGCTGGCTTGTTCCTATAATATTCAATCCAATGACACACTTCAAAATCACTGTAAAATCCATCCTGTGGGCTTTGAAGAAAAAACAAACGAATTTCTAAAGACCTCAAATGCCACGAGGAGGCATCAAGGCCGCACGCCCTGGCGGGCTCAGGAGCCTGGGGAAGTAGCACCGTCACATCTGTGGTCAACACAGGGGTGCGTCCCGGGCCACCAGCACGCGGGGTCTGAGGCACGAGGCCAGTCTAGGCCACATGTCACCTTGCGGCCGCTGGCCGGTCACTCACTCTTACCGATGGCCGAGGCCCCTTGCACAGGCCCACGCGCACTCCCAGCAGCAGTGTTTTCATGAGAACGACGACGGAAAAGGAAAACCAAAGAGCTGAACGTACATGTTCTGAGAGTCTGCCTACACTGCCTCAATTCAGCAGAACAGACGCTACGGACAATGCAACGTAAGTCTAGTGAACGCGCGCTGCAGCCTGTTGCACAGAAGCGTAAACTGCTCCTCATCCACGTACAACAACACACACAAATGAAACGCTACTCAAAGTAAAAAGAAGAAGCTTGCCAAACACCTCACAACTTTATCTTATATGCCTGTAAATAAAGCTGGACCACTGAAACCAAACAATTGGATGGGAAAATATGATAGAAGGCTTAAAATAGAATAAATAATTTTATAAAGTTAAGTTTTCTTCTTTTTAACCCCCCAAATCTTAAATTCAATATTATATATTCTATCTGAATCTTCTATTTTCATGACGCCTGTACCTAGTGAGACCCTGTGCTGCTGACGGGCCCACGCTGCTGATGAGGGTGCCGTTGGGTAACTGACAGCGTTTGTTTTACCAGCATAAATAGCTGTGAAAACTACTTCACAGTAACTCCATCCGTTAAAAAAAAACAAAACAAAACTTAATAGGATCCAATCTCTAACTGATCCTGGCTTTCATGCTGGAAAAGATAAAATCCTGCCTTTGATGTTAAACGGACACGAGAGAAAAGTGAAAGTTTCCCTCTGACGGCGAGGCCCCCAGCTCCGTCCCCATAAGGCTGTGGTCAGACCAGAGGTGGCGGGAACAGGGATCTCCTGTGGTGAAGATGGTCTGCACGAGGACATCTTAGAAAAATGGGTACTTCTGCTGCTGAGGTTTCATCAGGGTGACACGGTTACAAACGTGGGATCAGCAGGTGGTTAGGGCCCAGTGGGGGTGGTGACGCCAGCTCTGACTCATCTCCACCTCTCTGTGTATTAAGTACATCAACTTAGCACCATAGCAAATTCAAGTGATTGCAAAGATAGCTGCAAAGTTACAAATATATACTATGAGATTATACAGCCAGGTCCATTTTAATCTGACCCGTGAATTAATTTTATTTGAATTTGGACGCTCATACTGTTTAATCCTTCCTTACTTTCATCACACAGGAAAATACCTAAATTCTAATGTTACACTTCAACTGCATTGAGAACACACGGTTTTACAGAATGCTTCAGCAGAAATGTGTATTTGAGGTAGACAGGTAATACTTAGTCATACACATCTACTCACTGAACCCTTGAATAGTAACCCTAAAAAATGATCTGGACGAACAGCAAGCTCAGGTAACTGAATAATTCAAACAGTCCCGGGAATAACAGGCTGAAATAAAGAGATGAATTTTGACCAATTCCTAAGAAAAACTTGGTTTTATGTTTTTGAAAGGCCTTATATTAAAACCACTTGGACTGAGTTAATTTGCTTTTCCCATCACTAAGGAGCTGCTTCTGACATTTATAAGTATGAAACAGGAAGCAGAAAAAAACAAACAAACTTGAATGTCGATGAGCCCAACCACCACTGCCAAAGCAAGTTCAAGAAAAATTCTAGTCACCAAGGTGAAGTTCTTCATGGAAAACCCGGCTCTCAAGCCACCGTCAGGACCACCTACCAAATGAAGCGGCCCCAGGACCCCAGGGCCCTGGTGATGCAGGAGGTGACAGAAAGGGAGGAGCCCAAAGGTCAGGCAGAAGCCACCGGATGCGGACAGGGACGGCCATGGAGCGGGGACCAGCTTACCACCCGGAGAAGGCCCGTCTCCTTGTTCCTGTCTTCACACATTCCAAGTTACTACCTTAAAGGAACAAAAATGGATGTGCCGGCAAAGAGTTTATTCTCCAATTCCACAAAAATATTAACATTTGGGAGGAGAAAGGGCTAACAGAGGGTGTGCTGCGTCTGCCCGCGCTGCAGGTCATTGTCACTGGACAGGCAGCCGCAGCCGCACAGGGGCCCGCCCGCCCGCCCTCTGTGGCTCCAGCATCCCCGCCAACAGCGGCCAGAGTGCCAGCTGCTCCGTGCCCACCTCCGAAGGCGGGCGCGGTGGGACCCGGGGTCTGCACACGTGGGGCTTTGGTGGAGACACGCCCCCTGGGCACCAGCCGTTACCTGAGCCGTCTCGGGAAAGGCCCCCCGCCATCACCATCAATCTCTTCAGCAAAACAAAAATGGGAAAGAATAAGCGGGAAGTAAAACGACGGCACTGAACCACCTGTGCCCTATTTAAGAGAAGCAATTTTTGAGAACAAGAATCGTCCTGCGAACTGTCGTCTTCCGGCCCGCCCTGCTGACCGGGCGGGGCGGCCGCATCGGGGTCAGGGTGCAGCCCCCCAGCCGGGCCGCGGGCCCCCGGGAGTCAGGGCAGCCCTCGGCTTCACGTTCCCTGACGTGGAAAATGAAATACCATGGTTAACTCACGATACTCATGGAAACCTCTTTTGGTATGCTTTTAAATTAAATTTTTATATATCTTCTAAGTCTTCAGGAAGCTAAAGGCAACATAAATATCGTCATTCACCGTGAAAAGACATTTTGTCAATAACTTAGGAAGGATTCAATAAACGTACAAGTATTTTGGGGGCTTATCGTGAAACCTAATTCATAAACTGAACGGAAGTGACCGAGATTTTCAAGACCTGGAAAGCAAGCAAAGGTCACGGGTCGGGATGAAGGCCGTCGCCGCACCCTCCCGCTGGTCGGCGAGCCGGAGCAGAGGTGGCTCCGGCCACGAGGCGCGTCCCGCCTGCAACCCTGTGCCGGGGTGTCTCGGCGAGTGCGATTCTCATACAGAAGCGATACGTATTCTCTGCTCGGGACCCAGTCCAAACGGCGCCCAGGGCAGCACCCTACGCGTTGGCGGCCCCGCCTGGCTGCGTCCTCGCGGGGCCCCCAGGCGGCTGAGTCTTTGCTGTGCCGCGGCTCACAGCAGGTCCATCTTGGGTCTGTAGTGCAGCAGGAGCGGTGCTTTCTGCAAGACAAGGGGGCAAGGGAGCGGCACCGGTGACCCCGAAGGGGACAGGCTGGCGACGGTCCCACACTCGTCAGCGGCCAAGGATGGGCCCCACGCCCGTCCCCACACCTGCTCCTGCCCTTTCTCTCTGTGCCCCAGTCGCCCTCAGACCTCGGCTCCAGCTGGGGGTGTCGGCCAGGCTGTCTCTCCCCTGCTCCCAGGCAGCCCCTGAAGATGGGGTCCCACTCATCTGCCTCCTGTTCCAGAGAGAGGCGCTGCGGCTCGAGGGGACGTGTCCTCTGATTGCAGTGGCCACTCCCTCCCAGGACATCGGTCACCTCAACCAGGAGGGGTGGGGCGAGTCAGGGCCTGGAGGCCACGCCTTCCCCGACCACACAACTCTGAGGCCGATGACTTCAGAACGGCTGCGTTCCCGACAACCCCGTGCCTGGTCTGGTCGTTATTCCTAAGCTCCAGAAAACAAATGTGCCCACAAAAGCAGCTGCTGTTCTGAGCAGATTCTGAAAATCACATACAACGTATCATGTCAAAGTCTCACCTTGAATCTCCACCTTGTGACAACGACGAATTTGAGCGTATGGTCCTTGCCAAGGATCTCCTCGTTGCATAAAATGTCCAGCTGGCGGGAGAACAAGACCTTGGTCAGCGGGGCCAAGGGCTCGGCGCTCAGGACCCGTGGTCTCTGGTGCCGCAGCAGTCACGCCAGTCGCTGAAGGGCCACCTGCCCTCCTTCTGGGGCAGCACAGGTGGGAAGCAGCGCCTGGAAGGCCCATTCCCCCCAGAGGGCCCAGAGCACCGGGGGGCCTCCGTCCGCACACAACGAGGCAGTGCCCCTGTCACGGGGCTTCGGCGCCCAGACTGCCTTCACTGAAGAGCATGCTGTCCCCCAACATCAGTCCGCTCTTGGCCACGATTGTCCCTTTCACCTCAGTGGAAAAAGGTAACGGGCTCCACACACAGCTTTCTCGTTCTCAGTTTTAAAAGAGTTTTTAGAGCGGTTTTAGGTTTGCAGCAAAATTTCGCAGAAGGTACAGAGTTCTCATGTATCTCCTGCCCCCACCTCACAGCCTCCTCCACCATCAACATCCCCGATGAAAACGTTCGTTACAACCGATGGTCCCCATCACCACCCGCAGCCTGTAGTTTACATGAGGGTTCACGCTCCCTGTTGTGCCTTCTGGGGGTCTGGACAAACGTATGACGATGTGTGTCCCCCATGACAGCATCACACAGAGTAGTTTCCCTACCCTAAAAATCCTCGGCTCTGCCTGTTCATCCCTCCCCGTCAACCCCCAGCAACCACTCATCCTTTCACTATCTCCACAGCTTTACCTTTTCCAGAATGTCACAGAACTGGAGCACACAGTGGGTAGCTTTCTAGACTGGCTTCCTTCACTCAGTCATATGCACTGAAGGTTCCTCCATGTCTTTTCGTGGTTTGATAGCTCCTTTCTTTGTAGTGCTGAGTAAGATTTCTCTGTCTGGATGGACCACTGTTTATGTATCCGTTCACTTTCTGAAGGACACCTTAGCTGTTTCCAAGTTTTGACAACTATGATGAAAGCTGCTGTAAACATCTGCGTGCAGGTTTTTGTGTGGACGTAAGTTTTCAGCTCCTCTGGGTAAGTACCAAGGGGCCTGATGGCTGAATCGTATGGTGAGAGTGGGTTTAGTTTTGCGAGAAGCCACGCAGCTGCCTTCCAAAGCGCTGCAGCGTCCTGCGCTCCCGCCAGCAGCGAGGAGGGTTCCTGCTGCTGAGCATTCGTGTTGCCAGTGCTCTGGATTTTGGCCATTCTGACAGGTGTGGAGTGGGATCTTGTTGTTGTTTTAATTTGCATTTCCCCGATGACAAATGCTGTTGATGGTCTTTTATTTTATAAAAGATGGTCTTTTTTTTTTTTTTTTTTTTTTTTAATTTATTTATTTTTATTTATTTTTGGCTCTGTTGGGTCTTCGTTTCTGTGCAAGGGCTTTCTCTAGTTGCGGCAAGTGGGGGCCACTCTTCATCGCGGTGCGCAGGCCTCTCACCGTCGCGGCCTCTCCCGTTGCGGAGCACAGGCTCCAGACGCGCAGGCTCAGCAGTTGTGGCTCACGGGCCCAGCCGCTCCACGGCATGTGGGATCTTACCAGACCAGGGCTCGAACCCGTGTCCCCTGCATTGGCAGGCAGATTCTCAACCACTGCGCCACCAGGGAAGCCCAAAAGATGGTCTTTTATTTTTATATTTTCTAGTTTTTTCTGGCAGCACCGCACGGCTTGCGGGATCTTAGTTCACGACCAGGGACTGAACCCGGGCCACCTCAGTGAAAGTGCTGAGTCCTAACCACCGGACCGCCAGGGAAGTCCCCAGATGGTCTGCTAAACTTCTCCCTCAGGGCAACGGAAGAAGGGTCCGGCATCTGTGTCTCCTGTGGCTGCCATGGAAACACCATAACTTCGGGACGTGTAACTCCAGAAACGCAGCCTCAGAGTTCGGTCTGGGAGCCCACAGGCTCGCACCCTCTGGAGTCTCCAGGGTTCCCTGACCTGTGGCTGCATCCCTCCAACCTCTGCTCCCATCCTCAGGTGGCCCTTCCACTCTGTGTCTCAAAACTCCCTCTCTACTCTTTTCTCTGTGGGTATCAATAGTTCATTCCTTTTTATTGTTAAAAAAAATTGTGGTAAAATACACATAAAATTTACCATCTTAACCATTTTTAAGTGCACAGCTCATTGGTATTAAATACATTCATAACGTGCAACTGTCACCACATCCATCCACAGACTTTTCATCTTGTAAAACTGTAACTCTGTCCCAATTATAACTTCCCATCCCCCTGTCCCCAGCCCCTGGAAACCCTGATTCTACCTTCTGTCTTTATGATTATGACTCTAGGGACCTTGTATAGTGGAATCAGACAGTATTTGTCCTTTTGTGACCAGCTTATTTCATTTAGCATAGTGTCCTCAAGGTTCATCCATGCTGTAGCAGGTGTCAGAATTTCCTTCCTGTTTAAGGCTGAATGTTCTATTGTATGGACGGACCACATTTTGTTCATGTATCACCCATTGATGGACACTTGGGTTGCTTCCACCTTTTGCCTACTGTCCATGATGCTGCTACGAACATGGTACAAGTATCTCCTTGGGATCCTGTTTTCAATTCTTTGGGGTATTACCCAGAAGTGGAATTGTTGGTGCTCATGGTAGTTCTATGTTTAATTTTTTGAGAAACCTCTGTACTGTTTTCCAGAGCGGCTGCACCATTTTACATCCCATCAACAGTGCACAAGGGTTACAATTTCTCCACATCCGACTCACCAGCACTTGTTTACTTACTTTTTACAGTAGCCATCCTTCTGGGTATGGGGTGGGTCTCATTACAGTTCTGATTTGCATTTCCCGTATGATTAGTGATGTTGAGCATGTTTTCATGTGCTTATCAGCCATTCGTATATCTTCTTTGGAGAAATGTCTACTCAAGTTGTTTGAGTTTGTGTTGAATTTTAGGAACTGTCTATATATTCTGGATAGTAATTCCTTGTCAGAGATATGACTTGCAAACACTTTCTTCCATTCTGTACAATTTTTTTTTTTTTTAAATTTCAAGGAAGTCCAAATTGTCTACTTTTTCTTTTGTTGCCTGTGCCTTGGGTATTCTATCCAAGCAATCACTGCCAAATCCAATGTCATTAAGTTTTGGTCCTATGTTGTCTTTTAAGAGTTTTATTGTTTTAGGTTTTACATTTATATCCCTGATACATTTTGAGTTAATTAAAAAAATATATATTTATTTACTTATTTGGCTGCGCTGGGTCTTAGTTGAGGCATGTGGGATCTTCGTTGCGGCACGCAAGTATCTTTAGTTGCGGCATGTGAGATCTAGTTCCCTGACTAGGGATCGAACCCGGGCCCCCTGCGCTGGGAACACGGACTCTTAATCACTGGACCACCAGAGAAGTCCCTTGAATTAATTTTTGTATATTGTATTAGGTAAGGGTCAAACTCCATTATTTTGCATGTGGATATCCAGTTTCCTCAGCACCAATTGTTGAAAAGACTGTCCTTTCCCCCACTGAAGGGTCTTGGCACCCTTGTCAAAAGTCAGTTGACCACATATGTGAGGGTTTATTTTTGAGCTCTCTATTCTGCTCCATTAGTCTGTTTGTCTTTATGCCAACACCACACTGTTTTGATTAGTGTTATCTTTATAGTAAGTTCTGAGTCCTCCAGTTTGGCTCTTTTTCAAGACTGTTTTGGCTATTTGGGTCCCTTGAGAGTCCATAAAAAATTTAGGATGGATTTTTTTTTTTTCTGCAAGAAACATCTTTGGGATTTTGATAGGAATTGCATTGAATCTGTAGATAACTTGGGTAATATTGACATTTTAACAATATTAAGTCTTCCAATCCATGAATGTGGGATGTGTTTCCATGTGCTTATCTTTCTTTCAGCAATTTTCGTAACTTTCATTGTACAAGTCTTTCACCTCCTTGGTTAATTCCTAAGTATTTTATTCTTTATGATGCTATCATAAATGAAATGACTTTTGTCATTTCCTTTTCAGATTGTTCATTGCTCATGTACAAAAATGCATCTGATTTTTTTTTAACATCTTTATTGGAGTATAATTGCTTTACAATGGTGTGTTAGTTTCTGCTTTACAACAAAGTGAATCAGCTATACGTATACATATATCCCCATATCTCCTCCCTCTTGCGTCTCCCTCCCACCCTCCCTACCCCACCCCTCTAGGTGGTCACAAAGCACTGAGCTGATCTCCCTGTGCTATGAGACTGTTTCCCACTAGCTATCTATTTTACATTTGGTAGTATATATATGTCCATGCCACTCTCTTTGTGCCAGCTTACCCTTCCCCCTCCCCGTGTCCTCAAGTCCATTCTCTACGTCTGTGTCTTTATTCCTGTCCTGCCCCTAGGTTCATCAGAACCATTTTTTTTTTAAGATTCCATCTATATGTGTTAGCATATGGTATTTGTTTTTCTCTTTCTGACTTACTTCACTCTGTATGACAGACTCTAGGTCCATCCACCTCACTACAAATAACTCAATTTCGTTTCTTTTTATGGCTGAATAATATTCCATGTTATATATGTGCCACATCTTCTTTATCCATTCATCTGTTCATGGACACTTAGGTTGCTTCCATGTCCTGGCTATTGTAAATAGTGCTGCAATGAACATTGTGATACATGACTCTTTTTGAATTATGGCTTTCTCAGGGTATATGCCCGGTAGTGGGACTGCTAGGTCGTATGGTAGTTCTATTTTTAGTTTTTTAAGGAACCTCCATACTGTTCTCCATAGTGGCTGTATCAGTTTACATTCCCACCAACAGTGCAAGAGGGTTCCCTTTTCTCCACACCCTCTCCAGCATTTATTGTTTGTAGATTTTTTGATGATGGCCATTCTGACTGGTGTGAGGTGATACCTCATTGTAGTTTTGATTTGCATTTCTCTAATGATTAGTGATGTTGAGCATCCTTTCATGTGTCTGTTGGCCATCCGTATGTCTTCTTTGGAGAAATGTCTATTTAGATCTTCTGTCCATTTTTGGATTGGGTTGTTTGTTTTTTTGATACTGAGATAATGCATCTGATTTTTCCATTGACTTTGTATTCTGCTACCTTGCTGAATTAATTTATTAGTTCTGACTGGTTTTTTTTCATATCTCTGTGTGTGGAATTTTTAGGGTTTTCTACATATAAAATCATATCATCTGCAAACAGAGATAATGTTTTAAATTCTTCTTTTCCAATTTGGATGTGTTTTATTTCTTTTTCTTGTCTAATTTTTCTGGCTAGGATTCCCAGTATTATGTTGACTAGAAAGGGTAAAAGTGGACATCCTTGGCTTGTTCCTTATCTTAGAGAAAAAGCTTTTACTTTTTCACCACTGAGTATGATATTCATAACAGGTTTTTCATATATGGATTTTATTTTACTTTCATATATGGGTACTATTTCTAGTTTGTTCAGTGTGTTTATCATGAAAGGGTATTGAATTTTGTCAAATGCTTTTTCTGCATCAATTGAGATGATCGTGTGGTTTTTCCTTCACTCTGTTGATGTGGCATATTATATTAATCAATTTTCATATGTTGAACCATCCTTGCATTCCAGAAATAAATCCCACTTGGGCATGGTGTGTAAAACCTTTTAACATACTGAATTCTGTTTGTTAGCATTTTGTTGAGGATATTTGCATCAATGTGCATATGGGATACTGGTCTGTAGTTTTCTTTTCTTGTAGTGTCTTTATTTGGCTTTGTTATCAGGGTTATGCTGGCCTCGTGAAATGAGTTGGGAAGCGCTCCCTCCTCTTCGACCTTTTGGAAAAGTTTGAGAAGGATGGGTATTAATTCTTTAAGTGTTTGGTAGAATTCAGTGAAGCCATCAGGTCCAGGGCTTTTCTTTGTTGGGAGATTTTTGATTAGTGATTCAATCTTCTTATTAGTTATAGGTCTATTCAGATTTTCCATGTCTTTGTGATTTAGTTTTGATAGGCTTTGTGTTTCTAGGTATTTGTCCATTTCATTTGGTTATCCAATTTGTTGGCATACAATTGTTCATAGTGCTCTCTTATAATCTATTTCTGAAGAATCAGTAGTGATGTCCCTACTTCCATTTCAGATTACATAATTTGAGTCTTCTTTCTTAGTTCATCTAGCTAAAAGTTTGTCAACATTGCTGACCTTTTTGAAGAACCATTGATTTTCTCTATTGTTTTTCTATTCCCTATTTTGTTTATTTCTGTTCTAATCTTTATTATTCTCTTCCTTCTGCTAGCTTTGGGTTTAGCTTACTCTTCTTTTTCTAGTTCCCTAAGTTGTAAATTTAGGTTGTTGATTTGAGATCTTCCTTGTCTTTTTTTTTTGTTTTTGGCTGTGTTGGGTCTTTGTTTCTGTGCAAGGACTTTCTCTAGTTGTGGCAAGCGGGGGCCACTCTTCATCGCAGTGTGCGGGCCTCTCACTATTGCGGCCTCTCTTGTTGCAGAGCAAGGGCTCCAGACGCGCGGGCTCAGTAATTGTGGCTCACAGGCCCAGTCGCTCCGTGGCATGTGGGATCCTCCCGGACCAGGGCTCGAACCCGTGTCCCCTGCATTGGCAGGCAGATTCTCAACCACTGCGCCACCAGGGAAGCCCTCTTCCTTGTCTTTAACATAAGTGTTTATAGCTATAAATCTCCCCCTTAGCACTGCTTTCACTGTATCCCATTAGTTTTGGTATGTTGTGTTTTTGTTTTCATTCTTCTCTAAGTATTTTCTAATCTCTCTTTGATTTCTTCTTTGATCCGTTGGTTGTTTAAAACTGTGTTGCTTAATTTCCACAATTCTGTGAATTTTCCAGTTTTCCTTTGGTTATTGATTTCTAACTTCATGCCATTGTGGTCTGAGAAGATACTTTGTATAATATGTATCTTTTAAAATCTATTGAGACAATTTGTGTCTGCCCTTCTCTTATAAGGACATTTGTTATTGAATGTAGGGCCCACCTGGATAATAAAGGATGGTCTCTTCATCCCAAGATTCTTTACATGTCTGCAAAAATCTTTTTTTCAACTAAAGTCATATTCACATGTTCTGGGGGTTAGAAGTAGACATATCTTTTGGCTGGGTCACCACTTAACCTACACCACTTAACATACTACAGTCTGCCTTCTGACCCAACAAAATCCACATCCATCCCACATGCAAAACACATTCACCTAACCCCAACATCTCCAAGAGACCCAATCTACTCGAGCATCAACTCCAAATCCCCAAATCTCATCTACACACCATCAGCTCAAAGTCCCTGATCTTATCTTCTAAATCACAAGAATCAGGTATGGGTGAGACTCTGGGTATGATGCCTCCTGGGGCAAATTCCTTTCCAGCCGTGGATCTGCGAAACTAGAAAACACATTATCTGCTTTCCAAATACAAGGCTGGGGCAGGACAGATATTCCTAGTCCAAAAGGGAGACACATTAGAAGGCATAAGGGATCACTAGTCTCAATAAAGTTTGAAATCCAGCAGGGAAAATTCCATGAGGTTTCAAGACCTGAGAACACGTCACTGTGGGTCAAGGTTCTGCTCTCTGGGCCCGTGATGGCTTCACCCTCTGGGCCCCAGGCTCTGCCTTGGAGTCATTCTTCCTTTTTCTTTAGGGGTCGCTCACCTTGGCAGCTGAGCAGCTCTATCAGCCTCTTTCCCGCGTGCAGAATTTTGGAAGTCTGATAGCCTTCTCTCATTTCTTCCTGTCTCTGTCCCCTTCAGCACGAGTTGGTGGTGTTTCTGCTGATAGCACATTCTTAGAAACCCTGTGAGTCTCTCATGTGTGTCAGAGGTCCAGGCTCTGCAGATCTTTCCTGGATAACTCCTCTCTATTCCTCCCATGAGATGGCTGAGCCACCATGAGTCAAACAACTAATCCCTTTAGCAAAAGGCTGAACAGCTACACACTTGGCCTTCTCTCCAGAGCATGTTTTTCTAACAGTCAAACTCCTAATATTACCATCTTTTTGCCATCTGGATAGGCTGTGAATTTTCCAAATCATCAAGTGCTGGTTTCTTTTTGCTTAGCAGTTCCTTCCTGAATTCATCTCTCTCCTCTGACATTTTATTACAGGCAGCAAGAAGAAACCAGACCACGTCTTCAGCACTTCGCTTGAAAATGTCCTCAGCTAAATATCCGTGTTCATCACTTCCAAGTTCTGTTTTCCACACACCGTAGAACACAACTCAGCCAGTTTTCTGCCACTGTGTAGCTAGAATCACTTTTCTTACCATTTCCAATACTATGCTCCTTCTTCCCTTCTGAGCTCTCGTCAGTAGCATCTTTAATATTCCTATTTCTACCAACACTCTGTTTGTGTAACATGTACCTTCAAAGATGACAGGCGCTTTCTCTACCATGCTCCTCGCTTCCTTCTGGGCTATCACCAGAGTCACCTTTAATGACCATATTCATATCAACAGTCTCTTCAAGGCAGTTAGGGTTTTTAAAAATCATGTTTCTCAAAATTCTTCCAACCTTCCAACCTGTGGCACTGCCACATTTTTAGGTATTTGCTACAGCAGCACTCCACTTCCTGGTATTGAAATCTGTTTCGGTTTCCCACGGCAGGTATGCCAACGTACCACAAACCTGGTGGCTTAAAACAACAGGTACTTATTTTCTCACAGATGTGGAGGACCGAAGTTCAAAATCAAGGTGCCGGCCGGGCTCTGCTCAGTCTGGAGGCTCCAGGGGAGGATCCTTCCTGCCTCTTCCAGCTTCTGGGGGCTCCAGGCATCCATTGGCTTGTGGCTGCATCGCCCCCATCTCTCGTCTCTGTCCTCACACCATCTTCTCCTCTGTGCGTGTCTCGAATTTCCCTCTGCCTCACTTTTGTGAGGGCACATGTCACTGAATTTAGGGGCAACCCAGATAATCCAGGATCATTTCATCTCAAGATCCTTAACTTCAGTGTATCTGAAAACACCCTTTTTCTGGCAAAGACCATGCTTACAGGTTGCGGGGTTGGCTGTGGACACACGTCTTTGCGGGGCCACGTCCAACCCACTGTTCTCTACAGCCCACCTCAGAAGTCGGCCTCGTTTCTCCATCCTTACCACACTATCCTGGCCCGTCTCTCCTGGGACTTCTGCCACAGACTCCCCTCAACTGGTCACTCCTGCTTCCGTCTCGGAACCCCAGCAGCCCACCTGCCTCACAGCCTCAGGGCTGTTCTCATCACAAGCCCCCGGCTTAAGGCCCCCCAGGGCCTCCTCTGACACTTGCTGGTACACAGCCAGCTCCTGCTGACAGCTTATGTCTGAGCAGAAGTGAACGCCCTCGGGAGGGTTCCCCAACGACCCCTAAGCTGATGTGCTCTCTCACCCCTCTGTGCATCGCCCTGCTCTGCACCACTAGGGCACACGTTTTACTTTATTCTCAGCATTTATCGGAACTGGGAAGTATCTTCTCTATCTACCCACCCGTCCTATCCATCCCCATACACCCATCTATCCGTTTGTGAAACTGAAGAGCAGAACTTCTCTTTGTGGTGAAAATATTTAACATATCTTGGGCTTCCCTGGTGGCACAGTGGTTAAGAATCCGCCTGCCAATGCAGGAAACACGGGTTCGAGCCCTGGTCTGGGAAGATCCCACATGCCGCGGAGCAACTAAGCCTGTGCACCACAACTACTGAGCCTGCGCTCTAGAGCCCGCAAGCCACAACTACTGAGCCCATGTGCCGCAACTACTGAAGCCCGCGCGCCTAGAGCCCGTGCTCCACAGCAAGAGAAGCCATTGCGGTGAGAAGCCCACGTGCGACAACAAAGACCCAACACAGCCAAAAATAAACAAATTAATTAAAAAAAAAAAAAAGAAAATATTTAACATATCTTGTTGTAGCCCCCTTGGCATTTCCTCTTCTCTTAACAGTGGCTTCCCGTGTTTGTGGGCTCTGGGCCTCCACTGTCTTCACCGCTATTTACTATCACACTATCTGGGAGTAGGCAAAACAAATTCAGATTTTTTTTTCTGATTGAAAATGTCCAAACAGAACCGTAAAAAGCAAACAAACCCAAAGAACTTCAGAAGTATCACTTTTACAAATAAGAAGTGACTCGTTATAGTTTCTATTTACCTCGTTGAAAGACGAGAGGTTGAGTTTTTTGGCAATGAACTTCTTTAGGTGCAGGACTGTGGCCTGGGCTGAGCAGCGGATCCATTTCCGTTTCAAGCCCCGCAGTTTGCTGCTGTTGCATTCCAGACAGATGCTCACCTTCAAGAGAAAGGACACAGCTGGGCAAGCTCATCAAGGGGGATCCTACTGGGCTACTCACTGGAGGCTTTCTTAGATATCTACTGATTCCATTAAATCTAAGAATGCTGACTTTTTTGAAATCATAAATCCGTTTTGACCTAAACACCGTAGAAAAAGAATTTTACTGTAATCATTTTACATACACTGTGTTAAAATCTGCTTACTATTTGCCATTTTGTGAAATAAAAATCTAACACTATTAATTCTGTCTTATTAGCACAGTACTTTAAAGTAAACCCGAGAATTATTTATTTATTGTGGCAGTATGTGCTGGCCTCAGAGTTAAACCGACAAAGACTGGAATCCTGTTCTAAAAGCTTCTGGCCGATGGGACACACACGCGTCTCCCCAGAGGCTGTGCTAAGTGCTCTGCAGAATGACAAGGAAAGACACGCCACGCACACGGCAGGCACCACGGACCCTTCACCGAGGAAGGTCTACAAAGGAGGCACATTACGCTCAGTCTTGGAGAAGACAGCAAACTCACTGGAGAACAGAGCGCTCTGAGCAAAGGCACAAAGTCTGAAGCTCACAGTTCTATTCTGGAAGGTCAAGAGTTCAGTGGGATTGGAGTACTCAGTGTGTGACAAGGAACTTCAAGACAACAAACTAAGTAAAAGTGATTCTAGGATCAGGTGGTGCCTGGCAGATGCAGAAGGGAATCTGCTGAGGAGGGACAGCCCTGGCCACAGCTGAGAAAGTCCCACCTTTAGACACCTCACCTCACCTCCCTCATGGGCAAGTAATTCTCTAGCAACAGCCACAAAAAATGGCACAAGCAGACCCCAAAAATTCAGACAAAAGAATTAACAAAGGAATTAACTGAAATATGTATGTCTAAAATTACTAGAGGTACGAAAGAAGGAATTAAAAACATCACACACTGAGAATTAAGAACAGGCAGGTATAAAAGATAACCAAATGTAACTTCTAAAAATAAAAAACCTATTCACTTAAATTAAAAATTCAATGGATGGTCAAATCACAGATTAGTCTCAGCTGAAGGCAGATCAATTTTCTGAAAGATCAATTTGAACAAATTATCCAAAAGAAGTATAGAGACAAAGATATCAATTAAATTAAGAAAACAAAAGAAAGGTAAGAGACGTGAAGACAGATCAAAGAGTCTAACAGACACATCACAAGAGTTCCAGAGGATAGAAGAGAAAATAAGGGAAAGGCAAAATTTGAGAAATAATGACTAAGGATCCCCCCAAACGATGAAAGACATAAGTCCTCAAATTCAGGAAGCAAAAGAACCCAAAACAAAGGAAGTAAGAGGAAACCTGCACCCAGACAGACATGGCGACCCCTCAGAACACAGTGGGCCAAGGCCCAGGGCAACCACAGAGGTGGGCCCACAGGCAGGGTTGGCGCTCACGCCACTGAGCCCAGACAATGAGCCGACAGGAAGGAAGAGCTAAATTATCATTCAGAGTGGAAATGAATAAAGTCATCTGCAAACGAAAACAGAACATAAGTAGGAGAAGATGTAGCTCAGGAAGAAAAAGGCTGAAGTGGACAGACTGGCTGGGGTTTAGGAGGTGCCCAGGCAGCAGGCAAGCTCTGGTGCTGTTTAGGAGGGACAGGAAGAGACTCATTAATTCTGGACTTTTAAAAAATGCATTCATTTTAGAATTTCATTAGCACTAAAATAATAAAAATAGGACATATAACCTGCTAATCAGAGGCAAAAAAGAGATTAAATAAAATTTATTAATTCTACAGAAGAGACTCAAGGGAGGGGGCATAAAAAATATAAATGGAAAGCACAAACTAAAGCAGAAATAAACCCAACTTTACTAGCAATCGTGGTAAATGTAAAATAACTTGCCAGTTAAATAAATTTTCTGATTTGATTTTTAAAAAACCCCCAGCTCTCTGCTGTAAAAAGTGTCACATTTAAGAAAGATGTTAAAAAAACTGAAATATCAGGCAAATATCAGCCAAAAAGAAAACAGACAGACCTGTATTATTACATAAAACAAATTTCTTCATAAGAAAAAATGCCCTAAGGATGGGAAACATTTCTAAAATTGAATGCACCTAGTAACAAACTTAAGTTGACAGAATGATGAGAACTAAAGTCCCCAACGCAGCGGGGATTTCAGAGTCTCTGTCAGGGATGCTGAATTCTGCCGGCCTCAGGCACATGGACCAGATGGGCGTCTGTGTCCAGGCCCAAAGCAACAGGCACAAGACCCCGGCAGCAACCAACCGCACACAGAACCCTAAACTCAGCACCGGTAGCCGTGTGTGCACAGGCAGGGCCGCCGGCTGCACTCCTGCACCCCAGCCGGAGAGGCCTCGTGCCCATCAGAGGTGCTGACCAGGTAAAGAGGGCACAGGCTCCCCAAGGATGGGCGTGTCACCTGACGAGGAGGCTCAGTTTGTGTGAACGCAGGAGCGACCACAGAGTGTGACCTACGTGGGGGAACTCAGGACTGTGACACGTTTAAACCTTTCACACAGTGTTAACCTCTGGACTGTATGAATGTATTACCTATTTAAGCGCACCAAGATAAAGGATGTTTGTAACTTTTGAACCGCTTCACTGCAGTATAATGTACATGTATCTGTTTTAAGTATACCATTCAGTAATTTTTAGTAAATTTAGAGAGCTGGGCAGCCATCACCACCATCCAGTCTGAGGTCGGTCCCATCAGCTCATAAAGACTCTCGGAGCCTTGGTGGTCAACCCCGCCCCACCCCAGGCGGTCACCCCTCGGCCTGTGTCTGTGGACTGGCCTCTCCTGGATGGGCTATAGATGGGATCATACAAGACGCAGTCTTCCCGTCTGACTTCCCTCACACAGTAAAGCGGTGTGAGACTCAGGTGCACGGCAGCACCTTGCACCTCTGACCAATTCCCACTTCTCCACATCCCCGTCAACGCATGTTAGTGGCTGTCCTTTTGAGTGTAGCCATCCTGGTGAGTGTAAAATGCTACTTCATTATGCTTTTAATTGGAATTTCCCTAATGACTAAAGTTGTTGAACATCATTTCACATGACTATTAACCATTTGTAATTCTTCTTTGGTGAAATGTCTACTGAAATCTTTTGCCAATTTCTTAATTGGATTGTTTATCTTCTTATTGAGTTATAAGAGTTATATATTATAGATACAAGTCCTTTTCAGAAATGTGATTTGCCAATATTTTCTCCCCGTCTGTGGCCTTTTAAAATTTTCTTAATAGAGTCTTTTGAAGAGCAGCAATTCTTTTTTTTTTTCTTTTTTTGGTGGCACTGCCATTAGTCCCCTGACCAGGGACTGAACATGGGCCCTCGGCAGTGAGAGCGCGCAGTCCGAACCATCGGACCACAGGGAAGTCCCCAGAGCAGCAGTTCTTTTTTTTCTTTTCTCGAAGTGCTGCTTGCTTTCATGTTCTATTTGTCTTATTCTCTGGCCCCACCATGCGGCATGCAGGATGTTAGCTCCCCGATCAGGGATCAAACCCACACACCCTGCAGTGGAAGTGTGGAGTCCTAACCACTGGACTGCCAGGCAAGCCCCAAGAGCAGCAGTTCTTAACTTGATGAAGTCAATTTATCAATTTTATTTCCTGAGTTGTGTTCTTGGTTTTGGATCTGAGAACTACAGGCCTAACCCAAGGCCCTAAACAGTTTCTCTCATGTTTTCCTATAAAAGTTTTCAAGTTTTAGCTCTTATATATATTTTTTAATCAATTTATTTATTTTATTTTATTTATTTCATCTTTGGCTGCATTGGGTCCTGGCTGCAGTGCGCGGGCTTCTCGTTGCGGTGGCTCCCATTGCGCAGCACGGGCTCCAGGCGCGCGGGCTTCAGCAGCCGCGGCAAGGGGCCTCAGCAGCTGTGGCTCACGGGCTCTAGAGTGCAGGCTCAGTAGTCGTGGCGCACGGGCCCAGCTGCTCTGTGGCACGTGGGATCCTCCCGGACCAGAGCTCGAACGGGTGTGCCCTGCATTGGCAGGCAGATTCCTAACCACTGCGCCACCAGGGAAGCCCTAGCTTTTATACTTTGAGTTAACTTTCGTATGTGGTGTGAGGCAAGGCACAAATGAACCTTTCTCCAACTGTCCCAGCACCATTTGAAGAAGACACTATCCTTTCCCCAGTGAAGGGCAGTGGCACCTGTGCTGAAAACCAAATGACCCTAAATCTAAGGGCTTATTTCTAGACTCCAGAATTGGTTCTGTTGACTTAAAAGTCTACCTTAACGCCTATAACAAACGTCTTGATTACTGTACCTTTTTAGTAAGATTTGATGTTCTAAATTTTCAATGCATGCTTTAAAAAATAACTAGTGGGTCAAAAAGAAATCACAATGAACATTTCAAAATATTTAGAACCAAATAGTATAATGGAAAATATATGAATATTCAACTCAAGAAATGAGAGAAAGAACACGAGGGAATGCAGAAAACAGCAGAAGGAAGGAACGACTGGCAGAAGAGAACGTGGTTCAGCCTCTGGCAACGACGACCAAGAAAGCGGGAGGCATGCTGTGACGCCAGGGAGAGAGACGGAGAAATAGGGGCACAGGTGGCAAGGCCCAAAGACAAGCAAAGAATTCTAGGAACCGTTTCATGCCCCAAACGTTGAAAACCTAAGTCCAAGCAGAAAGTTTCCTAGAAAAAATATAACTGATCAAATGAACTAAAAAAGAAACAGAAGATGTGAGTAGGATTAAAATCATTAAGGAAATTTAATTTGTACTGATAGTTAAAAATCTTCCTACCCCTCTCCAAAAGAATTAACCAAGATCTGATGGCTTTATATAGGAAGTTTAACCAAAACATTCAACAAAACTGATGCTCTTAATCTCATGCAAACTTTCCTAGAGAATAAAAATGGGAAAAGAGAGCCTAATCCCAGCTCTGAGACTTACTACCTTGATACCAAAACTAAACAAATGCACATGAAAAAGGTGTAGGCCAGTTCCTGCAAAATGATTGAGAAAAGGTCAAAACACCCAACACACAGATCCATGAACACAACAAGCGATCTGCATGTAAAGGAACCCAGAGAGCCGCAGCCCCTCCCCAGGAGCTGGAGATGGTCAGGAAACAGACCCGCAGAACCAGGGAGTCTGGCATGGGCAGCGCGGGGAGGACGTGCCCGGGGAGCCTGGCGCCAGCACCCAGGAGTCCGCGAGGGTTGGAGTATTCAGAACATCAGACAGAACAGTGAAATCCTCATCCTGCGGCGTGTGCTACGCACGCGACACAGGACACACTGCCGGTCCTACAGCTGTTCCGTGTCACACGGCACCTCCAGGAAGCGGCTACATGACGCACCTCAAAAAACCTCAAAAGTATAATTTTACCTGAGAAAAGGGAGCTGCACAGAGACACCTGTTCTCGGGCTCTGTGGTTTGTGGCTACGTCATAAACATGAAGATTCAGGACCCTGCTCGGTAAACAGTCTCTGTAGAGCCCAGCAAGTCCCGCGGTTGCTTCCTAACCCATCCCGGGCTGAGCGCTCGGCGCCCTGTGCCACGCGCTGCCCACGCACCTGGCCCTTCCCTCCCTGGCAGGCCCTGCTCCCCGGCCTCGTCTGACCACCCTGCTCCAGGCCCGGCCCACCCTCTCCCCTCCTCTGCTCCCCACGCCTGGAGCCCCTGGCGCACCCCCGCCCCATGGCTCCGAGGGTCCCGACCCCAGGGCGCCTCAGCCCCACGGGGCGGGGGTCCTCGCGGGCAGCGCGTGGCGCGTCCTGGGGGAGGGCAGGCCGGGCGCCGACCGACCGGGCGCCCCCCTCCTGGCGGCAGGACACCTGATTCCCAAGGGAGCCGCGGGGCGGGCGGCAGGGACACTGCCGAACAGGCGGCTGAACAGACCCGTTGAGCCCCACCGTGGACAAAGCCACCGGAAGGACAGAGTGTCCTGCAAGGAACAGGACCGGGGCAGCCAGGAGCAGATAAGCCGACAGGGTCCTGATGCCAGAGAGGAGGCGGGGTGACGGCAGCAGGTGGGGGGGGGGGGGCGACCCCACCCTCGAAACTGCCTGTGTAATCAACAGCAACCCACCCCCCGCACAGGCTGAGGAGGAAGGAGCTGGCCCTGCCCGGCGGGCCTGCAGCTGCCCTGGAGGATGGAGGGGGCAGACTCTCGGGAGGAGCGTCCTGGAACTAAAGTAACAACAGAACAACTTATTTGAAAAAGAGAAGAACAGCTGTGAAGGGGTCTGAAGTTGAAGCCCGGGGGCTCAGGGTCCCAGAAGGCAGCGCGGAGAGCGGGGTCCCCGAGTGGGAGGAGAAGGTGGGACGCCAGACACAGGATGGTAGCAGAGACGGGCTCCCGAAACCCTGACCTCCCAGGGACAGAGATCCCGCCAAGCTCCGAACGGGGGAAACAGCGCGATCCTGAGGAAGGGGAACGTCGGAGGAAACGAACGTCCGGGTTACCGGAAGCCACCTGGTGACAGCACGCGGCTCAGAGCAGTGACAGACCAGGTGCGCG
Organism: Balaenoptera physalus; assembly: GCF_965194825.1. Classification (NCBI taxonomy): domain Eukaryota; kingdom Metazoa; phylum Chordata; class Mammalia; order Artiodactyla; family Balaenopteridae; genus Balaenoptera; species Balaenoptera physalus. Next base: position 150,713,107 of record NC_138884.1, read on the forward strand.
GCGCTCGGCCTGGCACTGACTCTCGCCCCACAGCGACGCAGCAGGGCCCGCCCCCCGGGCAGGCTGCTGGCTCTTGAAAGCAACTGATCAAAGAGACAAATCTTCGGCATGTTCGGGGTAAAAAAGAAAAGGGAAAAATTAGGAACGATAAACACAGACGCTGGAGGTTAAAAACTGACGGAGCAGGGGTTGAGCGAGAGGGCCCTCCCTGTGCCTGGAGGGGCCGGGCCGGCGGCTCTGACCCCAGATCCCGGCGGGGCCTCCAAGCCCAACAAGAGGTAACTCGTCAGAGCCCAGGAGAGGGGACATGCGGGCCCCAGAGGGGTGCCCTTCACCCCAGTGTTTATTCTTCTCTCCATTCACGTGAAACGTATCTGAGCACACCCAGCATTCCACACAGACGTGCTTCTACTCCTGTGATGCTCGTGGCAATGTTTTAACAACACAGAAGCATATAAACTGGAAAATTAAGGTTCCGTTATTCCATTCTTATACCCAAACCACACTATTTAATTATGTCTTTAATAAATATAAGTGTACACATACACACGTTTTACTTATTAAATATATATATACTGACTAGAATATATATATATATAGATAGGTAGATAAAAGCAGACCTTGCTTTATTGTGCTTCGCAGATACTGTGTTTTTTATGAACTGAAGGTTTGTGGCAGCCCTGCGTTGTCAGATGATGATTACCAATTTTTAGCAATAAAATATCTTTTCATTAAGCAATGTACGTTGCTTTTTAGACATGACGAAACTGCACACTAAATATACTACCGCACAGTGGAAACATAACTTTTATATGCACTGGGAAACCCCCAAAATCCACAACCTGTTTTATTACAGTGGTCTGGCACCGAACCACAGTGTCTCCCGAGGTGTCCGTCTGTGTAAACACGTGTGTGGGTAGCTATGCTACATATCTACCCTGATACAGCCAATACCCCTACGTTTTCATGGCCATTCCCGAGCTTTTCCTCTCCCACATGGGCTCAGAAGCAGCTGGTTAAATTCCTATTTATAATAAATGGTTAAAATCACAACCACTGAGATTAATCTGGGGAGAACTCACATCTTAACATCAACCTTCCATCCAGAAACATCCAACTCTCCAGCTTTCTCTTATGTTCTTCCATAAGAAGAACGTGTCTTTGTTTCAGCCTCACACATTTCTCGTTAGGCGGCCTCAGCGTTTTTATTAGTTATGTGAACAAGGCTGCCCACAGCGTCTGAGTATGACACACTGGTCCCATCACCCAAACGAGCAGTTTCCCTGAGCTGTCCGAGGTGCCACGTCACAAGACGAGTAATCTGAGAGCCATGGCACGCCCGGCTCACGTTCTCCCATCTCCTAACTGTTTGGGCTGGATCCCCCAACTCATGCTGAGTGACAGCTGAGAAGGGACATTTTCTTGTTCTGACACTAATGAGACAACTCGGTTCCATCATCAAGTGTGACAACGGCCGTAGCTATCGAGTCAAGGTACTCCAATAAAAAGATCCATAGACATGGATACGGGATTTTATCAAACTCTTATAGCAGCACTGTGATGATTTAGTTTTCCTTTTCTAATCTGATAAGGTAGTAAGTGACATATGAATAGCGCCCTCAAGGTTACATTCTCTCCTTATTTTGCATGGAAGATGCCTGCCCCACATTCTCCACATGACAACCCGGGGTTGGGGTCGGGGGGAGCTGAAGATACCCACGGGGGGTGGAGGCTGAACTTTAAACTTTTTATACCTAAAATGTTCTACAGTGAGTATGCGTTACTTTGGCAATTAAAAAAAGAAGGAAATGGGAATTCCCTGGCAGTCCAGTGGTTAGGATTTGGTGCTCTCCCTGCCGAAGGCCCGGGTTCGATCCCTGGTCTGGTCGGGGAACTAAGATCCCACAAGCCACGTGGCATGGCCAAAAAAAAGGAAAAAAGGTAAGCAAAGGAAGGAACTGGAAGGAAAAACTAAGAAAGCTGCCGACACTGTAACGTGTGTACTGCCTGCTGCGCTCGGCCTGCTCCTCTGTCAACGAGAAAGCGCCCGCGGGAGGCTGGGGGCCGAGGCCGCGCCCACCTGCTCGTCGCTCCTGTGGTAGTCGCCGTCCTCCTCCTGCTTCTCCTCGGCCGCTTCTTTGTTCGAACTGTCATCCGCTTTGGTTTCTCCTTTTAGCAAAAACAGAAAATACTGGGTCATGAATCCAAAGTGTTAAACCATTGTTTTTTAACTCTACCGTACACTCAAACGCTACAAAAACCCACGGTATTAAGAGTTTGCACACGTGAGAGTCGCGGGAGCGCTGCTCTCCACGGTGCTTTACGTGCTGCGCCCTCGGGGCCAGCGGCACGTGCCCGGGCAGAGGTGCCCCGCCAGCCCAGCACCACCGACGCCTCATGCCTCAACTACACCAGGCAGCGAGCCATCCCCGAACTCTCACTGTTCCAGCACGGCTTCAAATGTTAAGACCCCACCTAGGGAAAGGCGGGATTCCTGGCTCCCTAGCTGCCTCTTGGCCTTGCCTCCCCGGGGGCCCCGAGCTCACACAGTCTGCAGCCCCCGCTTCCCCAGGCCGACAGCCAAGCCTCTCCCTCCTGCTCACATTGTTAGAAATGCACACGGCGGACTAAAGGGGCTTCGGAATCTGTGTGGTCCACGGCGTCAAAGATTCAAATAAGCTGTTATGATATGTACAGATTCTAAAGCACCATTAATTTTACGTCAAAGCCAAAGTGGAGTTTGGCCATTCTGCAAGAAAACAGACAAAGCCGGGAGAAGAGCCCTGGGAGGCCCGCCGTCCGCATGCCCGTGCTCCCTCCACATCCCATCTCCAGGCACCTTCGGGTACCCCCTCAGGCTTCCTCTCACTGGCCCACCACATAACCCCTCGGTCGGAGACCACATTTCTCAGCACCACCTGCTACTGTCAGCACCAAGTGACGCTGACACCTGCCCACACCTCTGTCAAGAACCTGTGTGGCGGGGAGGGGGGGGGAGTGGGAGGGATACAAGGGGCTCTTAGCAAAAGGTCTAGTAAATAAAACCCAGCTCACTCACCATTTCGATGGGAATCTAGGTGCTGTTTTGCAGAACAGGTCTCCCCCTTGACGTCTCCAGGCACTTCCAGGCCTAATTTGTGGTAGAATTCCCTCTGTTTTCTCATTTCCGCTATTAAAAATTAATACATAATCCTTAATCTTAAGTAGGCAGTGGATCACATTAAAATTCTGCTCACAAATATCACATGAAGAAAACTGAAGGTTTGGATTAAAAGTCTGAAGGCTTCTACTCGTGAGAAAATAACAGCTTTGGACCGTGCCCCCTCAAATTTTGGAGCAGCTGCCAGCTGTGGGCCGTGGGACGCGTCCCGGCTTGGGGCCTGAGCCCCCCAAGTGGAGGTGCTGCTGGTTCTCTGGACGCGCGTTCACAGCCCCGCGGGCCCCTCCCAGGCAGGGCTGCCGTCCCCACCCCTGCTGTGGCCGCCCCTAGGCGTGCCCGACGGGGGGAAACCAGTACCCCTTGGTGTCTGCGGCTGGCGGTCACAGCTCGCTGAGTCCTGGAGGCACGGAGCCGCCCACCACAGGGGAAGGGTCCCTACTGAACGGAGGCGACGGGCACCACGCGGCCTCCCGCCCTGGCCGTCGGCCGCCGGCCACTGAGTGGGGACGGGGCCGGGCGGCGAGAGGACAGCTGGTCCAGGCTGGACCCTCGCACGTTCCTGGGAAGGGCCGACTCTGTGACACAAGGTAGCTACTGACATACAGCTCACATGCACGTAACGAAGCAGCGGTCACTGCCCAGGGCCACACGGGAGGTAGCAAAGGAAATTTAAACCCAAGCTGCTCAAACCAATAACGTATAAGTCACGCTGTGAAAAATATTTATGTGCAGGTAACCAAGGAAAGCTCAGTGGCACTTTTCGCCTGCACGTCTGTCTCGCCTAAACACCACGAGCTCCGCGAGGGCCAGGAACATGCCTTGGTCACGTCCTGGACCCACACAGACATTCCAAACTATCTGACTGTGCAGCAAAAAATAAAAGTGTGAGGCAGTGGACTCGGACGGAAAGAGGGAGGCCTCTCAGAACTGAACTGATGGGCGCAGGCCAGCCCAGAGCCGGCGGCGTTGGAACCAAAGACGGCGAAACCACGAGTCTGGAAAGTCTGGGATCAGCTTGAAAGCAAACATTTCCCTTAAACAGTCACATAAATGCCGGCAGAGGAATGGAGGCCTGAAACGCACTGCTGGTGGTAGGAGCCCGTTTCCATCTGTCCTTCAGGGAGGGCGGGGTCTGCAGGTAACAGCCCCACTGGTCAACGCGAAGAGGGACTCCTCACCTGACGGGTGACAGGATGCAGCTTCACACACGGGCAGACACTGCACTTGGAACGCAGGGAGGGTCTGTGGCCGCCCCGCGTCAAGCGAGTCTGTCGGCACCTTTTTCCAACAGCATCTGCTCCCTTTGGGTCTCTGGGTCCCGTTTTGGTAATTCTCGCAATACGTCAAACTTTTCCATTATTGTTTTATTTGTTATGGTCTCTGTGATCAGTGATCTTTGATGTTACTACTTTAATTGTTACTTTTGTTTTGTATTTTTAATTAAAAGATGTATATTGTTTTTTAGGCATAATGCTATTGCACATTTAATAGACCACAGTACAGTGTAAACATAACTTTTTTATATGCACTTTTATATAATTGTGCGATTCACTTAATTGCGATATTCGCTTTACTGCGACGGTCTGAAACCGAACCTGTGGTATTTCCAAGGTCTGCCTGTACCTGGTTTTAATTTCCATTTCTTTAATTTTCACCTATAAGAATGAAAAAGGATTGAAAAATAACAATACTCAATGTCAGATATACACAGGTGTAGAAATGTCAATTGGGATAACTTTTCAGGAAAGTACCTCGGCATATATATAAAAAATATTTAAAAACTTAACTGCTGACCCAAAAGTCCCTACTGCTAGTAATCTATCCCAAGGAAATAACCAGGTAAGGGCATAAGGAGATAAAACCTTATTTGCAACACTGAAGTATCAGAAACAACCTAAATGCTAAGTGTCTGACAATGTGGGCTGGGCCAATCAGAAGAGCTGACCCCCTGGGGCTTCCTTGGTGGCACAGTGGTTGAGAATCCCCCTCCCCGGAGCTTCCCTGGTGGCGCAGTGGTTGAGAATCCGCCTGCCAATGCAGGGGACGTGGGTTCGAGCCCTGGTCCGGGAGGATCCCACATGCCGCGGAGCAACTAAGCCCGTGCGTCGCAACTACTGAGCCTGTGCTCTAGAGCTCGCAAGCCACAACTACGGAGCCCGAGTGCCACAACTACTGAAGCCCGCACACCTAGAGCCCGTGCTCCACAACAAGAGAAGCCACTGCAATGAGAAGCCCCCGCTCGCCACAACTAGAGAAAGCCCACGCACAGCAACGAAGACCCAATGCAGCCAAAAATTAAATAAATAAAATGAAATTTATTAAAAAAAAAAAAAAGAGCTGACTCCCCGCCAGCCTCATTCTGTCCCAGCAGACATTTCCAGACAGGGCCACAGAGCCTCAGAACCCTTCTCAACACCACACTGGAGATACCACCACCATCCACTACTGACAGCTGACATGCAAGATAAGTCTAACTTATCTGCTACGCTGGGGTAAGAGACTGGGCCATGTACTCAGTGGATACTTTGCAGCCAATAGGAAAGATGACAGAGATCATATTTATGGATGCGGGGCAGCTCTACAACAAACTGTTATGAGAACATTATAGACAGAACATGACCCCATTTTTGGGTGAAATTTATGATAGTGGTATGACTAGGACGCCGTGAGTTCAGCGGAGGGAGGAAAGGCTTATAAAAAGTAACACTGCCCTGGGCACATGTACTTCACTGCACCACAAACCTCGGGATCATCACAACAGATGCAGAAGAAGCATCTGATGGAATCCAACATCCACCCGACACACAGCGGCCGCGCCTGATGAAGGGCATGTGGGAGCCTGCAGCCAACTTCAGGCTTGCGGGTCAGAGACTGAACACCTCCCCGGGATCAGGAACAGGAAGGATCCCACATCACAGAGTTCTAGCCCAGGGCTGGCAGACGCTGCTGTGAAGGACAGACAGTAAATATTTGGGGCTCTGTAAGCTAAACATCAAAACTGAGATATTTTATCAGTACTTACATAACAGAAGAGAGAACAGAATTTTTATTGAGGAAACTGAAATAGATATATATTCAATACATATGTACATAGGCATACATATCGGGTGCATTGCTGCCATTATTATTTTGAACAAACTGTTATCTATTAGATAAATGAAGAATAAGAAAATTAAGCGTCTTCATTTTACTTTCACTTATTTCTTCTTTGATGCTCTTCCTTTCCTTAGTAGATCTGAGTTTCCGACTTTATCATTTTCCTTCTTTCTAAAGAACTTCTTTTAACAACATTTCTAGAAGGCAGGTTTACTGGCAACAAATTCTCCCAATTTCTCTTTGTCTGAGAAAGTCTTTATTTCTCCTCACTTCTGGAGGATAATTTCTCAGGGTACAGAATCCTGGGCTGCTGGTTTTTCTCTCAACACTGTAAATATCTCACTTCACTCTTTGCTTGCATGGTTTCTACGGAGAGGTCAGATGTAATTCTTATCTCAGTTCCCCTGTAGGTAAAGTGTCCCCCTCCCCTCCCACTCCCTCAGCTCCTTTGGGATTTTTTTCTTTATCTTTGATTTTCTCTAAGTTGAAACCGACATGCCCAGGTGTAGTTTTTCCAGCATTTGTCCTGCTGGGTGTTCTCTGGGCTTCCTGGATCTGTGGTTTGGTGTCTGACATTGATTTGGGAAAATTCTCAGTTAAAATGTTTCAGTATTTCTTCTGTTCTTCTCTGTCTTTTCCTTCTGGATTCCCCATTATGTTACACCTTCTAACCCCACAGGCCTTAGATGTTTTGTTCTGTTCTTTTCAGCCTTTTCTCTTTGCTTTTGGGTTTTCAGGGACTCTGTTGAGATGTCCTCTCACTCAGAGGTTCCTTCCTCAGCCGTGTCCAGTCTAATCAGCCCATCAAAGGCAACCTTCATTTCTGCTGCAGGGCTCTGATCTCTGGCGTTTCTTTTTGGTTCTTCCTTAGGATTTCCACCTCTCTGCTCACATTCCCCATATGTCCTGCATGCTGTCTACTTTTTCATTAGAGCCCTCAGCACACTGACCACAGTTGTCTTAAGTCCCGGTCTGATAATTCCAACATCCCTGCCACGTCTGGTTCTGATACGTGTTCTGTCTCTTCAGATTCTGTTTTTTGCCTTTTAGTATGACTCACAGTATTTTTCTTGTTAGCTGGACATGATACTGGGTAAAAGGTACTGCTGTAAATAGGCCTCAGTGCTGTGGTGGTGAGGTGTCGGGGAGGGGACATCCTACAGCCTTGGTGAGGGTTGTCCTTGGTGAGCTTGGGCCTCTGGACTGTGAACTTCGCTTGTGCTTCTCGGGTTTTCCTCCCCACTCGGGTGGGACAAGGTGGCTGGAGTTGGGTCTTTCCTGCCCCCAGGCCAGTTTTGCTCTGATAATAGTCCAGCAGACAACGTTGTGGTAACTGAGTCCCCGGAGGTCAAGTCTTCCTCAGACATACACGGGGCTCGGGGCACTTCTTTCCCCTCCCCTGCTGGGGGAACCTGGTCGAGTTCCTGGAGGCGAACCTCACAGCATCGCGAGGCCCGCTGTGACAGCCCCCGGGCAGGTCTCAACTCTTGGACTTGTCCACCAGGAGCCTCAGCGACCCCTCAGTCACAGGTCAGGCTCTCCTGCCCAGGCTCTGCTTCCTGGGCGTTTCCAGTCCTGAGTCTGCGGCAGGCAGCCGTGTGCCCCCACGTCCGTGGTCAGTCCCCCATGTCGGGGGCAGCGGCTGGCCCTGCACCTTCCTCTCTTACAATCTAAGAACTGCTGATTGTTCAGTGCGTTCTGCCTTTTACTTGTCGTTGGGACGAGTGGAGACTTCTAAGCTCCTTACGTGAGGCACCAGAAACGTGAAGTCACGAAGTTAAAAACACAGTAGTAATAACTGAGCATGAAATTTGCAGTGCAGGCCACTAACGAGAAGAACGGACGCCTGTCGGGGTGGGGGGGATAACATTTGTTCAGTGGGGTGAAAAGTGAGTGTTGCTTATCGTCAAAATTGACTGCTCATGTTCATCTGTAATGAGATCTTACATATTTCACCTTGAAAACGTCTTTGCACACAGAAATACTGACCTCAGTCCAGAGCAGTCATCACTCAGAAGGCGTTGAGGGAATTCTATTAGATTCTTCTCTTGGGACTTGCCTGTGTTCTGCAGACTGACCACTTCCCAGTGGAGGTCAGGTGGATGGCCCTCGACTGCACAGGTATATGGATTCTGAAGCACGGAAGCTGCTTCCCCTGCACCAGGCCCCCGACTCCACCAGGGCTGTTTGCTGGCGCTCAGCAAACAGGTCTGCTGTGAGTCCAGGGGTGGTCTCCGCCCCCCTTGAGCTGCCGACAGCCCGGGGCGTCTGCACGGCAGCTGGATGGGGCTTGCGATTCGAGAGATGTTAGTTGTTGAAAACTTCCCACGTTGTAGGTTTTGCATTTCAGTATTGCTCTACCTTATGACATTAGGCTGGATTCATCAAGAAACATTATCAGGTCTTTAACAAAAGCAAATTTCCAAAGCCATTCAGTTTGACGTTGTTAAAGGTGTTTCTTTTCATTCAGAAAAATTTCAATCTGCCCTTAGCTCAAAAAAACCCCAAAAAAACAAAAAAACACACACACCAAAAAGCTACCACCGCCAAGGCATCAAAATATTGTGTGGCTGTGATAAGGAAAGTCGGGATATTCAGGTTTTAATTCTGACAAAAATTCACACAAATGATTACATCCAAAAGCGTGAATGAATTCCACCGTGGACACCACTGGTTCAGAACATACGAAAGATCCAAGTATTTTCTACCAAGTATCTATTGATGAGTATTGTGATGAGCTTTCATTTAAAACCTAACGTTTTCACAAGTTTAGTTAATTTGTTCAACCAAGTATTTCCCTGACCCCCACACATGTTCACCAACATGGCTGTAACACATCTCAACAAAGCCTGCCTCAGGTTGTACTGAATTAGCATTTTCTCAACTTCCTGGAAAACCCTCTCTCCTGCGGCTGTGCCCCGTAGACTCTGCGCAGAGGCCCATTCGCCCGTCACATCAAACGCACCCGATAAGCACCGCGCAGACTCGGAGACTCCAGAGCCAGGGAAAAGCCCTCAAACCGCCCGCCTCGCTTCTGAGGGTCGGTGCTGCTCCTAGCTGTCTGTGCCCTGAGCGACGGCTCCCGCAGCGGGTGCCGCCCTCAAACAAGCTCGCTTTCTCCGGACAGACTTCCTCAGCTGCCGCAATCAAACAACATTTAATCAACTTACCATTAGTCAGTGATTTTCCTTGCGTGACCAACAAATGAACCAATCAGAAACTTACTCTGATTGCAGCCTTATAGGTTATTCTTATTTTTGTGAAGAAATCCTGCTGTGATGAGACATTCCATTTTAAATTTTCAATTCTTTCTAAACGTTGCTTTCCTCTGAGTGTTCAGTCTGATGCCTACACGTATCATAACTTTTTATTTTAACACAGATGTAGTGTCACCGCAAGATAAACAGGATGCTTCCCCGGCTGACAGTGACAATCCAAGGACAAAACCATCCACCCGTCACCATGGCTGAAAAGCTGGACGCTTCTCCCCTTGTTATGACGCGGCGGGTGCTGGTAATGCAGCCTCCACGGCGTCTGTGCCGACGGGGCGGGTCCATCTGCCGCAGATGCTTCCCCCGCCGTCGAGTGTGAGACAAACGTGCGTCCCTGAATGAGCGGGGCTGTGTTCCAGCCAACTATCCATGGATGGTGACATCTCAACGCAAAACTTGCACGTCACAAAATAGTCTTCTTCGATTTTTTCCAACTATTTAAAAATGTGGAGACTTCCCTGGTGGTCCAGTGGTTAACAATCCGCCTTCCAATGCAGGGGACACGGGTTCGAGCCCTGGTCCGGGAACTAAGATCCCACATGCCGCAGGGAAACTAAGCCCGCGCTCCGTAACAAAGAGCCCGTGCGCGGCAAAACACAACGAGGACCCAGCACAGCGGAAGAAAAATAAAAGCAGAAAGTGAAAAACACTCTTGGCTCAGGAGCTGCATATGACCGGCAGGGGCCGGATCTGGTCGGTGGCTGGGGTTTGCTGGTCCGGCTCCAGCCAGCGCGAAGAGGCAAGAGAAAGAAATGCAGATGCAGATGCTTGGCGGAGCAACCCTACTTCCAGAATAAAGCCCACAGACATACTCACCCACGTCCACAAAGTTTATAAGAGAACGTTCACTGCGCCCCCTCCCCTAGGTTAAAGCAAAAGATGAGACCCGCATGAGTGTCGGTCAGGAGAGGACCCTGGACGAACAGGAGGAATCCCAGCAGCCACGGTGGAGACCCTGGAGAGGAGCAGAGGCAGCCGAGCAAGGGGGTGTGACACACACGAGGGGTCACCGCATAAAGCTTACAGATAAAGATGCTGCCTCGGGGAAAACAGACTCTTTTAAATTATAAAAACAAAAAGAAACAACAAACAACTAAAAAACTCATTTTCCACCTAAAAGGCTTCATCTACAAGGGAAAAGAAAAATAGTCTACCGGCCACCTGCTGGATCCAGAAAGCCAAGCTGCTTTTTATTTCCCAAAATTCGTGAGAGGACGGATGCCAGAAGTGAAGCCCGCTGCCACGGGGTGGGGCAGCTCGAAGGGGCTGCAGAGCGCAGAGCAGCAGGGCGTCCTCCAGACACCGCCGGGCCCCCAGGGTCACTGCTCTGTCTCAGCACCACACGTCATGGTGAAATGTGCTCTAGATTCTCTGGAGGACCAGGAAGAGGGCCCATCTGAGAAATCAGCTTTACAACGCTGGCACAAAACCAGAGAAACTGCAGACAGCCCACATTCAGAAAACAGCCCGCTGCTACGGACTTGGACACTACAGTGATCTTTTAAAGAGCAACGAAGGACTGAAGGTCTGACAGAACAGGGGAGTGGATTATTTGCCGACCCAGAAAATACCCTGGACTGAGGGCGGAGCTCAGGCTGCCTTGGGCATTAGTGTGAACTTGGGGAATTCTGGACTCTCTCCAATTCTTCCACTTCAGGGCGGTGTTCCCGGCTCCACGCTGCCTGTGGAGAGGACGAGGGGACGCATGCACAGGACAGACTCGGCAGGAGTCAGCAGTCTTACACCTGCCCTCTCCCCTCACAAGCCAGAGCTCCACTAAGAACGCGTCACCGTGCTCCCCACGTGCCGACTGCTGGCCTGAGACACCACCGCCCCCAGGGGTGAGCCCAGACCCTGCAGACCGGCTCTAGGGAGCCAAGGGGGCAGTGCCCGCCAGCCACAGATCGGGGAGGCTTTGAACTTCAAAAAGGACAGTAAGTGCAATAACGTGAGAACAACAGACGCTCAAAGCCATCTGATCGTGACCGGAGGGGCCGGGAGACCAGCTCATTTTCTGTAAACAAATGAAGGAAAACGTCACGCATTTGCTCTGCTGTTCTGTACAGAGTGGATCTCGGGAAACCAAGTCAGGGAGCGCGTCCTGATGGAGGCCTCCCCGCCATCAGTGGAGGCGGGTGATGGAACAGGGGGCGCGGTCTGGGTGCCTCCAGGCCTCACGGGCTCTGCGGGGCCTGGCTGCCAGGACCGCATCTGCGAGAGCCCCGTCCGGACCGAGGGACACTGGAAGGTGCCAGAGTCCGACGGGGCCTCTTGGTCCCACCCACACACAGGAACGTGGAGACAGGAGGGGCGGGGGGGGGGCCTGCGTGGACCCTGGACCAACTAAACCCCGAGAGACGGGAACGCCTCACCCACTAGTACCTGACGCTAATAAGGAATCAGCACTGTCGTCTCGGTTTACAAAGGTGCTGTAGCTCCGTGTTTTAAGAAAAATCCTTCTCTTTGGGGAACAAATGGCAACGTTTCCAGATGAAACAACAGGAAGGGTGGGGGAAGGAGATGAACAGGTTTCACCACAAGCTGACAATTCCTGACTCTGGATCATAAATACATCGAGTTCTTTATGAGATCTTGACTTTTGTACGCTGAAAATATCCTATAATGATTTTTAACGGTGTCAGCATTTTATTTTCCTGCGTTCTTTGCCTTTCCCCAGCACTAGAAAACCCTTCAAATATCCAAATATGATTCTTTTTATCTACATTTACTCGAGAAATTTAAACTCTTCTTTTATGAATGAATTCTATGAACAATGAAAGAAGACTTTAACAATATCACTCCCTAGGTTGTGTCTTAAAGATCAGACGTGACATCCACTGACCTAACAGAATAAGCCTGTACTTGAAATTATAACCCTCTTCTGAAACACAACAGTGAGAAAACACTGCCCAAATGAATTGCTAACGTATCTTATCTTTGAAAGAAAGTTGTGCCTAGGTTTTATCAGCTGGCACTGCTTCACCAGCCACTGCCCACACTGAACAGATTTCTGAGGCCTGTGTCCCCCCCCCCCACCCGCAATCACTGCCCCTCAACAAGGGCAGGACAGTCTCAGTGTTCAGAATTGCAGAAAAGTTTTAAAAAGAACAGCCGTTTCCACTTTCAGGATATTTGTACCACACAATATTTCTTCTCAACTCTCACAGATTTGACTTCAACTGCAGTTAAACTTTACTGACACAGAGTTCCTGGCTTCACCTCCGGGCGGCACGAGTGAGAGGTCACCCTGCGCCTCCTGAGCGAAGCGGGAGGTGTGAGTGACGATGGATGAAACCGGCCAGCACATGGCCGTGAGCTCAGAGCAGGGTCGAGCGAGACGTCCAAAGCCAGGACCCCGGAGAGAAAAGCCCCTCAAAGGCCGTGCTGCGGACGCAGGGGTCCAGGTGGATGTTCTGACACTTACCTTCTTGGAGGCCTGGGACCAATTTGTAAACAATATCTTGCATGGTTCTGTCATGACTGCCAAAAAGAACAGAACAGGTGGGTTAGCCAGAAGCATCAATTCTCTAATTCTCGAACGTTTTCCATTTAACAATAATAAGCTCCACAATCACAAATTTGGAGTTTTGGTTGAATTTTGCTTCTAGTTTGCACTTCAAAACAAGTCTGTGCTAGCAAAAGTTGACATTATGGCCGGAAGGAACCCGTTGCTGAATTTGGGCTCTAGATGCTTGTGAACATTTCAAATAAGGAGGAGGACACAGGCAAGGTCCTTCGGTGACCAGCTCCCTCTGCCCCTGGGCTTCTCAAGTCCTAACAGGTATCAGGCAGCCTGGGCTGTGCCAGACCAAAGGGAGTTTCTCACACTTTCCTGACCAGGGTCCGCGACAAGAACTACCTTTCACACTCCCATGTACGTGAACGCGTGGCGCGTGCACACACAGAAGCATAAAACACAGCTGGCCTCCAGCAGACACGACACCCTCCGTATTTCCTACTAAAGCCACCAGCTTCTTAGAAAGCTCGTCCGACCCACAAGGACAGGACGCTGGGTAGAACCGCTGCCACACGGCTTGACATCCGGGCCGGCTGGTTCCTCGGTCTTAACCAGAGAGCGGCCTCTCCCGCCCATGACACACCTCAACTCGGGGGTGAAAGTGCAGCCGGCCCCTCCTTCAGCCCCGCCCCTCCTGGCAGGGCCCCCACCTGCCCCGGGCCCCAGGCCAGCGCCTCGGCGGAACGGCACCGACGGGGCGGGCCGGCCGAGCCGAGCGGGGCCTGAGGCGGCGCCGCTTACCCGATGTACTGCAGAGGGTGGCTCTGGTGGATGACGATCCTGCACGTGGGGCACGTGTTGTTCTCCTCCAGGTACTTCACCAGGCAGCTCCGGCAGACTGCAGGGAGTGCGCACGTCAGGGGGATGCGCGCGGCACAGGGGACGGGAGCGCGCACGTCAGGGAGCGCGTCAGAGGGGTCTCCGCTCCTCCCGGTGGGGGTCCCCGAGACCACGACGGGACACTGGTGACAGGCCCGCCGCCCGGGTCCACCACCACGGAGGCGCGTCAGCTGCCCCTGGACAGAGCTGAGGCCCAGAAACAGGAGGGGAAACGGGAGGAGCAGCTGAGGGGGCCGCAGACGCGCCTTCACGTCCAGTCACAGGGGCTCCGCCACAGGGGCGAATAGTTACATTCTAGAAGTTAGCCTGAAAGATCACCGGAATTTCTTTGTACGACAAAATTAGATAAAATTCGCTGAATATAACATAAAATACTGCCAGCCAATATCTAAAAATACAATTAACTTTAAAATAAAAATTCTATCAAAACTGGCAAATATTTTATTTTCTAAACTGAAAAATACAGGATCAAAACTCGTCAGTGTTAGAGGATTCGCTGTACTTTAGGAAGTGCGCCTCGGCATCCTGGGCCGGCCTCACAAGAGGACCCAGCCTCCAGGTGAAGGCTGCAGCCTGCTGTCAGGGGCAGGGGCGGCGGGGCGTAAAGAAAGGCGCGCCCAGCTCAGCGCCAACCCGGAGTCCAGACCTCCCGACAGGCCACTGGCCAGAGGGGCAGACGAGCAGACTTCTCTGTCTACAGAGTTTAAGGAAATCATTTGCAACCGGCAAAAATAAGCATTTCTGCCCCCTAGAAGCGAATATTCTGTCATACCACACGTCATGGTTTAGTTGTTATATCGAAATACCTAAATTTTCCTGTTTTTATTTGGCTTTCTTAAATGACATCTCTACTGAAATTACCCAGTGTTTTGACTTCAGACAATTTTTCTCATTTATCTTCAAGATCTCCTTTATTCCTGCTGCCGTGTCCTGCCTTGTACTTGAGCTAAAAGCTTTTGGTCAAAAAAGCCCAAGTATCAAAGAGCACACAGAATATTCCGCACATACATGTGTGCAGATGCTTGGTCAGACACCGCCCCCCCCACCACGGCTGTCTAAGGCCACGTTCTAGAATATTCCACACATGTGTGCAGTCACCGCCCCCCCCACCCCCGGCTAAGGCCACATTCTAGACTATTCCGCACATACACGTGTGCAGACACTCGGTCACCGTGGTCGCGTCGATGAGATACCCGCTGCATAGGCGGCAGGTGATGTGGGCGTTTATGTCCCAGAGTTTAATCTTTCTGGTCAACATCTTTGGCTTCTGCAAGAAAAAAACACGTATTAACTAATACATGAAATGGTGTGATGTGTCATCAAAGGTTCGGGTTCAGCGGAAATCGAGCTACAGTCTGTGTGTCCAGGAGGAGCTCAGCGTGAGCAGGGCTGAGGCCAGGTCCCCGCCCTGCGGCCCTGCTTCCACCACGAGACAGGCAACCACCCAGCCGTCCCGGGAGGACTGGATCATCCTGCCCCCAGGGCAGCACTGGGCCGCAGACGTGCTGCCGCTTCTCCCCCTTCCGGGCGCCCGGGCCCTCTCTTCCTGCCCAGAACCCCGCGAGGCCGGCTGGCGAGGTGGCGCGAAGCAGGGGAGGTTTGTGGAGCAGCGGGAGGAGAGGCCAGGGGGCAGGCGGGCCGAGCTGAGTCTGGGTCCGGGCAGAAGAAAACGTGGTCTCCCTGGAGCTCTGGTTCCTCCGTAAAGCTGACCACACGGGAGCAGCTAAGGCCCCCCCACCCTGGGAAGCACAGCCCACAACACGGCATCGTAAAAGTCCAAGCGTCTGTGCACTGAAGTGTGGACACGTCGTCTCTGCCGCGGTGGGCGGGTGCCCTCCAGAGCTGTGGTGGCTCTGACTGGCTCTCCTGCCAGACCGCAGGCGCACGAGGGCAGGGTCTTGTCATCTGACCTAATACAATGCTGTGCAGCAGGGGAAACAGTCCCAAGGTACCACGTCCTACCCAAAACCTGTGTGTCACCTCACATGGCAAAAGGCCCCTGAAGCGGGAGATGGCCCTGGAAGCCCCAGAGGGACCTCGTGTCACCGCAGGGCCTTTACGAGGGAGCAGGAGGCTCGCAGGCGACAGAAGCTGCCTGTGGGCTGGGAACGGGGGGGGGGGGCTTCTGGGGGCTGGAAGGAGCCTCTCCGGGAGGAGCAGCCCTGCCCACACCTGGACTTCAGCCCCGAGACCCGTTCTGGACTCTGGCCTGCAGCGCTGGCAGGTGAGACGCCCACGTGGCTGCAGCCGCTAGATTGCTGGGGACCCTGCAGTACAAGCAGGAGGCTCGCCGGATGCTGACGCCCTGCAGGGTCCCGGAATTTTCAAGACAAGCGTCACTAAGAGCACTCCGCAGAGAGAGACAGAAACACGCTCCGGGAGACGGAGGGGCTCCGCATCCGCGGGGGCGGCAGGCCGGACAGTGCCGCCTCGCCCAGCGGCCACAGCGCACGTGGCGCACGGGCTCCCGCGGCTCAACACTGTTTGAGGGAAGGCAGAGGGAAGGAGACGGCTGGGCGGGCGGACAGGCCGAGCGGGACCCGGAGGGGCGGGGCCCCCTGGAGACTAAATCGTCAGCTGCGCTGAAACCCAGCAGAATCACGTGTCAGCGCAGGTGACGCAACCAGCAAGGCTGCCAGGCTCAGCTCACCTATAACACGGGAGAGCCTCTAAACCAGCAAGAACGCCCTACGACTTTCATAGAAAGTAAGACGTGAGGCAGACACTCGTGGTTTGCACCCAAGTCTCTCCTCTCCCCTCGGTCACAGGCGTGAGCCGACACGTGGTCCCCGCTAGAGACACTTCTCCCTCGGCCCCTGCAGTGGGTTCTGAGCTGTCAGGAGAGACTAAAAGGGGTGGTTCTCACAGGGGCTCCACGGGCCAACCCACGGGAAACGAGCCCACGTCTGCAAGGCCCACTCGCTCTGGTGTCATGGTCACCACGTGCTGTGCCAGGCCCGGCCTGACCACTCGGACCCACTAGGACCGGCTCCGTGAAGAAGGGCCCACACGCCTCGTGGAGCAGGAAGTAATGGGAAATAACCTACAAGAAGAGAAACCCTAGTCATTCCCAAGGGAAGCAAAGCAGAGACGGGAGAGCGCTTACCGGGCAACGTCCCCGCTGGACGCCGAGGCCCAGGCTGTGCCGTCCACCACCGGCCCGACCGAGCCCAGCACTGTGCCCTCGGCTCACTGGGCGCTGTTTACACACTGGACATGTTCACACACGTCACCAACCCAACAGCCAGACCAAAACCAAAACCGGCTCCAAAGTCACACAGACCAGGGGATGGGGTCAGTGTGAACTCATGTTTAGTGGCAACCAGGCAAACAGACACAAATGTGTCTGCACACGAGTGTGGACTCACCCACTCACTCCCAGCTCTGTCTGCTGGGAGCGCCCGGGAGTGACCACTCCGGGGCAGCCCTAGGACCCGGCGTGTCCACACCACGTCTGCCGCAAGGGGCCAGTGCTGCCTGGACACGCAGCCAGCTCCGGGCTGGGCAAGGAGCATAGCAGGACCTGGGGTCCCCCTGTGCTCAGACAGGGGACATCTACCATCACTGCTTACTACAGCAGGATAACACAGAAGCCCATGAGGCTACACAGACAGACAGACAAGGGACACCCTTCCTCACAGAATGTGAGCTGATGAACGGAAGGAGGGCTGCAAGGTCATCACCCAAGGACAACTGCAGTGACCACTC